>NC_056065.1:40859552-41484552 GCF_016772045.2 Ovis aries | reverse complement strand
ATGTGGTGCAATTTCACCCATGGACAGCGCTGAAAGCTGGGCCTTTGCTGCGGTAATGGATGGGCCGGAAGCCGCTATTGGTGCCTCCCACTCCCTCCTGGGCCTGGCAAATCTCTAAAGCACCCAAGAAGCTGGCACGCACACGCTTCACAGCTGAGGCGCACAGATAAACCTCAACAGGGCGCGGGGCTGTTTGGTCCTGGGCCCAGAGCAAAGATCAGGAAATTAATGGGTCTTTCTGTGGGCAGCGCCTCTTGGCCGGCCCCCACCCCCGCCCCGGGGCCTCACTCCTGCCTGCCCATCTCTCCCTCCCAGGGCTTTGTTTGCTTTTCCCCTTTGTTTCCTGTTTGTGATAAACAAGATTCATGCCAGCCCAGCCGGGCTGTCACCCTGCCCAAGGCCGGCGGTATATATCAGTGATGAGCGGCTGTGGCTGCAGCCATGGCAGGTCACCGGCTCGGCAGTGAGGACCTGGCGGGAAGTGCTACAGGGGGCGAAGGCAGAGGCGATGGGGGCACTAGGGAGGCAGAAGAGCACAGGGTGTCTGTGCAGTGCTGCTGAACACTGGGCACCGAGGGGACACACAGAAGTGGCGGTGGCCAGGCACTCGGGCATTAACCCTCTCTGCCCTGACAGCTGTAAGCAGTTTGGTTCCTACGGCTGCTGTAACACAGTATCACCAGCTGTTGTTGTTTAGTGAGTCAATCATGTACGACTTTTTGTGACCCCATGGACTGTAGCCCACCAGGCTCCTCTGTCCATGGGATTCTCCAGGCAAGAATACTGGAATGGGTTGCCATTTCCTTCTCCAGGGGATCTTCCTGACCCAGGGATTGAACCTGAGTCTCCCGCATTAGCAGGCAGATTCTTTACTGCAGAGCCACCACTGGGAAGCTTACAAAACCAGATGTTCTCTCACAGTTCTGGAAGCCAGAAGCCCGATACCGAGGTGTCAGCAGGGCCATCCTCTCTCTGCAGGCTCTGGGAAAAGATCCTTGCTTGCCTCTTCCAGCTTCCAGGGTGGCCAGCCATCCTCAGCATCGGAGACTACATTGCTCTAGCCTTCGCTTCTGAGTGCACCTCGCCCTTCCCCTCTAGCATCTGCACACAGCATTCTCCACTTGCTTCTCTTCTCTACTTATGAAGACACCAGTCACAGTAGCTTAAGGCTCCACCCTACTCCAGCACACCCTCATCTGAGCTAATTACATTGGCAACAATCCCATATCCAAATGAGGTCACATTCACACAGACTGGGCGTTATGACTTCAACATAGCTTTTAGTTTTTTGGCCATGCTCTGAGGCATGTGGGATCCTAGTTCCCTGGCCAGGGATCGAACCCATGTTTCCTGCAATAGAAGCCCGGCGTCCAAACCATTGAACCACCAGGGAAATCCCAGGATTTCAGCACATCTTTTGGGAGTCAGGATTCCACCCATACTAGCTCCCAGGTCTCCCCGAGGCCTGGTCCTTGCCTCCCTCCCTGTATCCGTCTCTCATCACAGCCCTCATGTACCTGACATTCGCCATCCTGGTAACTCACCATTCCCTAATGGCCACTCCTCTGGATGTGCCATTCCTCTCCCTGGATGCCTGGCTCATGTCTAGCTGCCCACCTGTGCCCCCCAGGACTGGCCAATTGGTGAATGCCTCCTCATCCATCAAGATCAAGCGTAGCTGTCACCTCTGGCAGGAACCCTCCCTGACCCTGCACCTCAGCCTCCCTTAATGCCTGTGCTTACCTGCACTGCAGCTTACCGCCCACAGGGTGGTCTTAACTCATCTGCCCTGCCTCCTCAGGCCCTTAGCTTATAGGCTGTGAATTGGCAGGCTCTGTGTCTCCCCTCTGTGCCCTCAGCACCTGCATGCCCAGTGAATCATTGCGTGAAGGATCCTACCCAACAGCACTTACTGAGCATTTATGAAGTCCTAATGCCAGACACTGTCCTGAGCCCTTTCTTTGTATTAACCCTTTTAACTTCCACAATAACCCTACGAGGCAGGTGCTATTGTTATCCCTATTATACAGATGAATAAACGGAACTCTGAGTGGTTAAGTAACTTGCCCAAGGTCTTTGTTGTTGTTCAGTTGCTAAGTTGTCTCTGACTGTTTGCAACCCCGAGAACTGCAGCATGCCAGGGTCCTCTGTCCTCCACTGTCTCTGGGAGTGTGCTCAGATTCATACCCATTGGGTCAGTGGTGCCACCTAACCATCTCATCCTCTGTCATCTCCTTCTCTTTGCCTTCAATCTTTCCCAGCATCTTTTCCCAGGGGCTTTTCCAATGTGTCTGTTCTTCACATCAGGTGGAGCTTCAGCATCAGTCCTTCCCAAAGAATATTCAGGGTTGATTTCCTTTAGGATTAGCCCAAGGTCTAATGATGGATATACTGCAGAGGTGGAGATATGACTCTGGCAGCATGAGGGAGGACCCTACCCTTCCTTGAAGGGCCACACAGATGGGGAGCAGGAGGACAGCATGTACTTCAGGGTTCAAGGAGACGCCCAGAGCATCGGTGTGTGCTGTGTCCCTGGACCGAGGGGAAGGTATTCTTGCTGGGGTCCTTCCTCTTATCCCTGAGATTGTGATTGTCCCTGTACCTCTCCATCCTGTTCTTTTCTTTAAAATTTTATTTATTTGGCTGTGTCATGTCTCAGTGGTTGCCACATGCAAGCTTAGTTGCTCCATAGTATGTGGGATCTTAGTTCCCCGATCAGGGATTGAACCTGGGTCCTCTGCACTGCAAGGTGGATTCTTAACTACTGGACCCACCTGGCTCTGACAAAGCTCTGCCCACGTCACAGCTGTGGGTCCTAACCAGCTGAGCCTCTGTGCCCTGCTTCAGCACACCAGGGCAGCCAATCAGTGATGCTCCGAGAAAAGCAGCTGAAAAATGCCTCAACTCACCACCAGGAAGGAGGAAAGTTTGGCTTTGGGGTCAGACTGGCTGGTGTTTCAAGCCTAATACTGCCGCATATCAGCTGTGTTACCTTGGCCCAGTCGCTTGAGCTCTCTGAGCTCTTGTTTCCCAAAGAGGGAAGCTGTGACAGACAAGTAGGGAGCAGGCCTAGAAAGCCAATAGTCAGTTGATGGCGGCCATCCCTGCCTATCCCAGTCTCTTCCTTCCACAAGACTCAGCACCATCTTCCATGGGGTGATGGATGCAGCTTCCATTGCCTTTGCATTTAATTCACTTACTTAAATTTCAACAATTTTTTTTTAAAGAAATGAAGCAAAACACAGATAAACAGCCATTTAGAATCATGACTCCATAATCCAGGAATTCTCCTTCCCATGCAATCTGTTCAGCAATTATTTTGTGAGGTGGGAGGGAGAGCATCACGGGAAACTGCAATATGCAAATTCTGAGCGGAAGGAGGGGGGTGGGCAGGGGAAGGAGAGGAATGCCCAACTTCTCCAGACATGTCTTTCTTCCCAGAAACGTAGGCATGTGTCCCGGTTTGGGAATACGACAGTCTGAGTCTCTGTGAACTCCAGGAGAGAGGTGTCTGCATGCCAAGTTGTGGGGTGGGGGTGAGGGACAGCCATATGAGGACAAAGGTTCCCGTTTACAGGTCGTAAAATGGCCAGCGGGTATTCTTGGGGCCAGCTATGCTCAGGGGCCCAGGAATTGCCTAGGTCACTCATCAAGTGGCCTTGGAAAGAGCTGGGATTAGGGTAAGGCTCTGGCTCTGTCACTTGCTATCTCTGACATCTTTGGCCAAATCCCTGAGCCTCTCACAACCTATTTCCTTGACTGTAATATGGTAACAGCAGTACTTACCTGGTAGCTGGGTGGTGAGGACTGAGAGAGAATAAGCAGCAGTGCTCAGCATCACTTCTGGCCCCAGGGGAAGGGGCTGAATTCACAGCAGCCTGATGCCAATAACCCCAGACAGGAGAGACCACTGCCTTGACACACTGCTGAAAGAAAGCAGAGGAAAGAGCCAAGAGTTCTGCACGAGAGGTCGGGAAAGGCTTCCTACAGGAGACAGCATTCCCACAGCATTCCCCCGGGAGATGGAGTTTGAGCTGGAACTTGGATGAGGATGAGCTGGATTCCTGTAGCTGGGGGAGGCACAGGAATAAAAACCTAGTCCCGGAAACCTCTTGCAAGGACCCTGGGAAGGTTAGACATGAGCTTCCGCACACAGGGCTTGGTGTGCATGAGCTGCTCAGTGCACATCGCCTTCACATAAGACATGGAAAACAGCCGTGTTCAACATATGTCCTCGTCTTTCCTCTTCTCACCCTTCTTTGTGAGCAGGGGCGCATGTCCCCCTTGCTGTACTGTTACACTCCCATGGCTGAACGCACAGTAGGTTCTCAGTAAGTGTGGACAGAATGGACCTCACCCCTCCTCCCACCCAGCTGAGCTGAGTGCAGCGATGGGAGGCGTGCAGGTGAGCAGAGAGAGCTTCTCCATGTCCTTGGAACTGGCCTTGACATGTGAGCATGACTAGTCCTGGTGCCTACTTCCCCTGCACTCTGGCATCCATCATCTGACCACAGTTACTGCCTCCCTGACCCCCCACTTAGCTCCTGGCTGGAGATGCGGGGATGCTGCTGTGGCCTCGCTCTCTGCCTCCCACTTTCCTGGGAAGGAGCCAGGCCAGATAGACTGTGCCAGGCACCAGGACGGGCTGTGCCAGGGCCAGCACTGGACTCTGAGTGACAGAGGATTGGCAGGTGGGAAGTTGGTCGATATGCAGTTAAAATGAGGTGCAAAAGATACTGTGACCAGGAGGACGCCTCGCCTCCTTACACAGAGTATCTGGGTGTCTCATTTAATCACATTTATCCTGAGCATCTATCCTTACTGAGCTCAGGGCTGGGTGCTAAGGATCCCAGTGGTCCTTAATTTCCAGGGGCTGCAGTCCACTGAGGGAGGCAGATTATAATGGAGAGGTTAACACAGGGAGGAAATGCTATCATCCTCAGGGAAATTCAGGTGTCCCTACCTGGGGGCAGGGGGTGGGGGGTGGAGGGCGGTTCATTGAGGAGGTGACAATCGACTTGGGCCTTGGTAGCAGCATAAGGTAAGCCCAGAAGAGGAGGCAAAGAAGTGTGTATGAGAAAGGGGACAGGTTTTGCAAAGTGCGGAGGTGTGAAATGGTGTGAAGCTGGGGTGGGGTCACCTGCCTTCCAACACACCTCTGTGGCCCATGTAGAGGCCCAGCTTCCACAGCTTTCTTAGCGCTAGAGGAGGAGGAGCAGGAGGAGAGAAAAAACACCATTTCTAAGGTCTGAGGCCCCCACTGGCCGCTGACATAGAGGTGGAGGCATTCTCAGAGATCAGGGAGCATCTGGGGTCACAAAGAGAGTTTCATTTCAGTGCCAACCCAGCCACCTGGGAAGGCTGGACTCCCTGTATGTATGTGGACAGAGGGGCAGGGAAAGGTAGAGGGCAGTGCTGGGGAATGTGCTGGGAAAAGCTTTCTGGTGAACCAGGACTCAGTGGGAAATAGTGCTGTGATGCATTAGTAATGTCTGCCAGGGGAACACTGTGCAGGGGGCAGCCCTGATCTGGTCTGGCTCCCTCAGTTTCCACATGTGGAGATGGAAGCCCAAGGACACACAGAGCCTGGGGAGATGCAAGATCTTCTCTCTCAGTCCAGAGCTCTCTCCATTAGACTGCTGGTCCTCAAAAATGAACATTCACAGGAATCAGAAGAGCCTCTTAAGCCACAGATTCTGGGTCCCACTCCTAGAGTTTCTGATCCTGAAATTTATATTCTTTTTTAAGATTTTGTTTGATGTGGACCATTTTTTCAGTCTTTTTACTAAATTTGTCACAATAATTTCTTCTGTTTTATGTTTTAGTCTTTTGGCTAGGAGGCATATGGGATCTTAGCTCCCCAACCAGGGATTGAACCTGCATGCTCTGTATTGAAAGGCGACGGTTTAACCATTGGACCACCAATGGTTAAATTTACATTTCTAATAAACTCCCAGGGAATGCTTCTGCAGCTGATCTGGGGACCTCACTTGGAGGAACCCTGCTCCACACCCACCTGCTGGATTGAAAAATGAAAACAACCTCATTTTGAAAACTGGGGAGAATCACACCCTCCTGAGCTCCTAGGGTTGTAGTGAAGAGAATATAAAGTCAAGTTTGGGAATGTCTCTGTAAAGCAAAAGCAATGGTCAACCTCGGCCACACATTTGGACCACTTGCCAGACATTAGAAAGTCCCACTTGAAAAGAAATAGCAATGATGCGGTGTGATGGAGGTGTTAGCTGGTGCTACGGTGGCCATTGCTTTTCAATATGTAAGTGTATCAAATCAACACATTGTACGCCTTAAACTTACACAATGTTAGATGTCAATTACATCTCAAAAAAGTCTTGTTGCAATTCGATCAGGGTTGAGAAGATCCCCTAGAGGAGGGCATGGTAACCCACTCCAGTATTCTTGCCTGGAGAATCCCATGGAAGAGCCCGGCAGGCTGCAGTCCATAGGGTCACACAGAGTTCCACACGATTGAAGTGAGTTAGCACTCACGCATGCACCCAGGCCATAGCTCAGATCAATTAAATCAGAATCCCCAGGGTAGATCCAGGCTCTGGGGTTTTCTAAACCTCCCCTGGTGATTCTAACATGTGGTCAGCCTTGAGGAAGAGTGAGGCAACTTGTTGAAAATGCAGCTTCACCTTCAGTAAATCCAGGATAGGGCTGAAAGTCTGCATTTTTAATAAATGTCCAGGTGTTGCTCATGCTGCTGGTCCATGGACCATACTTTGAGAAGCAAAGTCCAGAGGAGAGAAAGAACCTGTTACTACCATCTCTGAGGCTGGGCACATTCAGGATGTTTTAACTAGGCAGCTAATGGTTCATCCTCAGGTTTGCATCCTCCCTCTCTGTTACCAGTGTTACCAGCAGGCCATCCTGAATAAAGCACTGTTCCCATCATCTCTGCAGCCCTGCCTGTGGGCATCCAGGGACCACTGCAGTGCTCATTGCCAAGTGCAGCCCCTGCAGGCCCCAAGCTGCTTTGTCAGGCAGGAGCCAAGCACACCATCCACCACCCCTCATTTCCTTCATCTCCATTCTGGTCTTTAGCAAATAGCGTCAGATATGATAGATTTTTGTTTGCAAAACCAGCCTCAAGGCTGGAAATTGATGTCTCCGTTTCTCCGTTGCATCCTTTGTAACTTACTGCCTTTTTGCCCATGATTTCCCCTTGTCAGTTGGCCACACGGTGTTTCAGTCAATTCACGCATTGACCGAGAACCTACTGTGTGCAAAGAGGATGAGAGTTTGCTCTATGACATTGAGCAAGTCTTTTACTCACTCTAACTGTGCAGCTTATGGGTCAGGACCTTTTTTTAGTCACTTAGTGTCCTCAGATCCTAGCACAGTGCCTGGCAAGTAGACTGCTCAACCAGCATTTGGTAAATGGATGCTGCTGAATGAATGAAGTTAGGACCTCTGAGAGCCTCAGTTTCTTTGCCTGTAGAATGGGAGTGGTAAGGCTTGTTTCATAAGGGTGTAGTGAGGCTCATTATTAGTGGGGAGGCCTTCCACTTTGGCCACCTGATGTGAAGAGCCAACTCATTGGGAAAGAGCCAGATGCTGAGGAAAACTGAAGGCAAAAGGAGAAGGGGGTGGCAGAGGATGAGATGGTTAGATAGCATCATCAACTCAGTGGACATGAATTTGAGCATACTCTGGGAGACAGTGGAGGATAGAGGAGCCCGGCATGCTATAGTCCTTGGAGTTGCAAAGAGTTGGACATGACTTAGTGAGTGAACAACAACAAACTGACCCAAAGATACAGAAGAAGCAAGTCACTGGAGAAGTGAAGCTAGAACCCAGGTCTATTACACCCAGAAAACTCCATTCAGTGCTGGAGAACCATTTTCTCTCAAGGAACAGTGGCCAGACTAGAAGTGAACCTGGATCCAGAAGTCATGGCTAGGAGAAGGGCCTGTGAGTTGGAGAGGAAAAGAGCCAGAGGCAGCTTCAGATCTGGCAGAGGGATGTATCCCAGGAGCCAGGTCAGCATTGGCATCTTTGAAAATTGTCTTAGCAGGTACGGAAGCCAGACTGAGGTGTGAGCCTTCCTTTCCTTTCCTGAAGTATCTGCTCAGAAAAGTTAGCCAACAAAAGTGAGCACTGATGCCAAGCTAGAGGTTGGCACACCGGGGCCAGGTTCCTGGCACAGAGGAATCCAGTCTGGGGCAGGCTTCCCTGCTGGCCAAGTGCAGCTCTTCCAAGGGCCATCCACATCATCCACCTTGCATCTGAGCATCCTTTGCGCTTTCCAGACCCTTTTCTGTGGCAACCTTTCCTAGCATCACTGTCCCAGGCCAGCTCAAACTCCATCTGCTTGGATGAAGGGGGAGAGGGTGTCTTGTAGGAGCATAGCCATGAAAGGCTACAGGTTGATGTCATCACCAAGACCAGGAAGTTGGGATTATGCATCTCATTGCAACCAGCCCTCCCGGGGCCAATCTACAGTCTAGTGCCTGGTGCTGCTGGAAGTCCTGGTATAGGATAAATGTGCTAACACCAATGCAGGTGCACAAAGACGTGTTAGCTCTTCCCCTTCTACACACCCATAGCTGTGGGACCCTTTCCTCATCTCTCTAAGTCGTGCTTAATGTCTAAGGACTTAAACTTCCTGAGATTCAACTAATTTATGATTCCAAGTATTCTTAGTTCTAGGTGTCCAAAATTTTATGATTAAAGGGTTCCAAGTTTACTTAAACTCTTTCAGTTCAAGTGACAGAAAATCTCTTCCACCTGATCTCATAGAAGAAAAGTCCAGAAGTAGACTAGGACTTCAGGCACAGTTTGATCTAAGAGCTCAAGTCAAATATCTCTCTGTCCCCCAGCTCATGGTGACGTTGAAGCACTTTATTCTGGGAACTGACATGGTGGCATTGTGGCTGCTAGTAACACAAAGCCTATAGTTTCTTAGTTCCAAGTCCTGCAGGAAAAGCAGTCTCTTTCGGGCTTCCTCTAACTTCTCATATGAGACCCAGCAATTTGACAAAAAGCCCAGGACTGAATTCTCATAAGGCTGGATTTGCCATGAGTCTATCCTTGACTAAATCCCTGTAGCCAAGAGCATGATGGAATACCCTGATTAGCTTAGGCCTGGGTCACATGTATGTTGCTCCCACCTAAATCACGTGGCCTGAAGGGGAATGGTGGTTCTCTGTTGGAAACCAGTGGGCAGCTAGCAAAAGGACAGTGAACAGATGCAGGGAGGCAAAAATTAAAAGTGTCCCCACACTGAGACTCTGAGGCTATGGAGATGAGTGATCCTATGACACAAAGATTCAGGGGATCCCTAAAGCTCACCTCTCAGATTTGAGGCAATGGGTGGGACTGGAAGGTAGGGGTGAAGGTAACTCTTCACTCTCCCAGGTTAAATGAATTCCATGTCCCTTTATTCTTCTTTACATTCAGTTCGTGGAGCCTGAGTATTCTTACACCTCTTCTCTGCTATTATTTTGAAAATAGCATGGCTATGTTTCCTATGGGGAAGGTGGGGAGTGAGGTGAAGGCTCTGTGATTAGTGGCTGTGGGGAAGGGAGCTGGGGCGCCTGTCTGGCGGCTTCGGGGGGTAGTCAGTTATCAGTTTGAATCTGTAAGAGGAAAGGTAGAGTCTTAAGCACAGCATAGAGGATTGAATCAACTCAATCCTCAATCAGCACTGAGGACTGGCCTCAACTCCTCACTCTCCAGACTAGTATTTCACATTCACACGCTTGCCAGGGCTACATGAGTCTACTTCCCCACCACTTGACCCTGAGCTTGGCCAGGTGACTTGCTCTGGCCCATGGGATGGCAGCAGATACAATGAGAGAAGAGGCTTGGGGTGTATTTATGTGGCTGTGCTTGTCCTCTTTGCACTCCTGCAGTTGCTGGGAAAAGAACTTCATGGGGTACCCACGGCCTCCGACATAACACATGGAGATGTGAGCTGGCTCAAGACCTGAGGCAGAGCTCTCCAGCCGGCGTCTAGACCCATGAACAACATGTAAGCGTTAATGTTAAATGCCACTGAGATTTTTTTTCAGCTGTGCTTGGTCTTCGTTGCTGTGCATGTGGGCTTTCTCTAGGTGCAGTGAGAAGGGGCCACTCTCTAGTTGTGGTGCACGGGCTTCTCATCAAGGCAGCTTCTTTTGCTGCAGAACATGGGATCTAGGTGCTCAAGCCTAGTTGTCATGGTGCACAGATTTAGTGGCCCTACAGCATGTGGAATCTTCCTGGACCAGGGATTGAACCTGTGTCCCCTGCATTGGCAGGTGGCTTTTTAACCACTGGACCACCAGGGAAATCCACCACTGAGGTTTGTCATGCAGTATTATTATGGAGATAGCTGACTAATCAAGGTGGCAAGGAGGACAGAAAGTTCTGGGTGCAGAGAGAGTGTATATGTAAAGCTCAGCCCTAAACTGGGACCTTGGGGACCCCCAGGATTAGGAATTGGGAGTCCAGGATCTACAGTCTTCCTATAAAGTGTCATATGATCATGGGAAAGTCAGCCTTCAATGAGTCTTTGTTGTTCAGTCACTATGTCCGACTCTGCAACCCCATGGACTGCAGCATACCAGGCTTTCCTGTCCTACACTATCTCCCAGAGTTTGCTCAAACTCATGTCCATTGAGTCCGTGAGCCTCAATTGCCCCATCCCTAGAATGAGAAGAATGCCTGCCTCTGACTTCTGAGCTTAGCATCCAGGTCCTGGAGCAGATGGTCCTAGAACTCCAGGCTCTACAGCTGCCCCTCCCTGCCCCCAGCCCCTGCCTGGGAAGTGCCCACCCCCACCCCTTGCTGAGTCTTCACACAACCTCACACTCTATGCACACTCACACAACAGACTTTATATAGAAAACAAGTCAGACTGTGACAAATGCAGAAATAGATGTGTGAAATCATTCTAGGAGCAGAGAGGAGAGAGAGTTGAAGACTCTCTGGGGGAAAGGGTGGGGTGGGCTGGGGGTGGCTTCTTCATGGAAGGCCTGAGTTGGGCGTCGAGGATGAGAGATATTTCAGCTGCTGCAGAAGAAGAGAAAGAGGATTTCGGGCAGATGGAGGGTTGTGAGTAAAGGCTGAGAGGCAGGAAGGAGCCTGGTGTGCTTGAGAGATGACAAGTTAACTCTTCAACTAGGACCAGTTCAGGGATGTTGGGGATGAGGAAGGGGGCGGCTGGTTGACAGGGTTGGGGAGAGGCCATTGAGGAGAAGGGCCGTGAAGGCCATATGCAGGGTCAGGACTGCGTCCTGCAGGCAATGGGGTGGGGTGGGGGCATGGAAAGATTGGAGCAGCAGATGCTCAGGGAATATCAAGCATCATCGGGGCTTCCTGTGAGCTTGAGAGCTCTTCTGGCTTCCTCCAGCCCCCCAAATCAGGTCCAGTGAAGGGCAAGGCTTAGACTCAGGGCTTTTGTAGGCTGACCCTGGGCTGCCCATATACACAGAGGGAAAAGAGGGATGAGAAGGTACAGGGAATGTAACAATTCATGGAGGGAGATAAAAATCAGCTTTGAGTTTTACAGGAAAAACAAAGGAAAAAACATTTGCCAATCAATCTACCCAAGGCCAAAGCCAAAAGAGAACAGACCACACCACCTCTGGCCCTCTTGCCTTACATGTGATGAGGTGCTACTGTCCCCAGCAGGAAGGAGAGACAGGAGAGTGTGGGCTCAGAAGTCAGTTGGGCCTTACAAACCCTGATCTCTCTAAGTCATATTTTCCTCAAAAGGGAGATGATTACCCTCCAAGGGCTATTGTGACAATTAAAGAAGATGGTGCATGGAAAACACTTGGCATGGGCTTGTCACACAGTAAGTGCTCAGTCAATGTTTACTGTGGCCATTATCAAGGGAAGGAAGATGGGTAAAGGAGGGAGAGAGGGGGGTTTGGGGATGTCGGGGAAGAGAGAGGACAGGAACCAAGGAGGAGGAAGGGAGGCGGGGAGGGTAAGGACATGCCATCAGCCTGCATCCCCAGGCACAGCCAACCCTGCTGGCCTGGCCCCCAGCTACTCCCATGTGGCCGTTAAGACTACTCACACATTCTTTTTGCATCCATCCTCCACATCTGTCACATGGCCCTGGATGCCAGCAAGAACAGCTGTCCCCAGACGTGCAGCTGCAAAATGAGGACCCAGTGGTGTCGTGAAGGACACAGAGGCCACAGAGGGGTGGCCAAGAGGAGGCAAATGCACCACTGCAATCCCTGTGCTGGGTGGGCCTCAGTTTCCCCATGGGAAATGAGAAGCTAGGAGATAACGTGGCATTTTGTATTGGGGATGCCAGTGCCCTGATATGTCTGTAGCCAGAGGCGTTGGCCCCTACATTTTGTCCTGGAAGGTACAGGTAGGACCCTGCCCTCCTGGGTCCCGGGACCGGTCCCACTATTTTTGTGGGATGGCCCTTCTAGTTGGCATGAGTGAATCTTATCAGACAAAGCAATTCTCAGACTGGAGTGCAAGCTCTGTCTTAGGATCTCTCCTGGGTAGATTGGGCTCAGAGATAGAGGCAGTGACTTCCCTAAGGATGAACAGGGAGATGAGTGTAGTCGTTTTAGACCTAGGATGAGACTTAACTGCCACCGTTGGGGGCTCTGAGAGCGGGCACTCAACAGGGACCAAGTTCACCAGGGAGCAGTAAACTAGATAAATGTGGCATCTTTGACATCAGGCAAATCTTGGTTTGAATCCTCTTCATCACTTTTTCTGTGACCTTAACCAAGTCTTTTATCCTCCCCAAACCACCAGATGTGAAGAGTCAACTCATTGGAAAAGACTGATGCTGGGAAAGATTGAAGGCAGGAGGAGAAGGGGGCAACAGAGGATGAGATGGTTGGATGGCATCATCAGCTCAATAGACATGAGTTTGAGCACTGGAGTGCTGCAGTCCATGGGGCCACAAAGAGTTGGACATGACTCAGTGACCGAACAACAACGAAAGATCAGAATAAGAATGTGGTAAGGAACTTGGGCTATGGAATCTAACTGCCTAGGGTTGAGTCCTCAGTACTTACCTGTGATCTAAAGGAGCTTATTCTCTGAGCCTCAATTTCCTCACCTGGAAATGAGGATAAGAGGATTCTTATCCCATGAGGATTCACCTCATGGGGTGAGTTTAAATGAAGTAATGCATGTACGAAGCCTGGCACTCAATAAATAGTTCAGTTCAGTTCAGTTCAGTTCAGTTGCTCAGTTGTGTCTGACTGCAACCCCATGAAGTACAGCACGCCAGGCCTCCCTGTCCATCACCAACTCCCGGAGTTCACTCAAACTCACGTCCATCGAGTCGGTGATGCCATCCAGTCATTTCATTATTCATTAGTGCTGATGTTAGCAAAATCCCTTGGTGCCTAAAAGGTATTTTAACTGCCTGGGCACTAAAGATCTGTCCACTAGCCTTTCCTTCCAGCTCAAGGACCCTGGCCACCAAGTTCTCTGGTACAGATTGTTCCTCCCCCTGCCCACACTGGATGCGCTAGAATAGGAGCTGGCACTGGGGCAGCCCATCAGAGCTGCACAGATTCCTGACTGGGAAAATGCCAGAAAAGCTCTTTCTTGCTGTCACTGCAGAGGCTCAGATGGAACCTGGTGGTCAGGGTTATTAAAGTTGGCCTGCCTCCTGGCGCCAGAGGGCCAGCCAGCCTGGCAGGGGGAGAAGGAGCTGCTGGCCAACTTGTGCCAGGAAGCCAAGACCAGAGGAAACAAAGGAGCCAGGAAGGGTGGAAAGACAGGGTTGGCATTGCATGCTGAGTCATAAAAGAGCTCACACACAAAGAGGTGCCTCAGAAGCTTGGGCAGCTCCACTGGATACTCAGAAACCCTCACCAGGTGTAACTGAGTTGTTCTTAAGCCTCAGCATTCCTCACGTTGCGCATCACACCGCCTCCAAGTGGCCAAAATATCTCTCATCCCTCGGCCCTTGCCTCAACAGTGGCTCAGGTGTTTGGAAGAATGGCACCAGCTACTGTCCACGGTCCTGAAACACCCCTCAAAGAAAAGGACTGCACTTGGGGACTTCTACTCAGCCTCTCCCAGGAGCTCTGAATCAGGCAATGATCTTTTTTTTCCTGTGTTTGTGGTTTCTTTTACTGATGAAGAACCAGCGGACTCTAGGCTTAACTATGTAACTGGTTTCATATTCTTTCAGCAGTTCTATTACCTTTACCATTGCTGCCATCCACCCTCTTGAAAACTTGGGGATTCTATATTTCCTCCCCACTCTACACTCATTCCCTCCACTCCCACTCTCCTGGAGGATCACAGTTAGAGGGGCTCTAGAGTTCATCTAGGCTCATGCCCTCACTTGGAACAAGAGGCCAGAATGAAAAGTGCAGCAAGACCATAGTATAAGTTATAGCAAATTTGGGGTCAGCCTCCAGGTCTCCTAACTCGCCACCTACCTCATTCCCCATTTCCCCACATTTCCACTCCACTGCCAAGAGAAAGAGGACCCACAAAAGCATGCAACCTCTTGCTAGGGCTCTTTCCATACAGAACACAATAGCGACCATGTATTTCCAGCTCACTCTGTGCTGCTAGCTGGGCTAACGTACGCTTCTGTGTAGCAACTCCATCCTTGGGGAGGTGTGGCTGCTGTTGCCAGTTTACAGGTAAAGAAATGAGCTCAGAGACATGAAAGGATTTTCCCAAAGCCGCAGCGCTAGTATGCGACTGAGCCGGGATTAAAACCAGAACTTTTGGGGGTATTTCTGACCTCTCCCTTTCAAGCCAGTTCTAACAAAAAAACCTGCAGGGAATCTACTTAAAACCATCAACCTGGAGGTTATACTTTTTCCTTCCACAAAATGAGACAGTCTCTGGCTAATGCCACATGGTACATATCTTTGGCAGGGTCCTGCTCTTCCCTGCCAGAGCTTCAGCCCTGCTTTGTGCACTACCCCTCGGGATCTCAGCCCTCACTGACTTTCACTTCTGAAGGCCTCTACTTGGTCTTCTCCAGATGCTGAAGTCAGAGCAAAGGCCCCTAGAAACATGGATGGGGAATGAGGGGACCGTCGTGTTGGGAGAGGATTATGTGGCGGTGTGAATACTGATGATGCTGTAATTGGTTCCTTCTTTCAGAGCTGGGGTGTCTGCAAGCCCAGGCGCTGGGACTAATTGTTGCAGGCAATTAATAACTTGGATTGTATTCAGTCTGGCACAGGCTCCTCCTTGGAGGAGGCAGGCAAGGCTGGGAAAGGAGTGCTAAGCCTGCTGCTTGCAGGATTCTGGAGGAGGCAGGAGGGAAGGGCTGCCATCTGTCTAGGCTCCCCAGGCCCTTTCTGCAGCACCCCCATCCTCGCCTGGCCCTATCACCTTTCTCCAGACCCCCTTTTTGTCTCTTGAATTATTGGCCCCTATATCCTCTTCTCCCATAAACTCACACTCACCTCTTGAATAGAACTTCAGGGAGAAGGGCACTGGTGAGTGGAAAGAGTGTCTTGGAAGAAGCTCGAGACTGAAACCTGGAGGCCTGGGTCCAACCCAAGCTCTTTCACTGACTTGCTACGTGACCTTGAGTCAGAAATTCATTCACTATGAACTTGGACATGTTTCCTGAGCTCTTTTGCATCCATTTCATCACATGATGTGCAATCAACCTTGAAAGTCATGGAAACAGGGATTGATCATTCTATCTAGCATATGGCTCTCTAACTATATATAACTATATATATATATGACTAATTATCAAATTGTTGCCTATAAATCTGTACTCCATCTCTGCTGAAAAGATAACTGCAGGAATATTATAGGCAGAATTCACTATTACTCCCACTTTGCAGTTGAGGAAACTAGTCTCAGAGAAGTGAAATGACCTGTCAAAGGCCATACAATTAATAAAAGACACATAGGAAAATCAAATTCAGATTCCTAAATCTAGAACTCTTTACAGTACAGCCCAGTTCACTTACCTCTACCCAGTGGCTCCCTGGAGAAGGTGAGATTAGAGGGAAATCTCTAATTTCTTTGGATTGGGGCCAACTCTGTGTGTTAGCAGACTGAAGAGAGAAACATGTACAAATGTAGTTATTCTATTCCTTGATGTGGGGACAAAGGAGAAACTGTTTTAATCTACTGCATTTTTTAGAATAAACACCCCTACCCCTCTGAATACACTCTTCTTAACTGCTCAGCCATCTAGTGGGAGGACTTAATCTGTATATATTCCCCCCTCTCCAGAGTCAGGCTGAAGAAGTAAGAGGTATTATGGTATTATGCTTACCTGTAGGTCACTCTTGCCCAACAAGTAAGAAGAAGAAGAAGAAGAAGAAGCAGGAGGTCAAGACGGAGGGGGAGGGAGGAAGCAGCAGCAGCTAATATTTAGAGCTTAGTTTGTGCCATGCACTGCGCTAAGTACTATTTTTGCACTGAGATGATCTCGTTTAGTAAAACTTTTTAGCCACTACTGTGAGATAGGTACTTTTATCATCCTCATTTTATAGATGAGATGATTAAGGCTCAGCAAGGTGAAGCGACTTTCCCAAGGTCACAGAGCTGGTAAGGGATGGAACAGAAATATGGCTTTACTGAGGGTAGTGGTATCAGAGGCTGGGCTCAGAGGCCCTGCTTCAGATACGGTTGTAGAGAAAACAGAAATAAAGGGATCAGAGCTAAGGACAAAGCAGCCCTTTATGGCCCCATCTCCTTACAAAAGAAGGCTTTTCAATTAGTCATGAAGACGGAGAATAGGGGAAGCAGCTTATCAGCACCAAGAGGCATTTAAATCAGACCTGGAAGAACTTTCAACAGTCAGGGCTGGGGGGGTGGGGGTGGGGCAGAGGAACATCAACCCTCATTCTCTGCAGCCTTGCGGTTGAGTGGGTCATTTGACTACTGGAGTCATCTTTAAGTAACACCTGGAGTAAAAGAGGGCTTCAGGGAGTTGCCCTGATGCTGGGCAGGGATCTTTGGGTTCAGCATTCCCAGGCTCCTATAAAGAAGCATCCTCTCCTGGAATAGAGGGAAGGGAGTCTGAGGATGAGGTGCCAGGAGGGGATTCTCATGACTTTCCACACCAGCGCCAGCTCCCGCTGCCACCACCAGTTCCACTTTATGGCAGGCATATTTCAAAGGCCCGGTTCCATTTGCATTTTTAAAACCCTGCTGATGGCCTGAGAAAATTGCATCCTTCCCGTGTTCCTGGGTACTACACTCCCCACCTCCTCCTCCACTCCTCTGAGCCTGTGCCTCTGTACCTTCTGTTTGCAGAGGATCCCCCATCAAGGGCTTAGCAAACCCAGCCCCCACTGCAGATCACGCCAGGGAGAGCTCTGAGGAGGGTGTGACTGAGGTGGCCACAGCTGTGCCCACCTAGACAGCATGAAGGTAGGACCCAAATCTGCTAAAATTAGTTCCCAGGGAAGTGAGGGCTGTGTCCCCAGGCATGGGCTGAGGGTGGCACATGGGGCGCATCAATGTCACTCCCTGTGGACTGGTCCGACTGGGAGGAACAACAGTGCCACAGGATTGGAGAACTTTGAGGAGGTTCCTGGAAGCAGCTTTCAAAGCAGTGGAAAAGAGTAAGCCAGCAAAGAAAATCCTTTGCTCCCAGCTGGGCTTGGGAACACACTTTGTGTCTCCCCTAGTGCTCCCTTAAAAACAAATCTTTTCCTTGTTCTCCTTCCTCCCACCCTCTCCCATGGCACCGAATTCTTTGCCTTCCCTCTGGGATGTGGCTAGAGGGACCAGATGTTTGCACGGCCGTGCTGAGCCTGTTCTTCTGTGCTCATGTGTCAGATTTGGCCTCTGATCTGGGGGCTGTAACACACACACACTCTCCACTTTTTGGGAGAGGTCTCCTGTCTCTCCCCGCTCACAGCTCAGGGTGGTACCCTTAAAACAGGAGCTTTCCTAAACCCTAATGTCTTCAAGGCTAGATAGGACCACTGTGAGTTCCCTGATAGCCTTGGCCAGCCTGGCAATGACTCCCATGACAATCCTGAGTACATAGGGAGTGAGTGCTGGGGTAGGGACACCGGCTCGGGCCATTTGCTTTTGCATAGATGAGCTCTCAGGGCATCTAGAATCATAAATACCAATGTGTCCAGTTGGCAGTCAGCCAGTGGGTGCAGCTAGGAGGCTACATACCACAGAGACAGAGCAGGGGTGGCAGGTGAGGAACAAACAGAAGCTCCACTCAGCCCTGTGGCATCAGAGGTGCTCCCAGTTTGGTTTTCTTCTTTTAAAAAGAAGGGCTGTGGAATGGACATGGGTTGAGCATCTACCTGTGGGTATGGGCTCCCTGGTGCTTCATTTTAGAATTCAACCCTGTTTCTATCTGCCCCATAAGCAAGGAACTTCCTAGAGGCAGCCTGGGTTGGGAAGATCCCGTGGAGAAGGAAATGGCAACCCACTCCAGTATTCTTGCTTGGAGAATTCCGTGGACAGAGGAGCCTGGCAGGCTATTCAGTCTATGGGGTCGCAAGAGTCCAGCACGACTTAGCGACTAAACCACCACCACTTCCTAGAGGCAGGGGTTGCCTTTCTCCCACCTCTGCATTTCCTGTTTTGCTCTCAGCACACACTCAGAGGATGTATGATGAACACCTGGCTCACCCCTCACACAACAAAACAATGGCTTCCCTTCTTTCGAGCTTCAATAAGTAAAACCCCTCCAGCCCGCCGCTGGGGGCTGGCAGCGGATCCTCTTTCGAGGCATCCCCCCGCCTTGGTTCTCCCTGAGCGGCCCCAGTGCCAATGTCCGCTGAGTATTTCTCGCCATCCTTATGGCCGGTGAACGAGGGGTACAGGCAGATCGTGTGCTAAAGCTGGAGGGAAGCCCGGTCCGGGAGCTGGCCTGGCTCTGGGCTCTGGTGCCAGAGCGGTGAATGGAGGGGAGAGGAAGGGACGGTGCCAGGAGCCTGGGTTTGGCAGCTCCCTCCGGAGAGGACCTGGGGATGCCCTCGAATGTCCAGGAGGCTGGTAACCTGCCAAGACTGGGCGGACGGGGAGAAGAGTGCAGCCGGGGAGAGAGGTGGGAACCTAGGAAAAGGGGCAGCGGCCGGGCAGGGGGCCGTGTCTGGGCCCTTTGCAGAGTCGAGAGTTGACCCATAGGGGTCGCTGCTTCGCTCGCAGCCCCCCTCCCGCGGATTTTGGGAGCCCGGCTGTACCATCGCGCGGCTCTCGCAGGGGGAGCGGCGGCCACGGCGGCGCCTGGCTGCGGGCTTCGGAGACAGGAGCACGCGGCGGATCGCAGGCCCTTGCCGGCTACTGACGCAAAGCCCGGCGGCATGGAGGCTGGCGGCGCCAGGGTCTGGGGGGCGGCGCGGCATCTGAGACTGCCCTGCACACCCCCGCTCCCGGTGGTAGGAGCCCGGACCCAAACAAAGGCGGGCGGCGAATAAAAGGCGGCGGCAGCAAGCTGAGCTCCGGATTGCGCGCTGGGGAACGAGACACACACCCGGCAGTGCACCGTCTGTGCGCTCTGGAGCAGAGCGGGGAACCCCGGCCTCTCGCAGCTCTTAAGAGCTTCTCTCTGCGGCTCCCGCGACGGGACAAGTCCGCACGGCAAGGTGGCCGCAGCCCTGGGCCCCTCCGGTGCGTCTCCCTCCCGCGCCCGCGGCTCAACCAGCTCAGCTTGGCCAGCCGAGGTGAGTGCGACGGCCGCTGGGCACCATCCGTCTCGGAGCTGGGGAGTGCATGGCTCGGAGGGGGCGGTGTCATCCGCGCCGCCCCCACCCCGGCCTGCGCGGGTCTGTATGTGAAGTTCTCCCGCTGTCCAGCCAGCCCTGGAGGAGGGCCTCGGACCCTCCGGGAAAGCCAGTTGGTGGGGGGCAGAGCCCAGAGCTAGCCCTCGCCCCCCGCGGCCGAGCTCCAGCTCCGCACCAACTCCCCGCGGGACCCTAGCACCAGCCAGGTTAATGTCTACAAACAGCGACGCTTCCGACCTCTAGTCCCCTGCTAGTCCCCGCGGGAGTACAGCTGATTCCAAAAGTTGAGCATCAGCCTGAAGCCGCCAGGGATCAGGCACTCACCCAGTAGGAGCTCACGAAGGGGGTTGGGAAAGGTTAATGACCTCCTCTCCATCCACTTTCTGCCAGAGCGCACTCATGCTCTCGGCGGGACATTCCCGGAGTCCTCGGGCCCGATTAACCTGGCCACAGGTCCAGTCCGGAGCGCGGGAGCACTGGGGCACACCTGACTGGCGTTGGAGCTGAGCGCGAGAGGGTTTGCGGGCCCTGCCGAGAACGCTAGTGAGGGTGGAGATGGAGTGGGCAGCTGGGCCGTGGTGGTGGAGCTGAGGGCCTGGGAAAGATTTTCGGCGCGAGTGGCGCCCACTCTTGTGAGCCAACCCCGCCGTGGGAGAACTTTTCCCAACTCCCCGGGAGGCCCGCAGCTGGGCTAGGAAGGCGCCTCCCAGGAGCCGTCCTTTCCTCGCCTCCTCTCTGCTGCAGGGTTTGGCCCTATGTTCCTCTTGAGACTGGGCGCAGGTCCCGCCCGTAGAGGCCCGGGGTCAGTACCGCGGACAGCGCCTGGAGGCGGCCTTGGAGACTCAAAACCCCGCCTCGCGTGCCCACGGACCCAGGCACACACCAACGCAGAGTTTATGCACACACGCACACCGATCTACCCGCAAACCACACACCTGCAAACAATCCCCGCAGAGATTCATAGTCCACTCACGCAATGTACATCCACCCACACTCCACACAGTCCGCAAACACGGAAGATTCACCAGCACGTGGACACACACATTTTCTCACAAGCACCAGCAAGCCGAGAAACGTCTTCACTCAGGTCCTGCTGTTTCCGGACATCTAAGCTTCAGACTCCAGATCTCATCTCTGGCTACTCACAGGGGTGCTCAGCGATCACAGGCTCCCTCCTGCAGACACAACCCCTCACCATCACCCCACAAATGCACATACACCCTTTGGGGGAAAGCAGCAGGTCACAAAGCCACAAAGCAAGCCCTCCCCTCCCCCTTCCCCAATGCAGACCTGGTCAGGAACCAGGGCATCTGCTGAATGAAGGGAGTAACCTGGCCCAGTGGAAGCTGCAGACAGAAGCTCAGCCTTACAGAATCTTGGTACTGGACTCAGAGTCCATTTTGCTCAGCTCACCACCTCATGCCTGCTCTCCTTTCTTACTCCAGACAAAGCTCCTGCAACCAAGGTCCACACCCCGTCTCCCTGCATCATTCTTTGTTTGCACTTTCTGTCTCTTTGTTTCCCTGTTCTGTTCCCCTTCTCCATGTTTATCTCCCCCCCACCCCCCACCGCCTTCCGCTCCTGACCACTGCCCTCTGTGTCTTTCCCAATTCTTTTTTCCCAGCTGCCTTCACTCTCTCCTTAACTTTCCTGCAGCCTGGGCCTGATCCAGTCAGTCTTTGCTCCAATGCGGAAACGGCTGACCCTTAGAGGGAGCTGACTCCATTCTCTTAAGTGGACCCCATGCCCCCATACCTCTGACCCTCCTCCCCATGAGGAGTTCTGCTCCCTCCCCGAAGAAATCCCCAGGGCCAGACACCCCAGATCCCTCTCAGTCTTTGAGGGGCCAGGATTCTTCAGTTCTGGAATCACAGCAAGTCCCTTAACATCCAGAAACTGAGCTGAGAGAGGAAGAGTCCAAGTGAAGTGGTGGAAGGAGTAGAAGTAGGGGTCCAGTCCTAAACTCAGCTTGACCACAGGCTCCCAGTACCCCCCTGCTCAAATGCCCTTCTCTGAGCCTTAGGCTTCCCCGTCTATACAAGGATAGGGCTGGTTGAGGTGACCTTCAAGCATCCCAGTTTGGCCCTAATAGTGTGGGACACTGGTGTTTCTCTGAGTCTCTTGAGTGTGGGTGGGACTGAAAATTATGCTTCTAACCCCAGAGTTTATGGTACTTTTCCCCTTCCTCAGAGCACCCGCCACCAGTGAAGGCATCCTGTCCCCTGAGCAACAGATGTTCAGATGACTTCCTTTGTAGGACCAGAGATGTCAAGTAATATTCATGAGGTCACACCACTGAAGTGCCATCTCCGTTGGGCCAGGCATTGCTTCTATGTCACTTTATCCTATGCATAAACCCCTGGTTCTGCTGGTGGAAGATTAGTGGATGAACGAATAAATAAGTAGAAAAGTCAGGACTAAAACCTGGATTGCCTGACCCTCAGGATCTTGGAATTTTGGTTTAAGCCCTTTTCCCTGATAGTTTTGGAGAAGGAAATGGCAACCCACTCCAATACTCTTGCTCGGGAAATCACATAGACGGAGGAGCCTGGTGGGGCTACAGTCCTTTGGGTCACAAAAGAGTCGGATACAACTTAGTGACTAAACGACAGCGCTCGTCCCCTCTTTTCCACTGCCACTCACCTGGTCATTCAAAGGCAGGTGGAATTGTCTGAGACCCTTCCTCCCCTAAGGCAGACTCTAGGCTGGTTGCAAATGACCACAGAGATGGGACTGACTAGCTGAGAGCAGCTTTAGAGGCGGTTCCTGGTGGGTAGAGCCTTGGCCATCAGCTCCAAGTCCCAAAGACACTACCAAGTAGGCTGTCTGTGGGCAGCTGGCCAGGATCTGCAGCCGGGAGGGAAGATAGTCATTGCTACCATTTGGCTGAGCAACCATTTCTCACAGCCCGATGAGCTGGGGACTGCAAAAATCACCTATACAGATGAGCAAAACAAGATGCTAAAAGATGAGGTGGTTTCCCTGAGGGCAATCAGTAAGCCCACTCTTAGTCATAAAAATGGGATGGCGGTGGCAGTCATTGATACTGATGTTATTGGTATTGATAATGTTGTTAGCTCTGTGATGATTAGAACCTCTGATTTGGTTATTTGGTCCCCTTTCCCCCTCTCCCCTCTTTTCTCCCACCAGAACCTCTTACACTCTTCCCCCACCCACGTATGGAGAAGCTGAGGGCTGGGACAGTGAGGCAGGGGTGTCTGATCGCCTGTTACTCTTAGCCAAGGCAGAGGGCTCATCATTTGAAATCTTCCTCCTCTTGCCCACCCTCCCCCCTCCTGAGCGTGTCTCCTGCCAGAGAAGCCTGGAGCGGTGTCAGAGTCTGTCAAAACACCCTTCCGAGCTGGGTTCCAAACGCAAAGCCCAGGGAAAATAAATAAAGAGGGCAGTGTTGGCCCAAAATAGAAACACACACCAACTCACAAATACGCATGTTTTCCAAAAGTCGCATTTCACAGGCAAGACAGTGCGATGCACGCTCCAGCTGCTCGACTAAGGCTGGAGGCAGGGATGCTGCCAGGACTGGTCCAGGAAAGGTGGCAGAGCCTCCCACAGTGAGCTCAACTCTCTGCCTGGCCATGGGGGAGACCAGACAGCTGCTCCCACTCCACACCAGCTGGAAGGAAGGTAGATGGGTGGGAGGACTGTGATGGATGTGTCTGTGGTAGTCAGGACTCTTTGGAAACGAGCACCAAACAGGACTGATGGCCTTGCTTCCTCTGCTTTACAGTGGGTGCAGCAGGCTTGTAATAGCAGTCCTGATAATAATAACTGCCTTTCGTTGAGTATCTACTGTGTGCCACATGCTAAGTGTTATACTCGATCTATCTCAACCTCACAACCATCTCATGGCATATGGATTGTTATCCCCATTTAATATGTGGGGAAACTGAGGTTCAGATAAGTGAAGAGGTTTGCTTAAGGCCGCACAGCTAGAAGGGGCCAACTTGGGGTCAGATTTTCATCTGCGTGAACCAAGAACCCCTATTTTGTCCAGTACCCTGCATTGTTTTAGGGCTTCCCTGGTAGCTCAGCTGGTAAAGAATTCACCTGCAGTGCAGGAGACCCCGGTTTGATTCCTGGGTCGAAAAGATCTGCTGGAGAAGGGATAGGCTACCCACTCCAGTATTCTTGGACTTCCCTGGTGGCTCAGCTGGTAAAGAGTCCACCTGCAGTGCAGGAGACCTGGGTTTGATCCCTGGGTTGGAAGATCCCCTGGAGAAGGGAACGACTACCCACTCCAGTATTCTGGCCTGGAGAATGCCATGGAATGTATAGTCCATGGGGTTATAAAGAGTTTGACACGACTGAGCAACTTTCACTTTCTTCCTGCATAGTTTCTGCTATTCATTTAATATATATTTTTTTGTCAAGAAACCCATGAATGTGATGGTTTTCAAAAGAATGTAAATTCCTCTGCCGGTTGGGTCAGGTGTAAGGGTGGAGTTTAGCTTTGGCCATCCTAGGCTTGGTATTCAGGGCTTCTGGACTGGGGCTGGGACTGGGTCTTCACCTTTACATCTTGGACTCTGTCCCCAACCATGAGAGCCCAGACCTGTCTGCTTGGGGGATGGGCTCAGGCAGGAGCCCCACTGTGAAGCCTGGACTATGAAAAACGATTTAACTCAAGAGATTAGGGCTGCAAGAGGTGTCTGTAGATGGGAAGTTATTTCAGAAGAGGGTTAGTGAATTGCCCAGCATCATACAGCATGTTGGTGGCAGAGCCTGAATCTCAGAATCCCAGGCTTGTGTGCCATGTGGCCGGGCTAGACTCCTTGAGTGTGTGGGAAGCATCCAGTGAAGGGGGTTGAACAGGTGCAGGCAGTTAACATAACATTCCCTTCCAAGCACAGAGGTGAGATGTAGCTAGTTTTCACTGCCAAGTCTTCTGCTCCACATCCCCGCTGATATCAGGACTAACCCCGTTGACTTGCCCAGTGCCTGCATTCATCCATGTGAACAATGGCACAGGAAGGTACAGAATATTTGCCACATGCCAGGAACTCTGATAAAAGCTTTGTTGTTTAGTCACTAAGTCATGTCTGACTCTTTTGCAACCCCATGGACTGTAGCCCTATAGGCTCCTCTATCCATGGGTTTTCCCAGGAAAAAATATTGGAGTGGGGTTGCCGTTTCCTTCTCCAGGGCATCTTCCCAGTCTGGGAACTGAACCTGAGGCTCCTGCATTGGCAGGCAGATTCTTTACCTCTGAACCACCAGGGAAACTTGTCATGGGCTAATTGATGTAACCCCCACAACAAGCCTGGAGGTAGGTATGCTTTGCAATTGAAGGACCCAGGCTTGAGAGGTTGACTTACTTGCCCAAAGCCACATAGCTAGGAAAGAGGCAGATGGAGCCCTGCAGAGGCTGCACTAGCTGGTTTATTCTGGTGGTAAGAGGGAGAAGGTTTGAAATAAAAGCCATGGGGAAGGAGAAGCTGATGGGCAGCAGCAGGCTGTTTATGTTATACCTTCAGGCCTTGTCATGCTTGCTGGCATTAGTGCTGGCAGAAGCTGCTGCTGCTGCTGCTGCTAAGTTGCTTCAGTCCTGTCCGACTCTACACGACCCCATAGATGGCAGCCCACCAGGATCTGCCATTCCTGGGATTCTCCAGGCAAGAACACTGGAGTGGGTTGCCATTTTCTTCTCTAATGCATGAAAGTGAAAGTGAAGTCGCTCAGTCGTGTCTGACTCTTAGCGACCCTATGGATGGCAGCCCACCAGGCTCCCCTGTCCCTGGGATTTTCCAGGCAAGAGTACTGGAGTGGGTTGCCATTGCCTTCTGCAGCAGAAGCTGAGCCTCTACCAAAACCTGGAAGGAAGAAGCCCAGCAGAGGGTCCTGGGACCAGCTCCTGGTATGTTAGTGAAGCGGAGGGTCTGGGTATGTTTCTCCTTGAACTCAAGGCAAAGAGCCTGCTAGGCATGTGGAACTCCTGTAGACACCCTTAGTTCTGGCATCCTGCTTTCTCTCCTTGCTTCCCCCTCTGAGGAAAGTAGACTGAGAACCTGGGAAATTTGGAAAGGGCCATTGGGTGGAGATTAGGGTCTTGCTGTATCAGTGAACTTGACCATTGGGAATGAGGAGGTGGTGGGGACAATGGGAAGGATTGGCTTGAATTTAGATGCCAGTAGGTGCCATCCAAGTCTCTTATAGGGAGCATTCGTTGGAATTAGGAAATGATGACCTGGGAGACAGTGTCCAGAGGCTTAAATCTCCTCTACCAGAAAAAGCCTTCTCCTTAATTCCCCATCCCACAAGTGTCTACCTGAGCACCCCACTGTGTGCCAGGCATGCAGAAGTGGAAAGACTTCAGTCTCTGTCCTTGCAGAGCCCACCAGAGTCTCCCAGGCCTGCCCCAACACCTCCTGCCTCAACCAGAGGTAATGGGTAGGTGAGAGCTCACCCAGGTCCCCCAGCAGAAGTGGAAGAGGGACCCAAGTGTCCTCTGGGGCTCAGAGAACATGATCCAGGCAAGTGGTCGCTTCACAGTGAGAAGGAAATTTCCTGTGAGTGGCATCTGGGTGCCCTCCCTGGCTTGATGTCTTGGTGGGAGAAGGGGCGTGGTAGCAAAAGCTCATTCCCACCCAGCCATCTGCTCGAGGCATCCAATACACATACTGGCACCTGGATGATGCATCCTTTGCCAAACCTTGTTAATAGAGGAGACATGACTGCCAGCTGGAAGCCACTCCTGTCATGAAGGAGAATGTGGTGATCTTGTTGTCTCGGGGGAAGGCAGCTTAAATGGGGCTCGGAGTTGGAACAGTTGTAGCAGACTGGTGTTCCTAGGATGTTTAGGGGAGGAGTGTTTCATCCCTGTCACCCCATGGTATCGGCCTCTGCACTGTCCTGGAGGATTTCTCCTGTTATTAGTTGGGAGAGTTCTGCAGGGTGATCACCTGGTGATAATGACAATTATAATAATGGCCGACATATTTTGACTATTTACTGCCTGCCCGGCTTAGGGCTTTGTAGGTACTATGTTAGTGCATCTTCACACCTGCTCTATGAGATGCAGGGCTAGGTCTCTTCAATTGTGTCCTACTCTTTGCCGCCCTATGGACTGTAACCTGCCAGGCTCCCTTGTCCATGGGATTCTCCAGACAAGAATACTGGAGAGGGTTGCTGTGCCCTCTTCCCAGGGGATCTTCCCAACCCAGAAATCAAACCCAAGTCTCTTAGGTCTCCTGCACTGGCGCCACTAGTGCCACCTGGGAAGCCCTGCTCTATGAGATAGCTACCATTAGTATTCTATTTTAAGGATGAGAACTGTGAAGCACAGAGGGACTAAAGAGATTGCCAGTAAGCCTCAGAGACAGGACTCAAACCGAGGCAAGCTGGACTCAGTACCACGATCATGACCACCATGAAATGCCTGAGGCTCACACTTTGGCCTTGATTTGGGTCCTTGCAGATGAGTAGGACTGAAATCAAACTATCTTTTGGATCCTTCAGTAATCTGGGTAGTGGGCTCGGGCTGAGTCCTGATTGACAGGGTGACATGGATTGACCATTTGCTCCTTGACGGCCAGCTCACTGAACGGGTCACTTTTCAGAGATCCAGATGCAGGCAACATCTGGCAGACTGGCAGCGTTATTCTGGCTTTCATCCAGAAGTTTCCCCTTGTCATCCCATGTCGATACAGCTGGGATTTGCATCCCTCTGGACATAATCATATGTGCAAACTTTCTGTTTGAAATATTGTTTGCTGGTTTTTAAAACATCATCTTGTGACTTCACAAAGGCAGGATGTTGGTTTTGGTTCTGCTTTGTAATCCAGGCCTGAGAGACATTCAGCTAAGCTAGAGAGAAATCAGGCTTTGATTTGTCAGCAGCCAAGGTCGGGGAGCAGGGGGGAAACCCTTCCTTTTTCCAACTGGAGAAGCTGGGAAGAGGCTGGCTACAGAAGGGCGTTACAGGTTAGTAGCTGCTGCATGTTCCCTGCAAGAGTTCCTGACTTGGTGACCTGCTCTTCCAGAGGCTTCGAGTGGGTGATCTCAGAGTAACGGAGTTAGGAATTTGTGATGAACAGGGATGTGTCAGCCGAGGGCACTCTTGGGCATTAATGAATGTGAAAATAAATCTGTGGTGGAAAAGTTCCTGGAGCCTTGGAGAGGAAAGGAGTTCAAGACATCCCAGAGAGAAGATACTGATGGTTTAACAGAAAGTCCTTATAGCAAGCACCAATAAGTGAGCGAATGAGGATGACAAGTGAATGAATATGTAAATGTGTTCATGATAAGTGGGGCTGATGGACTTTGACCTTGGCCTGGATTTGGTAGGATCTGACCCCAAGTACTGACAAGGCAAAGAATACTGTTCTTGTCACTGGAAGACCCTTCAGCTTAGAATTAGGCAGAGGTAGTCTGTCTGAATTCTTGAACCTTGCCCTGTCACTACAATCCAGCCCCCACCCTGTCCTGCAGGACCCTCTGACCCCTGGGCTCCTCTAGTTCCCGGCTGTGGCAAGGACTGGAACTCAGGAGACTGCAAAGCTGATGGAAGCTGCAGCCCCAGCACCCCCAAAAGTCTGCAGCTCTCTTCACCTTCCCAACTGCTCCCCCAGCCCTGAGCCACCCCATCTTCTCTGTCATCACAGTTCTGTGTCCTGGCTTTTTGAGGACTCCAAAGTGAGAGAACTAGGAAATAATTGAAATCTCATTTAGTCCAGCCCTCCCATTTTACAGAAGGGCAAACTGAGGCTCATGAAGGAATAAAGACTAGCCCCAGGTCACGAGTGAATAGGAGACTGAGCTCTAGTATTGTGGGTGGATTTGAGGAAGGTTCCTGTGAGACCTGGGATAACACTGTACCATTGAGCGGGGTTGGAGGGGGACAGAAGGGGCTGGAGATTCTGGGGCTTGGGTGGTTTTGTCAGGTTTTTCCTCGCCTCTGTGTGCCAGGAGCTGCAGTTTTGAGTTCCTGGGACCTTGAGTCTCCCAAATGTTTCATGCGAGAGGCAGCAGAGTTAGGGAGAGGTGCTACTTGGGGTCTGCTCTCCTCTTGGACCCTCTGCTCCAGCAGCTCATCTCCAGCCCTCCATTCCTGTCTCCACAGGCAGCTGCACCATCATGGCAGGTGGGCTGAGGCCCAGCATCAGACCCTCCCCTCCCATGCTGCCAGGGCCTCTGTGCTGGTCCCAGGTGTGGAGGGTACCAAGTGTACCTTCCTCTCCACCATACGCACCTGAGCTGTCAATCAGCAGGGCAGCCAGGAAGCCCTTCCCCCGTGCAGGCACGGAAGGTATGTTTCCATCTGGATATCCAAGATGGACACATGGACAGAGGAGCCTGGGGCTGCAGCCCCTCGGGTTACACATAGTCAGACACAACTGAAGTGACAGCACACGCACCCAAGATGGTGAAGTTGGGTGCCAGCCCTGGGTGCTTTTTCTCTCCCTTCCCTGGAGCCAGGGTTGTGCCTGTGGTCAGAATGACTCCTGGGGACAGACACTGGGGTGGAAGTGGGGGGATATGCCCCTGCACCAGTGGAGATTGGGAAGGCTGATTCTAGAGCTCTTGAGAATTTTCCAACATGTGAGGCTCACAACCTAATATAGTGAGATTGGGACTGAGCTTATCAGAAGTCAGGTTCAAATAACTCCCTTGACTTCTTTTAGCCTTAGTTTTCTTGTTTGCAAATTGGAAATAGTTCCTGAGACGAGAAAACCTGTGTGAAAATCATCTACAAGCTGTAAGTTGCTGCAGAGATGCAGCATCGCTCAATCCCTCAGGATGAGAGGATCAAGGTCAGGATCAAGGCTGGGAACGTGAGCACCCCGGTGGTTGCCAGCATCTCCTTGATGTGCGCTTTCATCGGGTGCTGGCCTCCTGGGCTTTCCCCGAGGCCTAGCAGCAGGGGCTAGGGGTGCCCCCAGTGCTCAGAAGGGGAGGTTCCTCCTAAGGTTCCTCACTTTCTTTCTGAGCAATGAGGCTGGGGATAGAGCCCCTTCCTAGAACTCCATCCCTAACTAGTTGTAGTGTCCCCCATTCCCTGACATGGGTTTGAGCACTTTGTGTCTGCTTTCTTTCAGCTTTCAATTTACCCTTAAGCTTTTCTTTCATGGTATGGGGACAAGAAGAGTGTTTGCAGTGTCCCCAGACCCACAGATGAGATCTGGGTGTATATGGTGGGGGGAAGACGGGGTAGTGGTCTCTGGAGCTTCCCCAGAGCTAAGAACTGGCAGGTTACCACCTACTGTGTCCCAGCGAAGCTGACGGCATCCAGCCAGCATAAGCTATTTGGCCTTTCCTGCTTCTTGGCTTGATGTTTTATCAGGACCCCACAGTGTGCCCCCAGCCAGTTATACATTAACTTCTGAATAGGGATGAAAGGGACCCCCCTCTCCTTTCTCTGTCTCCCGGTCTTGGGCAACAGCTAAGAATCAGAGGGTTTAGAGAGCATTTCTCCCTACCCACCATCTGACAGATGGGGGACCACCCATCCAGAGATGTTCAGTGACTTGTTCTAGGTAACACAGCAGGCTGGTGGCAGGGCAGGTCCCACTGCTGCCGCCCCAGGACCCATCCCCTGCTGACGCCTCCTCCCTTGTCCCTGAGCTTCAGCTCACAGGAAGCGCTGGCTGGAGCTGGAGAGGAGACACAAGGGGAATTGTTTTACATATTTGTTAATCGGGTCTCAGAGAGAGAGAAGGGCTCTGAGCTCATCAGCCAGGAAGGAATCCAATTTGGCTTTTATGGCCATGGTTATTGGTTGTATTTTGTGGGGATCTTTTTATTTTTTATTAATCCAGCAGTCAGAGGGCTGGGGAGCCAACTGGTTGCTGGGCCCCATGGGCCCTCCTGCTCTCTTGGAGTTCCAGGCAGCAGCCAGGGGGAGAGGTGGTGGAAGGAGCAACCTGGACAGTTGGGTCCAGCCATGCAGTGGGGGGTTTTCAGGAACCTTTTGATCCTTCAGGTGAGGAATATCTGGGGGCCTGGCTGTATTTCACAGATTCTGTAAGTATTGCTGGTTTTATTAAGCTTCTATTGCCTTTTTCTCAGAGATGCAAGACTGCTTGATGAGTTGTGCAGGCAGAACAGAGTGGGGAGGGAGGGACAAGAGTGGTTCAGTGGGTGAGATACTCTGAACAGTGGAGCTCAGTGGCTAAAAGGACGGACTCTGACTTGGGCCTGCAGAAGCTCAGATTTCAGCCCCGCTCCTGGAAACTGCCTTAGAGAGCTGAGGCTGGGTCATACGAGGAGTCCACAAGCAAAGCACCAGTTCCAGCACACAGCAGCGCTCAGTGCGGTGCCAGCCCCTTGCACAGGGTCGTCTCTTTTCTTTTGCTGCCTGGCCCCACCAGGAAGAGCTGGATGGCAGACCTGAATGTCATCATTTCTTCCCTCCCAGGGCCAGAGGAAGGGGCACTTGGTTGGAGGACTGAGTCCTGGCCAGAGATCCAGGAGCCTGAGTCCATCCTCAGAGCCAGGGGCAGGCAGGACTAGCCTGAGGAGAGGCTAGTGTGAGCACCAGCAGGGGGAAGGCCAAAGGCAAAGTCATCTGATGGAGGAAGCCACTGGGAACTGGGAGGGTGGCCAAGGCAGCGAGGTATTGCACAGAATAGTCCTGAACCACCTACAAAAGAATCACATGGGAGGTGGTATAAATGCAGGTTCCTGGGTACCACCCCCGAGCATGATTGATGGGATCTAGTGCCTGGCCCAGGAGTTTGCATTTTAACAAGCCTGCCTGGCTTCTGATCCATATTAAAGTCTGAGGCTGATGTGTGTGTTTGTGAGCGTGTTAAGACACTTAAGTCGTGTCCAACTCTTTGCAACCCTATGGACCATAGCCCACCAGGCTCTTCTGTCCATGGGATTCTCCAGGCAAGAATACTATAGTGGGTTTCCATTTCCTCCTCCAGGGGATCTTCATAATCCAGGCAAGGATTGAACCCTCCTGCTTAGGCAGGCAGATTTTTACCCACTAGCATCACCTAGGAAGGAGAGCTGATATAGCAAAGAATAAGAGTCAGTTCTAGCCGACTTGCCAACCTGCCTATGCACATGGGCTGGGTTTGGGGCACTTCTCATCTTTGAGGCTCTTCATGACCGTGACTCAGCAAGCAGGGTGTCACCACCCCCATTTTACAGATGAAGAAACTGAGACTTGCCCCAGGCACCCAGCTAGAAGCAGAGTCAGAGTTTGAGCTCAGGACTGTTGCTGCCCTTTTCCCCCAAAACCAGGCCCTGGTGCTCTTAGTTCCAGACATCTCTCCTTCTCTTGGGGGACCAGTTCTGTTCCACTGAGCCCACCAGAGAGAGAACACGTGGAATGGGGGAAACCTAGGCTGTTGTGACAATTAATGTTGGTTTCTCTGGTGCTGGTATGTTTCCCTGGGCGATATATGAATTGAAGTGAAGTGAAGTCGCTCAGTCATGTCCGACTCTTTGCGACCCCGTGGACTGTAGCCCACCAGGCTCCTCCGTCCATGGGATTCTCCAGGCAAGAATACTGGAGTGGGTTGCCATTTCCTTCTCCAGGGGATCTTCCCGACCCAGGGATCGAACCCAGGTCTCTCACATTGCAGGCAGATGCTTTAACCTCCGAGCCACCAGGGAAGCCCGGGTGATATATAGATGAGATCAAAGCTTGTTTGCCTGATATATATCGAGCTGTTGGGCTTACGAGTCAGTGCCCGCAGTTTCCTCACCAGCTGTCAGCCTGGGGAGCCCAGCCATCCTTCATGTGCTCCATCTTTGCAGCCTGGTCTTCTCTGAGAAATGAGGGGTCTGGAAGGCTCCCCCGTAGAGCCCCCTCCCAACCTTCTTCCCTCTCCCACCCCAACCTGGGCTTCCAATAAATAAGCCCAGATTTTCTTTGGGGAAGAAGCGGTCACTCTTAAGTTTTCTGCCCTCTGCTGGCACATTTAGCCAATGAGGATGGTGTTTCTTGGGGGGCAGGAGGTCTGATGGGAAGTAAGTAGGTACAGGTGTTTGCTTCAGCTGTAGCCACAAAGCCAGACTTCCTCAGGGCTGGGGCAGGGAGGATAGGGGTAGTAGATTTAGGGTCTTCTTGAGGGAGGGGCTCAGAAAGTCACTCAGCCAAACTCTTTCTTCTGTGGATTTGGAGGACCTTTGCTAGCTCTGTTCCCATTTTTGTCTGAGATTTTGAGTAGGACTTGGGGCTTCTTGAGAGAAGTTTCTAGGAGGGTTGTAGGATCCAGATGCTACAGTGGGGTTCCCTGCTTCACTCACAATTTACCTCTAGGGAAATTATATTAGTGAGCGTTCTTCCAGAGAAGCAGAACCAATAGGAAGTAGGTTAAGTAATTAGGTAGGTAGGTATACTAGTCGTTGCTTAATTATTAGTTGCTTACTTGTATCCGACTCTTTGCAACCCCATGGACTATAGCCTGCTGGACTCCTCTGTCCATAGAGTTTTCCAGGCAAGAATATCTTATGGTGTGGGTTGCCCTTCCCTTCTCCAGGGAATCTTCCCTACCCAGGGATTGAACCTGGGTCTCCTGCATTGCAGGCAGATTCTTTAACATCTGAGCCACCAGGGAAGCCCTTGTAGGTAGGTAGGTAGGCAGATAGATAGATAGATAGAGGGATAGAGAAGTTGAGACTTCAAGGTCTGCAGTTGGCAAGCTGGGACCCAGGAGAGCTGATGGCTGTAGTTCCAGTCTGTGTCCAATGGTCTGAGAGCAAGGAGAGCTGGTGATGTAACCTCCCATCTGAAAGCCAGCAGACTATAGGGACCCAGGAGAAGCCAGTGTTTCAGTCTGAGTCTGAAGGCTGGAAAAGTTCAATGTCCTAGCTCAGGCAGTCAGCAGGGAGCATTCCCTTTCACTCAGCCCTTTTGTTCCATTCAGGTCTTCAACTGATTGGATATGGCCCACCCGCATTAGGGAGGATCACCTGGTTTACACAGTCTGTACATCCAGAGTCATGTTTGGTCAGATGCGTGACATCCCATGGGGCTTCCCAGGTGGTGCTAATAGTAAAGAACGTGCCTGCCAATGCAGGAGACATGAGACATGGGTTTGATCGCTGGGTCAAGAAGATCCCCTGGAGGAGGGCATAGCAACACACTCCAGTATTCATGCCTGGAGAATCCCATGGACAGAGAAGCCTGGCGGGCTACAGTCCATGGGGTCTCAAAGGACTTGAAACGACACAGCTGAAGCCACTTAGCACAGACGCGCTGGCATCCCGTGGCCCAGTCAAGCTGACATGCAAAATTAACTGTCATACCCATGCTTTCCTTGAAGGGAAGGCCAGGCTTCCAAGACTGCTGGAGCCCTCCTTTGCATCATGCCTTGAGCTGCCTGAAACCTACCAAAGGGTGAATTGCTGAGACCTGTGTGATTTCATGTCTTATGGGGATGCTGCAGTCTTGCTAAAAGGCAATGGGTTTCTTCAGTGAGAACCAGCACCTCAGTTCTCAAGGAACTCCAAGGATGCTTGAAATGGTAAACAGAACACAGGCTTTGGGATTGGTAGACCTGAGGTTCAAATGCTAGTTCCACCCCTTATTAAGCTGTGTGACCACAAGACAGTCACTTAACCTCTATGATTGTTTATTACTCAGTAAAATGGGGAACTTATAAAGCCTCCCCTGCGGGGCTGATAGATGAGAGAGGGTGTTTGCACATAGATGCACAGCTAATTATGTTAGGATTCTCCTCCTGGGTGTCAGTTTCTGTATTGGGCTAGTTGGACTTTCAGCTTCACCCCATCTGTGTGATTCTGACCCAGTTCTGGCACCATGTCTGCGGTGTATCTGCAGCCTCCCTGCCTGAGATGGAGCATCTCAGGTCTCCAGATCTCCGAGAAGAGAAGATCTGAACAATGAGGTTTCCCGGTCTCTGAGAAGAATTTGGAATTCTGGATGGCAGGCACATAGCTGGGGCACATAGAGGGTGGCAGACTCTCAGAAGATGGGGTATTAGGATTTAGGATAGTGGCACCAAGGAGCGACCAAATCCTCCTCTTTCCTTTCATCTCTTTCCCATCCAGATGAGCTGAATTCACCAAAGGGGAGATCCATAACCAGGGAGTGGAGAAGGGTACAATATCCCTACTTCTGCACATCAGGAGAAAATGGAACTGTTCGACTCAAAATATCTCAGTTTGAATTTCTGCCCGAATCTCTCAGCCCAAGAGTAAGAGAATCAAAGACCCCAAGATGTTTTCAGGGACCAGGGAGGCAAAACACTCTGAGACAAGAATAAAAAGCTGATTAGCTCCTAATTGCAGTTAAATTATATATACATATACGTGTTTTAAGCCGAATCTGCATGGCTAATGTGATTTTTTGATTACATTTTAATAGTCTGGCTGGGATGCGGGAATGAAGAAGGAAGGGTTCTGTCACCCTTCGCGATAAGGAGGGAAGTTGTAAACAGGGATACAGGCAGGCTCGGGGGTGGGTCCACATCCCTGGGAGCCTTTCTGGAGAAGAGCAGGGCCCAGTAGGGGGCTGGGGGTGTCTTTGAGGCAATACCACTTCCCACCCTAAGTCCCATTCTGTCCGAATGGGGAAGTCCATCTGCTTTGTGACTTGACAAATGACTCTTTTCTAGACCTTAAAAACAGCTTCCCTGTATTGGCTCTGTAGGTCCCCATGTCATCTTCCCCGGACCTAGTTGTTCCCTTGGACTGCCTAAAACTCCCCCCACCCCACCCCTGAATTTGGTGATGGAACAGATAGAGCACTCCTTTGAGCCAAGGGCCCTGACTTGGCCACTGTAACATGACCTTGAGGGGACTTCCCTGGCAGTCCAGTGGTTAAGACTGCACCTGCCAATCCAGGGGGTGCGGGCTTGATCTCTGGTTGGGGAGCTAAGATCCTACATGCCTCATGGCCAAAAAATCCATAACATAAAATGGAAGCAATATTGTGACGAGTTCAGTATGACTTTTAAAATGGTCCACACCAGGATCTCCCTCCTGGTCATTTTAAAGAACCCACCCCCCCCCCCCCGCCGCCCCTGTCCGTCTCAGGGGAACAGAAGACTCCACAGTGACTCACTCGCTGGGCATTTACCACCTCCCGCTCTCCCTAGGTCCTTCTGCTTTCTAACCAGGGTCTTTCTTGCTGCAATGCTCCGGTTTCTCTTTTTGGAGGACAGAGCCCCACCTCCTCCCATGCCTATTATAGTAATTCCTCAAAGAGTTGAAGGCTGTTAGCAAAATCCCTTCTACACACATACATACATGTCCTATTTTAAACATGTTTTTATATAACATTTATTTATAATTCTAAAAGGCAGGCTGTACCTGATCATTGTAGAAATATTGGAAAGAGACAAGTATAAAGAAAATAAAAATCACCCATAATTATCCTAGTCAGAGATAATCACTATTAATGGGTTTTTAAAAATGCATATATATGTAGTTGTTTTTTTTTATGGCCTTGGCTTGCCTCAGGCTTGGCCCTTGAAACTGGGCCAGGTTCTTTTTCTCCAAGGCTCCCCAGTGTCTGCTGTTCCCCTTTAGGAGGCTGTCTCATTTGCCTTGCCCAAGAGGAGGGAGACCATGTTCCATGGATGTGTGTCCACCTTGGTTCATGAGATCCCAGGAGTCCCAGAGTTTAATTCTCACTATCTCTGAGTGTGTGTGAGTGTGTGTGACAGAGACAGATGGAGAGGGAGGGAGAAAGCACACACGCAGGTCACTGAGCAGGAACACCCTAATGGGAGATCATACAGGCTGGATCACAGTCCCCGGTGATCACAGCCTGACTTTGGGCTCTTTGTCTGAGCCAGTGACAAATATCAAAGAAGCCATCCTTATCTCCTTTCCACGGAGCAGCTGGAGCGCTTCACTAAGCTAATCAATTCCCATCATTTGAAAAAGGAAAACAAATTTGTGATTTGTTGCCCATCCTGGGAGCGGGTGCTGAGAACAGTGTTGTCAGCTGAGGCATTAGTGTCAGACCCCAGCTGCTAGCTGGGTTGGTGGAGACGCTCAGATTGTACCCATCCCCCCTTGGCCTGCAGACTAGGGCTGCTCAGAGAGTCTGGGGGTGTCATAGCTGGAGGGACCTGGGCTTTTACCATTCCACTGCCAGATGGGGGAGACAAGTCACCAAGAGGGGCCGGGACATGCCCAGGGCCACACGGAAAGTTTGAAGCCGAGCTGGATCTGGAGCCATGTATGGTATCCCACATGACAGTTTCTCTTTTCAGGAGTAGGCTGGGAAGGAGGGCACGGAAGTGGATGGGGGGAGGGCAGTGACAGTAAAAGAAACCATCAGGTCTACTTCTTGCTCATCTGTCTCATCCTCTCCAAGATCCTTCGCACCCAAGACAGAAGAAACCACGCTCTCTGCCCTATATTTATATTATTTGGTATCTGACTGTCCTCTGTCCAAGGAGAGTCCAGGGGGTATTTCTACCTAATATCTAACCCAGATGCTTCTGCTGCTTCTGAGATTCGCTTTCCTTCTTTCATTTAACAAATACCTGCTAATGACTGACACACACCCCGGCCCCCAGGCAGGAGTATTTTAGACCATGGGAACCCAGCAGGGAACACAAGTCCCTGCTCCCTTGGAATTTAGGTCTACTGGGCTGTGGGGCTCTCACTGGGAGACCAAATGGCTGTGCTTAATTTTCTCATCACTTAAATCTAGCAAGCACAGACTGCAGGACACAAAGTCATGTGGGACAGAGTTCCATTGCAGTTGTTCACTTATTATTGCTATGGAACAGCTAACCCCAAACCTAGTGATGTATGGCAGCAGATATACTATGTTCATGGATTCTGTGGGCCAGAATAGAGCACAGGAGAGGGTGGCTTAGCTCAACTCCACAGTTCCCGAGTCTCAACTGGGACTACTAGAAGGTTGGGTATTACTAGGGGCCCAGAATCACTGGAGATATTTTCACTCATATCTGGTGGTTGATGATGGCTGTCAACTAGGTTGTCAGCAGGAGCTCCTACGTGTAGTCTCTGCATGGGTTAGTTTGGGCTTCCTTACAGCATGGTGGCTAGGTTCCAAGGATGAATGTCCCAAGAAAGCCAGGTAGAAGCTGCATCTCCATTTTAACCTAGCATCTAGAGTCAAGGGAAGGAATGAAGATATAACTTCTTGGTGGGAGAAGTCTTACAGTCACATCATGAGAAATTGTCGTGGCCATCTTTGGCAAATACAATGCACCACATGGATGTTTTAGGAGTTCACAGCCTTTTGCGAGGAAGCAGAGTGTAAAAGAACAGTGGCTATCATTTCTTATGCATTTATACCTCCTAGGCACTATGGTCAGCCTGCTGTTTATATCATCAAGCAACCTCTGTGGTGAGTACTGTTAGCCTTATCTTGCAGATGGAAAAACTGAAGCTCAGAAATATACTGCTTGCCTTAAGTCATACAGCTGGGATTTGCATCCAAGTCTGTCTGCCTCCCAAATCAAGGCCTTTACCACTGCTACAGTGCCTCTCCCTCCCTGTCCTCGAGTAAATTTTTATCCCAGAAGTGTGGTAAGAAGCTTGGACACATATCTTGGAAGGGGTGGGGGTGGCCAGTGTTCAGATCTGGGAAGACTTCTTAGCAGAAGTGACACTTGAACAAGGTCTTGAAAGATGTTTTAAACTTGGACTTCTGGAGCAGAAAGTAGCATTCCTGGTGAAGTAACAATGGGCTAGCAGGATCATTCAGGGAGTGCTGACATGACCCAGAATCCTGGTCTTGGACCTACTCACATGCCAACACTTTGAAAACTGTACCCTGGATAAGGGGCTGGGGGCCAATGGATGAATTTAGTCCCCAGAAAAAATGCAAGCATCCAGTGTCCCTCTCCACTGTACTACCATCAACTTCCTCCTTCAGCAGTTAGGGGTGGAGTGGAGGCTCCCACACACAACCCCCACCTCCAGGTGCAGATTTGGGTTTGCCCTTTGGAGATGGGGTGAACCTGAGCTACCTCTGGTTTACTCCCACGAGTTTCTGCTGATGCAAGCTGAGCCTCAGCACAGGTAACATCCCCTCAGGAGGCTAGGTTTAGGGCATCAGAAATGAGAAGTTTAATTATTGCATCCATAGGAATCTCTAATATTTCTGGAGCAGTTCCTGCCCCTTCCAGCCTCTCTCCCTTTCAAGCCTTCCTCTCTCATCCACACTTGGCGCTGTCTCCCTCACTCTTCTGTTTTTCTCTTCCCTTATTTCCCTATTTGTATCTGTCTCCAATCCCTGCCCCCTAACTCCACTCTCCTGTCTCCTGTTTTTATTTTTCTGTGTCTCTCATCTCTCCCATGTCCTGTCTGTCTTTCTCTTTGTTTCCCTCCTTCCCCTCGCCGTCTCTTCTTCACTTTCTTTGGGATGATGGCAGCCTGTTCTCTTCCCGGACAGACCGTCTAATTGAAATGGAGCATTCTAGAGAATGTTAATAGGAAAAGCAGCATTAATTAGCCAATGCTGGCATAATTAGCTTCCTCCTCTCACTGCCTGGCGTCTAACTAGATAATGAGTCTCCTTCCGTCCAAACAGAGGGCAAGCAGGACAAGGGGGCAGGCCATGCCTGAGGACACCGGGGGGCCTCCTGCCTTTGGGCCACCCTGCTGGAGTCCTCAGACTGCCCTCTCCTGCCAGGCCCTCCTGCTGCTTATGCCCACATCTTGGGGAGACAGATGCCCGGCCTCTGTCTGTGCCCAAAGTTTTGACGTCGCTGGAGTTGCATATTAAGTGGTCTGAGCCTGACAAACAGTGGCTGCAGCTGCAGCATCCCAAAGAGGGGGTGGGGAGCTATTGAGAGTTCTTGAGGACTATGACAGGCATCTAGCGCTGTCAGAGCCACGTGGACAATGGCTGAGCACATTACAGTCCCCAGAGAGGAGCAAAGAAATGTATTCATGTGATATATAATAACAAACCACACAGACTGCAGGGTGCTTCCTCCCTAGACCTTCCCCACAATCGTGTGAAGCAGGAATGGCCACCTGTGCTTAAAAGACAAAGACTCTGAGGCTCACTCCCTTGCCAGTGTTCACACTACCAGGACCCAAACAAGGGTCCAGTTCCAGAGAGCATGTTCTTCCCCTTCTACCCTGATACTTTTGGACGGCTTTATAGTTGCTCATTAAATAAAAGTGATTGCGACGAAGTCACACCTCACATTGGCTTTGAGTTCTAAAATCAGAGAATGCAGCAAAAATTGGGAAATCTTACATAATCAAAATTCCCCTCGAATATCCCTTCCTTGTGGAGGAATATCTTTTCTGTTTGCAACTGGGTGCTGATTCTCCTTTTTCAGTGGCCTTGAAAGCCCTGATCTAGTTGGGAACTGTGATGGGCAAATAACAGGATTTTTTCTTTCTGTTTTGTACATATGTGGTTGAATTCAGTTAAGTGCAGTTAAGTGCCTGTTTGATGCGATTCCATTGTAGTATCTGTCTTGGTTATGAGTGGGCAAGGCTAACACTCAGGGTGGGCGACTGCAGCTATGGCAGCACCATCCTCTCCTTCTCTGTATAGCCTGCTCACCCTCTCCCTCTCCTGTAGGCTATGGACTCAGAGGATGACCCCTTGCTGCAAGATGTGTGGCTAGAGGAGGAGCAGGAAGAGGAGGAGGAAACAATGGGTGAGGCCTTTAGGAGGGGCCAGAAGAAGCCGGGGCCCCACGCTGGCGGAGGGAGGCAGTGTTGCTGGCGGCGCTGGACCTTGCCGTCCCGGCCCCCGGCCTCGGGCTTTTGGAGTACCCTGGGCTGGGCCTTCACCAATCCGTGCTGTGCAGGGCTGGTGCTCTTTCTGGGCTGCAGCATCCCCATGGCCTTGTCAGCCTTTATGTTCCTCTACTACCCGCCACTGGACATTGACATCTCCTACAATGCCTTTGAGATCCGCAACCATGAGGCCTCCCAGCGTTTTGACGCCCTCGCGCTGGCGCTCAAATCCCAGTTTGGGTCCTGGGGGCGCAACCGGCGCGACCTGGCGGACTTCACTTCTGAGACACTTCAGCGCCTCATCACAGAGCAGTTGCAGCAGCTACATCTACGGAACCGCTCGCGGCCGGCCGCCCGCGCCCCACACACGGTGGTCGCTGTAGCCACGGAGAACGGCTTGTTGTGGGACACTGCCACCGCCCAGAAGCCAACAGCCAGTCGAAGCGGGCGTCTACGGCGAGAGGCTCCACCTCTGGAGAGGCCAGCAGCCAACCAGAGCGAAGCCACGATAAACCTGGGGCCTGACAGGAGTGGGCGGTGTCCACCCAGTGCCCCGCCTCCCACAGCAGCCACGGCCAATCAGACCCGTGCCCGTCGCGGCGCCTCGCGCTGGGACTACTCACGCTCCTATGTGAGCGCCAACACCCAGACGCATGCGCACTGGCGCATCGAGCTTATCTTCCTGGCACGTGGCGACGCCGAGCGCAACATTTTCACGAGTGAGCGGCTGGTCACAATCCACGAGATTGAGCGCAAGATCATGGACCACCCTGGCTTCCGGGAGTTCTGCTGGAAGCCCCATGAAGTGCTCAAGGACCTGCCTCTCGGCTCCTACTCCTACTGCTCCCCGCCCAGCTCGCTCATGACCTACTTCTTCCCCACTGAGAGGGGTGGCAAGATTTACTATGATGGCATGGGCCAGGACCTGGCCGACATCCGGGGTGAGCAGCCCTAGGTGTGCTGGGGTGGGGCCTGTAGGGACTTGGTCTGGGGCCTGTAAGGGGTGGAGACTGAGAATAGGTGGGGCTTGGGCTGAAGCGGCATGGTTAATGAGGTGGGGGCGGGGCTTGGAGTTTAAAGAAGGCTTGACTCTGCAGTACTCAGCAGGTTGATAAGAGGATGGAGTTGGAACTGGCTGTGAAGTGGAGTCAGGCTGGAGCTGAGTGCTGGGCCGACCTGCAGGCCATTTATTGAAGAAGGGCAGGGAGGGTTGGATGTGAGATGGGATCTGAGGGAGGCAAGGAAGGAGGTGCATACCTAGACTGATGAAGATTGGGAGAGTTAGAGTGCCCAGAGTTAGGTAAAGCTTGGACTGGGACTTGGGCATGACGTTGGTTAGAGGGGAGCTGGCATGTGGTTACAGAGCACTGGGCATTTGGAAAGAGGCTGAGTTTGCAGGAAGATCAAGGTGGATTAGTTTGAGGTACATTAGGAGTGAGACTTGAGAAAGGATGGGGAGGGGACAGAGACTGGCTGTGGGGGCAGAGCTTCGGTATGTCTTTTAAGGGGGACATGTCAGGGTTCTAAGTAGATGAAGGTGGGACTGGGATGGGAAGGAGTTACAGGACTACAGAGACTGAGCCTTGTTATTAGGTGAAGTTCAAGCTGAAATGAAGGCGTAAACTTAGTGGGAGCCGCCTGAGCAGATCTTGGGGGCTGCTCTTTTTGGGCAGCAGTGATTTCTCTAAACCATCCCTCTGTCCTGTTAGAGACAGTTGTAGGCAGCCCAAGCTGGGACAGTTTTCCATTTCCTTAAAAAGGGGTGAGATGTTGAGGAGGGATGGGTGACCCTGATGGAAGGTTTGTGGGAGCTGACTTACTGAGCTCCTTGGACCTCTTGACCCCTGCCCCTGCAGGCTCCCTAGAGCTGGCCATGACTCACCCAGAGTTCTACTGGTACGTGGACGAGGGCCTCTCCGCAGAAAACCTCAAGAGCTCCCTCCTACGCAGCGAGATCCTCTTTGGAGCACCCCTGCCCAACTACTACTCAGTGGACGATCGCTGGGAGGAGCAGCGGGCAAAATTTCAGAGCTTTGTGGTCACCTATGTGGCCATGCTGGACAAACAGTCGACTAGGTAGGCAGTCCAGCTGCATCTGATGTGTGCCTGTCCTTGTTTGTACCAGGAAAGGGCTGTATTAAGGTAGGGAATTGGTTTCCAGGTGGTTCTTTCTCATACATCCCAGATCCCCTTCTGCAACCTTTTCCCTGGAAGTCTTTCTTTTCAAATCAGAGGCAGAGCCAGATACATCCTCAGCATCACTCTGACAGATGAAAGTATCCTTTTCCTGATCAGTGCTAATGGTTAGTGAACATGACAGCTCTGGAGAACCTCTGCCCTGGAGGTCTTGGGTATTGATTTTCTCCTGCAATGGTGCTAGAAGGCTTTCTAGAAAGAGTATTAACCAGGGAGTAAGGAATTCCTCTCTGCCTTTACTATCCAAGGAGATTGTGGGCAAGTCACTTCACTTCTCTGGGCCTCTGTTACTGCTAAAATGGGAATGATGAGTCCTACAGTCATTAGAAGGAGATGAGTTAAGAGGTGTGACAGAGCTTTTGGGCAGTAGGTGCTCTGATTGTCCTCTAGTACTTGGGACATGTGTCTGAGAAACACCTGGGTCCCTCCCCACCAGGTAAAATCATTCGATAGTTCATCTGTCAGTCCTGCGGGGCAATAACTCCAATGCCTTTCAGTCTCTTGCCCTGACAAGTCAACCCCTGGCACAGGAGGAACCATTCTGTCTGAAATACCCTCGTTCCTTTATTGAACAGCTACTGTAATAATCAAAGCTAACATTTATTGTGCTTGCCCTGTGCCACATACTGTCCTAAGCCATTTATACACACCCATCTAACTTAATTCTTACACCATCCTGATGAGGGAGGAGCTGTTAGGATTTTCTCCATCCTACAGAGGAGGAAACTGAGGCACAACACAATTTAGTAAACTGTCAAAAATTTTGAGGCTCATAAGTGGTGGAATAGGATTAAAATCCAGGGTTTCTAATGCAGTGCCCTAGCGCTGTGTATTTTTACAGCAGGTGCTGTACTGAGTCTTCTTGCAGCTGTGCTTCATTGCCAGGCAAACTGCTATTCATCTACTAAGATCCAACCTGGCTATTATTTACTTGAGATTGCATTAAATTATCACCCTACCCATTTCCACAGACCCTTTGCTTCTCCATAAGACAGGCAGGAAAGAGCAAACACAGGCTTTGTAGTAAGATATATCTGGAGTCAGATCTCAGTTACTCCACCTAATTGTGGGAGTTTCAATGAGCTATTTCACCTCTCTGAGCCTCAATTTCATCATAGTGCTTGTCACTCTGTATTTTACTCTTTTTAATTCCTTGTCATTCAAAGTGCAAGTCGAATCAGCATCAACATCACCTGGAGACTTGTTAAAAATGTAGAATATCAAGGCTTTTCCCAGACCTATAGAGTTTGCAGGTGACTTATTTGGATATATAAGTCTGAAAACTTCTGGTTTAGTTATTTCTCAGTAGAGTGTGCGTTTGTTGAGGACTGGGATTGTTCCTGCTTCCTTTTCCTTAGGCGTAGCCTCTAGCACAGTACCTCTTTGAGGAATGAATGGGTGGCTGGATGGATGGAGGTACCTTAGGGAAAGGTCCTTGGCTGGGTTGGGAATCTGGGAAGGGCTGGTTGTAGAAGGAGCTTCAAGATTTTAGATACCAACAGTTAACTTCTGCTTAATACATTCAGCTGCTGAGACAAAACCACTATCCTGGGTTAAAAAAACAACAATTCTCTTTCCCTTACTATCCCCCTAGAGCTTCATAGGAATGGTGATAACCAGGGCCTCTGTAGTCTTGACGTTAATGCCTTCTTTTAGATCAATAAAATCTTTTTTTTTTTAATCAGTCTATTACTTGTTACCTGAGAAATGACAACATACATCTTGACTTATTACAAAGAATACTACAAATTATCAATTTTACTGCTTCCCTGATAGTACCAGAATCTTAGAACGCATTCTTTGCATTTATACCCCTTCAGTCTTTTGCCTTGTTACATGCATTTTAATTCTATATACATTTTAAACCTCATAAGACATTACATTTTTATTTTACTCAGTCAGAATCCATATTTACTCACATATTTATGTTTTCTGTTGCTCTTCATTACTTTCTACAATTTCATGTTTCCCTCTGGGATCATTTTTCTTGTATCTGAAGGATTCTCTTTAGTATTTTTTTTTTTAGTGCAGGTTTGCTAGTGATAAATTCTCTGTTTGTCTAGAAGGCATCTTTATTTTACTTTCATTTTTGAAATATATTTCTTCTGGTATAGAATTTGCAGTTATTTTCTTTAATACTTTAAGAGATATCAATCCATTGCGTTTTGACTTTCATCATTTGGCGGTGGGGCGGGGGGTGGGCGGGAGTCAGCTGTAAATCTTTTTGTTGCCCCTTTGAACAATTGTCTTATTTTTCCCCTGGCTACTTTTAAGATTTTGCTTTGTGTTTGCTTTCAACATTCTTACTATTGTATTTTGATACGGTGTTCTGCTTGAGGTGCACAGACCTTGAATCTGCTTGTTTATAATTCTTCACTTTTAGGAATTTCTGGGCTAATATGACTTCAAATATTGCTTCTACCCCATTCTCTGTCCTATCTCCTTTAAGGATTCTAACTACATAAATGTTAGATATTTTCTAAGTCTCATGTGTTTTATTTATGACTATGATAATAAAAGATGGGAGCTGGAAAGATAAGCTGAAGAGTCTGGGTAATCAGCATGCTGCTTTCTTCATTTTAAAAATTTAATTTAAAATTTTTAATATAATTTTAAAAGTTATACTTTATGTACAGTTATTACAAAAAATTGGCTATATTCCCCATGCTGTACAGTACATTCCTATAGCTTATCTTATATGAGTACCATATGTTCTCAGTGCTCTTTTCCAGGTTTTTCTTTGCTTTGCATGTTTTGGTTTAGATACTCCAATTCACTGATCCTGTCTTCCATTGTATCTAATTTGATGTTTAATGTCTCTTGAGATTTCAAGGTTAATGTTTTTCTGTTGAGGGTTTCCAATAATTCTTTATTATAGATCTAAATCCTTGGTGAAATTTTTCAACATTTAATTTATTTGGTGCATATTCTCCTCTGTGGTCTGAATCATATTATGTTAGATTATTATGGATGAAAGTAAAAGTAGCTCAGTCATGTCCAGCTCTTTGCAACCCCATGGGCTATACAGTCCATGGAATTCTCCAGGCCAGAATACTGGAGTATTCCCTCCTCCAGGGGATCTTCCCAACCCAGGGATTAAACCCAGGTCTCCCACATTGCAGGCGAATTCTTCACCAGCTTAGGTTATTATGGATATCTTTTGGTTTTTTCCCTGTGGTCTGTTCTTTCACTTGATTTTTGGTCATGTGGTCTTGCCTGTGGGTATGCCTGGTAATTTTTACTGAGTAATGAGTATTGTATGTAAAAACATAGAGGTTCAGATGATGTTACTTCTTCCAGAGAAAGTTTACCTTTCCCTCCACTAGGCAGATGGAGTTGTGGCTGATCACCTTAAACAAACAGCAGTTACACAGAGTTGAGGCTGGTTTGTAGTCCTGAAAAGTCACAGCCTACCTCTAGTTTGCCCTTGGTTCTCTAGGATTTTCAACTGAGAGCCTAGTGTATTCTGCAGAGCCCGTTTCCCCTGACATGTTCCAAACCCTAAGCTTTGTCTCTCAAAAGAGCTAAAAATATCTCCTCTGGTTTTTCTGAGGCTTCCTGCTTAAGTTTGTAGCCTCATACTCCAGACTGCCTGGTATTTGGCAGAAGTGCTGTGGAAGAAACTGGTTTTATGCTTTGCTGGTCTGCAAGTCTCTACCCACAGCTCTGCTAGTTTTTCTGACTCCCTGCCTAGATTTTCAGCCTCCTGCCTGTGTTCAGAATCAGCAGATACCTCCAGGGTAAACACAGCTGTAGAAGGGAAGCTTATCTTTTGTAGGTTCTTCCCTTTCTAGAGTCTCGGCTCTCTAGTTTCATTGCTTCAGGAGATCTCTAATGTCATCAAATAGATGATTTCTCAGTTTTATTTGATTTCTTAGTAGTTCTAAGCAGGAATATTGGTCTTGCATGGGCTATTCCTTTCTACTCAAGAGCAGAAGTTTGGGCCTATGTCTTTTTATAGCTGGAAACTAAAAGAGGACCTAGAACCTAGAAAGTGTTCTATAAATGCTGTACAAATGAATGAATGAATGAACAATTGACCAAACTTTCAGTTTTCTATTCTAATGAAAGCTCAATTAACCCTTTGTTGAATTTAATTCAAAAAAGTAGTCAATCCAAAGATCTTTTCTACATTTTTTTAAAGTGTCCTGATTGACTTTTTAAAACAGCTTTGAGTTGCTATTCACTAGCTGTATATATTTAAAGTTTACAATTTGATTAGTTTTGACCCATGTATACACTATGAAACCTTTATCATAATCAAGTTAATGAATGGATCCATCACCCTCAGAAGTTTCCTCATGTTCCTTTGACAGTCACTCCATCCTGCCTCACCTTCCTTCCCATTCCACCTCAGGACCGCTTTCTCTTTTCTATCACTATATATTGGTTTTCATTTTCTGATTTTGTATATATGGCATCATATAAAATGCACAGTTTTGACTGACCTCATTCACTCAGCCTAATCGTTTTGAATTGTATCCATGTTGTTGCATGTATTGACAGTTTATTCTTTGTGAGTGCTGAGTAGTATCATTGTGTGGAGATGCCGCCTTTTGTTCATCCACTCACTTGTTTATGGATATTTGGGTTATTTCCAGGTTTGGCTATTGTAGATAGAGATGCTACAAAGCCTTTGTGTGAACAAATGCCTTCATTTGCTTCAGATAAATATCTGGGAGTGGTATGACTAGATCATATGATAGGTGTAACTTTTAAAAAAAAAACCATGAATGTGTATTTTTTAAGATTTTTTTTAATGTGGATAATTTGTTTAAAATGTTTATTGAATTTGTTACAATACTCCTTCTGTTTTATGCTTTGGTTTTTTGGCCGCAAAGTCTATGAGATTTGAGCTCCCCCACCAGGGCTTGAATCTACATCCCCTGCTGCTGCTGCTGCTGCTGCTAAGTCGCTTCAGTTGTGTCTGACTCTGTGCAACCCCATAGATGGCCGCCCACCAGGCTCCCCTGTCCCTGGGATTCTCCAGGCAAGAACACTGGAGTGGGTTGCCATTTCCTTCTCCAATGCATGAAAGTGAAAAGTGAAAGTGAAGTCGCTCAGTCGTGCACTGGAAAGCAAAGTCTTAACCACTGAACTTCAGGGAAGTCCCCATGTGAGTTTAACTTTTTAAGAAACTGTCAGATTGTTTTCCAAATTAATTGTACCATTTTACGTTCTCACCCAGTGTATAAGAATTCCAGTTCCTCCACAAACTGTCTAACACTTGGTATGGTCAGTTTGAAAGTGAAAGTGTTAGTCACTCAGTCCTGTGCAACTCTTTGTGACCCCATGGACCATAGCCCACCGGACTCCTCCCCAGGGGCTCTTCCTGACCCAGGGACCCATGGACCATAGCCCACCAGACTCCTCCCCAGGGGCTCTTCCTGACCCAGGGATTAAACCTTGGTCTCCTGCACTACAGGCATCTTCTTTACCATCTGAGCCACCAGGGAAGTCCATGGTCAGTTTAGAAAGTCTAAATTAGCCATTCTGTGTAGTGATATCTCATTGTGATTATAACTTGGATTTCCGTACTTCCCAGTGATGTTCACATGCTTATTTGACATCCATTTGTCTTTGTTGGTGAACTATTTAGATCTTTTGACTATTTTAATACTGGCTTTACATTTAGTTCTGTGATATTCCATTTTTAGTTCATCTTTGTATATGGTGTAAGACATATACCACATATACTTTATATATAGTATAAGGTGATGATATTTATTATTTTATATGGATATCCAGTTGTTCCAGCATCATTTGTTTAAAAGATCATTGTTTCTTCACTGAATTGACTTAGAATCTTCAACAAAAGTCTTTTGTCCATATATATGTGGGTCTATTTCTAGACTCTATTCTATTCCATCAACCAGTTTTTAAAATATTATTTACACATTGGTCATTGGTTTTACACTATATTGATTATGGTAGCTTTATGCCATGTCTTGTCCAAGTGTTGGTCTTCCAACTTTTTGTTCTTTTTCAAAGTTATTTTAGTTATTCTGGGGCCTTTACATTTCCCTGTGAATTTTATTTTATGTTATTTATTTATTATTTCTTAATGGTTGGTTCTCTTTTTGGGGGGGGGCATGCCATGTGGCATGCAGGAGCTTAACTCCCTGACCAGGTTGGAACCCGTGCCCCCTGCAATGGAAGTACAGAAAACCTAACCACTGGACTCCCAGGGAATCCCCTTCCAATGAATTTTAGAAGCAGCTTATCCATTTCTCCAAATAAAAGTCCACTGGGATCCTGATTATGTTTATGTCAAATACATGGATCAATTTGAGGAGAAATGACATCTTAACAGTATTGAGTCTTATGACCAATTAACCTGGTGAATCTGATATCTTTTGTCAGATTTGTCCCTATTTCACATTCCTATTCTATTGTAAATGATGTTTTTAAAAATTTCCTTGTTAGTTGAAAGTATACCAGTTGTTAGTTGCTTGTATTGGATTGACCAAAAAGTTCTTTGGGGTTTTTCCATACCATGTATGGATGTGAGAGTTGGACCATAAAGAAAGCTGAGCGCTGAAGAATTATGCTTTTGAATTGTGACACTAGAGAAGACTCTTGAGAGTCCCTTGGACTGCAAGGAGATCAAATCAATAAATCCTAAAAAAAAAAATCAACCCTGTATATTCACTGGAAGGACTGATGGCGAAACTGAAGCTCCAATATTTTGGCCACTTGATGCAAAGAAGCGACTCATTGGAAAAGACCCTGATACTGGAAGAATTGAGGGCAGGAGAAGAAGAGGGTGGGAGAGGATGAGATGGTTAGATAGCATCACCAACTCAATGGACATATATTTGAATAAACTCTGGGAGATAGTGAAGGACAGGGAAGCCTGGTGTGCTGCAGTCCATGGGTTCACAAAGAGTCAAACAAAACTTTGTGACTGAACAACAACAATACCATGGAAAGTCCAAATGAAGGTTTTGGCCAACTCAACATATAGAAATATAATTGACTTTGGGTCCTGCAACCTTGATAAGCTCCCTTATAAGTTCTAGAAATTTTTCATAGGTTCTATTTCATTTTCTACATAATCAGTCATGTCTTTTGCTAATAAAGACAGTTTTACTTCTTCCTTTCCAATTTGGATTTCTTTTACTTCTTTCTGTTGTCTGAATGCACTGGCTAGAACCTCCAATACAATGTTGAAAGAAAGTGATGAGAATGGACAACCTTTCTTTATCCCTGACTGAAGTCTGTAGGTGTTTTTGTAGATGTCTCTTATCAGGTTACGGAGAAGGCAATGGCACCCAGCTCCAGTACTCTTGCCTGGAAAATCCCGTGGATAGAGGAGCCTGGTAGGCTGCAGTCCATGGGATCACTAAGAGCCAGACACAACTGAGCGACTTCACTTTCACTTTTCACTTTCATGCATTGGAGAAGGAAATGGCAGCCCACTCCAGTGTTCTTGCCTGGAGAACCCCAGGCACGGGGGAGCCTGGTGGGCTGCTGTCTGTGGGTTGCACAGAGTCGAACACGACTGAAGTGACTTATCAGGTTAAGGAAGCTCCCTTCTATTCCTGATTTGCTGATAAGTTATTTTTTTAAATTGGTAATGAATATTGGATTTTTATCAAATATTTTTCTGCACCTAGAGAGAGAACATACATATTTCATTTTTAGTTTAATATGATGAATTATATTAATTGAGTTTTAAAGTTTAAACCATCCTTGCATTCTTGGGGCCGATCCCCCCTGGGATTATCCTTTTTGTATAGTGTTAGATTCTATTCGTATTCTTTTTTCATTAGCATGTTAATGATGGATACTGGGCTGTAGTTTTCTTGTAGTATCTTTGTTTGATTTTGATATCAAAATGTCTTCCAGAATGAGGTGGGAAATATTCTCTTCAGTTTTCTGGAAGGTTTGTATGGAACTGGTATTATTCTTCCTTAAATATTTGGTAGAATTTATCAGTGAAACTGTCTGAATCTGGAGTTTTCTTTATGGGAAGGTTTTAATTATAAATTAAAATTTTTTTTTATTTAAAAAATGTTTTGGGCCATGCCATATAGCATGCAGGCTATTAGTTCCCAACCAAGGATCAAATCTGTGCCCCCTGCAATGAAAGTACAGAATCTTAACCATTGGATTGCCAGGATAGTCTCTATAAACTCAATTTTAAAATATACATATAGAGCTTCCCTAGCGGCTCAGACAGTAAAGAATCTGCCCATAGTGTGGGAGACCCAGATTTGATGCTGGGGTCAGGAAGATCCCCTGGAGAAGGGAATGGCTACCCACCCCAGTATTCTTGCCTGGAGAATTCCATGGGCAGAGGGGCCTTGCAGGCTGCAGTCCATGGGGTTGCAAAGAGTCAGACACAACTGAGCAACTAACACTTTTGTAGGGCTATTAAAATTATTTCTATATTCTTACACAAGCTTTGGTAGTATATTTCATGAAATTTGTCCATTTCATTTAAATGGTAAAAATTTGTTGGTGCAAGGTAATTCATAATAAATATTCCCTTATTATCTTTGAATATTTACTAAAACTAGTGGTGTGACCTCCTTCATGTATGCCTTATCTCCTTTTTTCATGATCAGTCTGGCTAGAAATTTATCAGTCTATTGGTCCTCTCAAAGAGCTAGATTTTGGTTTCTTTGATATTTACTGTCTTTCTGTTCGTTTGTTTACATACTTATACTCTGATCTACATTATTTCCCTTCTTCCACTTAGATTATGTATAATTTTCTCTTGTTTTGCTCTCTTGCAGCAGAAGCTGAGGTCATTGATTCGAAAACTGTATTCTTTTCTAATACAGGTGTTTATTGCTATAAAATTCCCCTTAAGCATCATTTTAGCACATCTCACACATTTTGACATGTGCTTTCATTTTCACTCAATTCAAAATACTCTGAATTTTCCCTTTTGATCTCTTCTTTGATCCTTATATTATTTAAAAGTGTGTTAGTCTCCAAATGTTTAGGAATTTCCCAGATAGTGTTTTAATTTAATTCCATTGTGGTCATAGAACATACTTTTTATGACTTAAGTTATTCTAAATTTTCTGAGTCTTATTTGATGGTCTAGAGTGTGGTTTGTCTTGATGAATGTTCCCTATGCACTTAAATGTATTCTGCTGTTGTTGGGTGGAGTATTCTATAAATGTCAACTAAGTCAGGTTGGTTGATTGTGTTGTTCAAGTCTTCTGTGTCCATACTGATCTTCTGTCTAATTGTTCTAGCAGTTATTGAGAAAGGGATTTTGGAATGGCCAACTATAATTGCAGGTTTGTCTGTTTCTTTCTTCGTTTCTGTCAGTTTTTGCTTCATGTATTTTAAAACTCTGTTATCAGGTCCAAAGCAATTAGTATTGTTGCATTCTTTTAACAAACTGGGCCCTTTATAATTTTTAAATGACTTTATTTATAGTAATATCTTTGCTCTGAAATTTATTTCATTTATTATTAATTTAACCACTCCAACTTTCTTTTGATTCATGTCAGCGTACTTTTTTCTGTACTTTAAATTTTAACCTATTTGTGTCAACATTGAACATGAGTTTTTTGTAGGCATCTGGGTCTTCATTTTTTAATCTAATCTGACTGCCTCTGCCTTTTATTTGGGATATTTAGACCTTTTACAAGAGGCAATGATCAAGACCATCCCCAAGAAAAAGAAATGCAAAAAGGCAAAATGGTTGTCTGAGGAGGCCTTACAAATAGCTGAGAATAGAAGAGAAGCTAAAGGCAAAGGAGAAAAGGAAAGATATATCCATTTGAATGCAGAGTTCCAAAGAATAGTAAGGAAAGATAAAAAAAAAAAAAAAAGCCTTCCTCAGTGATCAATGCAAAGAAATAGAGGAAAATAATAGAATGGGAAAGACTAGAGATTTCTTCAAGAAAATTGCTTTTTCCAGTGGTCATGTATGAATGTGAGAGTTGGACTATGAAGAAAGCTTAGCCCCAAAGAACTGATGCTTTTGAACTGTGGTGCTGTTGAACTGTGCTTTTAGATAAGACTCTTGAGAGTCTCTTGGACTGCAAGGAGATCCAACCAGTCCACCCTAAAAGAAATCAGTTCTGAATACTCATTGGAAGGACTGATGCTAAAGCTGAGACTCTAATACTTTGGCCACCTGATGTGAAGAACTGACTCATTGGAAAAGACCTTAATGCTGGGAAAGATTGAAGGCAGGAGGAAAAGGGGACGACAGAGGATGAGATGATTGGATGGCATCACCAACTCTGTGGACATGAGTTTGAGTAAGCTCTGAGAGTTGCTGATGGGCAGGGAAGCCTGGCGTACTGCAGTCCATTGAGTCGTAAAGTGTTGGACATGACTGAGGGACTGAACTAAACTGAGACCTTTTACAGTTAGTATGTTGTTAACATGGTTAGACTTAAGACAATTTTATTTTATTCTCTTTGCCCCATATATTCTTAGTTCCTTTTTCCTCTCTTCTGCCTTCTTTTGGACTGAGAATTTTTTATTATTCCATTATATTTCCTTTGTTTTTTTTAGCTATAAATATTTAATTTAGTGGTTGCTTCAGGGTTTAAAGTATACATCCTTAAGTTATCAGTGTACCTTCAAATGATGTTAAACCACTTCATGTATCAGTTCAGTTCAGTTCAGTCGCTCAGTTGTGTCCGACTCTTTGCAACCGCATGAATCTCAGCACGCCAGGCTTCCCTGTCCATCACCAACTCCTGGAGTTTACTCAAACTGGTGTCCATCAAGTCAGTGATGCCATCCAGCCATCTCATCCTTTTCAAATGAGTCAGCTCTTCACATGAGGGGGCCAAAGTATTGGAGTTTCAGCTTTAGCATCAGTCCTTCCAGTGAGCACCCAGGACTAATCTCCTTTATAATGGACTGATTGGATCTCCTTGCAGTCCAACTTCATGTACAGTGTATAAAGTGAAGTCACTCAGTCGTGTCCAACTCTTTGCGACCCCGTGGACTGTAGCCTACCAGGCTTCTCTGTCCATGGGATTCTCCAGGCAAGAATATTGGAGTGGGTTACCATTTCCTTCTCCAGGGGATCTTCCCGACCCAGGGATCGAAGCTGGGTATAGTGTATACTATATATGAATAGTATACCGCCATTTCCTTTCTCCTGACCTTTATACTGTTGTTGTCATATATTTTATTTTCATATATGGTATAAACCCCACACTACATTACTGTTATTTCTGTTTAAATGGTCAGCCATAATTTTAAAAGATTTATGTAATAAGAAATTGTGATACACTTGTTCATGTTGTTACCGTCTCTAGTCCTTTTTATTCCTTGTATAGATGTATATTTCCAGTTGTGATAGTTTGCCTTCTCCCTGAAGGGTTTCCTTTACCATATCTTGTAGTGAAGGTGTACTGACGGTGAAGTCTTTCGGGTTTTGTGTCCTGAAAAAAAAAATCTTTATTTTACCGTTGTTTTTGAAATATATATTTCAAATTATGGAATTCTGGGTTGACTTTTTTCCTCCGTAGGTAAAGGATCTTGCTCCATTGTCTTCTCGCTTGCATAGTTTCTGAAGAGAAATCTCCCGTCATTCTTACTTTCATCCCTCGGTGCATAATGCCTCTTTTCTCAGTCTGCTTTCAAGATTTTATCTTGGTCACTTATTTTGAGCAATTTGATTATGATGTGCATTGTTGTTCTATTCACGATTTTCTGTGCTTGGGGTCTGCTGCTTAAGCTTTTTGAATCAAGGGGTTTATCATTTTCATCAAGTTTGGAAAGCTTTCAGGCTCTTTTAAGATGTCTGTTAACCCACATATTGCTTGCTCATTCACTCATTTGTGTCTCTTTGCGACCCCAAGGGCTGTAGCCAGCCAGGCTTCTCTGTCCATGGAATTTTCCAGGCAAGAATACTGGAGTGGGTTGCCATTTTGTACTCCAGGGGATATATTAGGGTGCACCAAAGCCTGGAAACTTTCTCAAGCCAGTACATCAGAGTGACCATAAAGCCCATTTTATTTCTTATCTCTTAGAGATCACCATTCTTTGTTGTCAAGTCCAGAATCTTGTTTCACATATTTTCTCTCTCTCTCTCTCTCTCTCTTTTTTATTGTTAGTTTCAGAGGAGAGGAAATGTAGATTTCATCTTGTTACTTCATCTTGACCAGGAACTGATCTCACCCCTCTTGGTATTTTAAAAACCAACTTCACCAACTTGGTTAAGTTTTTCTAATAGCTTCTGTTAAATGGGCACTGAATAGCACTGTAAGACTTGAGTATCTGGAAGCTGATTTGAATTTAGAATTTTGCTGTGAACAGTTGAGAATTGAGGATAATTGAGAATGACATAGAATTCAGCTGTAATTGACTATTATCTGTGTGGAGTAGCAATCTCAACCTCACTGATAATTCACTCCCACCCAAGGCATGCTGGTTTCACTTGTCTAGAGTATGACCTGGACATCAGGGTTCTTGAAAGCCCCCAGGTGATCATAAAGTACAAGCAAGGTAAAGAGCCACTGAGGAGGTGGATGGTTCGTGGTCCTCCTCCATCTCTGATCCATTCTGTCTTTCCTCCCTCTGTGTCCTCCCTTCCCAGCAAAGTCCAGGTCCTATATGGGGGTACAGACCTCTTTGATTATGAGGTTCGCAGAACCTTCAACAACGACATGCTCCTGGCCTTCATCAGCAGCAGCTGCATCGCTGCCCTCGTCTACATTCTCACCTCCTGCTCAGGTACGGTTCTCCAGTGGCCCCGCATGGAGCCAGCCCCTTCTTTCCTCCCAGTGTGCTTCTCTCTGGACAAAGCCTTCTTGCTCAGGAATGCTGGAAATGGGCTTGAATCCGCTGTATCAGAGCTGGCGGTGGGACAGCTGCTCAGACATCACCTTCTAACCCTGGGCAGGGAGACTGAGGCTCAGAGGCAGATCGAGCCATGCCCCAGGGCCCGCTCCCCCAGGACCTCCTACAGTTGAACTTTTTGTTCTTTGACGGTCTTTTTCTTGTTGTTAAGTTTTGTGGCATCTGGAGTATTGGACACTTTATGGATTATTCCTTAGCCTGTTTATTATTATTATTTAGTATTAATTTATTTGGCTGTAATGGGTCTTACTTGTGAACTGTGGGATCCTCATTATGTCGTGCAGGATCTTTCGTTGCAGTATAGTTTGTTGCAGCCCATAGGCTTCCCTATAGTTGTGGCGCACAGGCTCTCCAGTTGATGGTGCATGAGCTCCAGAGTGCATGGGCTCAATAGTTGCCATGCACTGACTTAGTTGCCCTGTAGCATGTGAGATCTTAGTTCCCCAACCAGGGATCAAACCTGTGTCCCCTGCACTGGAAGGTAACTTCCCAAGCACTGGACCACTGCCAGGGAAGTCCCATCCTTAGTCTGTTTTAAAGTCCCAGCTGCCATTAGACTCCCAGTTCACTTTTCCACCGTCCTCTCCTCGTGCACCCTAGCTGCTTCTTTCTGCGTATACAGGAGGTGCTCTTCATTGGCCAAGTGAATGAGAGATTGGTCATACCTTCAAAAATGGAAAAGACATTCACTCATCCATGTAACAAATACTAACTGGGCACCAGCTACGTGCCAGATGCTCTCAGGTGCCAGAGTTCTAGTAGTGAACATCACTGATGTACTTCTTACCTCCATGGAACCTCTAACTTACTGGGTGACAGATGCTAAAAATATGATTCCCTACTAGCATGTGAAGTAAGCTCTGCAAAGATGAGGGCCCATGAACAACCTGACTTACTCAACAAGGGCTTCATCTGCTACTCAGACCTGCTGCCCAGCACCTTCTCTGGGCATAGAGGACTATACTGGGCTCGGATGGGGCGGTGAAGGTGCCCCTGGGGATGGGGGTGCATGAGGCTGGACCCAGCCGGGGCCGCAGACTGAAAGGCTGTGTTCTGTTGGGTCCCCCTCTCCATGCCCGGTGCTCCTTGCCCTGCCCAGTGTTCCTGTCCTTCTTTGGGATCGCCAGCATCGGCCTCAGCTGCCTGGTGGCGCTCTTCCTGTACCACGTCGTCTTCGGTATCCAGTACTTGGGCATCCTCAATGGGGTGGCTGCCTTTGTGATAGTGGGCATCGGTGAGTTGATTCTGTTGCCATGGTAATGGGCCTTCCACTTGGGAATTTGACCCCCAAAGGGCCTTTTACAGGATGCAAAGTCTGGCTTCCATGGGGGCTCTATAAAGTCCTCTCTCAGACCTCAGAGCCTTGGACTTGGGGTGGAGGGTGGGTAGAGTGTGAGTGGTGAGTGATTCTTGGCATATAGTGGGTAGAACCCCCCAGAGGTGGAAGGAGTGGGTGGATATGCTGGGTGAAGGTTAAGCATGGTGGGAAAGGTGAGGGGTGGTGGTGATTTGGAGGAAGCGATCTAGTTCTGGTGAGGGAGGGGGCCATGCAGCATGAGGGTGGGGCAGCATGAGGGTTCATGGCCTAGGTTGGATCTGACCTGGAGACAGCAGAGTAACCCCGCTGGCCTGGACCCCTCCTGTAGGCGTGGACGACGTCTTTGTGTTCATCAACACCTACCGCCAGGCCACCCACCTGGAAGACCCTCAACTGCGGATGATCCACACCATCCAGACGGCGGGCAAGGCCACCTTCTTCACCTCGCTGACCACGGCTGCCGCCTATGCGGCTAACATCTTCTCCCAGGTGGGAGCCGGCCCTCCAGCCCGGCCTGGCGTCCCTTGCCCCCCACCCCCGCCCATGCATACCTGGACCCTGGTCTCCGCTCTTCCCACCCACCCCTTCTCTTGGGGCCACGCAGCTTCCGCCTCAAGGTACTTGCCACGTCCCTAGAGTCCATGTTTTGTTACTAATCACCATCACCAGAACTTAACAAATGGGAGAATTCTAGTAATACAAATTGTGTTTCTTATTGATGCTCATTACTGATAATCCACTCTCGGCCCTGAAGGGCGTTTAGCAGTTGTTTCCAAAGGTGCCCCAGCTGATGCATGGTAAGCCTGCCCATGACTCCTGACCCCGGTGCAGGGCCCTCTCCACTCGCCAGCTGCATACTGCTTTGTTATCCCTCGCGTGCACTTCCCTCTCGCGGGCCCTGCACTCCTTCCTGTCTGAGCTGGGCTCGGGAGAAGGATCCTAGGCCAGGTCCTGGGTGCCAACAGAGCCTGAAAGGCAGTGAACCTGTCTGAGTCTGAAAGGTCTTATGACCTGGGCTGAGAATCCTGTCTAGAAACCACTAGATGCTCTGGGATTCTCCAGACTTGACTAGAGAACCACACCAGAAAACAAGCTGAGCTGGATTTCCATCCCTCCTCTGCCATTTTCTGGCTGTGTGACCTTAGGCAGCTTGTTTAACTTCTGTGAGCCTCACTCTCTTCACGTGTGGATCATCAGAGAATGGAATGAGCTGCTTGTGAAAGTGTTCCACAGACAGTGAAGGAAGGCCTGTCTGCTTGTTGGCTGCAGCTTCCTTCTGACGGCCACACCCTGCGCAGGTGCCCGTGACACTCCTGGGGCACACCCTGTGGCAGCTTCCTCTCTCTTCCCCTCTGCTAACGTGTGCCCTGCTCTGACAGTGTGTGTCTTCCTCTGTCCTTCCTGTAATGAGTTACGGTGCGCTTGCTCTGTGCCCAGCACTGTTCCGGGCAGAGGGCTACAGTGTCGACCAGAGGCTGGACTCTTCCTCTCTGCCACACCCCTTGCTCCAGCCCGGCCCTCTGACATCCTCCTAGGCCAGTGCCTTCATTCCAGCAGCCTCGGCCTCTGCATCCTGCCGCAGTCTGGGGGTGGTCAGGGCCCAGTGCTGCAGAGTCCCTGGGCTCCTTGGACTCCAGGCCTGACCCCCTCCCATCGCCCCCACCTTTCCATTGCCAGATCCCAGCTGTCCACGACTTCGGCCTGTTCATGTCTCTGATCGTGTCCTGCTGCTGGCTGGCAGTGCTCTTCACCATGCCCGCAGCCCTGGGCATCTGGAGCCTTTACATGGCACCGCTGGAGAGTGCCTGCCAGACCAGGTGAGCCAGGCGGGTGAGGGAGGCACAGGGGCTGTGTCCTGCTCTCACAGAGTGGCCATAGCAGACCCTTGGGGGGCCATTCAGCACACCATCCTCTCTCCCAAAAGCCTTGTGATTCACTACTGAGCACCTTCTGTATGCCCTGTCCTATGCTAGCACTTCTGTGCACTCCTGTCTAATAGTTACATTTGATCACCTACTGTGTACCAGGAAGTGGGCAGAGTGCTTTTGTACAAGATCTTACTGCCATCCCCGGGGACCCTAGGAGCTGGGTCCTCTTATTTTGCCTGTTTTGTAAAATGTCTGTAGACAAGGAGGCAAAGGCTTGGAGAAGCTGGGCAACTTTCTCAAAGTTATCCATTTAATAGGCAGCAGAGTGGAAATTTAGACCCCCACAATCTGACTCTGGATCCCATGCTCTTAGCCACCATGTTAAATGTCTTCTGGGTTCTCTTCTTGAGAGAGGAACCATATTTAGACCCAGTGTGCCAGGTGCAAAGTTGATTGGATCAGTACCGAGATGCTGCAGCTGAAGGAAGAGGGCTTGGGGTCTTTGAGGTCTTGTGGGCCAAGCCTGCAGGGTTAAGGCAGGGGGCACATTGGTCAAATGGAATCCAGCCTGAGTGGCTGTCTGGGTTGGGAGTACTAGGGAATGATAGAGGGTCTGGCCTTGGTGCAGGGCATGCAAATGCAGGACTGTCAGGGGTCTATGACAGTGTCCACTTGACCATGGTGAGATGAGGGACAGAAGGAGATGAGAGGCCAGCAGGGAACTCAGATTAAGGCCTGGGAAGGACTCCTTAGCTCTCCCACGCATACCTTTGCTTCAGGGTCTCCACGTATGGTGGTTCAGGTTGAGCACTGCACAAGAGCCCTCTAGCTGAGGCACAGTCGTCTGCACTGTGGCCATTCAGGTTTGACTGTTTCTATGACAGTTTTGTGACATAGAAGCAAAGTGGCTTGAGTAAAAGGCTCCTTTTCTCTAATTTCTACAGAGACACCAACTAAGCCCATCCGGTCCCTTCCCCCAGTCTGGGGTAGGGGACGCAGCCTCAGCCTCCTTGCCTGGGAACTGTGGGCCTTTGGACATGTAGTTTAACCTCTCTGCACCTCAGTTTCCTGTTCTGTAAAATGGGTACTACAACCCTGTGGGGATTCATGAGAGAAGCCACGAGGAGCTCTAGCTCAGTCTCTGGCCCTGAGCACTCCTGGCACATTCTCCGTGGGCACTGCTCTTGCCCCCAGTCTCCAGGGTGGGCCTTGGTCCCCCACATTCACTCCAGCTAAGGCCTCAGCTGCATACTCAGCCCAGCCCCGCTTCCCTGTCCCCCTGATCTCAAGGCCCCGGGCGCTCGACAGCACAGGCGTGAGCCCTCTGCTGCAGTCACCTCGATGCTTGGGCAGCTGTGTGCCATCATCTGCTGTCCCCAGGATGGCTACTCTCACCATTCGTCTCCCCAGAGGAACTGTGGTGCCCGAGGGCCCTGGGGGAGATGACACTGGCGAGAATTCAGGCGCAGGCTCCTGGAAGCCTGGGAGGCATGTCCTGGGGGTTGTCAGCAACAGAGTAATGCCTGGCTCACATGTAGCCCAGACATGTAGCCCGGACTCCCGGGACTCACCCTTCCCCCACTCTCTCCACAGCTGCAACCAGAAGTGTGGCCGCAGGAGTTCCCCGCACTTCCCTGGGGACGTGTTCACGGCTCCTGAGCGGGCTGGGAGCGGGCCCGCACAGGGCCCCATGCCCTACCTGGACGACGACATCCCCCTGCTGAGTGTGGAGGAGCCAGGTGAGAGGGGGTACAGGCCTGCCGCTGAATCTGCAGGACCCAGGCACCGCCTCTGCCAGGGGAAGTACCTTGATGAGCTGGTGTGAGGACCGTCTGGTCCTGAGGTGGGGGTGGGACGAGACACCTAGGAGGATCCCCGTCAAGCATCTGAGCTTCCCTGGAGGGGGTGTGGACCAGGGGGACTTTGACCCACTTCTGGGCCAGCCCTCTGATGGGCCGCTGCTCTGCCCTGGCAGTGTCGCTGGAGCTGGGAGATGTGTCCCTGGTGTCTGTGCCCCCCGAGGGCTTGCAGCCGGCCCCCGACGGGGGCAGCCGGGGGCAGCTCATTGCCCAGCTGCAGGAGCTGCTGCACCACTGGGTCCTGTGGTCAGCCGTCAAGAGCCGTTGGGTGATTGTGGGTAAGTGGGCTCTCCACTCTCCTTCCCCCATCTCGCAGTATCTCCCAGTGCCTGAGATATGGAGAACAGACTCCCCAGCCCGTTTTCTCAAAGAACATGCAGGTCTTGGGAGCCCGCCCCTTGTCCCACAGATGATCTAGAGGTCAGAGACCGGGCTCAGGTTGCTCACTCTCTCGAAGCCTCACCCCCTCCCTGCAGAGAATAAAGCCAGTCTCACGATAGCTGTTGCTTATGGAACACCTCCTATGTCCTGGTCATCATGCTGGACAGCAGAGCAGAGTGCTTGCTTGGGCTCTGGCATTGGACCAGCTTGGCTAATTGGGATCCTGACTCTGCCACGTTCTAGCAGTGTCACCTGGACTGGGGCAGTTAGTCTGTGCCTCAGTTTCCTATCCTATGACTGAGGAGAAGAGCAGTATCTAGTAAGGCTGTTGCAAGGAAACCACAGTATGTGTAAAGGATTAGCCCAGTGTGAGGCGTGCAGTAGTGCTCCATGAAAGTTAAGTGCTGTTATTATTATCGTTGTAAAGGTTTAGGTCTATGTAAGGCCAAGTGGATGTACCGGCTCTTTATAGACTGTTCAGGGCTCTAAGCTGATGGCTGCTTCTTGTCCAGGAATGTGAGCTTGGAGTCCAACCCCTGGTGACATGCATGACAACTGGCCCCTACCTTCAAGGGAGTGATCTCTGGCAGCCTCACCCACAGGCTGGCATGCTGGGCCTCTGCCCACTCCCTTGGGATACCTGCCCTCCTCCTCCCCTTAGAGGAAGCAGCTCTTTCCTGGGGCTCTGGAGGCCCTGGCTGTGCATGTGTCCCCCACCCCTGGGCCCTGGCCCTGCCTAGTGCAGTGTCCTTTCCTCGCAGGGCTCTTTGTCTCCATCCTCGTCCTGTCCCTGGTGTTCGCCAGCCGGCTCCGCCCCGCCAGCCGGGCCCCGCTGCTCTTCCGGCCCGATACCAACATCCAGGTGCTGCTGGACCTCAAGTACAACCTGAGTGCCGAGGGCATCTCCTGCATCACCTGTTCAGGTGAGGTTTCCTGCCGGGGTGTCCTCTTTGGAGTCCAGATCCCCAAGACTAGAGATGCCAGGCTCCCCATCACCGTGTGAACTTAGGAAATCAACTCCACCTCTAAAAAGTGTTAGTCACTCAGTCATGTCCGACTCTTTGCAACCCCATGAACTGTAGCCCCACCAGTCTCCTCTGTCCATGGGATTCTCCAGGCAAGAATACTGGAGTGGGTAGCCATTCCCTTCTCCAGGGGATCTTCCCGACCCAGGGATCAAACCCAAGTCTTCCACACTCTAGGAAGATTCTTTATCATCTGAGCCACCAGGGAGTCTCAGTGTTTCCACATTTCATTAAATGAATACTTCCTGGGTACCAGCTGTGCTGGTGCTGGGGAGGCCACAGTGGGCAGGACAGGCTTCCCAAGCACAGGAATTCACTCCACTGATGCAGAGGCCATGTAATAGTAGATCTGAGCTCTTGTGGATGAAAAGCAGGGTGCCTGGGGAGCTCAGCATCATGAAGATCTTCCTGAAGGAGGGACTATCTAAGCCAAGACTCGTGGAATGGGAAGGACTTAGCCTGGCTGGGAGGGGAGAGGAGGGAAGTGGTCTAGGCAGAGGGGAGCACCAGAGGTGGGAAAGACTAGAAACAGGTTTGAGGGAGGTAGTTGCATGAGCCAAAACTAGCCAGATGGGCCTGGTGGGCTACAGTGCAGAGTCTGGATTACATTGTCATTGTCACTGGAAGTTAATGGAAGGCTTTATGCAGAGAAGGACCAGGTGCTGTCTGGTCGGAGGGCTGCGTGAAGCATGGCTGGGAGTCCAGGTAGGAGGCTGGTGTAGTCATCTTGACAAGAGACTGTAGGGGCTGGAGCCAGCGTGGTTGATGGTGCAGTGAAGTCAAGAGGTTTTTAGGAGGTGATGGAGCATGTGCCAGGGATGAGCGAAGAGGTGAGATAAAGATGTCTGCTTGTCTGAGAGTTAGTCTGATGAGGTCCAGGGTGGGGCGAGGGAAGTTGACTCAAGGTCATACCGCTTTGCCGGGTGGTTAGAAACCAAATGAGAAGACGCCTGGGTGAGTGCTCCCAGCTCCTAGGGGAAGACCCGCTGACTGCTGTAATTGCCTTCATGTAATTAGGGCAGTGTTCAGATTAACCTGGCCTTCCCCTTGGTGACTGCACAAGCCGAATGCATGATAATCGGCAGCGGCTCAGGGAGGAGCCTGAGGATCCCCTCTTGAATTGGAGGCGACCTGGCCATATCCCCTCCTCCACTCCCACCTGCCTGGGCATTGAATTCCATTCCATTCTCACTGCCCCTGCGAGGCCTTCCGCCATCCCTTGGGGCCTGGAGGCAAAAAGCCATGTCTGCTCCCATTTCACAGATGGACAGACCCTGGAAACATCTGAAGAAGGGCCAAGACCACAGCCAGAGTTCAGCCCCTGGCCCCTTGTATCTCTCAGCCTCTGAGCTGCCTCTTAAAGGGGCCCTTCACGTTGCAGCAAAAAGAGCTTCGGCTGTAGGGGCAGACAGGACCTGTCCTGCTGGCCTATGCCTCTCTCTTCCCTACAGGTCGTGTAACCTCCTCGAACCTCTGCTTGCTTCTCTGTCAAATGGGGTTAACAATAACCACCTCCTAGAATTACTGTGAGGATTGCATTTTTGAAGGTGTAAAATGTAGCTCATTAATAAAACAAAACCAACAAAAAATTCATCTACAATGCTTGGGGCAAAACAAGCAGTCTCCCCTCATCTCTGCTGTTCCTAATTATTCCTATTTATGGAGCATTCAGCACAAGCCTGACATGTTGCTAAGCCCATAAGATGCAGCATCCCCTTTGGTCCCTCAACTACCCTCCAGAGGTTACCCTTGGGGGTGTCATCCCGTCTGACAGGGGAAAAGTGAGGCAAGATGAGGGTGAGTAGGGAAAGCTTCTGAATGTCTTTCTCTGGGTAAGGCTGGTGGGTACCTTTCCTTAAGATTCTTATGCATTTGGCATTTCTTCAGTTCCCCCCACTTTGTTTTAGAAAAAGCCTTTTCTCCAGATACCCTGACACCACCCCCTTTTCTGAGAGCTCCAGGGCCCGTGTCCTGGGATTTTTCACTGTCCCAACCTTGGCCGAGCCCAGCCAGGGAGGCCCTCCAGGAGTCCCTGACACGACGCGGGGGGTAGGTCTGTTCCAGGAGAAGCCCCACAGCCTGCAGAACAACATCCGGACGTCCTTGGAGAAGAAGAAGCGGGGTTCTGGGGTGTCCTGGGCCAGCCGGCCTGAGGCCACGCTCCAGGGTCAGTGGGGAATGTGGACTGTCTGGGTGGGGGTGTCGGGATGTCCTGGTACAAGGGTGTGGGGGTCTTGCGGAGACAACAGATAAAATCCCTTCTTTGATTCTCCTTCAAGAACAACAGGGTGGGGGTGGGGGTGGGGGTGGGGGAGTGAACTTGAGGCCCTCGCCCAGCGTCCCACCAGCTCGCCTCGGCCAGAACAAGGCGATCCCCTCCTGCCACACCCCAGCCTGGCCTGTGCTGCCCCATGAACCCGCCTTGTGTGCCAGATCCATCCTGATTTCGGGGAGGGGGGCCTCCTGAACACTGGAGCCTAGCTTATCTCTTCTGGCATATCCCTGTCAGAGGGGGTATGCTGGGATACATGTGGGAATTAACCCCCGGCAGTTAACCCCCAGAATTAACCCCTGGAGCAGTTCCATATGTCCTTGTCACCTCACAACCATCATCACCCACTCTGTGCCCACCATCATCATCACCAATGAGGCCCCACCTTTCACAGTGTGCTCCCATCATTGGCATCACTGCCACTTCCCTAGCCCATACTGGCACATTGTTACCATGGCTTCCACCCGCACTGTCACTTCCTCCACGCCTGCCACCTCCCATCCAGTGTCCACCACCACCTCCCCTCCATCTCTGCCACCTCCCATCCAGTGTCCACCACCACCTCCCCTCCATCTCTGCCACCTCCCATCCAGAGTCCACCACCACCTCCCCTCCATCTCTGCCACCTCCCCTCCATCTATGCCACCTCCATTCAGTGTCCACCACCACCTCCCCTCCATCTCTGCCACCTCCCATCCAGTGTCCACCACCACCTCCCCTCCATCTCTGCCACCTCCCATCCAGTGTCCACCACCACCTCCCCTCCATCTCTGCCACCTCCCCTCCATCTATGCCACCTCCATTCAGTGTCCACCACCACCTCCCCTCCATCTCTGCCACCTCCCATCCAGTGTCCACCACCACCTCCCCTCCATCTATGCCACTGTGCCATCCCCGTGTCCACCACCACCTGCCCCCCCACCACTGCAGTGGGCTCGGTCCAGTATACAGGAACAGAGCCAATACTTGGAGATGAGCCTGAGATCAGGCTCAGCTCCTCAGCCAGTGGAACAGAGGCTGGGCTGCTGCAGGGTCAGGGGATGCCAGCCGAGGTGATCGTCCCCCCTCCTCCACTCCTCGTTTGTCCCTAGACTCCCCAGGCACTGTGTACATCTCCAAGGTGAAGAACAGAGGCCGCCCGACTGTCTACAGGTTCTCCCTCAACGCCAGCCTGCCTGCCCCTTGGCAGACCGTGTCCCTTGGGGACGGGGAGGTGCCCTCCTTCCAGGTGAGCCTGGGCTCTCATGCAGTGAGCTGCCTCAACCAGGGAAGGGGCCCTCAGTGCTGCGTTGGTGGGCACTGGCCACGTCAGGGTAGGGGCAGGGTCTGCGAGGATGGACCTGCTCCAGGCAAATGAGGACCCTCTCCTGCCATCAGCCAGGCCCACAGCAGGGACCTGCAGAGTGGTGAAAGCCGGGCTGCTGAGTCAGGTAGGCCTGGGTTCGAGTTCTGCCTGTGCCATTTTTAGTGTCTTTGGGAAGATTACTTAATCTCTCTGAGCCTCAGTTTCCTCATCTGTGTAATGGGGGTATGAAAGGTACCACCCAGGGTTGCTGGAGGTACTTGAGGCAAGGCCTGTGAGTTCTGTAACATCTGGAATGTAGTAAGCACTCAGTAAACAGGAGCCATGAGTTAGACTGTTGTTTTCAGCCTCTGTTCTAACACCCCCAGAAAAGGGTCTCCCAGGGCCAACCCAGGCCTCTGATTTTTTCCTCTCAAACATCATTGGTGTTTCTTTAACACATTACACCTCCAGGGTGACAGTTACCCATGTCAACGCATGTCAACTCATCTGATCAGGGTTTGTATTTCCATTTGAAAGATGGAGTATGTGAGGTATTCTCTGGCTCTGACCTTTACACCAATGCTTACAAGGTGATTCCCACTGCCTGGAGAGCCTGCCTTCCAGCTTAAAGCACGGCTGGCTCCCCGTTCAGGTTTCTTAGCATAATGTCACCTCCTTGGTCCATGTCCTGGAAATAATTCTCAGTTCACCCTCCTCTTCCACTGCCCCATTCCTCCTGGGTCTTATCATCCTAATATTTAAGTGTTCAGTTCAGTCACTCAGTTGTGTCTGACTCTTTGCAACCCCATGAATCGCAGCACGCCAGGCCTCCCTGTCCATCACCAACTCTTGAAGTTCACTCAGACTCACGTCCATCGAGTCAGTGATGCCATCCAGCCATCTCATCCTCTGTTGTCCCCTTCTCCTCCTGCCCCCAATCCCTCCCAGCATCAGAGTCTTTTCCAGTGAGTCAACTCTTCGCATGAGGTGGCCAAAGCATCATCACTGGCGGCTCTAGGAGGGCAGGGACCAAGCCCGTCTGGTTCAGTGTCATATTCTCACAGCCCAGCTCAGGGCTGGCTTGGAGTAAATCCTTAGTTGAAGGACTAAGGCTCAGAGAGAGAGAGGGAAAGGTTTGCCCTATCTTTGAACTCGAACCCAAGCCTCCTGGGTTCTGCCCAGAGCTCTTCCCCTGACTCTGAGGGCTGGAACAGGGGCGGGGGGCAGGGAGCTCTCCTAGGAGGGAGGGGACCCGGCCTGAGGCCCGGCCCAGGCAGAGGCAGCCTCCTGGAGTCACCTGTCTTGTCTCTGTCAATCCACTGCTTAGGTGTATAGAGCGCCTTTTGGTAACTTCACCAAGAAGCTGACCGCTTGTATGTCTACAGTAGGGCTGCTCCAGGCGGCGAGCCCCTCCCGCAAGTGGATGGTGACGACCTTGGCCTGCGACACCAAGCGGGGCTGGAAGCTTGACTTCAGCTTCTACGTGGCCGCCAAGGAGCAGCAGCACACCCGGTAACAGAGCCTTGCAGACGAGCCGGTTCCCACTCATTTGCCCCTCCCACCAGATGTCAGCAGGCCCCTGTCCAGGGACTTGCTGTTGGTCTGGTGGTTAAGACTTTGCCTTCCAGTGCAGGGAGAGCAAGCTCAATCCCTAGTCAGAGACGCTACAATCCTACATGCCTCAGGGGCATAAAACCAAAACCTAAAACAGAAGCAATATTGTGACAAAGTCAATAAGGCTTTAAAAAGTGGTCCACATTAAAAAAAAATTCTTTTTTAAAAAAAGAAACCCCTGCCTATTCCTGCATGTGTGCTTAGACAGTCTTCCCCCCAGGGCTGGGGATGGGGGAACACCAAGATGCCAGGCCCGCAGTTCTCTCCCCCATCTGCCCCTTATCCTCTGAATGGCTCTGTGAGAGATGCTGTCTGCTTGCCCCTCGGCACACCAGGCAGTTCCCAGCTCAGAGCTCCTGCATTTGCTGTTCCTTGGACCTATGGTGCTCTTCCCCAGCTCCTCCAGAAATGGACTTTTTTTTTTTCCTGGCTGCACCACATGGCATGTGAGCTCTTAGTTCCCTGACCAGGGATCAAACCGACATCTCCTGCAGTGGAAGGCAGAGTCTTAACCACAGGACCGCGAGGGAAGTCCATGATTGACTCCTTCTCAAGATTTAGGTCCTTACCCAGATACTCCCCACCCACGGCTGTCTCTGACCAGACCGCCCTCCCACAGCTGAAACAGCCACACCCCATCTCTCCCCATACATCCCCCAGCTGCTCTCTTTCTGGTTCCCGTCACCTCCTGGAATCATACTGACAGCTGGTTCGTTCCCTGTCTTTGCTCAGGAGAACGTAGGCCTCCTGCCGTGTCCCCTCACCTGGTCCAGGGCCTGGCATGTGGCAGGTGCTCAGGAAACACTTGCTGGGTGAATGAGTGAAGGAAAGAATGAGTACACTCTGCCTACCTCCCCAAGGCTCAATCCACACTCTCAGTGCGTACAGTTAATTCAGAAGTTATTTATTTAGTGTTGCCCCTCCCTAAAGAATCTGCCTGCAATGCAGGAGACCCAGGTTTGATCCCTGGGTCAGGAAGATCCTCTGGAGGAGGGCAAGCAACCCACTCCAGTATTCTTGCCTGGGGTATTCATTGGACAGAGGAGCCTGGCAGGCTATAGTCCATGGGGTCGCAGAGAGTCGGACACGACTGAGCGGCTAACATCCTGAGACTGTAAGGTGACAGGAGGGAGCCCGTGTGTGTTGTCCTTATCTACTGTATACACACGCCCTGCCTAGCGCCTGGCATGAAGTCACTGCCCCCAAATACCTAATGAGCAACTGTGCCTTGAGGGGTCTCCAAGCCAGCTGGGGGCATCTTTTCCCCAGGTTCTGACCATTGAGGCTGTGTTAGCTGAGGGCCTTATTCTTATCCATTCATTCATTTAATAAACCTTGAGCACTGTCAGTGGGCCTGCATGTGGCTAGTGCTGGGGATGGTAAACAAGACAGATGTGACTCCTGCCCTCGGGCTGACTAGCAGGAGATAGCAACTAGCAAGTCAAGCGCAATGTCATTACAAATTACAATACGTGCTCCGAAAGGAAGAGCCCGCTGCCGTTGCAGTCCAGATAACGGCAGTGCAGGGCCTGCACTCCTGACACCGGGGACCATAGTCTGTTTGGCAGGGCCTGGCCTTGAGGTAGTGAGCACCCGCTTGAGGCTGGACTCAGCTTGGGGCCGGGGGAAGACCAAGACGGGCTCACTGGGCCATTCCGGCTTGGCCCACCTGGCTCAGGAGGTGGGGCTCCTTCTGCCTGCCCTCTAGAGCTAGGTTCCCTCTGCAGATACACAGTAGCCACTGGGGTCATGCTGTCTGGATGAGCTTAGAACATTCTAGAAAGCACCTGGAACTACATCAAGAAAGTGTTAGTCGCTCAGTCGTGTCTGACTCTTTGTGACCCCATGGACTGTAGCCCGCCAGGCTCCTCTGCCCATGGAATTCTCCAGGCAAGAATACAGGAATGGGTTGCCATTCCCTTCTCCAGGGGATCTTTCCAACCCAGGGATCGCACCCGGGTCTCCTGCATTACATGCAGATTCTTTACCATTGAGCCACCAGGGAATCCCAGAGCTACATCAAGTTCCAGTGGTAAATAAGCTGACCATGGAATCCTTTCTTCAAACAGAATCTTGAGCTCTATAACTTCAGTTTAAGGTGGGGCTGGGGGCTTCTGAGCAATGACCCCAAGGCTGGCCCTGAGGTCATTCAGAATTCTTGCACCCCTGGAGGGCTTCCCAGGTGGCCTTAGTGGTAAAGAACCCACCTGCCAATGCAGGAGACGTCAGAGATGCTGGTTTGATCCCTGGGTTGCTCTTCCAGCCTCTGCATGCCTTTGCCTCTCCTCCCCAGCCCTTCCTGGCCCTCCTGGCCCTCCTGGCCCTCCTGGCCTCAGTCCCGGCCTCCTTTGCCTCCACAGGAAGCTGTATTTTGCCCAGTCCCACAAGCCCCCTTTCCATGGGCGTGTGTGTGTGGCACCTCCCGGCTGCTTGCTCAGCTCCAGCCCCGATGGGCCGACCAAAGGCTTCTTCTACGTGCCCAGCGAGAAAGGTATATGCAGGGAGGCTGCCGTGGGGCCTCGGGAGGCTGGGCCTGGCCTTTCTGTACAGCTGTGCCTCCCTCTGCAGCACCCAAGGCCCGCCTCTCCGCCACCTTCGGCTTCAACCCCTGCATAAACACAGGCTGCGGGAAGCCAGCAGTGCGGCCGCTGGTGGACACGGGGGCCATGGTCTTTGTGGTCTTTGGCATCATTGGCATCAACCGCACACGGCAGGGGGACAACCACGTCATTGGAGACCCGGTGCGTGTGCCCACACTGGACAGCTGCCAAAGGGCCCCGCCACAGCAGGCTGATGAACAGCTACCAGTGCAGGGACCACCAGCCCAGCTCTCCACCCCCACCCTTAGTTCTTTGACCACTCACCCAGCCCAGACAGGACCTCCCCGGACCCCTGGGGCATCATTTCTCTTGAGGATGGAGCAGGGTCGAGCTTTTAGAATCACCCAGGAATCTGGGACCAAGCCAGCCACCCTGCATCACTAGGGGTGGAACAGAGGGGAGGGCAACAGGTGGGTAAACCCTCCCTGTTCTCCTGCAGGGGGCCCCTCCCCCACCCCATGCCCATAGCCCTTGTTGTGTGCCTCAGCCAGGGTGCCCTCGCCTGGGGTAGTCTCCCTCTTTGTACATGTTTGTGCTGGTGCTGGGCTCTTGGGCGCTGGAGGAGAAAGGATCTGACAGACAGAGGTGTGACTTGGTCTGTGCCTGGCACGTGATGGGGGCTGAGACGTGGTGGAAAGGACTGTGGATGTAGGTCTCGGTCGTAACCTCTGCCTCGGGAAGTCAGCCCAGCCGGGTTTACAGGGCTTCAGACATAAAGTAATTTGAGAGCCAGGTGGAGTCAGAGGAGTTGTGTCCAGTCTGGACCATGAGTCCACAGGGGTTCAGAGGAGGGACAGGGAGGTGGGGAGGAGAGGAAGCAGGTGATGGAGGGCAGGTGGGACTCGGCTGTGCGGAGGGAGAGGGGAAAGCACGGGGCCCAGGTGAGCATGCTGTGAGTAAACTCAAGGAAGGGAGACTGCGGGGGTCCGCGGGGCTGGGCAGTGATGGGAGCAGAGGAGCTGCTGGGGGTGGGGCAGAGCAGGCTCAGGCAGGACGGTGGGCAACCAGGCAGAGGGTTTGAGTGCTGGCCAGGATGGTCGCAGGAGTTGCCGGAGGCTCCTCCCCAGGGTAGGGCCAGGACTGAGTCCCGGACTCACTGAGCAGCTGCACTGGCTTGTGTCTCCTTGGGAAAGGGCAGCGTCATCTATGACAGCAGCTTTGACCTCTTCAAAGAAATTGGACACCTGTGTCGCCTCTGCAAGGCCATAGCGGGGAACTCGGAGTTGGTGAAGCCGGGCGGGGCCCAGTGCCTGCCCTCAGGTGGGTATGAGGTCCAAAGTGGGGACAGCCCCCAGGGCTCACATGCCTGGAGTTGCGGTGTCTGCGGACTCTCGTCTGTGTGTGTATGTGTCCACATGAGGGTGGGAGCTATGTGAACCTTCCAGATGAGAGTAGTCTCATGCTTGAGGATGAACAGGCAGAGAGTCCACAGGCCTGGGGAGGTGTGCGATGTGCAGGGCACACCTGTGGGAGCAGCTTTCCCAAAGCTGGGGGTGAGGTCTGGGCCAACCCCTCAGTAGTAACCTGGGTCAGACTAGGGTTCTTCCTGAAAAGGCATGCATGTGCTGCGTGCTAAGTCGCTGCAGTCATGTCTGACTCTTTGCAATCCATGGACTATAGCCCACCAGACTCCTCTGTCTGTGGGATTTCCCAGGCAAGAATACTGGTGGGTTGCCATTTCCTCCTCCAGGGGATCTTCCCCCACCCGGGGATTGAACCCTCGTTTCTTATGTCTCCTGCACTGGCAGGTGGGTTCTGAGAAGGCACAGGATTTCAATTTCTGCCCCAGTGGCACATGGGTATTGTAGGTTTCCCAATGCCATTGCTGGTAGTTTCAGACATTTTTTAAACTAGGTTGGGGGGAAAGCGTGTGCCCCTGGCATGTACACTCAGATGGGTGGGTACACATGGGTGGGTGGGATGGGGGAAGAGGCGCTCCCAACCAGGTGCACCCCAACCCCCTCTCCGCCATCCCTGCAGGCTACAGCATCTCCTCCTTCCTGCACATGCTGCACCCCGAGTGCAAGGAGCTGCCCGAACCCCACCTGCTCCCAGGGCAGCTGTCACATGGGGCCGTGGGCGTCAAAGACGGCCGCGTGCAGTGGATCTCTATGGCCTTCGAGTCGGTGAGCCCTGGGTGGACCAACCGGGCACGGGGCAGCGTGCCAACCTGACAGAGTGCAGTGTCACCACTGACCTCCAGCCCCCATCCCAGAGCAGAGCAGAGGGGGTCTCCTTAGAGGGGAGACTGAGGCCAAGAGGGATGAAGTTGTTTGCCCAAGGTCACGGGATTCATGAGTGCCAGCATCAAGTGCAAATCCAGGCTGTCTGACCACCAGGCTGGCCCTTTCTGCCACACAGAACGCCAGGCAGCTCTCACCTCCCTTCTTCCCCAAAGGCTCAGGGTTCACATCATTCCGTGGGGGTAGGTGACAGTTCAAGATGCTCCCCTCTGCCACTGGGAGGGGCCAGGTTCTGGGCCACAGAGCCCCTGTGCTGGGTCCCCCCAGGAGAGATGGAAGCCAGGGGACCAGCCATCCCACTGTGCAACCAGCCATCCCCACCCCGACTCTGTGCGACCTCATAGACGGCAGCCCACCAGGCTCCCCTGTCCCCGGGATTCTCCAGGCAAGACCACTGGAGTGGGTTGCCATTTCCTTCTCCAATGCAAATGTATAGTTCAGTAATATTAAGTGTGTTCACAGTGATGCAAATGTCACCAATGTCCATCTCTAAAATATTTCATCTTGCAAAAGTGAAACTGTTCCTGATAAATGTGGACTCCCCAGGGCCCTCCTCCAGCCACCACTCTGCTTCTGTCCCCACGGATTTGACCGCTCTCATCCCTCACACAGCACTGGCTTTTTATGATTGGTTCATTCCACTTAGCATAATACTCGTCAGGTTCATCTGTGCTGTAGCCTGTGTCCAGATTTCCTTCCTTTTTAAGGCTGAAGCCTCAGACAGTTTCAAGAATCCCTGCTCAGGTCCCTCCATGTGACAGGACATTACTTCCCACCCCACCAGCACTCAGACACACACCTGCGCAGACTCATTGTGAATTGGTTTGTGCTCAGGGAGGGCAGAATTGGATCAATAAAGTTATATACATGAAAGTTCCAGAGCTGGGCACTGTGAACCAGACAGGCCACCTGCCCTCCCAGACTCACAGTCCAGCCAGGAGAAGGTGGGGGCAGCTTGCCAGACAGTGATGAGAACAATGATGGGAAAGCATCAAGGGCTTAAAGAGCCCAGAGGATGCCTGTCTTGGGGCATCAAGGAAGGCTTCCTGGAGGAGACAGAACCCTACTTGAAGGAGGGGCAGAAGCCAGCTGTGAGGGCAGAGGAAACAGCATGGGCCAACGGTGGGACTCCGAGCCAGGGGCTCTGGGAGTTGGAGGTGGTCCTTTTGGGATGGGGCAGGGACTTTGGTTGCTTTGGGACCTGCTGCCACTGCTGTGAGAGTCACACGTGCACCTGGAGGCTGGTGGGAGGTGGTCTCGGATGGGTTCACCCTTCACCCTCCATGCAGCACACTCCATTTGCATCGCCAGGGCAGCATAACAGGCCTCAGCTACCCACCTGTCTCACTGGCTCGTGTCCCCGCAGACCACATACAAGGGCAAGTCCTCCTTCCAGACCTACTCGGACTACCTCCGCTGGGAGAACTTCCTGCAGCAGCAGCTGAAGACACTCCCCGAGGGCTCGGCCCTGCACCACGGCTTCCAGACCTGCGAGCACTGGAAGCAGATCTTCATGGAGATCATAGGCGAGCGGCAGCCCCTCCCCCAGGGCCCCAGCACAGCGGGCGGTGGCAGGTGACCCGGACCAGGGAGGCTATGGCCTGGCCTGTCTGAGCCATGCTTGTCTTCTCAATTCTGGCCAAGAGCCCTGGAGGAACTGGAATGACACAGTGGCCGCCAACACCGATCGGAGACCAGAGTTTGGGTCCCCTCCTGCTTGGGGACATCTGGCCACATCCTCTGATCCTGAGTTTGCCCACTTAAAAAGAAATGGTAACGATGCTAATGGCCATTATAGCCAGCGGTCATTACCATTACTAATGACTGCTGTAAGCAGCCATCTGTCATTAGGAGGCCTTCTCAATGCCAAGCCCTGGCTGAGGCCTGGCCCGTGTTATCTCTTTAAACTCCAAATGAGGCCTAGGGAGTAGGTACTGTCATTATCCCCTTTTACAAATGAAGAAATGGGGATTCAGAGAGGGCATGTGGCTGAAAGTCACCAGAGGGACACAGCTGGCTGTGGCAGTGCCGACCTGCGTGACCCCCGCACCTCTGAAGCGCGAGGGTGCGGGGGTTGTGGGCGCCCAGCACTGCAGCCCCGCTGAGGGCCCTTGCGTCTCCCTTGCAGGGGTGCAGAGCGCCCTGTATGGCCTGGCCCTGTCCCTGCTCATCTGCGTGGCCGCCGTGGCCGTGTTCACCACCCACGTATTACTCCTTCTGCCTGTGCTCCTCAGCATCTTGGGTAGGTGGGCCGGGGCCAGGAGCGGGCAGGGTCTCACTGGTGGTCTCAAGTTCTTCTCCACCCTTAACTGTCTCATCTCTTGCGTGAAGGTTTCCCGAGACGCACCCCCCCCCCAACCCCAGGCAAAAAGAGCCTCTGAGACAATTGTTCGTAGGGCCGTGCACTCCCCAAGAGGAGCCAGGTGGCACCAGGTGGCAGGTCTCAGCCCAAGGGTGTGTTGCTGCCCCCTCTGTCACCTCTTTCAGGCCCACTCAGCCCTCTCAGGCCCTGTCCTCCCCATCTCACCAGTCCCCAGAGCTGAGGGATCTGCCGTAGACTTCCTCGCCTTCACCAGAGACCCTCTGAATTTGCCCAGCCCCCTTCCAGGACTGTATGGGTGGGGCCAGGTCCAAGCTACCTCCCCGCCCCCTGCAGGCATCGTGTGCCTTGTGGTGACCATCATGTACTGGAGCGGCTGGGAGATGGGCGCCGTGGAGGCGATCTCCCTGTCCATTCTTGTCGGCTCCTCCGTGGACTACTGCGTCCATCTGGTTGAGGGCTACCTGCTGGCTGGAGAGAGTCTGCCCCCTCACCAGGCTGAGGTGAGCCCCCCACCTGCCCCTCCCATCCCTAAGGGATCTTCTCCCTCCCCAGTGCCACTGACGAAGGCCCCCAAGGGTAGCTGGACACCATGGTATCCGATTCCCATCCAGCATGTGTTGCAGGAGCCTCTGTTTCCAGGGCCATTCTCCACCAGGGGACTCGAGTTCTCAGGCAGCTGCACCTAGCATGACTGTGGGCCGAGGATGGGTCCACTCCCCCAGCTCTGTCTCCCTAAGTGAGCATGAGGGGTTGGACCAGGCACTGTCCAAGGGCCCTTCTTGTTTCTCGAGTCCCTGATTCCCAGTCTCATTCTCAAGCCCAGGAAGCAGGTCTGAGCCCTTCTAGTTGTGACCCTGAGGCCACCCCACCCTCACTGGACCTTGTGGCTTAGGGAAGACATACCTACGTACTCAGTGCCAAAACCAGCTCTGAGTCTCGTAAAGTTTTTGGTTTTCCCCAGTTTGGAATTGTTTGGGTGTGAAACATTCATAAATACATAAATTAAATCAGTTATACATTTAGCTTCTCTCGGTCAAAAGAAGGAATCAGTTCCAGTCAGGGCTCCCATGTTCGAGGACCTACCGTGCAGATCATCAGTGTTCCGGTTGTCATAGCGATGTTTAGCCAGCCCCCACTGTGTGCCCAGCGCTGGGCACTGCTGCAGGGGAGCGGGTTTTATGTTACCGCAGAGCCGTCGGAGCAGGTGCTGTTATTACCCCCCTCTCACCCTCCCCCACCCCCAACACACACATATTTATGAAGGGGGAATCAGAGCCCTGCAGGGTCAAGCCTGGCTTTGGACAGCATGTGCGTGTTTCCCAGGGCCCAAACCCCCATCCCAAGCCCCAGGCAGGGAGTGATCCCTTCCGGGGCCCCAGCGTTCTCTCACTTACCCCCAGGACGCCCACTCGCAGCGCCAGTGGCGGACGCTGGAGGCGGTGCGGCATGTGGGCGTGGCCATCGTCTCCAGCGCCCTCACCACAGTCATCGCCACGGTGCCCCTCTTCTTCTGCATCATTGCCCCGTTTGCCAAGTTCGGCAAGATCGTCGCCCTCAACACAGGCGTCTCCATCCTCTACACGCTCACGGTCAGCACAGCCCTGCTCGGCATCATGGCACCCGGCTCCTTCACGCGGACCAGGACTTCCTTCCTCAAAGCCCTGGGCGCTGTGCTCCTGGCGGGGGCCCTGGGGCTGGGCGCCTGCCTTCTGCTCCTCCGGAGCGGCTATAAGATCCCCCTGCCCAATGGGACCTCCCTATAGCCCTGGCACTGCACCTGGACTTGCACACCTTTGGTCCAGTAGGTGGGGGTGAGATGCTTGTTCTTGGTGCCCAGAGGCACTTTGTTCGCAGCTAGGCTACAATTCCTTATGTTCCCAGGCCTGGGCCAGACATCACCCACCTGTGTGACCCACACTGCCTTCATCACAGTGCCAGCCCCTGCTGGGTGGTGAAGCTGGCTGCCGCTCCCCACTGCTGGACACTGGCAGCTGCCCTGCCTCTCCCTGTTAAGGGAAGAGACCAGCCCTCCTCCTGAACCTGGTTCCCAGCGGGGTCAGGTGATTTTTGCAGGGGGCTTCCCTCTGCAGAATTTCCACATTGCCTCAGTGCTCACAAGAACTTTCTGATGTGGTTGTTACAGGGCCCCCATCTATGGATGTGAAAATCAAGGCATCAGAAGGCAAAGTAACTGAGCTGTAGCTGGGTCAGTGGCACAGCCAGAGTGGCCTCCCTCGGGAACTCTGCAGGAAGAGCACAGAGGGTTCAAGGGCAGGGCCTCACACCCCTTGCCCCCTCCCTCCCCATCAGTTTTACGGCGGCCAGTGCTGGGTGGTCCTGTGGTCCTCCCTAGGCCTTTAGGTCCTGGCCTGGGAGGACAGAAGGACCAGCCTGGGTTACTGCATGTCCTATCCCGGCCCCAGACTCAAGGGGCTCTGCTCTCTGGAAAGCCATGGGGCCCCAGCACAGCCTTCCTCACAGATCTGAACCCCCACCTCCCCACCCTGACTCTGGGTGAAATTTGGGGGAGGGGGCAACTCCTGGGATGGGGAGCTGGTCGTGCCTGCCTCCTGCTCACAGCAGATAGTTCTTATTAAAGTGAAATGAAACTGCAGACCGCCGCCATTAACATGAGCATTTTAAGCATTGCTGGCTCCATTGTATTCTTCAAATTGCGATAACTAAGTGTTTGCATGGTGCCTTGGGAACCTGGCTCGAGGTGGGCGCTGAGCCTGGAAGGAGATGGAGGTGGAGAGGAAGGGGCAGGACCCTCTGGGGAACAGGGTCGCAGAGTACTCTGGGAGCCCAGAGTCAGACTGGGGAACTTTCGGGGGCGGGGGGCACCATAGGAGTGGAGCCCATTTGGCTCCCTACCGGGACACTTATTAGCCCCTTCAATGTTCCCAGTACCGTGCTGTGACCTTCTTCCTTGGGACAGACATCGGCCCAGGGCATTAGGAAGCTGGACACAGACTGAGCTGGGGCTGACCCCTTAGGGTGGGTGGATGGTCTCCAGGTGAGCTAGCCTGGTCATCTGTAAATATTAACAGGGAGGCTGGGCATGCAGGACAGACCTGCAACAACCTGTCAACACCCACTGTGTGCCTGGCACCCAACAGAGGCTCAGTATTTGCTGAGGGAGCATCAGATCTTGGTTCCCACTCTCCATGGTGAAGACAGACACCAAACACCGGGTTAATGGTATAAGCTGACACATAGCTCTTAGCATGCCAGTTGCTTTTCTTAGGGTTTGTCTTAGTAACAAAGTGCTTCAGACTGGGTGGCTTATAAAGACAGAGGTTTATTTTCTCCCAGTTCTGGAGGCTGGAAATCTGATGAAAGGTGTAGGCGGAGAGGGTCATTCTGGAGGTTGAGGGGGACTTTGCTCCGTCCCCCTCTCCTGGCTTCTTTCTGTTGGTGGCTGGCCATCCTTGGCATTCGTTGGCTTATAGAGGCATCACTCCAGTCTCTGTCTCCATCTTCACTTGCCCGTCTTCTCTCTGTGAAGGTCACATTGCCTTCAGTTGTATCAGATCCTAATGACCTCATCTTAATTTGATCACCTGCAAAGATCCCATTTCCAAATAAGCTCACATCTGAGACTTCTCTGGTGGTCCAGTGGCTAAGACTCTGCACTCCCAAGGCAGGGGTTCAATCCCTGGTCATGGAACTAGACCCCACATGCTGCAACTCAGGAGTTCACGTACCACAACTAAAGAGCCTTCATGGTGCGTCAAAGATCGAAAATCCCATGTCCCATAACTAAGACATGGCACAGCCAAAATAAATAAAATATTTTAAAAACAAGCTCACATTCATGGGGACCAGGCTTAGCCTCAACATATCTTTTGGGAGGAACACAATTCAACTCAAAACAAGGCTCAACATGCATCAGCTCAGTTGTTAACCTTAGGGAGGGGGTGCTTGGACCCATTTTATGTCTGGGGAAACGAATGCTCGAGACATTGCCTTGCCTGAGTCAGGCAGCTGCTGGTGGTAAACCCAGAGTTTGACCCCAACCAGCCTGTCCCTGGTGGTTCAGATGTCAAGAATACACCCGCAATGCAGGAAACCCAAGTTCAATCCCTGGGTCAGGAAGATTCCCTGGAGAAGGGAATGGCTACCCACTCCAGTATTCTTGCCTGGAGAATGCCACGGACAGAGAAGCCTGGCGTGCTACAGTCCATGTAGTCGCAGAGTCGGACACGACTAACACACACAGCCTGTCCCAGAGTGTGTGCTCATCCCTGAGGGTGTGCGGCCTCTAGGGGAATTGTAACAAAGGATGATGATGGCACAGGGACACTCTTATCAAGTGGCTTCTTCTTAGAAAATCTGGATGGAAACCCTTCAATTTGTACAATACTTCACCCCTAAGAATTTCCCCATCAGCCTGTCTGAAACCTGAGCCATCAGAGGCCTGGCAGAGAGCACTGTTGCTGAAAGGAGCTGGTCAAGGATTTAGGCAGGTCAGCCGGGGCTCCAGCAGCACTTGTAGGGGGTGAGGTACAGGGCAGAAGGCCATGACTGCAGAGTTGGACATCTTCCAACAACAGGAAGGAAGGAGAAGGCAAACTTATAGGAAAAGACCAGGTGCGAGGGGGTGGGGCAGGGAGGGAGCTGGCAAGTTGACAAGACGTCCCAGAAGGTGCTCAGGGAAAAGACTGCCATCAAGCTATTGTCCTGAGACCTTCCCAATAACCTAGTATTAATGCGGAGGTATGGTCATTTGCATATCATTTGCATGCAGTCCAGGTCATGCCCATTTGTCAGGAAACCCTCACTACGCCCATTTCCTTGCTTTTAAGAAACAGCTCCTCTTCCTTCCTCTTGGTCTTCATCTTTACAGGGTGCTCTGGGGACGTCAGGCAGGCAGGTCAAGGATGAAGGAGGCCAGGCCCTGATGTCACTGTCACCTCCTTCCAACAGGTGACTAGGGCTCCTCTACATCAATACAACTCTCATGACCCTCACAGTGCTCCTTGGAGCGGAGTTCCCATTTTACAGATGAACACTGTGAGCCTCAGAGGAGGCAATGACAGTGCATGGCCAGACTGCCTGGGTCCCTGCCCATCTCTGCTTCCCTGCAGGGTCCACTCTCTGTGGATGGTATTCTTTATCTCCTCATCATATATCCTGGTTCCTCAGGCCCAGCATGGCAACTGCCCTGTCCAGCTCTGGGTCAGTACTTCTCTCTCTCCTAGGGGGAGGGCTGGGGCAGGGCTGGGGGAAGGATATGTGCTCGGTCATTCAGTCGTGTCCGACTGTTTGCGACCCCATGGACTGCAGTCCACCAGGCTCCTGTCCATGGAACTTTCCAGGCAAGAATACTGGAGTGGGTTGCCATTTCCTCCTCCAGAGGATCTTCCTGAACCAGGGATCAAACCGGCGTCTCCTGCACTGGCAGGCAGATTCTCTACCGTCAGTCCCCTGGGAAACGCACAAGGGGAAGGGTGCTGGTGACTATTTGCGAGCTCCTGGGAAACTTGGCCACCCCCTTCACCGCCTGCTGCTGCTGCTAAGTCGCTTCAGTCGTGTCTGACTCTGTGCGACCCCATAGACAGCAGCCCACTAGGCTCCTCTGTCCCTGGGATTCTCCAGGCAAGAGTACTGGAGTGGGTTGCCATTGCCTTCTCCCCTTCGCTGCCTACTTGGCTACAAATAATTCCCCCTTCATCTTGTTTGCAAATATTGGCTCCACAGGGTCCCAGAGGCAGTAACTCCCGTGAAAAGGACCTTGACCTTCCTTCACCCACTAACGCACAGCTCATGGTCTTAATGAGCTTTTGCTGAGCGCTAATGAGATGCCCTTCATTAGATCGGGCGCAGCAGTTAGTCTGGGATCTGAGGATGTGCAGGCATTCAGCAGGCTGGGGAGGGGCAGAGGGCCTGAGGGGAGCCCGTGGAGAGGGACCCCTGTCACTTACAAAGGTTCCCTGAGCCCCTGCTTCTCTCTCCTTCCCTTGGAAGCCAGGAAATCGATGAAAGCCAGTGCTTTAAAGTGCTGGCCACGTCCCAGACCCTATCCGTTCACTCTCGGGAGTTCTTGCAGCATTCCTCAGAAGGGAATGTCTTTGTCCCATTTCACTGCGAAAAAAGAACCAAACCCCAGGGACTTCCCTGGTGGTCCAGTGGCTGAGACTCTGTGTTCCCAATGCAGGGGCCTGGGTTCACTCTCTGGTCGGAGAGCTATATCCCACATGCCACAACTAAAGATCCCATGCGTGCATGTGTGCTAAGTTTCTTCAGTCATGCCTGACTCTTTGCAACCCCATGGACTATAATCCACCAGGCTCTTCTCTCCATGGGATTCTCCAGGCAAGAATACTGGAGCGGGTTGCCATGCCTTCCTCTAGGGATTTTCCCAACCTAGCGATCAAACTCCTGCATTGGGAGGTGGGTTCTCTACCTCTAGCACCAATTGGGAAGCCCTAAAATATCCTTATACTGCAACTAAGATCCTACGTAGCCAAAAAAAAAAAAAAAAAAAAAAAAATTAACCCCAGAGACATGAAGTAACTAGCCTGAGGTCACACAGCTTGTGAGTTGTAGAGCTGGAATTCCCGCCTAGGGTGAACAGCTCCTAAGTACATGCCCTCTCTCTAATACAGCCTCACCTGCAAACAGATTTGATTTGCAGAAGTAGCCAGCCCCAGGCCAGGTGGGCAGCCACGGTCCTCCCTCCTTCATGTTTGTCCACCTGCTTGCTTCTCTGAGAGGAAAGAGCACCCGACTGAGAGTCCAGCTTTCGAGTCTGGGCTCCAGCCAAGGTGACCTGGAGCAAATCACTGCACAGTTTCAATCCTCTGGAAAGTGGGGAGGGGACAGCATGACATCCAGGGCTCTGCCTCCTCCCACTTCTATGCTGCTGGATTTGAGTCTCCTTAAGTCAATCTTAAGACTCTTGAGAGTCCCTTGGACTGCAAGGAGATCCAACCACTCCATTCTGAAGGAGATCAGCCCTGGGATTTCTTTGGAAGGAATGATGCTGAAGCTGAAACTCCAGTACTTTGGCCACCTCATGCGAAGAGTTGACTCATTGGAAAAGACTCTGATGCTGGGAGGGATTGGGGGCAGGAGGAGAAGGGGGCGACCGAGGATGAGATGGCTGGATGGCATCATGGACTCGATGGACGTGAGTCTGAGTGAACTCCGGGAGTTGGTGATGGGCAGGGAGGCCTGGCATGCTGCGATTCATGGGGTCGCAAAGAGTCAGACACGACTGAGCGACTGAACTGAACTAAGTCAATCTGCCCCAGGGCCCACCCTCCGTGGCCATCTTCTTCTCTGAGCCTCTCCTGTCTCCTCATTGTTCACATCCAATGAGCAGAAGGATGCTCACTGGAGCTGTTGTCTGTTCAACGATGATTAACTGAACACCTACTATGTGTCACGTATTGTTCCAGACCTCGGTAATCCAAGGAAACACAAAAACAGACACAGATCTGACTCCATGGATCTTGCAGTTGAGGTAGGGAAAATCTCTTTAGTAAAAGAACCTCAGATACATAACCACAAGCCAGAGGGCTGTGAGGGAGAGCAGTGAAGGGTAAGGGCCCCAAGCCTTGTGACAGGGACCCCTGGGGATGTGGCTTCTGCACAGAGGTTTAAAGGATGAGGACCGTTTCCTCTGCTCTGACACGGTTGTTCCCTCCAAGCACAGGCCTCCTTGAGCCACAGAACAGCCTCCTGCAGACTGATGCTAAGACCTAAAAGGACGGATTCATTGTATTTTAAGGGTCAAGGCTGGAGCTTCTGCAGACAGGGAAAGTGGTGACAGGCTGGGTCAAAAGAGCATCTGGCTATTCTAGGGGCTCAGTCACACACCCACACGCCACCCAGTGACCCGAGAGGGAGGCGTGGAGTGGCCCTCTACGCAGGGTTCTCAGATCAACCTCAGTCACTGGGAGGAGGGGAGGAAGGGAGGGGAGGGAGGGAGGAGGGGGAGAGGAGGGAGGGAGTGGAGGAAGGGGAGGAGAGGGAGGGAGGGAGGAGGAGAAGGGGAGGGAGGGAGTGGGAGGGGAGAGGAGGGAAGGAGTGGAAGGGAAGGGGAGGGAGGGAGTTGGGGGAGAGGAGGGGAGGGGAGGGAGGGAGGAGGGGAGGTGCCCAGGCAGAGAAAGATGCCCAGAACAGAACTGAGTCTCATTTTCCTGCTGGGGCCTCCAGAGGACTTAAGAGTGGTGTTCCTACCCACTCCAGCTGGCAAAATACTATTGCCTTTGGCATTCAAGGTTCAGAGGAGCCCTGTGAAAAACAATCCACTCCAAATAAACTTAAAATATGAGCCCAGAAGCCAGAGGCTGTGAGTCCACACACTGCCATGCCTGGGGAGCTCAGGCTAGTATAGGGCCTGAGGTCTTTGCCCAGCCCTACCCTCCAAGGCTGCATGGATTTGCCTGAGACTGTTCAGTCATGTCGACTCTTTGTAATGCCATGGACCATAGCCTACCAGGCTCCTCTGTCTATGGAATTTTCCAGGCAAGAGTCCTGGAGTGGGTTGCCAGGGTGGAGTGTAAACTGGCTCTACCATCGTGGAAGGGAATTTGGCAGTAACTATCAAAATCACAATGGCACGATCCTTTTTTTTTTTAATTTGACTGCACTAGGTCTTAACTGTGGCCTGTGAACCCTTAACTGCAGCATATGGGATCTAGCTCCCTGACTAGGGATCAAACCCAGGGCCCCTGCATTGGGATCGAGGAGTCTTAGCCACCGAACCACCAGGGGAGTCCCAGCATGATCCTTTTGATTCAGCAATCCCACTTCTGAGAATTTATCCTGCAGAGAAACTTACACTGGGCAAGTTTTCACTGAAGCCTTGTCCGGTATATCCAAGGACTGGGAATTCCTCAATGTCCCTCAGCTCAGTAACCAATGAAATAAGTTACAATCAGTCCTTTCAGACAATAGGATATTCTGTGACTGTAAACAAAGAATGAAGAAGGTTTGTAAGTGCTAGTATGAAAAAAACCATGAAGCTCTATTAAATGAGAAGAAAGTTGCAAAAAATGTGTGTAAAACACCTTGAAAAATGGGTGGGAGAAAGAAAGAATGCTCATTTTGCTTGTATATATATAAAGAAACTAGAGGAAACACACAAAAAAATCTAAGGCAGTGGTTACTTGTGGGAATTGGGATGTGGGGACTAGGCAGATGGCAGACAGCCACGGGAGGAAGACTTTTATTACAAATCTTTTCACACTCTTGGATTTTTTGACTACAGGAATATATTACCCGAATTTTTTTTTTTTTTTTTTAAGCAAAGGAGAGACATGGTCTTCATTTGCTTCTTAGAAAACTCGTTCTTATTGCGGGATAGAGGATGCACTCAGGAGGGTGGAGAGCAGTGAGGAGAGAAGAAAGGAGTGCCCCTCCCAGAGAAGACATCAATAAACCTCACCTGAAGTTCTCTGAACCCAGACACTGCCAGGATCCGGGAGGGAGGGTAGCAGCTGGCTCCCTGCTACCTTCTCTGAGTAGAGAGGTGGACCATCAGCCCCTCTGGTGATGTTCCAGAGCCCCTGGAGTGCTCAGGAGGGTGGCGTTGTTTGATGCTGCTCCCGAACCTCCTTGTAGTTGAGCCGAGAGAGGGAATGACTGGAAGGGAGCAGCGCTGGGTAATAGAAAGAGCGCAGAGTTGGGCTCTGTGAGCCCCCCTGGTGTGGCGTTCTAGAAATTGGGATTAGTATCCTCATTCTGCCTCCATTAACTGTGTGAATTAGAGCAAGTCCCTTCCTCTATTTTAGCCTGTTTGCTCACCCATTAAATAGAAAAATAATATCTACCATGCATGATTGTTGTGTTTAAATGAGGTAATGTATGCCAAGGGTTTGCGCATAGCGATAGCTGCTAAACCACCATCATTTTCATTGTTCTTAGAACAGAGTTCTCCCAACTCAGGATAGCATTTTTGTGCTTGGAGTATCAAAGCACTTCAATAAATAGGAACTATTCCTTCTCCAATTCATTTCTCTCAGACTATGGTGGAATATGTCTTCTTGTCCCATTGATGTTGGGTCTGGCCATGTGACTTGCATTGTCCACTGGGATGTCGGCACGAGTCAAGCAGGCAAAGGCGTGAAGCATGCCCATCCAAGGGGACCTGCCCTCTGCACTTCTGCCTCTCCATGGGACGAGCATGCCCAGTACGTTGAGAGACACATGGAGCAGACTTGACCCAACGGTAGCTTTGAGCCAAGCCCACATGGCCCTGGCATGGCTCATCCACATCTCAGCTGACATCAGTTAATGATTGTTTTAAGCCACAGAGATTGGGGAGATTTGTTACACATTATTGCAGCAACAGCTGGTGGAAGCATTGTTCATTGCATTCATAATAAAGTTGATTCTTTCTACAGCCTTCACAGTCCTTTGGACCTCACTGATACTTTCCCTGTTTCCATTGCCTGCCACTGCCTCCTCTTTCGGAGAAGGTGATGGCACCCCACTGCAGTACTCTTGCCTGGAAAATCCCATGGACGGAGGAGCCTGGTAGGCTGCAGTCTATGGGGTCGTGAAGAGTTGGACACAACTGAGCTACTTCACTTTCACTTTTCACTTTAATGCATTGGAGAAGGAAATGGCAACCCACTCCAGTGTTCTTGCCTGGAGAATCCCGGGCACAGGGGAGCCTGGTGGGCTGCCGTCTATGGGGTCGCACAGAGTCGGACACGACTGAAGCAACTTAGCAGCAGCAGCAGCAGCCTCCTCTTTGCCCTTCGGGCTTCAGCCAAACCAATCTTCTTTCAGTTCCTAATGGTCCAGGCTTTGCACATGCTGTTCTGTCTGCCTGGATGCTCCTCCTCTCTTTCCGGCATCTTCATGAAAGTGTTAGTCACTCTGTTGTGTCTGACTTTTTGCTACCCCATGGACAGTAGCCTACAAGGCTTCTCCATTCATAGGATTTTCCAGGCAAGAGTACTGGAGTAGGTTACCATTTCCTTCTCCAGGGAATCTTCCCAACCCAGGGACTGAACCCAGGTCTCCTTCATTGCAGGGAGACTCTTTACTGTCTGAGCCACCAGGGTCGTCAAGCACCTTCCTGCTTCCTCCTAATCCTTCAGGCCTCAACTTTCTCCTCGAAGCCTTGATTGGTGTCTTGAGTCTGGGCCAGTTGTCCTGGGAAGTGACCTCACAGCACTTTGTATTTCCTGTGCCCTGGCTGTTTCCTGACCTCCTACTTGCCTCTCTCCTCATTTGGACACACTCCCTGAAGGCAAAGCCTGGGTATCCCCAGTTCCTGATATACAGTGTGTTCATTATAAATGTTTATTGACTGAATGAATTTCCTACCTTTCAAGCCTCGATCTGCCCACCTGTTAAAGGGGAATAATCACATCAGAACTGGGGCAGAGGGAGTTCCTTGGCTAAGACTTCACCTTTCAATGCAGGGAGTACAGGCTCAACCCCTGGTTGAGGAGCAAAGATCCCACATGTCTTGTGGCCATAAAGCTAAAACATAAAACCAAAGAAATATTGTAACATATTCAGTAGTTCAGTTCAGTCGCTCAGTCGTGTCCGACTCTTTGTGACCCCATGAATCGCAGCATGCCAGGACTCCCTGTCCATCACCATCTCCCAGAGTTCACTCTGACACACATCCATCGAGCCCGTTATGCCATCAAGCCATCTCATCCTCGGTCATCCCCTTCTCCTCCTGCCCCCAATCCCTCCCAGCATCAGAGTCTTTTCCAGTGAGTCAACTCTTTGCATGAGGTGGCCAAAGTACTGGAGTTTCAGCTTTAGCATCATTCCCTGCAAAGAAATCCCGGGGTTGATCTCCTTCAGAATGGAGTGGTTGGATCTCCTTGCAGTCCAAGGGACTCTCAAGAGTCTTCTCCAACACCACAGTTCAAAAGCATCAATTCTTTGGCGCTTAGCCTTCTTCACAGTCCAACTCTCACATCCATACATGACCACAGGAAAAACCATAGCCTTGACTAGACGGACCTTAGTCGGCAAAGTAATGTCTCTGCTTTTGAATATGCTATTTAGGTTGGTCATAACTTTTCTTCCAAGAAGTAACCATCTTTTAATTTCATGGCTGCAATCACCATCTGCAGTGATCTTGGAGCCCAAAAAAATAAAGTCTGACACTGTTTTCACTGTTTCCCCATCTATTTCCCATGAAGTGATGGGACCGGATGCCATGATCTTCGTTTTCTGAATGTTGAGCTTTAAGCCAACTTTTTCACTCTCCTCTTTCACTTTCATCAAGAGGCTTTTTAGCTCCTCCTCACTTTCTGCCATAAGGGTGGTGTCATCTGCATATCTGAGGTTATTGATATTTCTCCCGGCAATCTTGATTCCAGGTTGTGTTTCTTCCAGTCCAGCGTTTCTCATGGTGTACTCTGCATATAAGTTAAATAAGCAGGGTGACAATATACAGCCTTGACGTACTCCTTTTCCTGTTTGGAACCAGTCTGTTGTTCCATGTCCAGTTCTAACTGTTGCTTCCTGAACTGCATACAGATTTCTCAAGAGGCAGGTTAGGTGGTCATAACTTTCCTTCCAAGGAGTAAACATCTTTTAATTTCATGGCTGCAATCACCATCTGCAGTGATTCTGGAGCCCAGAAAAATAAAGTCTGACACTGTTTCCACTGTTTCCTCATCTATTTGCCATGAAGTGATAGGCCCAGATGCCATGACCTTAGTTTTTTAAATGTTGAGCTTTAAGCCAACTTTTTCACTCTCCTCTCTCACTTTCATCAAGAGGCTCTTTATTTCTTCTTCACTTTCTGCCATAAGGGTGTGTCATCTGCATATCTGAGGTTATTGATATTTCTCCTGGCAATCTTGATAAAGACTTTAAAAAAGGAACTGGGGCAGAGTGATGCCTGTATCTTGTTTTGCTATTGGGGGAGAGGTTAGCGGGTACCTTATACTCTCCAGCAACTTGCATCTGTTCCTTGCTTTCAGACTCCTTCCCTGCCTCTTCTCAAAGGGACTCAAGGTGAAAGACACAGATTGTAAGTGGAAGATCAATGAAGCCTTTGTTCTGCACTCTATCTACCTAACAGACATGCTGCTTGTGCTCACTTGGCTTGATCGGGGAGAGGAGACGGGCTTCTCACTGGTCATCCCCACTCACTCCAGTATGCCAGCTGGAGCATCTTCAGGACTGACCTGCCTTGTCCTGTGAGAACAGGCAGAAACAGGACAGGAGAGAGAAGGATGGAGGGGAGGAAGCTGAGACATAACTGGGTCTCCTCCAATGCCTTCTCCCCACCCATGAGCTCATTTCAACCCACCTTGGGAGGAAGGTGTGTCCGTAGTTCTCAGAAGAGATAGTGACTCGGCCACCTTCCCGTGGGCAGTGAGAGTCTAACCCAGGCTGGCGACTCCAAGGTCAGTTTCTACTACATGCAGCTGCCCTCACAGACAGCAATGACCTGGAGCACCTTGGTGTTGCAGGTGGTGTCAATGAGGACAGAGAGCACCAATGACTTTATTACAGTAAAGAGAGACTCCCTAAACTGTGTACAGCCCTGTGAAATTCACAAAAGCCTGCCACATTCAGAATCTCATGGGTTCCTCACAACTTTGCAAGGCAGGCTTCTTACCACCCCATTTTACAGAGGAGAAAATTGAGGCTCAGCAGAGTGAGGTGACTTCTCCCAGGGTCTCAAAGCAAATGGTGAAGCTGGTGCAACATTCCTCTCACCTGGTCCCCTGAGTCGCTGAATTCCGAAGGTCCCACTTAGTAGCTTGCCAGGTGGTGCAGTGGTAAAGAATCTGCCTGCCGGTGCAGGAGATGCAGGAGACTTGGTTTGATCCCTGGATTGGGAAGGTCCCCTGGAGAAGGAAATGACAACCCACTCTAGTATTCTTGCCTGGAACATCCCATGAACAGTGGAACTTGGAGGGCTACAGTCCATGGGGTCGCAAAGAATCAGGCACAACTGAGCATGCATGCACACACGCACCTCGTAGGGCCCTTGTCCCAGGGAGACTTGGAGGAATCTGACACCATGGGACACATCCTTTCCACGTGGTGCGGCAATATAACCATAAGGCTGCCTGGGCACCACCTATACCTGCGCAACCTGTGCCAGCCACACGTTCTCTGAGCCTCAGTATACTAGTTATTTATTGCCACCTAATAAGCCACTTCAAAATCCAGTGACTTAAAACAATAACCATTTATTTAGCTCATGATTCTGTGAGGTAATTAAATTAATCTGGGCTCACATGGGTAGTTCTTCTGATCCTAGAGGCCTCCCACATGTGTGTAGTCAGCTGTAGGTTAGCTGAGTGGTTTTGCTCTAGGGGTTGGCTGGTGTCAGGCTAGGGGAGCAAGGGTCACAGGCCACATGTAACTCACCAGGCTTGTTCACAAGGCAGTGTCAGCTTCCTGGGGAATGAGTGACTGTGCATAAGACCTCCTGTTACGACTTGAACTTCATTCAACCCTCCTGTTATGGGTTGAATCCCAGAAGACAGGATTATCAAGCTTTGTTTCAGAAAAAGAGAGAAAGCAAGAGGGGAAGGGAGAAGGAAGGAAACACACTTTTGCCAACCCCAAAACGCAAAACCTAGTGTGACATTCAACTAAATGAGCAATTTATAGATAATTCACAATGCTCATACCATTAAGCAAATGCACTTTAAATTGATTTCAAATTAGTAAGCTAATGATTTCCCCAGGTCCAGTCTCTGCCAGCCCCCAGTGCAGAGTTTTTAATAAGAGGTAGGTGTGCAGTAACAGCCTCTTTATTCCATAATTGAAGCCATAATTGAACTTGAGGTCATATTCAAGGGCCCTATTGATCTACATGGGGAAGGAAAGTGCTGACAGCAACCATCTTCGGGCCAGAGGGCTGGGGTGGGCCACGGCAGAATCCCGCAGCTGTAGTAGACTTGGAGAACACTTCCTGTGTGACCTGCAGGGAGACTTGATGGCTGATGGGGATGTTAAGGAAACTTGAGACAGGCAGGGCTCTCAATCCTAGTCCTGTAGGGGCTCCCTAAAGTCACGTCAAGGATCCACGTGCACCTTCAGGGCCCCAGGGTAAACACTGCACCCTCTTTTGTCCCGCCATGCCTATCTGACCCCCAACTCTCCAGGCCAAGGGCATTCAAGCCTAGGTACAACCACAAATGTGTTCTACTCTGCCTTTTCAATCCAAGGGTCAAGTCCTTGAACCCTCAGTCCAACCAAGAAAGGCAAGGTGGGGCCTCCCTGGTGGCTCAGTGGGAAGAATCTGCCTGCCAATGCAGGAGAAACAAGTTCGATCCCTGATCCTGGAAGCAGCTAAGCCTGGGTGCCACAACTACTGAGCCTGTGATCTACACCCTGGGAACCGCATTTACTGAAGCCTGCACTATCTAGAGCCTGTGCTCTGCAACAAGAGAAGCCACTGCACTGAGAAGGCCATGCATCGCAACTGGAGAGTAGCCCCTGCTTGCCACTAGAGAAAAGCCCGCCCAGCAACGAAGAGCCAGCACAGCCAAACAAAAGCAAATAAAAACAAAAGAGAAAAGGAAGGGTAGAAGGTCTTTGGTACTTGTTGGCATAACCCCAGCTGCCCTCATTTCATGAGGCCATTATCCGTCTCTACTGCTGTCTCTGAACAGATATGAGAAGATTTGACTCATCTCAAAAGGACATTAGAGCCTCATTTTATTCTTCTCCAGCCATTTTGGCTGTTCTGAATCCAGAGATCTTTTCTCCAGAGAATATGCCAGACAAGCGGAGGTTGGAGGAGAAGGGGAGAGAGAGAGAGAACATTCACAAGGGTGAGTGGATTGTGGACACTTGGTCTCCTAATGAATGGATCAATGTTTAGGACAATCCATAAAGTGCTCCCTCTGTGCTCTTGAGATTGTTGAGCTGTCTATAATACAGTTCAAATTTGAACCCTAAATTATTTAAACACCGTATATTATAAGTAGATATAAGGCTCTAAAATCTCATAAAACCTCATAAAATTGGGAAAGGCAAGAGGGGAACAGAACAAAGGAGAAGGAGCTTGCTCTTTTCCCTGCTACTTGTCCCCCTCCCATTCTTGGCGCACAAAGCTCCTTACAGATTTTTCAACTAGCCTTTGCGTGTGTAGCGCCTCCAGGATTTCTCCACTGGCACTGGGGGTCAATTCCATGCTCCCTACTCTCCTTGGCCAGATTCTTCTCTCAGACAGATTGTGGCCTGGGGTGTGGAGGAAGAAGGGAAAATTATTCATCTTAAACTTTGCATCACCTCATTCAGGTTCCATTACAGCAATCAGTCATGGTGATAACCAAAAAAGAAGAAAGGTGTGAGGGAAGGATGTCTCTAGTTTCTAGAAAGAGATTAGTAGAGAATAGTCATGTAATCAATATTGATCAATAAAATGTCCCAGAAAAATCTAAAGCCACATTACTTAAACAAACCTTCCCTAGAACATCTCTGTCAATCAGAGAATGCAGAAAAGGCAAAATCAGGAAGGAGGGATTAATGTCTTTTTTTTTTTTTAGTGACTGTAAAGTAAAGCAACCACCATGGCCAGCAATTCCAATCCTAAGCACATACCCAACCTAAATGAGTGCTTTGTCCTCAAGGGACATGCACAAGAATATTCATGGCTTTATTTACAACAGCCTCAAACTGGAAACAACCTAAATGTTCATCCGCAGTAGAATGTATCCATCAGCAGTGCTTTATTCACACAAAACAATACTATACATCGCTAAAGAAGAATGAACTACTAACAAGTGAGCATGGATGAATCCTAAGACACCATGCTGAATGAAAGAAGCCAGACACAGTAGAGAGCCTACTGAATGACCCCATTTATATAAAGTTCAAGAACAAGAAAAACTGGTCTATACCAACAAGTGTCCGAAGTGTGGTTATCCTTAGTGGGAGTTAACACAGGCAGGTGGTGTTGGAAATGTTATTTATTTTTATCTGGATGGTGATTACACGCACACATACAACATATTTTAAGTTGTATATTTCAGATTTGTGTACATTACATGTTACACCTCCAAAGTTTTCATTTATTTTAACAGTAATTCTTAACTGTTAGGTTTTATAATTTCATTTATTTCCTTAGTTAATTTTGGCTGTGCTGTCTTTGTTGCTGGAGGGCTTTTCTCTAGTTGTGGTGAGTGGGGGCTACTCTCGAGTTTCGGTGTGTGGCTTCTCACTGTGGCAGCTTCTCTTGTTCTGAACTGTGGACTCCAGGGCACATGGGCTCGGTAGTTGTGACTCCCTGGCTCTAGAGCGCAGGCTCAGTAGTTGAGGTGCGTGGCCTTAGTTGCTCCGCAGCATGTGGGATTTTCCCAGATCAGGGATCCAACCTATGTCTCCTGCATTGGCAAGCAGACCCCTTACTACTGAGCCCCCAGGGAAGCCCCACCTCAAGATTTTTAACAAATATTTTTAAATCATCGCACCATACTCAAGATTTTAAATTATCATGTGTCCTTCACTTCTGGAGGGTCACAACATTCACAGAGCTTGTACTTTACTTTCTACCCTGAGGGAACTGGTAACATGCCTGCCCATAGCACACGTGAGGATGCAGGGGCCCTGAATGCACCATTACAGACCATGCAGTCCAAGGCTGGGTGGACAGGGGTCATGGCGAGTGCAGACAGGGATCTGTGATCTGTGTCACACCTGTGCTTTCTCATGGCATTATTGAGGCGGTTCACAGTTAAGGCTGGATACACCCCTTCCAGCTACAAAAGGGCTTACCATCCCATTGCCCTGCCACTCTTCCTGGAGCAGAGTAGGATGGCTGTTACAGCAGCTCCAGGATGAACTTTTGAGAGATGGCAAATGAAAATTGAATTAGAGCCCAGCTTTGTGGTTTCCAGCAGCTATCATTGCAGTGTGACCCACCTCTGTCGGGGCATGGTGACCACAAGCTGCCGGGCAGCTCCCAGAGGCTGTTGCAACACCGTGGATAGAGGTGCCCCTGCAGGAAGCGCAGGCTCCCGGCTGAGACGATTGTTTCAGCACCAGGGACAGCGGCTCGTGTATTAACTAGTTCTGGAAATAGACTGGGAGGGCAAAACATATTTGCAGAAAGCACTCTCCCCACGGTTTGCTATTTACACACAACGCTATTGCTTCCAGCTTTGTATAACAAATTAAATTCTTTCAGCATTAAAAATGTGTGTGTGATGAGAAGATTGGTTTGGAAAACATGCAACATTTACCTCCCTTCCACCCCTACATCCTTCCTCCAATCCAGGTGTTCCCCCAAGGGAACTGCCCTTCAGGGAATGCCCAGGTAAGTGGAGTTTCTCATATTCAGAATTATCAGTGGAGTACCTGGGTAGAACAGGGCCCCTGGGACCCAACTTACTTTCCTTCTGAAACCTAGATGCAAGAATACCATTCACTCTGAGAGTGAAAAGGTGGGTTATTTAGAAACATTTTCTTTAAAATATGGTACCACGAATTCTTTCATTCATTCAACTAATATTTATGGAAAGCCTACTGTGTGCCATGCTTTGTGCTAAGCACTGGAAGTGCAATAATGAACCAAATGAAGTCCCTGCTCTTGTGGAGTCTACATTCTCGTAAGAGGTAAAAACCATAAACATATCAGTAACTAGGATAATTTCACTGGTGGCTCAGCTGGTAAAGAATCTGCCTGCAATGCAGGAGACCCCGGTTCAATTCCTGGGTCAGGAAGATTCCCCTGGAGAAGGAATGGGCTAACCACTTCAGTATTCTTGGGTTTCCCTGGTGGTTCAGATGGTAGAGAATCCACCTGCAATGCAGGAGACCTGGGTTTGATCCCTGGGTTGGGAAGATTCCCTGGAGGAGGGCATGGCAAGCCCCTTCAGTATGGGCTTCCTGGTAGCTCAGTTGGTAAAGAATCTGCCAGCAGTGCAGGAGGGCCGGGTTCAATCCCTGGGTCAGGAAGATCCCCTGGAGAAGGAAATGGAAAACTATTTCAGTATATTCTTGCTTAGAAAATCCCATGGACAGAGGAGCCTGGAGGGCTACAGTCCATGGGATTGCAAGAGTCGGACATGACTTAGTGACTAACCACTAAACCAGGATAACTTCAGTTCCTTGCAAGTTCCAATGAAGAAAACAAAGTAGTGGACTGTACGGTGACTGAGAACTACTCTAGCTAGGGTGGTCAGGAGAGGCCACTCCAAAGAGACAATGTCTGAGTTGAGACCTGAACAATGAGAAGGAGCCAGACTTGTGAAGACCTAACAGAAAGGCATTCCAGCAAAATGGTGCAGCATCTTCAAAGGTGCTGAGGTAGAAATAAATGTGGCACATCCAAAGGATAGGAAGGAAGCTAGTGTGGCTGGGGTACGGAGCATGAGGATGAAGACACGGAGGAAATGAGCTTGGAAAGGTAGGAGGGGACCATGTTGCTTGGAGCTTGTAGATCATATAAGGAGTCTGGATCTCAAGCATAGAAGTGATATGGTCTGATTCATGTTTAAAACCATCTGCATTTTTTAACCTGCTATGTGAAGAATGGGCTAGTGAATGGGAGGAGAAGCTGGAAGACCATGTTAAGCTGTTGCAATGGTCCACTGAGAGATGCTGGTGATGGAAACCCCTCCTCACTTCTCCACACGTGTAATTTGATCTCCAAAATTTCATGCTTCCTTTGTCCAGTCCTTCCTCTAACCAATGTCATACATTTGTGAGATATTATGAGATAACACTGTTCATGGGGCTCATGAACAGGACGTGGGGTTCATGAACAGGTCAGGGAAGCCTGGCGTGCTGCATTTCATGGGGTCACAAAGAGTCAGAAATGATTCAGCGACTAAACAATGAGAGAACACACACAAAGTCACATATTGTATTCTATTTACTGTTGAAAGGGGCTTCTTAGGTAGCACTAGAGGTAAAAAACCCACTTACAAATGCAAGAGATTTAAGAGACGCGGGTCGGAAAGATCCCTTAGAGGAGGGCATAGCAACCCACTCCAGTATTCATGCCTGGAGAATCCCATGGACAGAGGAGCCTGGTAGGCTGTAGTCCATAGGGTTGCAAAGAGATGGACACGATTGAAGTGACTTAGCATGCACGCACACTGTTGAAAGAGTGAGTGAAATGATACTTCAGAGCTACTTGGCTCATCTAGAAATGAAATCTGTTGCCTTTTTTTTGCCAACTCTTCCCAAACTCTCAGTACATGGGCTGCCACTTGGGGAGGAAGGGTATACAGAGCACTTAATCCACTCCTCATGGCTCATCATCTGAGAAACAGACCTCACCTGATGGGACGCTCGTGGGAGAGACTATACACTATCAATTTTGTGGTGAACAAAATCGTTAACGTATATGATATTTAAAGCATTACTACGACAGGGATGCTCCTTCCCAGACTAGCTAGAAGGCCCAAAGAGACCACAAATGCATAATGAGCAAGACCAACTAGGCTCATCAGCCATAAGTACCTTGAGAATTTGCATCCATACAACCACCAGGAAGGGAGCAAACTGAACAATGAGAAGAAAAACAAAGATCAGTTTGCTTAGCATCAGAGCCCATGGTGCTTGGTCTCATGCCATTTACTAACTCATTTGAGGATATTAGACAAATCCCTTTATTTTCCCAGGCCTCATTTTTATCAGCTGTAAAATAAGGAGGGTTGTTTAAACTCCATGATTCTCTAGCTCCAGCTGTCTGTAAATCTGTCAACAATGACCTAGGACCTGAATTTCCCATTTTCTAGATCTCCTTTGGTCCCCCCAAACCTCCTCCTACCACCTCCCCCCCTAAAAGTAGAGAAAATATATATCATTGTGCCCACTTTTCAGGATGGAAAAATTGAGCCCATGAGATCACCAGGATTAGTCACAAACTTACAAATTGAGTTAGAAGGGGTCAGGTTCCTTTACAACTCACTCAGAGAAATCCTAACTCTTCCTGAGGGACCTGCCAGAAGCTCACTCTGCAAGGGCTTATTCCCCTCACCCCATTCAAGCCCTGGCTCTCCTGCAACCCCTCCAGTCATTCTCAGGAGGTATGCTAGGACCTCAAGGTGCCTGTGCTCCACACAGCCACTCCATATGTATTCTTATTTCAATTTCAGGGCCACTGGCAAATTCCATCATGGCCAAGCCCTTCCACTGGGCTCATAATTGGAATCTGCCAGCTCATTAGCATGGGGAAGGGGAGGAAGACACATTGGGCTTTATCCACCACTCCTGATTTAGCAGGTGTTCCCTTTTGCAACTCTTGGGCCTTGGAGGAATCTCTGTGTGCCTGTGTTTTTTATGGAAATTACCACTTGCCCATACATATAAATCTGCAAGAGAGCCTCTTGTCATCTCTAATAGTTCCACAGGCTGCATTGAGTGAAGCCTGGGCAGAGCTGAGGCTGTTTTGGAGACGCTGAGACCTTCATTCTTATACTAACATCAGAGGAATCTTGACCACCCAAAGAGATCAAGTCACAGCTTTCAGTCTTCAAGAGTTTGCAAGTGTGCCCAGCACTGAGCTTGGGGTTCCCTATGTACCATCTCATTTAATCCTCACATTAACCCATGAGTTCCATATTTTAGTTGAGAAAACTGAGGTTAGGAGAGATTTAAGGGACTTGTTTAAAATCATAAGAATGAAAAGCAGCTCCCCTTAATTAGCCCAATTCTAGGACATTTCCATGATTATTGGGTTCTTTGGGGAATAAAATCATGGTGGGAGGAGAGGAAGGAATGGGAGTGATAGACGTCATGGAGGGTAGAGACCCCCACAAAGCAGCCCTGGAAAATGTTCTGCCTTCCTGGCAGATGCTCCCTGGAAACTGTTCTGCCTTCCTCTGGAGGAGTTTTCTCCCTCCATAGAGTGAGACTGGGGGCTCAAAGTCTCGGCCTTCTCACTTACACCTTCGGGATGTAGTCATACCTCCCCCCGCTCCCCCGGCTCTGTTGTTAAGAATCCTTTTCATTGTGTCGGAAACATGAAATCCTGGACAAGACCTGGTTGGGGGCATGACTCTACCCACAGCAGAAGCAATATTGTTAGAACTCTGTCTCTCTCCAACTCTAGGCTCTGCGTGAGTCTGCTTGGAATCATTCTGCAAGTAGGCTTGCCACAGCTGGCAGCAAACAAGATTAGCCTGGACCCAGAATCTCATCCTTCCAGAAAATTCCTCTCCCAAATGCATAGATCAACACCTAGAAGAAGTCTAATGACCCTGCTTGGGTCATATATTTACCTTGAACATTTCACTGTTGCCAGAGGGATGGAGTATCTCATTAACCAGCATAGACGGGGTGACCACTCCTGCGGAAAAAAACAGGGGCACCATAATCAACAAGCACACGGAGCCTGAGTGTGTGTGTATTATGTTTTTCCCTACATGGCCTTTGCAATAACTTCCGTCTTGCACACTCTTTTAGAATATGATATTGACACTCCTCCTATCTATGGTTGAGTTTATGTCCCTTCCCCTTGAATCTGGGTAGACTTTGTATCGGCCTTGACCAATAGCATATGGTAAAAATGACACTGTCCTCATTTCCAAGCTCAGCCCTTAGAAACTGACAACTTTCACCTCTTGCCTCTTGAGACACTCACCTGTGAAGCCCTGGACCTCCATTTAAGAAGTTCAAGGCTGTCATGTTGTGAGGAAACCCAGGCCACCTAAAGAGGCCATGGGCAGGTTTTCTGACTGCCTCAGCAGTGGTCTTACTGGACAACCAACATCAACCATAGACATGGGAGTGATGATACCTCAAGAGGATTCCTGTCCCTGGGTTGAGCCCTCCTAGGTGAGGCCCCTGGAGAAGGCAATGGCACCCCACTCCAGTACTCTTGCCTGGAAAATCCCATGGACGGAGGGGCCTGGTGGGCTGCAGTCCATGGGCTCGCTAAGAGTAGGACATGACTGAGCGACTTCACTTTCACTTTTCACTTTCATGCATTGGAGAAGGAAATGGCACCCCACTCCAGTGTCCTTGCCTGGAGAATCCCAGGGACGGGGGAGCCTGGTGGGCTGCCGCCTTTGGGGTCGCTCAGAGTTGGACACGACTGAAGCGGCTTAGCAGCAGCAGCAGCAGCAGGTGAGGCCCCAGATGTCATGCAAACAAACAAGCCACCCTGTTTGCCCTCCCCAAATTCCTTACTAAAGAATCTGTACTCTATGAGCATAATAAAATGGTTGTCTTAAGTCACTGAGCCTGGGGGTAATGGGTTCTGGAGCAAAAGGTGATTAGAACACATATTTGTGTGTATGAATGTAGGCATATGTGCATGTGAGAGAGTAGTATGTTGGGAAGGTTGTTTCCCATAGGAATTACAATAAGGGGGATGGGCAAACATGTTAGGCAAACAGGCACTCTATCTAACACCTTCAGGACTGCCCGTGGTGCCCACCATTTTTAATATGCCAACATTTATTAGTGGGAGGAACAGTTGTGTGACATACTTGATGCACAAGTTGGTGTGTTCCAGGTATTGAGCCTCACGTTGTGCAGTTAGCTTGGCAGAGTGTTAAAGCACTGAACTTGGCTCTTGTCTTCTTTCTATCCAGTGACCTGCTGCTCATCTAAGTGAAGTGTCCTCAGGCAGGGTCTCCGTGCTGCCCAAGTCCAGGCTTTGCCACTTATCTTCCTTGTAAATGGTGTCCTTGCATTGCAACACCTCAGTGGCACTGACCTTGAGGTACCTTTCACCCACCAGACCCAGGCCGTTCTTACAGACCCTCCAGCCCCTCCCTGGGCTCCTCTCACTCCCCTGTCCCCTCTGTAGCCTTTTGGATCCTCATTCAGGAGCACACTCTAAACTCTGCTCCTCTTCTTTCTCTTCTGTCCTTATTCCTTTCAAGCTCTGCGAAGCTATGCTGCCTCTGAGGTTTTCCTTTCCTCTTTTCTGAACATCTAGCTTCTCCAGAAGGCCCCAGTTTCTTCCTCCTCTACCTCCCAGAGTCACCAATCCACTGCCTCCCCTAGGCAGTACAGCATTGAGACCAAGAGTGTAAGCTCTAGGTCAACCTGTGGCTCAAGCCCTGGGCTCTACCACCTGCCAGCTGTGCACCTTTTGACTCTTTAGTCACTCTTACCATGTCTGCTGTCCCATCTATGAAAGAGAGATGACAATGGCCCCCATCTTCTGTGGCTGCTCTGAGAATTAACAAGATAACCCAGGTGAAGGGTGCTGCACTTCACTTGGCTCCTCCTAACAGAAATGAGACAAGAACTCTAAAACTCCTCCTTTAAATATGAATTCCAACAGTTCCAGGTTCTGTCGCTCACATGAGAGAAGAGGCAGAGCTTACTACCCTTCTCTGGTTTCACAAAGACACTCACAAATGGAAAAATCCATTTAAACGTTATTATCTGGGTAATAAATTCATTAAGTAGAACAATCAGAATTGTGGGGGTTTTATGAGTAAAAACTGTTTTTAAAACTGTTTAAAACCACAGCACTATTCACAGTAGTCAAGACATGGAAATGTGCATGAACAGCTGGCTGCATAAAGGTCTGGTATGCAGGTACAATGGAACAGCGCTTGAGTGCATGCTCAGGTGCTCAGGTGTGTCCAACTCTTTGCAACCCCATGGACTATAGCCCACCTCTGTCCAGGCTCCTCTGTCCGTGGGATTCTCTAGGTAAGAATACTGGAGTGAGTTGCCATTTCCTACTCCAGGGGATCTTCCCAACCCAGGGATCAAACCTGTGTCTGCTGCATTTTCTGCATTGACAGGCAGATTCTTCACCACTTGTGCTACCTGGAAAGCCCACAATGGAATACTACTCAGCCATAAAAAATATGAAATAATGCCATTTGCTGTAACATGGATGCAACTAGCTGTTACCATACTGAGCGAAGGAAGTCAGAAAGAGAAAGACAAATACCATATGATATCTTATATGTGGAATCTAAAATGTGACACAGACTTCCCTGGTGGTGCAGCAGATAAAAACCCATCTGCCAGTGTAGGGCATATGGGTTTGATCCCTGACCTGGGAAGATTCCACCTGCCTCGGAGCAGCTAAGCCCACGTATCACAACTACTGAAGCTCTCACAGCCTAGAGCTGCACACTGCAACTCCTGAGCCTTCTTGCTACTACTGAAGGCCAAATGCCCAGAGTCTGTCCTCCACAACAGAAGCCACCGCAATGAAGAGTAGCCCTTGCTTACTGCAACTAGAGAAAGCCTGCTTGCATCAACAAAGACCCAGTGCAACCAACAATAAATAGATGTAAAATATGACATAAAGGAATCTATTTACAAAACAGAAACAGACTCATGGACATAGGGAATAGACTTGCAGTTGCTAAGGGGGACAGGGTTAGGGGATGGGAGGGGTGAGAGACTGAGGTTGGCAGACGTAAGTTGTTATATACAGAATGGATAAACAGCAAAGTCCTACCGTTTACCACAAGGTACTATATTCAGTATCTTATGATAAACCATAATGGAAAATAACATTTAAAAAATAATGTGGAAATATGTATAACCGAATCGCTTTGCTGTACAGCAGAAATTAACACAACATTATAAATCAACTATACTTAAATAAATAGAGTAAAAACTGTTTACCATGGAATACTGCAACCATCTCTGAAGTCAGGGTGCCATATAAAACTCTTTTGTTAGGAATAACATTTACAAGAATGGGCTTTTGATGCAGAGTAGAATCTGCTTTCCTATAGCTGCAGGGAAAATGGAAAGGGTTTTTTTTTTTTTTTTTTAACATCTTATCTTGCTGAGATTTCTTTCTCCAGAAGTTATAGGACATACAGTTTCAAGAACCAATATTGGAGTTCTGATAGTCTACATGGAGGGGGGATGAAAAACAAGCTTAAGGAGGTCAAAACTTTCAATATGAAAGAGAAGATGATAGACTGGTATTATTAAATGAAATGCGGGGTACTTGGTAATTTTTATGCATACATAGTACGTAATAACATTCTACAAGTTAGGTATTATGTTTTCTTTGTCCTTATGACATGTGAAAGTGAAAGTTTCTTAGTCCTGTCTGACTCTGCAACCGCATGGATTATATAGTCCATGGAATTCTCCAGGCCAGAATATTGGAGAGGGTAGCCGTTCCCTTCTCCAGGGGATCTTTCCAACCCAGGGATCAAACCCAGATCTCCTGCATTGCAGGTGGATTCTTTACCAGCTGAGCTACCTAGGAAGCCTCAAGCTATCATCCAAATGGTTAGTGTTACCATGATGTAGACATACAGTCCAGCAACCAAAAATTATTTTAAGTTATTTAAAATTCTATCATATATCTCAGGCCTTTTGAAGGGGACACGTGTCAGAAAATGCTTCCTGCTTCCTTTTCTCTCTCACCTATACCCCTATGTCCTTAGCGCCTTTTATTTGCCTGGTGCCTCCTTCCTCTCAAATCACCCCGGTCCTGCCTCCAAATCCAGATCTGCATATTTTCTGGCTGCTCCTCCCATTCTCCATGATTCTATATTCTCAAAAGCCAAGAATCCAGTCTGATAACACTAGGGCTCTCCCTGGAGTTGGGGCAGGGACTGACTGGGGTAGAAGATGCCGGTAGATGATGCCAGAACCCCTAGCAAGCAGGGCAGGGAGAGGCTAAGGACACTCCCAGGTGAACTCTTCTTGTGCTATCACATGCCTGTTAGTGTGATAAAGCCACTCAGTAGGTAGTATCTCTCTTCTTTCTAGCAGCATCAGCATGACTGACTTGACGTTTATTATACATCACCCCAACTCCAGTCCTCCAGGGACTGCGGCAAATCACAGAGTTGGAAGGTGGTAAGTGGGAGGGAAAAGGTTTTGCTTCTCCCCAGCCCAGGCTGTTGGCAGCACAACAGCTTTTCATCTCAACCTAACAGCTGGGACCCTGGCCCTGCCACCAACTCCCAGTGCAAATTGGAATGAGTCACCGGTGTCTTATTAGCCAGGCTTGCCTGACCCAGATACAGGTGAGGCTGAAACAAGGTCGCACTTTGGAAATCTCCCTTCCCCTTTCCCCACCTAGACATCTCTTCCCCACTTACACACCACAGCATCCATCACGCCCACCACTCCAATGACTTCTTTTTAAAACTTTTTATTTTGTGTTGGGGTATAGCCAATTAACAATGTTGTGATACTTCCAAGAGAACAGCGAAGGGACTCAGCCATACATATACATGTATCCATTCTCCCCCAGGATGAGATGGTTGGATGGCATCACCAACTCAATGGACATGAGTTTGAGCAAGCTCCCTAACTATCCCTTTCCAATTACTTCTTTGCTTTAAGAATTGCCTCTGAAACATCCCCTGTGAGCAGAGACCCTTCTGCACTGAGATGTTGTCTTCTTGACTACAGAAAGTTTGTCTGACACATTAGGTGCTCAGTTGCTGAATGAATCAATTAGCGCCCACTAAGACAAAAGCATAGATTTCGATCACATTATGGTTACCAGTGGGGAAGGGATAGTTAGGGAGTTTGGAATGGACATGTACACACTGCTATATTTAAAATGGATAACCAACAAGGACCTACTGTATAGCACAGGGAACTCTGCTCAAGGTTATGTGGCAGCCTGGATGGGACAGGAGTTTGAGGGAAAATGGATACATGTATATGGATAGCTGAGTAGTCCCTTTGTTGTCACCTGAAACTATCACAACATTGTTAATGAGCTACGGTGGTGGTGGTTTAATTGCTAAGTCAAGGCTGATTCTTTTGTGACCCCACAGACTGCAGCCCACCAAACTCGTCTGTCCATGAGATTTTCCAGGGAAGAATACTGGAGTGGGTAGCCATTTTCTTCTCCAGGGGATCTTTCCAACCCAGGGGTCAAACCCACATTTCCCGTATTGCAGGCTAATTCTTTACCACTGAGCCACCAGGAAGCCCTGGTAATTGGCTATACTTCTATATAAAATTTAAAAAAATTTTTAAGTTAGACCATGTAGCTTGCTTAAATAACAATAATAATAAATAAATGATAAATGGTTAAAAAAATGCTAGTGGATTAAATGTCATTATAAAAAAATTTTTTTAAAAAAACAGTCAATCCTAAAGGAAATCAACCCTGAATATTTACTGGAAGAACTGATGCTGAATCTGAAGCTCCATTACTTTGGCCACCTGATGTAGAGTTGACTCCTTGAAAAAGACCCTGATTCCAGGAAAGACTGAGGGCAAAAGGAGAAGGAAGTGAAAGAGAATGAGATGATTGGATGGCATCATCAACGCAATGGACATGAGCTTGGGCAAACTACGGGAGATGGTGAAGGACAGGAAATCCTGGCGTGCTGCAGTCCATGCAGAGTCAGACAAGATTTAGCGACTGAACAGCAACAGCTTGCTGACAGCTGATAGAGAGCAAGTTTTTGAAGAAATTGGATACAATGGTTATTCATTCATCCACTTGACAAATCCTGGTTGAGCTTTTGTGTGAGGCACTGGGCTGGGTGCCAGGATACAGGTGGACAGGGCAGTAACTGCCTCTGATCTGACGTCGGACACCCTGCCCCATGTCTGAGCAGAACATACTCACCTGCTGGGCCTCTCCTCCAGGGAACCAGCTCTCTCCAGGCCCCCCATCCCACCCTTCCCGCCTTCCCCACAGAAACTCACAAAATGAGAGGCCAGAGGTGGCAAAGCGAGTGTCACTGAAAGCGGCCATTATCAGATTAGACAAACCCCAGGGCCTCCAGCCAGCACCGCCCACAGCACCAGCTACTAATTTACTAGGAAGAAAGGCTCATTCATATTTCATTTCAGGCCCTCAGCCCCCGCAGCTGTCATTTCTTTCTTCCCTGAGCCCATTTCACACCTCTCTGCTTAGAGAATGCCCTGGACCAAAAGTGACACCGGGATCCTGAGCTGACAGCCTCTTTGCCCAAAGCCTTCCCCAGCCCCACCATCATACATGCCCCCATTCTGTGATGGGCTCTGGCTCTCCTCTGAGCCCAGCCCTCACCTTCTGTCTCTTCCCATGGACCAGAAGAACTATCCACCCCCTCACCAGGAAGGGCACCCGCCTCCCAGCCCCTCACTCTGGTGTCCCCAGCTCCCCCAAGGTCCTGTGCCTACCACAAACCTGACAGCATCAACAGATTATCGCAGGGATGGGGGAGCCGATTTGAGTCCCTGCAGGCGAATCTAAGACAAGATCGAGGATTTTCAAGCATGAAAAGGACCTCCGAGATAAGGAAACTGCTATTCATTTTCTCCCTTCAACAAAGTGATCGGCATTTGCCTTTTTTCTGCCTCTTTGCAGAATAAAGTAGAAACTAAGGCAGCCAGAGGGCATGGCAGGACCCAACAGTCTACTGAAACTGCAAGATTTTATTAGCTTGCTCTGGACAGGCAGGAGGATGAGGGAGTAACTAAACAGCACAGGGGGTGGGGAGTAGCGGGCAGGTGTGGGCGGTCCCCCTATCTCGGCCCTGAATTAGCCTAACTAGTGGAGAAGGAAGTGGCAACCCACTCCAATATTCTTGCCTGGAGAATCCCAGGGATGGGGAGCCTGGTGGGCTGCTGTCTATGGGGTCGCACAGGTCGGATATCACTGAAGCGACTTAGCAGCAGCAGTGCTGCAGAAGCAGCAAATGGGAATGGCGGTCGTGAGCCTCTGGGGACCCAGGGGATGAGGGAGCTGTGTTCCAATTCAGCTCTGCTCTAGTGACCTTGGACTTAGCTCACTGAGTTGTAAAGAGAAGGATTGGATCAGATCAGTGACTTTCAAGACAGAGCGTGTAGAACATATGTCTACCAGAGTGAAGTCAGGGCAGGAGGAGACGAGGAGAGAGTTGGTGAACAGTTTGATGCTGGCCCCAACCTAACCCAGAGATTCCCAAGACAACCTGATAATCTAGTCAAGGGGCCCCAGCCTACCCCCAGCCTACCCTCTGAGTCCCAGTTTTTAGAATGGGGGCCTGGGAATCTGCATTTTCCAAAAGCTCTCCGGGTGAGCCATGAACCAGGTTTGAAGACAGCTGAGCTTGAGGGGTGGGCTGCTGTGCGGGGGTACTCTCTGAGGCTTCCAAAGCAATGAGGAAAGGAGCATGAGGGCTGAGGCAGTCTGGGGCACACGTCCACTGTCCCCCATGGGAGAGCACACGCAGGGACATGGGCTCATGGGCTTGAGACTAGCTGGTACGGGACAGGCATTATCTGCCTCCCCGAAGGCTTCTTTGCTCACAGACACCACGCCTGCGAGCTCCTTCGAGGGGGTCCCTTGGAGCACTGAAGTGTCTGTTTACAGTTCATTAGCTACTTGACAGAGAGGCTCCAGGAGCGAGAGACATAAAGAGGAAGTGTCAGGGTTCAGCCTGCCATAGATCCATCAGAAATGAAGATAAAGCTGCTGGGAGATGAGGAGGTCTGACGGTGGTGACAGCGGTTCCAGCCAGGTGCCTGGGCTCCCAGGTGGTCCGGGAACGCAGTTCAGCCCGTCTTTCGGAGGCTCTACCCCTCAGCCCACCCAGCCGGCCTGAGACCTTGTGTCTGGCCTCCCCAGAGCCCCTTGCTGCCCAGTCTGCTGGCTCCCATGGCTACTCATGTCCCAGAAACAACCAAGGGGTCCAGAAAGCGGGGAGTGGCTAGGGAAATGATTTCATGGCCCCTCTACGGAGTATTATCTCACCACTAAAAATTCTATTTACAAGGAACTAGTTGGACACGACTGAGCAACTTCAGTCATTACATGGAGAAGGCAATGGCACCCCACTCCAGTACTCTTGCCTGGAAAATCCCATGAACAGAGGAGCCTGGTAGGCTGCAATCCATGGGCTCGCTGAGTCAGACACGATTGAGCGACTTCTCTTTCACTTTTCACTGTCATGCATTAGAGAAGGAAATGGCAACCCACTCCAGTGTTCTCGCCTGAAGAATACCAGGGACGGGGGAGCCTGGTGGGCTGCCGTCTATGGGGTCGCACAGAGTCGGACACGACTAAAGCAACTTAGCAGCAGCAGCAGTCATTACATGGGAAAATACTTATAGCCGGTAAGAGTAAGTGTTGTGGGGAAGCAAAATGCAAAATTGTATAGACAGTATCAGTGCTGTGAAATGGAAAGTACACATAGGGAAAAAAAAATACTGGGAGGAAATACTTCAAAAATAAAAAGTTGATGGTGGTGATGGCTGAGTGCTCTCCTTCTTTTCTACATTTCTCCAGTTTTCCACACTGAGCATGGATTTCTTTTGAAATGGTGACATCAAACTATTTTTAAGCAAGACGTGCATGTGTGTGTGCTAAGTCCCTTCAGTCGTCTCCGACTCTTTGCGACCCCGTGGACTGTAGCCTGCCAAGCTCCTCTGTCCATGGGATTCTCCAGGCAAGAATACTGGAGTAAGCTGCCATGCCCTCCTCCCGGGGATCTCCTCCACCCAGGGACTGAACCTGAGTCTGATGTCTCCTGCCTTCGTAGGCAGGTGTTTTTTTTTTTTTTTTGTTTTTTGTTTTTTTTTTTTACCACCAGTGCCACCTGGGAAGCCCTTAAACAAGAAAACTTGAAGTTAATTCACCTTCTCAGCTTGTTCCAGGGCAAGGACAGGCCTGGCATGGGAACATGGGATTCAGAGAATCCAGCTCTCCCTGCCCCAAGGCCAGCCTTTTTGAAGCCCGAACCCATATTTTCCGGGCTTTCCAGATGGCATAGTGGTAAAGTATCTGCCTGCCAATACAGGAGATGCAGGTTTGATCCCTGCGTCAGGAAGATCCCCTGGAGGAGGCCATGGCAACCCACTCCAGTACTCTTGCCTGGGAAATCCCTTGGACAGAGGAGTCTGGCAGGCTGTAATCCAAAGGGTTGCTAAGAGTCAGACATGACTGAGAGACTAAGGATGCACGCACATATGTTTCCTCCCTGAACTTGGGGCCTGAGCTCATCACTCACCCTTGGAGCCCATTACTGACCCAGGAGCCCAAGGCAGAAGCCTGCGTTTCCACACGCACCCTCCAGTCACATTTTGAAATCAAGGGGGATTTCCTAGGTCACCACTCTCAGCCCATCACCTCACACTGGAGGACAGCCCCGTATCCCCTGTACTCACCAGTGGAGGGAACCTGTGTGGGATCATTGAAGGTGGCAGAGCATCCTTCCTGCTTTGGCCCCTAAGGCCCAGGGATAGAGACACAAGAGATGGAACTCGGATCAGAGTTTGGGGAACAGAAGTAAGTATGGTGGGGTTGAGAGCAGCTGCTATAGTGGTTTTCAGCAAGCCCTTAGTGACAGTAATAGCAAGAAACATTACTGAGCCCTTCCATGGGCTGCAGTGGGGTTGAACAGTGACTCTTCCCACCCCAAAGATGTGTCTACCTGGAACCTGCGAATATGAACTTGCTTGGGAAAAGCCTCCTTACAGAATTAAACTAAGAAGCTTGAGATGAGATGGTCCTGGATTGGCTGGATGGCCACACGAATCCTCATAAGAGACAGACAAGATACACAGACACTTGGAGGTGAAGGTGATGTGAAGATGGGGGCAGAGATCCAGGTCATGTGTCTACAAGCCCCAAGATAACTGGCAGCCACCAGAAGCTAGGACAGAAGCAGGGAACAGATTCTCCCTCCAAGCCTCCAGAAGTAATCAACCCTGCTGACACCTTGATTCTGAAATCCTGGCATTCAGAACCCAAGGCAACACATTGCCGCTGTTTAAGCCACCCAGTTAGTGATCATTCATTTTTGACAGGTGTAGGAAACTAATACATGGCCAAGCCCTTTATACCCATCATTCGTCTGATGAGATAGGCTCTTGTATCATCTGCATCTAACAAATGGGGAAAATGAGGTTCAGAGTGGTTAAGTAACTTTTCTAAGGTCACACAGCAGTGAGCACTTGGTTGGGACAGGGACCTGGATCTGTCAGCCTTCTGAGTCCCTAACAGTGCTGAGAGCTGTGCTAAGGGGCTTTGCACCTGTGATTCCCAGCTCTGGACTCAGGCCTCAGCTATATCACTTCCAGGCTGTGTGACCCCACACAAGTTACTTAATGTCTCTGATCCGCAGTTTCCTCACTTTCAAACTGGAGGGACTATCAGAAGCTATCCTCAGGGCTGTCATAACGATATGAAAACTAGTATAGGGGGCTTCCCCAGTGGTCCAGTGATTAAGACCCCACACTTCCAATGCAGGGAGTGCTGGTTCAATCCCTGGCTGGGGAACTTAGATCCATATGCCTTGTGGCACAGCCAAAAAAAAGGAAGAAAGAAAAAGAAAAGTAGTATGAAGTTTTGCAGCAGGTAACCTCCCCAGGTTGGGGACGCCCTTGGTACCCTACCACTCCCAAGAAACCTCCCCCCACCCCCGCCGCGTGGCCAATGGGAGCCCAGCCTTCCCCTGCTAGTGCACTCCAGACGTTCCCAGCTTCCAACCAGCCGGGCGGCTCTGCTCTAACGGCAAAAGCAAATTATGCTCGTAAATTAGGGTTCAGCTAATTGTGAGTTTACAGGCCAGTAGGAGACATGCCTTTAAACTCCTGTCTGTAAACACACAGCGGCCCCGCTGAGCAAGTGCCTAGCTGTATAAAAACTCTTTTAGGCAGAAATATATGGGCTGTGGTAGCTGACTCTCCAGGACAGAATCTCATTCGTTATGTTTTTTTCTCCTTCCTGTGCTAAATGTCGACGAGTGCAGCTAAGCCGCCAGCATAGCGGCTCCTCTCACTCTGCCCATAAATCCTTGTCTTGTGAGTGCAACTGAGCACGCCCAGCTGACAGCAGCACAGAGGCTACTGGGTGGGGGCTGCCCCTTGCCCAGACCCCACCTCCAGAAGACAGAAGACTCTGCCCTCCTAACTTGGCCGGGGAGGGGTCCCCTGGAGGCCGGGGCTCGGGCAGTGTGCGAAAACATACTCTGGCGTGGGAGGCAAGACCCAGGTACTATTTAGTACAAACCCCATGCCCCATCCTCACCAGGGAAAATTAGAACTGAGCTGAATTGTTCAACAGAAGCGCATACATTTTTTTTTTTAATGTGGACCATTTTTTCAAGATTTTATTGAATTTGTTTCAATATTGCTTCTGTTTAATGTTTTAGTTGTTTGGCCTCAAGGCCTGCAGGGCCTTAGTTCCCCAGCCAGGGATCAAACTGTCACTCCCTGCGTTAGAAGGTGAAGTCTTAACCACTAGACCACCAGGGAAGTCCCAGCACATACACTTTTGAAGACAAACTGCATGGGAGTTGTGGGTGGGGGTGGTTGAGGGCAGGTCCCTGGGGGAGGGGGCTGAGGGGAGTGACCTGGAGGCTGGGGGTGAGTCTCCTGCTTTGCTCCCCCACCTCCTACTTTCTTCAGGAGCTAGTGAGCAGAAGGTCTCCCCAAGCTGGACAGGACCTTCTTTGAGGGGGCGATGAGGGAGGGCTGTTGCCCCACCAATCTGTGGAAAGAAGAGCTCTGGCTTTGCAGTCAAGCTGCCTGGGTTCATATCCACAGCTAGAGAGTGCCAACTATGTGCCAGGCACCTCACTGGCCTTACTGATTCCATCCTCACTCATCCTATGTGGTAGGTGTGATGGATATCCTCCCATTTCGCAGATGAGGAAACTGAGGCACAAAGACATAATGAAATCTGCTCAAGGTCAGCTGATAGATGGGGGAGACAGCATTCACATCTGAGTGCCATCTCCTTGTTCTTAAGTAACGTAACATTTCCTCTATTAGACCTGAAGATGGCAAGTCAATAGTCCTGACCACTCATGCATCAAATCCATGCCTGATGCCTGATCTTATAAAGTTTTATTGGAACACAGTTGCACCCATCTGTTTGGACATCATCTATGCTGGTAGGATAGAGTTGAGCAGTTGCCCGCAAAGCTGAAACTATTTACTATCTGGTTTTTCACAGAAAAGCTTTGCTAAGGCTGCTCCTGAGACAATTTTCTCATCTGAGCAATGGCAAGAGCACAAGGCTCCTCAGGATGTTGTGTGGATGAAATTAAATCACCTTCATTCGTATCAGAGAATGCCCCGAACATAGCCAGGCTCAGGAATGCTCACTCCCCTTCTTCTTCCAGCTCTCTCCATCTTCACCCCACATATGCATCCTTGGCTTTCACTGTCCCCCACCAATCTAGGCACCAGGGCTCCCCTCACTGCCCCCGGGGCGTGGATACAAGCCAGAGAAGGCTGGGCTGATCTAGTGACTCCAGATGATGACGGACTCCAGACCAAGGCTTCTCTTGTCCCTCCTCTTGCTCACGCTACACCAGCAAGCCAATTAACCCACACCCTAGGCTCAGCTCAGTGGAAAATACTTCCCTTTAAGAACTGAAAGCTATTTTTAAAAAGAAATGTTGTTATTCTAATGAAACTAAATCCCCAAATGACTTGTCTCCAACGGTGCAGCCACACACCATGGAGAAAAGTTACTAAACTAACAGTCTCTCATTTGCACAGGATCTAGCCCTGACCCACTTCTGGGTCTTGCTGTCCTAGGGAGCCTCTTTATGGTTTTATCTGTTTATCACGAACCCCAGTTTTTCCCCTGTGTTCCAAAGGTTGGACTCTCTTCAGCTCCGAGCAGACACTCGGTTCGTTATTTAAATTATGCAGTTTCCATATTTGAACACTTGAATTCCACTTTATTTACAACTATTGAACAAACATATAGAGCACTGAGGTTGCCAGGTACAGTTGTGTGCACCATGCGCTGCGCAGGTCTATGAACAGTTCACACACAGTTCACACTTTGTGTTCTTGAATTTGTTTGTGAATTAGGATGACTGTCTTCTCCTTTGGCAGCAGAATATCTTGAAGAAGGGGCTCCCTTTTTAAATTTGCTCAAAGGGTCCTGACCTAGGAATCCGCTAGGTGACAGTGGGGGTGGAGAGGAAGGGAGAATATTCTGGACAGAAAACATCATGTGAAAAGGCCTGGAGGTGGTAGAGAGCAGGACCTCCCTCTAAGGCAGTGTCCTAGCTGACTCCCTTCCTCAGCACAGCTAGGTTTCTACCTCCTTGAAGGAGTGTTCTGTACACTCTCCTGAATAGCCATCCCGGAGGGAAGGAGCTGAGTGTCCTGCCTTAGCGAGAGGATGAGGGAGAACATTTCAGCTTATTCTTTGGTAATGATATGCATGGTAGAACAGGGCCAGTTGGTAAGTATGCTTGATGCTTCAGGCTCAATCACAGGCTCCCATGACCCAGAACTCACTGTGTCTGGAAGAATGGCTGTGGCAAGCAGCTCCGCAGGCAGCTCAGCCATACAGCCAGACATGGACTGAACCAAACCCAGCCTCAGATCCTGGTCTCAGCAGGCTGCACCCACCCCTCTCTCCCTCCTCCTGTAGGCCCTGGGCCAGGGGCTCCGGGGTTCAGCCCCACCTTGTCCCAGGCCTCTGCCCAGCTAAGCAGCAGACCAGTCCAGTTCTTAAGAGCAGTGGCTGCCTGTGTTTGCTTCATCTCTGCCATCTCTGAGCTGTGTGACACTGGGCAAGTTAATAAGCCTCTCTGAGCCTCTGTTTTCTATCAAATGGCATAATAAGAGTATCTACCTCACAGGGCTGTTCATCCATGTAGCAATTATTAATAGAGTTCAAGGGAACAGGAACCTGCCTTCACTGAACTCAGATGTCTTGTGAAAAATCAAGTAAGAAAACCTATATTCCGAGTGCAACCCACAGCCTGGTTCACAGGAGGCCTTGTGATCTGCTTGGCTATGTTCCTCTTTTATTACGTTACTGCCCTCAAGACAAGGAGGGCAGCAAATCTGGGTTCAGTAAATGTGAACAGAAAGAAAGTTCCAGCAAATCATGGCTGCGAAACACAGGGCTCAGCTGTCCTGTTCTGGGATTCTGAGGGTCTATAGGGAGAGCCGAGCCACGTGAGGGCCTCAGTTCCTGTGGCTTCAGCATCAGGGTGGCAGGATAATGTATTGGGATGGATGCTGAGCTGTGTGTGTGCCCCTCCGCCACACACACACGGCTTGATTTTTCCTTGCCTGGGGTAGGCAGTGGGTGCACAGAGGAGAATGCAGAAGCCCTCACATTTTGGGGGAAAGTCTCAGCCTGTTGAAGAGATAATGCCCCTGAGGAAATGGGAACTGGGGCCTTTGAGGCCAAAAAGAGAGAGGCCAGAGGCCCGGAGGGGAAACGTGTGGAGGTCCTATGGAACCACTGTCTCCTGCACGTTGAGCCCACGGATTCCATAAAGGCCCCACCCTGGAGCCAGAGATGCAGCACGGGACCCAAGTAAACACATGACCCAGGCTGGCCAATGGGTTCATTCCATCCCCTTGGCTGCTATGGTCCATGGATTTAAGTAGCAGCTACAAGACCTAGGCCCTGGAGGATGTGAGGCTAAGGCTGCCTTGCCACCGTGAGGGGAAGCCCGTCTGAAGCTAACGCAGTGGAAGTTGCCAGAGAATGACAGAGAACTGGGAGTCTAGGCACCGGAAGCCAGATGAAGGCTTAGACTTCACTGCTAAGGGAGCCAATCCATTTTCTTTGGTTAGATCAGATTGGGCTGGACTTTCCCTGACTGGCAACAGCCTCCCAGAGCCTGGTGTTGGTAAGGATGCTGTGGTGTGTTTGGGGCCAGTGGAGGGACTGACAAGAGCAGTTTTCTGGGTCTATCGTACATGTCTAAAGGAAGAGATGGGAGCACAAATGTCACACATGGGCCACCCCTGGCCTGGAGGCACCAGCAGAAGCAATCAGCCTGTGGGTAAGGACACTGATGAAACTTGAGGTTGAGAGATAGCCAGTGATGAGGCTCAAGGCAGTAGTGGGTGTCAGGATCTGAACTGCAAGCTCCAGAACCAGACTCTGTAGCTTCAGACCCCAGTTCTGCCTTTAATCAGCTGTGGAACCCTGGGCAGTTCACTGCATCACCCTGTGCCTTGGTTTACCTATCTGTAGAATGGTGATAAAGAAAAACATCTACCTTATTAGAGTTTTGGAGAGGAACTCATAGTGCATTCTCATTCTTGTTTTTCAGTTGCTATGTCATATCTGACTCTTTTCCATCCCATGAACTGAAGCACACCAGGCTCATCTGTCTTCCACTGTCTCCCAGAGTTTGCTCAGATTTGTGTCCATTGAGTCAGTGATGCTATCTAACCATCTCATCCTCTACCATCCCCTTCCCTTTTGCCTTCAATCTTTCCCAGCATCAGGTCTTTTCCAATGAATTGGCTCTTCCCATCAGGTGGCCAAAGTATTGAAGCTTTAGCATCAGTCCTTCCAATGAATATTCAGAGTTGATTTCCTTTAGAATCAACTGGTTTGATTTTCTCGCAGTCCAAGGGACTCTCAAGAGTCTTCTCCAACACCACAGTTCAAAACCATCAATTCTCTGGTGCTCAGCCTTCTTTTTGGTCCAACTCTCACATTTGTACATGACTACTGGAAAACCATAGCTTTGATTATATGGACCTTTGTTGGCAAAGTGTGTTCTTAGTAAGCACTGAATTCATTAAGCATTAGATTCATATAGTTAGTGTTAGTTGAATTTATTAGGACAGAAACTCTTGCTTTCTCTCCCATACAAATGTAGACACACACACACACACACACACACACACACACACACACACACACACCTTTCCCTGGCCTCCTCTTTAGACACAGAGAAGAATTGCTGGAGTGGGGGTAGTGGACATGTTTTGGGAAGATGTGGCCTCGCCACCAAGCTTCTCAGAACCACCAACCGTGATTGTAGGTCTCGCCATGAGCTCCTGAGAGTGCAGGCGGCCTTAGCAGAAGTTACATTTGCTCCAGAGCTGAAGCCAGGGCCACACAGAACCAAAAAGATTCTTTAAAAAGAGCCCTCCTGCAATGCTGGTGAACGGAGTAGCTTTGGTTCCCGTGGAGACAAAGGGAAATTACAAGCTCTAAGAGATTAGGCGGCTGTAGGTTGGAGGGAGCCGTGACAAAAGAGCTTTGTTCTGGAAGACCTGGAGCTAAGCATCCACCCCCTGCACACTCAGCGGCTCTGGCCGAGGCAGGGAGCACCAGCCTTGCCCTCCCACCCTTGTCACCTCCAATTTAGGGTTTTTCAAGTCAAGGGACCAGGGGTCTCTGAACCCATCACCTGAGATGCTCTGGAAATTCTTTGCGGCACGTCTCACGATTAAAAAACAAATCAATTGTTCTATTAGTGTAGGGCAATGCAGTTTAAATTTTTCTCTATTTCCAACATTTTGTTTAGTTCTTTTGTGTAACCTTGAAAATAATCATGGCTAATCCTTATGTAGTTCTTACCATGGGCCAGACACTTTACAAATATTAATCCTTGAAATGCTCCTGACAGATCTCCGAGGGACCAGAACAGGTAAGGGATCTGAGGCTCAGAGAGGTTGAATTGCTCGCCCATGGTCACACAGCTAGGAAGTGACAGAGATTGCTTATAGGGTCCGTGCCCCTGACCTCTCCTCCATATTGCCTTGCATAAATGTGACCTCCTGTCTTTGGGCTTTATAGATGATTGATTGGTGATGAAGTGGGTGATGGAGAGGGAAGCCTGGCTTGCTACAGTCCATGGGGTAGAAAGAGTCAGACATGACTGAGCGACTAAACTGAACTGAACTGAACTGAAGTGATTGATCACTGCTTTCAGCCACATTCCCACTCACCCCCATCTGAAGACACAGGGAGAACATGGCCATCTCAAGCCAAAGGGAGAGACTTCAGAAGGAACCCACCCTGCTGCCACCTTGACCTTGGACTTCCAGACTCCAAACTGTGAGAGAATAAATAGCTGTTGTTTAAGCTACCCAGCCCATGGTCCTTTTTTATGGCAGCCCCAGGACACAAATGCAATGCTCACACCACAGCCCCAAAGGGCAACCTTCCTCACTTACACCCTCACCCATGGGGTCAAGGTCAAAAATAGCAGGGGCACAAATCCCCTTATTTGTCCTGCTTCATCCTCTCTACAACCCTCCCCTTAGAAAGGAAGTCCCCTTCTTCCACCCCCCAAAGTATGCTGTTTTTACAAAAAGTCTTCCCCAAACAAGGCATGTAATAGGTCAACAGACTGTATCTAAACACTTTTTTTGTAGAAGAAAGTCAACTTTGCAGGCCCAGTCCTGTCTGGACCTTTCTCTCCTTGGTTCTTCTGGAACCAAGTTCACCCTGGACCCCAAATTTCCCTGACCCCAGAGTGAGTCCAGCACCCCTAGTCCTGGAGTCTCTGCTGGAATCTGGGGGCTCTGAGATGGGGGGGAGTCTCAGGAATCAGAGCCTATCCAGGGTGAGCTCAGTATGAAATGGTGGCTGGCTGAGATTCTTTTATTTTTTTTCCTTTGATAAATCTGTTCTTGAAGTTTACAATACATATTGTCAGTAAAATACATACACTGGCCATCTGGTGGTGAAGACTTCGCCTTCCAGTGTAGGGAATGGAGGATAGACCCCTGATCAGGGAGCTAAGATTTCACAGGCCACCCCAGCCAGAAACCATAACATAAAACAGAAGCAGTATTGTAACAAATTCAATAAAGAATTTTAAAACTGTCCACAAAAAAATCTTTAAAAAATAAAATAAAATATATACGGAAAGGTGTTCAGTTCAGTTCAGTCGCTCAGTCGTGTCTGATTCTTTGCGACCCCATGGACTGCAGCATGCCAGGCTTCCCTATCCATCACCAACTCCCAGAGCTTCCTCAAATTCATGTCCATCAAGTCAGTGATGCCATCCAAGTATCTCATCCTCTGTCCTAAGTGTTCAGCTCAACAAATTTCCTTAGTAACGGACCCAGAGAGATAGTACCCCAGTCTAGCTACAGAAGACAAGCAGCACCCCAGGCAGAGGTCCTCTTCCTGCCCCTTTCTTATCACAGCCCCCAAAGGGAAACCTGGCAGCACCACCCTTAGACCCAGAAAGTGTCCTGCGGAAGACTCCACCCTTTGGAGAACTTTCCTTGAAATTCCTTAGTCCCCCCCATGGTGGCTGGGATGGCCAGGGCAGGCAGTGCTTCCTGACCAAGATCCATACACACCTGGGTCGCTGTTTCTCCTTGGACGTTCTCTCTGGCCTCCTGTGGGCTTCCCAGGTGGTGCAGTGGTAATGCAGGGAACGCTGGAGACACAGGTTTGATCCCTGGGTAGGGAAGATCCCCTGGAGGAGGGAAACAGCAACCCACTCCAGTATTCTTGCCTAAAAAATCTCATGGACAGAGGAGCCTCGTGGGCTTCAGTACCTGAGATTGCAAAGAATCAGACGCGACTGAAGCTACTTAGCGTGTACACATGGGGCCCCCTCCCCTGCACATGGGATCAAGTGGATAGCCAAGCAGCCCTGGAACTCACACCTATGGGTTTCCCTGGGGCTCCATGGCGAGGCCCTGGTTCTAGGAAGATGGCCTGGCATGCAGTCCACTCCTGCTGGTCAGAGGATATTTCTTTGTGAGACCGTACAAGGCTGGGCCACTGGAATGATGGTGATATGCTGATTTAGAGTGATTCTTCACCCTGACGCAGATCTAGCTCAAGGCTCTGGGCTACCGTTGGCCCACTGCCCACCTTTGGGTTTGAGCTGTGTGTTAGCTTTTGCCCATCTGTCCCCTGGCTGCAGTGTTTCCTCCGGTTAGCAGCACCAAGCGTGGCAGGGCTGGTGGCAGGCATCCTTGACCATATGTTCCCCCAGCCCCTGGCACCCAGGTTGGTCACTCTCCTCCTCCATAGGATTCCACATGTCAGGCAGTCCTCTGGGCATTGCTGTGCCCATCTCCTCCAAGAGCTTCTGAGAGCACTGCTCCACAAGGCCAATGGGCCCTTCTTGCTGGTGTCCTCTCCTTGTCTATCAACATGGTGACATTATGCTCTACTGGTCTGTGGCCATGCTGGACAAAGGATGAACACTCCTTGCATGAAGGGGACCTCCTTTCTTCCTTGGTCCCTGTCTCCCTATTTGGTTGTGGTGTAGATGGCAGGGGTACCATCAACAATGAAAGAGACTGCATTCCGGGAATGCAATGATTATGACCCTGAAATTCAAGAGAAGACATGTTTGAAAGATGTGCTGTACATTTGCTATCAAAGTCCAAACAGTAGACCTGGCATTGCCCCTCAAGGCCTTCTTGCTGAGTGAGACTTGCATTTGTGGTCATCATCACCAAAGTTCAGGAATGTCGTCTGAGAGAGTCATCAGAAGTCGGGATTCACAGGCAGCACGACAGACGACACAGCATCACGAGCGATGCTATAAGCAGAGCCGTGTAAATGGCATCAGGGTACTGCGGGGATGGGAAGATCTATACTGTTCCAATAATAACGGCTTCCAGAGAGCCATAGCGCTGTGAATCACAACAGCACTGTTACATTTTCCTCCTGGTGGAGAAATAAAATTAGCCAGCAATGGCACATTGGGTGGTAAAGAATGCGAAGAGAGGGTTTCTGGATCTAAACTGAAGAGATGGTGCCTGGGCACTATGAAAAAACTTTACCAGAAAGTAAAGAAACTGGGGGCTTCCCTGGTGGGCCAATGGCTAAGATTCCACACTATCAATGCAGGGAGTCCAGGTTCAGTCCCTAGTCAGAGAACTAGATCCCTTATGCTGCAACTAAAGATCCTGAATGCTGCAAGGAAGATCAAAGATTCTGCATGCCAAAACTAAGGCCTAGTGCAACCAAATAAATAAGCAAATAAAATAAACCTGTGGTGGATTCATGTTAATGTACGGCAAAACCAATACAGTATTGTAAAGTAAAATAAAGTAAAAATAAAAAATTTTTTAAAAATGAAAAAAATAGAGAAACTGACCATATAATAAATAAGTATATAAGTAATTCTTTTCTCTCTGTCAATCTACATCTTCATCAATAAATCACCATGCCTTGTGGGAGAACATGGGTTTTGTAATATATTTTCATTAAATTGTTTATATAAACAATAGTCCTGCAAGAATTATTTCCCCAGTATCTTGCACACCATAGTGGTAGCCTGACACCTCAAAGTAGAATTGCTGAGTCACACAGGTTCAGTTTCAGGAGATTTTGCCAATTTTCCTAAGTAGTTCTACCAATCTACACCCATATCAGCAATGTAATAGAGTTCCTATTGCTCTATATCCTGGTCAACACTTGGCATTGTTTTTTTGTTTTTCTTGTTAGTCATTGCGGTTGAGGTATAGTAGGATCTTATTATGGTTTTAACTGCATTTCCTTGATAATTCATGAAGTGGAGCACCTTGTCGTATTTTCAGTAGCCATTTGTGACAGCCTCTTTCTTCATAATGATTTGTAGGTGTTCTTCATATATCCCTGGTGGCTCCGACGGTAAAGATTTGCCTACAATGCAGGAGACTCAGGTTCAATCCCTGGGTCAGGAAGATCCCCTGGAGAAAGGAATGGCTACCCACTCCAATATTATTGCCTAAAAAACATCCCATGGACAGAGGAACCTGGTGGGCTACAGTCCATGGGGCTGCAAAGAATCAGACACAACTGAGCGACTAACACTTTTCAAAAGTTTTTCCTGTAGTCTGGCTGTGAGTTCTTGATCAGATATATGTATTACAGCTATCTTCTCCCATCCTGTGGTTTTCAGCCAGAACTCTTGACCTGTCAAGGGTCCTGAGGCTCACATTCACTTGTGCTGTTTGGACCGTCTTAGGAATGGGAGATCTCGCTCCTTCCCAGGGATTCCTGGGACTGAAGGTGGAGGAGAGAGTGCTGTCAGCCGGAGGAGTGCTTGGGAGACATTGACTGCTAACGATGTTGGAGGCCGCCCATATGAGGTTCGGCTCACAGCCCCAGCAGCCCTGGGTGGAGTCAAGGCTCCTCCAGCTGTCAACCAGGTAACCCTGGGTAGATAGCTCCATCTCAGCTACTGGTCCTTTCAGCATCAGAGTCACATATTGGGCTCATTAGAATGCGGTGGGCTGGGCCCCACCCCAGACAAGAATCTGCATTTCTAACAGGTGATGTTGGTCAGGAGACCCCCCCTTCATTGCTTTGTTCTCAGCCTGGTGGCCTCAGATTCAGGAGGGAAATAGAAGCCGAGGCACTGACATATCTGCTTGCCTCCTGATCTGACCCTCTGAGAGGTGCAGGGCCCAGCTCGAGGATGCTAGATGTACACGTAAGGGCTGCTTCCACAGACCCCACTGAGGCCCCACAGTAAGCCAGTGGGTCCTGCAGTCAGCCAGATTGCAGCATCTCACTCTCTCTTGGGTGACCTGGGGAAAGTAGCTTCATTTTTATAACCTCCTATCTGTAAACATAGCCATAGTGTCAGGACCTGTTGGGAGGCATGAGTGAGGTGATATAGACACTGCTCAACACAATATTTGCCGCTGAGGAAGCCCTCCATACATGGCGGCCACCATCACCACCACCACTACCATGCATTCATATTCAGCCACTTCAGTCATATCCAACTCTTTGCACCTATGGGCTCTAGCTTGCCAGCCTCCTCTGTCCATGGGATTTTCCAGGCAAGAATACTGGAGTGGGTTGCCTTCCTCCAGGGGATCTTCCTGACCCATGGATTGAACCCATGTCTCTTATGTATCCTGCATTGGCAGGCGGGTTCTTTACCACTAGCGCCACCTGGGACCCATCATTGTAATCATTCCTGTGTTCTGGCTCTAAAGAACAGTAAAGCTGAAAGTCACTCAGTTGTGTCCGATTCTTTGCTACCCCATGGACTATACAGTCCATATAATTCTCCAGGCCAGAATACTGGAGTCGGTAGCCTTTCCCTTCTCCAGGGGATCTTCCCAACCCAGGGATCAAATCTAGATCTCCCTCATTGCAAGTGGATTCTTTACCAGCTGAGCCACCAGGGAAGCCCAAGAATACTGGAGTGGGTAGTTTATCCCTTCTCCAGCAGATCTTCCCAACCCAGGAATCCAACTGGGGTGTCCTGCATTGCAGGCAGATTCTTTACTAACTGAGCAAAAGCGAAATAATGGAATGATCAGGTGGTGCTTTTTCTCAAGACAATAGTAACCTCTGGTAGAATAGAGGAGAATCCAGTATTCAAACTGCTCCAGCGCCCCCTCTGCCCCCTCCAGTATGTGTGCACACACAGAAAGACACGGACACACAAATATACACTCCCACATACACACAGATCCAGGCGCACGCACCAACACACTTGGTGCCTCACAGTAAATCTGAGACCTTTTGTGGTTGAGACAATAACAGTCTGACTACCTTCTCAGTTCAATTCAGTTCAATTCAGTCCAATTCAGTCGCTCAGTCGTGTCCGACTCTTTGCGACCCCATGAATCACAGCACGCCAGGCCTCCCTGTCCATCACCAACTCCAGAGTTCACTCAGACTCATGTCCATCGAGTCAGTGATGCCATCCAGCCATCTCATCCTCTGTCGTCCCCTTCTCCTCCTGCCCCCAATCCCTCCTAGCATCAGAGTCTTTTCCAATGAGTCAACTCTTCGCATGAGGTGGCCAAAGTACTGGAGTTTCAGCTTTAGCATCATTCCTTCCAAAGAAATCCCAAGGCTGATCTCCTTCAGAATGGACTGGTTGGATCTCCTCGCAGTCCAAGGGACTCTCAAGAGTCTTCTCCAACACCACAGTTCAAAAGCATCAGTTCTTTGGTGCTCAGCTTTTTCACAGTCCAACTCTCACATCCATACATGACCACTGGGAAAACCATAGCCTTGACTAGACGGACCTTTGTTGGCAAAGTAATGTCTCTGCTTTTGAATATGCTACCTAGGTTGGTCATAACTTTTCTTCCAAGAAGTAAGCGTCTTTTAATTTCATGGCTGCAGTCACCATCTGCAGTCAGCACGGGACAAATGCAGCATGCTATTGCATCAATATGCCTGCAGGGGGAGCCCTGCATGACACAACCAGACGACGGCAGTGATGGTAACCATAGATGCGCGCACACATTCCTACAGACTCCAGCCTCCCTCTTCTGCTCCTCTTCGTCCTGCCCCCACACTCCCCATCCACCCTCATTCCATCTGAGATGTGGGGACGTGTAGAAAGAGGGCTGAGGACAGCAGAAAGGATAGGAACTGAGAGAAAAGGCTTCTGCTGGGTGCTGGGTGTTCTTCATCCTTGTCTTAGGTGATGCTCGAGGCAGGGAGAGAAAGCAGGAAAGAGGGCAATTTCTGGAGCCAGACTGCCTGTGTTTGCGCAGAGCCTCTAACACACACTTGCTGTGTGACCTTGGGCAAGCTCCTTAACCTCTCTGGGCCTCCCTTTCCTCATCCGTACAGTAAGGATGGTAATTATACTTCCTACAAGGTTGTTGTGAAGAGTAATCAAGTTTCAGTACCCAAAGCCAGTCTGGCACACAGTAGGCCCATGACAAATGTTAGCTGATGTTATTATTCCCATGAAAACCCAGGTGGAAGAGACTGGTGTCCTTTGTATCTGGTGAGGAGCTATGCTCAGAGAGTTAAACACACAGGAAAGTAACAGGATGGGGGTTCAGAGCCAGGCTGTCTCACCACCCACCAAAAGCTTTTCCTTCCTCACCTGAGCGGCCTCCTCTCCTTCCCAAATCTGTGACTCCCGCACACAGCCCATCTCCATCCACACCAACTGCATCCTTCCAGACTTGTTGTTGTCGTTCAGTCTCTAAGTCGAGTCCGACTCTTTGCGACCCTGTGGACTGCAGCGTGCCAGGCTTCCCAGTCCTCCACTGTCTCCTGGAGTTTGCGCAAGTCAATGTCCGTTGAATCAGTGATGCTGTTTAACCGTTTCATCCTTCCAGATGCTCAGGCTAAAAACCTTAGTGTCATCCCTGATCTTTCTCTCTCAGCTCTCACCTCAGCCAACCCACCAGGAAATCCCATCAGCACCACCCTCAAAATGTATCCAGAATCCGATGCTCCCTTCCCACCTCCTACACTGGCCCAAGCCTGGAGTGTGGCCGGTTTCCCCACTGCTCTCCAGCCTCCATCCTTCCAGCCCTAGCAGACTCCTCTACAGAAGCAACAGGCTGTTTAACAAGGATTCTGTTAAATCTAAGTCAGATCACGCTCCTGCTCTGTTTAAAACCTCCAAGTGGCTCCCATCTCACTCAGGGTGGCCCTAAATTCTTGCATGCTCTGACACCCAGCCACTCTCACCTGACCTCCTTCCCACCCTCCCAACTCCTGCTCCAGCCATGTTGGATTCCTGCTGCTGCTGCTACTGCTGCTAAGTCACTTCAGTCGTGTCCGACTCTGTGTGACCCCGTGGACGGCAGCCCACCAGCCTCTGCCATCCCTGGGATTCTCCTGGCAAGAACACTGGAGTGGGTTGCCATTTCCTTCTCTAGTGCATGAAAGTGAAAAGTGAAAGTGAAGTCTCTCAGTCATGTCTGACTCTTAGCGACCCCATGGGCTGCAGCCTACCAGGCTCCTCCGTCCATGGGATTTTCCAGGCAAGAGTACTGGAGTGGGGTGTCATTGCCTTCTCCGGTTGGATTCTTGATGTTCCTCAAACACACTGCTTGATCCATCTCTTCTACCTGGAATGCTCTCACCCTACAGATCCACATGGCTCACACCTACCCCTGCTTCAAGTTCTTGCCCCACAGGCTACCTCCTCAATGGGCCTTCATTTACCACTCTATTTAAAATTGCAACACTCCCAAACAAGCCCCATCTCTTGCTTTACTTTGTCACCACTTCATAAAGCACTGTTATTCCCCATTTATTTATCTTGTTCTATTTTCTTTTTCTGCCCTGGAATCTAAGCTCCACGAAGGCGGGAATACTTCCTTGCTCTATTGCCAGTGCCTTAAACTGGGCCTGCAACATAGCAGGTGCTCAGTGGATGTTTGTTGAATGAGTGAATGACCGAGCAGAGCTTGGAGGGAGAAGCCATGCTCAGCTTGGTCCCTGGAGGTTGTCATGGATGTGCCCACACTAGTCTGCCCACGGCAGGAGTTCAGTGAGCAGGCGTGGGATCTGGGTCCCCCTGCCTTTCATTGTGTAGCTGGTGGTAGTGGTTTAGTTGCTAAGTCGTGTCTGACACTTTGACTCCATGGACTGTAGACAGCCAGGCTCCTCTGTCTTTGGGGTTTCTCTGGCAAGAATACTGGAGAGAGCTGCCATTTCCTTCCTCAGGGGATCTCCCTGGCCCAAGGATCCAACTCAGGTCTCTGTCATTGCAGGTGGCTGGTTAGCAGTTTAGAACATCTCTTCTGAACCATTTTCATTTAGATTTTCTTGAAGCATCTGTCAGCTAAGGGAGACATCAGTCCCCAAATGCAGCCATGTTCAGGGGGTGAGGAGTCATTCCGTACCACTGCTGGAGCCAGCAAAAGGTCATTCATGTCCAGGACAAGCCACTGGAGGAGAAAGGATGGCAGAGATACAACCTGGAGAGAGAACAAAGAAGAGAAGATAAATGCCTTTGTTACTTACTTTTCCTTGCACCTACACAATAGCAAGAATAATGGAAATCGAAATAGAAGGTGAAAAAAAATCACCCAGAGTCTTGACACCCTGCACAAATCATGCTGTGATTTATTTGTGATATATTCATTTGCGATGAGAGGCCCTGGGCAAAGGCTGCAGGCAGTGGTTCCAGAGACACAGAGCAGGGGACTGGGTTCCAGGGCTGTCCGCCGAGTTCCCAGCCTCACGGTCGAGGTGCCAGACGAATCAGAGCAGAAGCAGGGAGGGCTTCCACTTCCCCTCTAGATAATGTGACAGAATGACTGGCATCTGAAAAACACAGGCAGTGCACTCAGGAAGAGGCAGATGCTGGAGTCGGGGAAGAAGGAGGCAGGCTCTGGCACCAGACGGAGTCAATTTCAGTTCCACCTCTTCCTGGCTGGGTGAACTAGGGCAAGCTACTTAACCTCTCTGAGTTTCAGCTTCAACTTTTGCAAGATGGATCTACTCTTACCCTACAAGGTTATCATGGAGATTATCTAATAGAATTTCTACATATTTATATTTAGATATTTATATATAATGGGCTTCCCAGGTGGCTCAGTGGTAAAGAACTCGCCTGAAATGCAGGAGTTGATGGGGACGCATGTTTGATTCCTGGGTCAGGAAGATCCCCTGGAGGAGGAAATGGCAGCCCACTCCAGTATTCTTGCTTGGGAAATCCTATGGACAGAAGAGCCTGGTTGGCTTCAGTCCATGAGGTCACAAAGAGTCAGACATGACTGAACCTGCATGCTATGCTATTTAGATATAGTAATATATCTAAATATATATTTATGTTATATACATATAGTTTAACACACATGTATATATCATTTTACATATGCAGTAAACCCTCTGTCAATGATAGCTGCTATTACTATTACTACTACTACCGTTCATATTCAGTTGTGTCTGACTCTGCGACCCCATGGATTGTAGCTCATTAGGCTCCTCTGTTCATGGGATTCTCCAGGCAAGGATACTCGAGTGGGTTGCCATTTCCTCCTCCAGGGAATCTTCCTGACCCAGGGATCGAACCCTCTTCTCTTAGCTCTCCTGCATTAGCAGATTGGTTCTTTATGACTAGCACCACCTGGGAAGCCTAGTTCTATCATTATTCTATTAAAGGGATTCCTTGCTGGCTCAGAAGGTAAAGAATTTGCTGCAGTACAGGAGACCCAAGTTCAATCCCTGGGATGGGAAGATCCCCTAGAGAAGGGAATGGCAACCCACTCCAGTATTCTTACCTAAAAAAAAACTCCGATAGACAGAGGAGACTAGTGGGCTACAGTCCATAGAGTTGCAAAGAGTCAGACATGACTGAGTGACTAACACTTTTCAAAGACAATAACAGAGTAAAGAGAAAGAAACCAGAATGAAAATGCTTTTCTTCCCATGTGCTTAACCGAGGTTTTGAACCCTGTAGACAGAGGGGGGAACTTCTTTAGAACAGATTATTCAAAGCACAAGAAAATGGTTGTTTTCCAGAGGGGAAAAGAAGGCATTTAGCATATCACACAGACACACATATTTCCTTTAATCAAAATCAGGCTAATGTGATCACCGAACCTCTGAGCAGGGCTCCTGTTCATTTTCCCTCTGCAGGGCTTCGTAGGCAGAACTCCCTCCTCAGACTCTAAAATCCCACCAAGTGGGGAACCGACAGCTCAGAAAATTGCAAGAGCCCGGTGACTGAAGGAAACACGCAGCTTGGGAGGTAAATGAGCTGCTGAATTCTATCTGCCCCCCATTTCCTCACCAGGTGCCACCCTGGGAGGAGTGGCTGGCTTGAGGGAGCATGGTCATGTGATAGCAGACAAGAGGTGCCACCTGGACCACACAGGCTCTTGTGGTCCAGAGCCCAGCCTCCTCGCCTCCTGGGCATGGGTGGCCTGAGCCCATCCTTTGATATCTGCAAGGCACAGCTTCCCCATCTCTAAATGGGGCTTATTAGAGTCTCTATTACCTGGGCCGGTGGCAGGCACTAAATGAGACGGTATGTGCAAATCAAATAGCATGATGCCCGGCATGTAAGATGCTCTCAGAGTGGATGCTGTGGGGCCGTTTGGCACTCACCCCTCCTACAAAAGCCGATGGTCCCTACAGATCTTTTCCCTAAGTCTTCACTCACTGCAGCGTCTCTCACAGCTCTCTCACAGGGATGATGGGCAGGAGTTAGTAGATAAATATCCATTTTCTTTGCCCCTCACCTAAGGCAGCTTTGAGGTCTGCTCTTCAAGACTTCCAGAGACCCTCCAGGGAATGAGCCCCATTGCCCACTGCAGTCACCTGCTCTTTAACACACTTGGTATTGCCTTCCTTCCCTTACTCCTTCACCCTCACTTCTCCCAGCCAGTGTTTCCTAGGATCACCTCCCAAATAAACTACTGCACTCATGTCTCTGTCCCTGGACTTGCCTCTAGGATAACTCAACTTAAGGTGGTGCTCAATAGATGCCAGTGATTCAAGCAGTGAGAAGCAGCAGTATCTGGAGTCTGAGACCCCAGCAGAACATCTAGTTAACATCCAGCCTCACAACGCTCAAGAGGGAGGCTAGAGAAGACTGTTGGGCATCACCCACAGAGACAAGAGAAGGCTTTTTGGTTGTTGTTTGGTTTTTATTTTCTGAAGATTTATAGAAAGATATAAGTTGGCCAGACCCTGGTCATCAAGTGTGGAAACAGAACTGATATTAGAGACAACCAAAACCCATCCCAGAAAGTACTGTATCTCAGGAGACCTTTATAATGAGATCTGTAGTCAACCTTCGCTCCTTCTCTCGGGGTATGTAGTTACTGAGAATTACCACTGAGCTCTGTTTCCAGTCTGTCTTGTGCTCCTGGGAAGCTGCAGAAAGGCACTTTAAAGCTGATTCTTTAAGATGTGACTCTCTGTTTTTGTCCTCGCTGATGAACTCTTGACCGTACTGAGTGTGACAGTCTCCCTTTAAGGTCATGAAGATTTCAACACATTCTGAGGGTGGCACCTGCATTTCCTGTTTCAAGTCTTAACTAGGAGTATTGTTTCTCTTTTGTTTATCTATCACATATTTATTTGGGGCCAAGGAGGGGAGAGACACATCCTAGGGGCTTTTGGTGTGGGTGTCAGCCAAAAGGAAATTGTAGAGACAGCTTTCAATCAAATTTACAAGGGAATGTTGGGGAAGAAAAGAAAGTGGTTGGACAGACAGCTGGAAGCACAGACATTTGCAAGGCAAGTGGGGAAGAAGGAATCTGTGCCAAGATTAAGAAGGGGCCAACTGAGAAATGGAAGGGATACAGACAGGATCACCTGTAAAGTCAGGAAGAAGGACGTCAAAAAGTTGGGGGTGGGGCGGGAAGATTTTTCACTATTAAAAGAGTTTAATGATAATTCACAGTATGGCCGAAGATTAGGGGAAACAAGTGCTGTCTATCCCAACTCATGGGTGTCATTTGATAAAATTTTTCAGGAGGGCAATTTAGTAATGCTCACCCAGTCTTTAAAATACATACACCCTTTTGGAGCAATTTTGCTTTCAGTCATTTATTGTTAGATTTCGCTTCTGAAATGCTCTTTGTAATTCTGTTCCTAACAGGGGAAAACTAGGCTGAACCTATATGTGACTTAAAACATTCCAACAATAGGCATTTAGTTCCATAAATTATGGTTTTATCCAGACTGCAGAATGTCAAGGAACTATTCACACTGACAGTGTGAATGTTTATTGACATGAGAATGGACTCGACCACACAGCCAATGAGAAAATGAATCACAGAGCCGTGTGTTAAGTGTGATCTCCATTCTTTATTCCGGTTGTTAATAGATATTGATTAAAAGTCTATAAGAACAGCACCACAGTATCAATAGAGGTTCCTCTTGGTGATGAGTAGTGAGGGGGTCCGTGGTGGGGGATCAGCTTCCACCTGGCCCTAAATGCCACCTGCGACTGATGCCCACCCAGCTGGTGCCAGCATCCTGTAACCCCTTCTTTTATTTATTTATTTATTTATGGCTGTGCTGGGTCTTTGCTGCTCGGGCTTTTCTCTGCAGCAAGTGGGGACTACTTTCTAATTGTGGTGCGGGGGCTTCTCTTTACGGGGGCTTCTCTTGTTGCAGAGCAGTACACGGGCTCCAGAAGTTGCATGGACTCAGTAGCTGCGGTTCCTGGACTCTAGAGCACAGGCTCAGTAGTGGTGGTGCATGAACTTAGTTACTCCACAGCATATAGGATCTTCCCAGACCAAGGATCGAACCTGTGTCTCCTCACTGGCAGGCAGATTCTTCACCACTGAGCCACCAGGGAAGCCCCTGTAAGCCCTCCTAATGTACCTTTCCTATTGCAGAAGTTGGGGTGTCTCCCCCCAAATCTCACTATACTTCCCAGACTCCCTCAAAACTTAGAAACTTCAGTGATCTTGCCAGTTTAAAAATACTCCTGTGGACTGAATTGTGTCTCCCAAAATTGATATGTTGAAGCTTAACCACCCCCTCAACCAAAAGTGATGGCATTTGGAGATATGGCCTTTGGAAGGTGATTAGGCTTAGATGAAGTCATGAGAGTGGGACCCATATGATGGGATCAGTGCTCTATTTAGAAGAGATACCAAATAATTCTCTGCCCTGTGAGAATACAACGAGTGAGAAGGCAGCCGTCTGCAAGCCAGGAGGAGAACCACATCAGCCAGCATGTTGATCTTAGACTTCTCAGCCTCCATAACTGAGATAAGTGAGAGCTAAGTGCCTGTTATTCAAGCTACCCAGTCTATGGTATTTTTCTATAGCAGCCAGAACACATACCACATCTGTGTTTTATGCAGCAAGCCAGATTTCCGAAATTGGATTCTTTTTCACTTCTTAAAGGTTAACTTCTAAACACTGACCTTCATGGGGCTTGACTGCTTTGGCTGTTTCTGTCTGGTGGCTATGGCCTCATTCCTGGGCAGTTCCAGTGGCCTGGACTCCAGTGACCTGGCAGGGCTCATGAACCTAGTATTGTTGGTGTGGATGGTAGCAAGTGCATCCTGCTTCAGCAGCTGGGTTGGGGCAGTGGCGATGCTGGTCTTGGTGGCAGAGGTTTAAATCTGGAACAGCAGCCCCTCAATTCTACAAGAGGCTTCCTGACCATAGAAGTGACAACCCCTGGGGCTTCCCAGGGGGCACAGTGATAAAGAATCCGCCTGCCAGTGCAGAAGTGACAGCCTCCTTTTTGGTGGCCCAGTTCTGCTGCCTGACTGCAGGAATCAATCCTGAAAGGTCAAACTGGAGTCTGGGCCTCCAACCCCTAACGATTCTATAGACCATTAAAGATCCGGTGAAATATCCCTTCTCTCCTCTGAAACTAGCCTGAGTGTCCTCATCTCATTACTCCTAACAAAGGGGAGTTAGGGCTGGGTTCTTTCTTCCCCTCTGCCCTATTTTAAGGCCTGAGCTCAAAACCCAACTTCCCTTGGAAACCTCCCTTTGATTCTCAAAAACTCTCAACAGCGACTACTCCATCCTTTGTGCTCCTGCCATAATCTATCCTAATGTAAGGTGATCTTTCTGCCTGACCAGGATGGGACGTCTACCAAGGCCTCAGGGGACAGAAAGTCACAAAGATCTTATTTCAAAGATCTAGGTCACCATATCTGAATTTTTCTGATATGCAGATGGTATCATGTACTATTAATATTGTAAAAGAAGCTTCAGAAATAAGGCTATAACATGGTGAAGGTGAAACCAGAGGCAGTACGGAAAGCTATGCTGAAACCAAGAACAAACTAGAGAAACTGACTCCCCAAAAAGAAGTGTTTGGATTTTACCACTGGGTCCTTGATGAGTCTCCTGGATAAGAATCATCCGATATCATAATCCCTCACCACACAAGGCTACCGAGTACTTGAAACAATTATTCCAAACTGAGATGTGCTCTAAGTATAACGCAAAGCATAAGTGAAGAACCGACTCATTGGAAAAGACCCTGATGCTGGGAAAGATTGAAGGCAGAAGGAGAAGGGGATGGCAGAGGATGAGATGGTTGGATGGCATCACTGACTCGATGGACATGAGTCTGAGCAAGCTCCGTGAGTTGGTGATGGACAGGGAGGCCTGATGTGCTGTGGTCCATGGGGTCGCAAAGAGTCGGACACGACTGAGAGACTAAACTAACTGAACTGAGAATAAAATACACACCGGACTCCTAAGAGTCTGCCAAAAAAATAAAATAAAATAAAGAAGAATGTGAAATATTGCATTAGTGGCCTTTCTACTGATTACAGGCCAAAATGATAGCAGCTTGGATTTTTTGTTGTTGCTGTTGTTCAGTCACTAATTTGTGTCCGATTCTTTGCAACCCTACGGACTGCAACACGTCAGGCTCCTCTGTTCTCCGCTATCTCTCGGAGTTTGCTGAAATTCATGTCTGTTGGGTCAGTGATGCTATCTAACCATCTCATCGTCTGCCACCCCCTTCTCCTTTTGCCTTCAATCTTTCTTAGCATCAGCCATCTTGGATATAGTGTGTTAAACTAAATATGTTATTAAAGCTCATATTACCTGTCCTTTTTACTTTTTGAACGTGGCTGATAGAAAAATTTTAAATTCTGCATGTGCTTGGCATTCTATTTCTAATAGACGATGGTGCTGCCCTAGAGCACCTCAGGGAACAGGGACGGATGGGAGCCTGAGCTTGAGGGTCAGGAAGTGAGCACACTAAAGGGAGATGAAGAGAGGTGGGAGAGAAGGTAGATTTTTCAGAAAATTCACAGTAAATTAAAAAGGAACCACGGAAAATGGCTTCAGGGGAAGAGAGAGTCCAGGGAATGTATTTTAGGATGAGGAATCTGCGGATGCTGGCTGAAAATTAGGGTCCAAGAGTGGGAAAGAAAATCTGCCAGAGAGAGGAAAATTTATTGAGCAGTCCCAGAGTGGGAATGGAGGATGGGGACAGACACTGAACTCCTAGGGAGGAGGAGTATTTATGGGCATTAATCCCTTAACTGAAAAGGCAGGCTGAAACAGTACAGGGTGAAACAATACGTGTGTGTAATATACACACACCAAAGACAGAATAATCACCAAAGACGTGCGTGCTTTCTAGGGAGTCGGACTGCCGTTTCCTCTCAAGTGGATTTTCCTGTGTCTTCCAGTCTCTTTCATTCTCCAGGTATTGATTATGTAATTACAGAATCCAAGAGGCTTAGGAAGCTTCTGCGTTGCAGAAGGACACACAGAAAGCAGTTCTTTTGAGTCCCCTGAGACTCACCCCAGGCTTAGCAATCAGAATCTTGGGGTGGGGGCTCCCCAGTGATTTTGAAGGCAGCCCTGCTCAGAACCTCTCTGGCTCTGCTGCACAACCCATAAAGCTGCCTGGAGGCACAATGAAGCTTTGTAATACAGATGTGGGCTTTGGTTCCTGGCCTGGGTGCCATCCATCTCTCAGATCGATGGCCCCTCCAGGGTTGCTGGCTCAGCAACCTGTTCTCAGGCAGCAGCAAAGAAGCCTGGGAAGGCTTCTGGTTCGAAGCTGAGTCCGGGGAGCTTCCCAGGCAGGCCTGAAACTGATGACAGTTTCAGGTGACAGTGTCAGTCACCAGTCTGGCAGACGCCCCAGAAAGACAGTTGCATTAAATTCCTTCAGCCCTCTCACCTTTAATCCCCTGGCTGGCCAGGGCTGGTTGGGGTCATCCCATTCCACGTTGAGTTCAGGATAAAATGAGCTTAGGGAGCACTAACTATGGGCCCGGAGGTGGGGCGGCATTGGACATACCCCATCCCACTGACTGTTTTTTAAATAATTTTATTTATGTATTTATTTTTGGCTGTGCTGGGTCTTCACTGCTGTGTGAGCTTTTCTCTAGTTGTGGGGAGAGAGGGGCTGCACTTTGTCGCAGTGCTCCAGCTTCTCTTGTTGCAGAGCACAGGCTCTAGAGTACTCAGGCATCAGTAGCTGCAGCTCCCAGACTTCAGAGCACAGGCTCAATAGTTGCAACTCTGCGGCAGGTGGGATCTTCCTGGGCCAGGAATTGAACCTGTGTCGCCTGCATTGGCAGGTGGATTCTTTACCACTGAGTTACCAGGGAAGCCCCCCACTGACTCTTCATAACAACCCCACTGATGCTGATACCTTTTACTTCCCATTTTACAGATGAGGAAACCGAGACTCAGAGAAGTTAAGCCACTTGCCCAAGGGCACAAAAACCCAAGGCTGATCACTTAGTGGTCATACAGAACTCAAGCCAGTCTCAGGATGGGCTCTGTGTTCACCTCAGAGCCCATCCTGAGATTTCTCATTTACCTGCTTTTGTCCTTGACCTGCATATTTGAGTCTTAGGGAAGAAGGGTTTGGACTCTAGGAGTGAGCAGAATTTTGCATCTCTCTCTCCATTACCTGGCAGAAAGATGGAGAGTGCCTGGGGCTGGCCTCCTGCAGAGAGAAGTTCAGGGGGGCACCCTTTTAGGGAAAGGGTCCCTGTGAGGGGGCCAGAAGTAACTATATTCAATATGGTGTCACTTTTGACTTGTGGAAACTTGCCAAATGATTACAAACTAAATCTCCCGATGACAAAATAATGAGCAACTCATTTGAAATGCAAAATATTGGTAAATAGGTAAATCTCTGGTGAGAAGATAGAATAAATGGCACTTGGATGACATTTTGTGATTAAATTAAATGGCAACGGACTCGTGAATAATGTACCTAGAGATGTCTGGGGAGGGCAGTTTTTTCCCCTGAAGCTCAGGATGTCGAGCCCCAACTGTTTCCAGTTCCAGTCTAGGAGCTCAGCTGTCAGTCATGGGCTCTGGGATTTGAGGTGGGCAACTGGCCGGTCTACTCCACCACAGACCTTCAGAGAAAGCAGGGCCTGCCTTGTCCTTCCAGGAACCAACCCCATGTCTGACGGTGCCAGAGGAACCTTCACAATGTCTAGTCCACTTCTACACCTAGGGAAGCTAAGAGCCAGAAAAGGCAAGACACTCATCCAAGGGTGACTGGCAGAGCCAGGACTAGGACCCAGGTCTTCTGACCTGAAGCCCAGAAACCTGCCTTCTGCTCCACATCTCTCTTTAGCCCAGTAGTGACTAGTCTCCAGAGACGACCCCCCAAATAAACTGTACCTCCCAATGAGTGGTCCCCGCCCCTTGAATGTGGGCTGGTCTGTGACTTGTTGTTGACCAACAGAACATGATGGAAGTAACGCTGTATGACCTCCAAGGCTAGGTAACAAGAAACCTTGTAACCTCTACCCAGGCTTATTGGATGCTTGCTCTGGGGAAAGCCAGACACCCTGTAAGAAGTCCAACTATGCTCCAGGCTGTGAGGATACCCCAGCTAGCCACGTGAAGAATGTGCACAGAGAGGGACATGGCCGGGTAGCCCCCAGCTCTTCCAGCATCTCAACTGAAACACAAGAGATGCACATGAAGAAGTCATCTTAGACAACCAGCCCTGTCGGGCTTTCGGATGACTCCACCCAATCCGCCATCTGGGCTGTGACCCCTCGAGAGATCCCAGTGGAAATTTACCCAGCTCAGATATGCAGATGACACCACCCGTAAGACAGAAAGTGAAGAGGAACTAAAAAGCCTCCTGATGAAAGTGAAAGAGGAGAGTGAAAAAGTTGGCTTAAAGCTCAACATTCAGAAAACGAAGATCATGGCATCTGGTCCCATCACTTCATAGGAAATAGATGCGGAAACAGTGGAAACAGTGTCAGACTTTATTATTTTGGGGCTCCAAAATCACTGCAGATGGTGATTGCAGCCATAAAATTAAAAGACGCTTGCTCCTTGGAAGGAAAGTTATGACCAACCTAGATAGCATATTAAAAAGCAGAGACATTACTTTGCCAATAAAGGTCCATCTAGTCAAGGCTATGATTTTTCCAGTGGTGATGTATGGATGTGAGAGTTGGACTGTGAAGAAAGCTGAGTGCCGAAGAATTGATGCTTTTGAACTGTGGTGTTGGAGAAGACTCTTGAGAGTCCCTTGGACTGCAAGGAGATCCAACTAGTCCATTCTAAAGGAAATCAGTCCTGGGTGTTCATTGGAAGGACTGATGTTGAAGCTGAAACTCCAATACTTTGGCCACCTCATGCGAAGAGTTGACTCATTGGAAAAGACTCTGATGCTGGGAGGGATTGGGGGCAGGAGGAGAAGGGGATGACAGAGGATGAGATGGCTGGATGGCATCACGGACTCGATGGACGTGAGTCTGAGTGAACTCCGGGAGTTGGTGATGGACAGGGAGGCCTGGCGTGCTGCGATTCATGGGGTCGCAAAGAGTTGGACACGACTGAGCGACTGAACTGAACTGAACTGCGTCTCATCAACCCACAGAAATGTGAACATCAGTTCAGTTCAGTTCAGTTCAGTTCAGTCACTCAGTCGTGTCCAGCTCTTTGAGACCCCATGAATCGCAGCACGCCAGGCCTCCCTGTCCATCACCAACTCCGGGAGTTCACTCAGACTCGCATTCATCAAGTCAGTGATGCCATCCAGCCATCTCATCCTCTGTCATCCCCTTCTTCTCCTGCCCCCAATCCCTCCCAGCATCAAAGTCTTTTACGATGTGAACATAAGTAATAAATTACTGGGGGACTTCCCTGGTGGTCCAGTGGTTGAGAATCCATCTGCTAATGCAGGGGATGTGAGTTCAATCCCTGGTCCAGGAACTAAGATTCCACATGCAGAGAGGCAACTAAGCTCATGTTTCATAATTACTGAGCCTGCTCACGGCAGCTACTGAAGTCCAGGCACCCTACAGCCTGTGCAGACAAGATAAGCCACCACAGTGAGAAACCTGTGCCCTGCAACTAGATAAAGTAGAACACAGCAATGAAGACCCAGTGCAGCCAAAAGTTTAAAAATAAATTAAAAATAAAGTGATAAATTACTGGGACTTCTGTGAGGTGCAGTGGTTAAAATTCCATGCTCCCAATCCAAGGATACAGAGGGTTCGGGTTCAATCCCTGCTTAGGGAACTGGGGCCTCAACTGATAGTTCACACACCACAACTAAAGATTGTGTATGCCACTATGAAGATGGAAGATCCCACACACTGCAACTAAGACCTGGCATAGCCAAATAAATAAATAAATGAAAATAACTTTTTTTAAAAAAAAGCATCTCTTCAAAAAAAAAAAAAAAGACTGAGTCATAGCACTGGCTAGGTGGCAGTAGTTTGCAGGGCTGAGACCAGGTTCTCCAGAAAGCTGCAATGCTCTGAGTCAGCGTCCAACTCATGGTGCCATTTCTCCAATAGCCAAGATTCATGATCCAGGAATCAAGGGCCAGAAACGAGAGTGGTACCACCCACTAGGACCCCTTAGTGACCTGATAGCAAAATGCTTGCTTCCTCTCCCTGTGACTTTATGCTCCGCTGGCCCAGAGGTCTTACTTACGAATGGACAGATGGTTCCACTTGGAGACACATGATTGTTCTACTGAACAAGAAGTTGACTGCCACCTGGTCACTTCAGACTCCTCGTGCCTCTCAATCAACAGGCGAGTAAGAGAGTTACAGTGCTAGCTAAGGTAATTGATCTTGATTACCAAGAGGAAATTGGACTGCTGCACCACAGTGGAAGTAAGGAAGAGTATTGTTGTTCAGTTGCTAAGTCATGCCCAACTCCTTCCAACCTCATGGACTGTAGCCTGCCAGGCTCATCTGTCCATGGGATTTCCCAGGCAAGAATACTGAAGTGGGTTGCTATTTCCTTCTTCAAGGGATCTTCTTGGCCCAGGGATGGAACCTGCATCTCCTGCATTAGCAGGTGGATTCTTTACCACTGAACCACCAGGGAAGCCCAAGGAAGAGCATGCCAACTGAAAATTGTCACTTGCCATCTGCCGCTACAAGGATTAGGTCACTAGCCACTGCAGCCTCTGACCTTCAACACACCCTAAACTCTTTTTAGGAATGAGCACTCTGTGCTCTGGGGAAAATTGGCAGAATAGGCCTTTGGATAGTCAGATATTTTCAGGAGAAGATTTTATGTGCCCAATTCTTACATCCCCTCATACCTAGAAAAGCACTATAAATCATTAATGATTACATCTGCTCCTTATGACTAGCAACAAGCCTCTGCCAAAAGGTGAGCTCGACTGCACCTACCTCCCTTCACTAAAATCACACATAACACTGAACATCCCCCCCCACCACCACCACCTCTTTGGAGCAGTTTCTCAAAGCTATCTGAAATTCTCTCTCCTGGGCAATAGTCCTGATTTTGCCCCCAAAAAACCTTAGCACACAACTCATAATGTACATTGTTATTTTCAGTTGACAAGTATTCTGGAATACAAAAGATCCCTCAGGATGTCTTTTAGGATTACCGTGCCCTTTGATTAAAGTCACTGAAAAACTACCACAACTCAATCCAGGAAGGACTACCTACATTGAGGTGCTTCCTGAAGGCAAATGGAATACAAATATAGTGTCAAGAAAGGTAGTTTTAAATACCAACTATGACCATGTGACCAGTGTAAAAAAATCAAGGACTTTAAGTGTCATGAGTATTTCCACCTTATTTGTTATGTTTGTGTGTATATATACATGTATTAAGTAAATATCTTTGTTTCCTTTCTTTATCATGTAACATAAGATGTACTGACTTTATGTCAGTACTTAGATATTGTTAATTTTACATCATAGTATCTAAGTTATAGGATATCAGAAAAAAGAGTAAATATCCCTCAAGTAAACATCACTTACCTCTTCTTCTGGGAAAGAGATCAGTGCATTTTCAGTTGTATGAAGCATAGTTCAATCAAGTTAGGTGGACTTATGACCTTGCTATTGTATTTGTTCAGAGATTAGGTACAGTATAAGGGGATGTGTATGGAGGCCAAGTTGATAAGAGTTGAACTTATGACAGTTAATTTTACCTATCAACTTGGTTGGACAAAGGGTTGACCAGATAGTCAGTAAAACATCATTGCTATCTCACATGTCTGTGAGGACATCCCCAGAAGAGACAAGCATTTGAATTGGAAGACTAAGTAAAGAAAGATCACCCTTTACCAACATAGGTGGGCATCATTCAATCCATCTAGGGCCTGGATAGAATGAAGAGGCAGAGGAAGTGCAAACTTCCTCTCTTTGCTTGAGCTGGGACACCCATCTTCTTCTGCCCTGGACATCAGTGCTCCTGGCTGTGGGGCCTTCAGACACAGACCAAGACTCACACCATGGGTCCCCTAATTCTCAGGTTTGGGGACTCAGACTTACACCATCAACATCCCTGATTCTCAGGCTTTCAGTCCCCAGTGAATTATACCACCAGCTTTCCTGGTTCTCCAGCTTTCAGATGGCAGATGGCGGAACTTCTCAGCCTCTATTATTGTGTGAGCCAATTCCTATTTTAAAAATCTCTATACCTCTTTTATGCATATATATATATACATATCCCATTGATTCTGTTTCCCTGGAGAATGCTGACTAATCCAGCTACTAAGTTTGGGGCCAGTTTTTTATATAGCAATTTATAATCAGCATATAACTGACCTTCACAAAGAGAAAGAGTTTTCAGACAGCTCTAGCAATGGGAGATCAGGGCGTCCAGCCCCTCCTTCTGAGTTTAACGTGGGTTAAATCTGAACCCTGGATCTCCCATGAGGCCCACTGTTTCCCAGGTCCAAGGAAACCTGTCAGAGGTCATAGAGACACGGACCCTTTGGTTTATTTATTCAACAAATATGGATGAAGTTCCACCGTGCGAGCAGTAAGGGTACAGTTGGGAGAAAAACAAACACTGATCTCACTCTCCTGGGACTTACATTTCAGCAGGAAAAACAGACACCAGTCAGGTAGCCCTAGGCGTCCAGTTAGAGAGAGAAGTGTTCGGATTCCATGAGAGGCAGCCCTGCCCACCCTCCTGAATCCCCATCCAGTACCCATTGCCTCAAAGGAGGGGACACATGACAAGCCATCTGGGGAGGCTCCCAGTGTGCCTTACCTATGGGCTCACTGGTGTGAGAAGATTAAATATGAAAAATGTTCATAAATTACTCCTTGCAAGTGGGTGGTGCATAATGCTCAGTAAATGGCAGCTGTTGCTTTTATTTTCATTACTACCATGGTCATTAATGAAAGTCATACAGAGTGAAATAAGTCAGAAAGAGAAAAATAAAAATCTTTCATGCATATGTGTGGAGTACATGAATTCAGATGTGTGGAATCTAGAAAAATGGTACAGATGAACCTATTTGCAGGGCAGGAATAGAGATGCAGATGTAGTGAACAGACTTAGGAACAGAGTAGGGGAAGGGGAGGGTGGGACAGACTGAGAGATTAGGATTGACACATCCATACTATCATGTGTAAATAGCTAGTGGGAAGCTGCTGTTTAGCACAGGGAACTCAGTTCCATGCTCTGTGGTGACCTAGACAGGTGGGATGGGGGTGGGGGTGGGATGGGGGGGGGGGTGGGAGGGAGGTCCACGAGGGAGGGGATATATGTATACATATAGCTCATTCACTTTCTTGTACACCAGAAACTAACACAACATTGTAAAGCAATTATACTCTCATAAATGTTTAAAAAGTGAGTGTGCTTTACAAGAGTCTTCTATTTTTCCCAAAGTAATGGAGCACCTGTGGAGTATCTTTCCACTGCCTGCTTTGTAACCTGTTTGCAGTGGGATCCTCCCCAAGCCCCTGAAGCTTAACATCCCCAGATCTTCCTCCTCTCAGTCTTTTTCCCAACACTGCTCATCCTGACTTCTCAGCTCTGCCAGTGGCTCCAGTATCCATGACTTGGGGACACTTGAGCCAGTTCTCTTGTAAATGGGGTGGGAGGGAGCTCAGGGGGGAGTAAAGAGAGTAGGCTTCTCCAAGCCCAGGAGGATAGTGCTCCAAGATAGTTTTGATTTCCTATTACGGGATTCTTTTCAATAAAGGCAACTGTGTAAATGCACACAGAAATTGCCCTGGAGAAGGAAATGGCAACCCATGCCAGTATAGTTGCCTGGAAAATCCCACGGACAGAGAACCCTGGTGGGCTACAGCCCATGGGTCACCAAAGAGTCAAACATAACTTAGCAACTAAACTCCAACATATACATTGATGTAATTTTTAGACTAAAATTTTTCCCCATAAATCACTATCAAATATCATTGCCGTTCTCTGGAGACAGTTGGTGTTTGAATCCTGGTTCTGCCAGGATTCACTAGCTTTGTGCCATTCAATCTCTCTGTGCCTCAGTTTCCCCGTCTGTAAAATGGGAATTATGGCAGTGCCAAACACACAGGATTGAAGCAAATTAAATGAATCAGCAGTACAGACAAAGCCCTTAGAACAACCAGGTTAGCAACTATTTGATGAATGTTAGCTACTGTTTCCATTTCCTCTCCAGGAAATGGCTTTGATGCAGGTATTACCAGGACAGGCTGGTTGAGGCTGAGGCCGGTGGTGGTGGAATCTGTTTCTCCCTTTCTACCACTGGAAAACCAGGTCCTGGTTCTTCTCTGACATACTCCAGGGTCTTGGGCACCTCTGACCCCTTCCAGCTGGGCTGCGGATGTCCCCACCCACATCCCAGGGGTTTGGGCAAGATGGGTATGAGAAAGTTCTGAGAATGCAAATCACAGAATGCGCACAGCAGTGGAGTAAGCTCCCTGGCCTCCTGCATTGAGGCTGAGCAACTGAAGCCTCTAAAGAGATGAGAGGGAGGGACAGGTGGCAACAGACACAGGGAAGGTGCAAACAAAGGGCCCCCAGAACATCTGAAGTCCTTACCACCTGCTCCCGCCCCGCATTCCCTGCATGCAAGTTCGCCTTGCTAGGTCTGGGCCTCCAGGGCCGAGTTGTGCGGGACAGGGAGGCCTGTCCTACTGAGGAACCACCACCTCCCTGCAGTTCCAGGGATTTCCAGAAAACCACTGGGAGGGTTAGAGGGGCCAGCAGGAGGAGTGCCAAGTTCACAGTCCTACCCCAGAGCCCAGGCTTCCTCCCTGTCAACAGCCTGCCCAGTTCAAGGGAAAACTAGAGTCACAAGCCCCAGTCAGGTGCAGCCACATCCAGAGATAGGCAAGAAGAGAGGGCAGGCAAGGGCCCCTGCTGAGTGACAGAGCTGGGAGCTTGGGCACGGGACAGTGAGCCATGCAGTCATCCAGACCAGGGTTCGAGTCCCTCCTCTGCCTCTCACTCAGTGTGTGACCTTGGGCAAATCACTCAGTCTCTCCAAGCCTCAGTTTCCATTTCTGTAAAATGGGTATAAATAACCACCGATCATGAGACTGTGTATGAAGGGTGTTCACAAGTGACGAGCGCTTTATAATTATTACTGCTGCTGTTGTTGTTGTTGGCCTAGTGAGTCTGAAAGGGAGGTGGGCTTGTCCCTCATTGTGAATTTCTCTCTCCTGACCCAGGAACACCAGTGACTTGTGTGAAGCTTCCCCCAGGATGTCTGCCTCAGAGATGGAAAGGGCAGGGTGGAGAGGAGGTTGGCTATAGACCCAGAGCCAAGGGCCAGAGGCTCCCGGAGATGTGTGGCCAGTGGGAAACAAGGACATAGATTGAATAGCATCTCCAAGAGTCTGTTACTCAGGCACAAAAGGATGTTTTCTTCTGGGAAGCTGAAATGCCCTTGTCTCCCATCCCATTCCCTCAGATGCTACACACATTCACTCCTACCATGGTCCCTTCTGTCCAGAGGTCTGAGCAGAGTCCTCCAACCAAACCCAGCTGTGGGAAAAGGCTGGAGGCACGGGGCTGAGAGGAGAGAGCCAAACCTGGCCTTCACTGCTGAGATGGCAAACTGACCCCAATTTCCATTTTCCCAGGACACCTGGAGGTGTCTGGTGAAGGAGAAGAGCCTGAGTGGAGAGTTTGGAGCCTCTGACTGTAGGTTCATCTCCACCCCATGAAAATGACATTGTTAGAACGGGGGTGCTGCTCTTAGAGGCCCCGCGCCTCTAAGTGGGACTGCTATGAGGCTAAAATAACATGAAAGCTTTCCAGCACAGAGGCTGTGTTCCAGCACCCTTTAGGCAGTGGCACTGAGGTGCCTTCTGTGATTATAGGTAATAGCTCTATGAAGGCATTAAGTTATTACACAGCGTTGTCATTAAGCTACTTTGTGTCACTGAATTTAACTCCCATCCCCTCCCCCAGTGACAGGAAGAGATTCCAGCGCCAACACTTGGGGGCTGAGAGTCCTGCCCAGGTGATTCTGGGAACTTGGGGGCTGAGAGTCCCACTCAGGGAATGCTGGGAACTTCCTTTTCTTTTTTGCTAAAAGAGGCTCCTGATCTTTGTACTCACTGGCTCCTTCTTGAGCCTAGAATTTATGGGAAAGGAAAGAAATATTTCACCTAACAAATTGTCGAGCCTCTGTCTTTAGTCACTAGTCGAGGGAATTTATCTCACATAAATATGAGAGAGAAGAAGGCTCTGACTGAAATGCAAATCCGAACTACAATGAGGTATCGCCTCACACCAGTCAGAATGGCCATCATTAAAAGGTCTACAAATAATAACTGCTAGAGAGGGTGTGGAGAAAAGGGAACCCTCCAACTCTACTAGTGGGAATGTAAATTAGTGCAGCCACTACGGAGAACAGTTTGGAAGTTCCTAAAAGCTAAAAACAGCTACTGTATGACCCAGCAATCCCACTACTGGACATGTAGCCTGAGAAAACCGTAATTCAAAAGGACACGTGTACCCCAGTGCTCATTGCAGCACTCTTTACAACAGTCAGGACATGGAAACAGCCTAAATGTCCAACAGATGAAGGGTTTAGACAATCTTATTTGCAAAGCAGAAATAGAAACACAGACGAAGAGAACAAATGTATGGATACCAAGGGGGAAGGGGAGGAGGGATGAACTGGGAGATCAGGACTGACATATATACTACCAATACTATGTTTAAATAGATAACCAATGAGAACCCACTGTATAGGTGGCCTAAATGGGAAGGAAACCCCAAAAAAGAGGGATATATGTAAACATATAGCTGATTCACTTTCCTATATAGCAGAAACTAGCCTAGGCTTCCCTGATGGCTCAGTGGTAAGGAATCCACCTGGAAAGCAGGAGAATGCCTGCAATGCAGGAGATGCAAGTTCAATCCCTGGTTTGGGAAGATCCCTTGGAGAAGGAAATGGCAAGCCATTCCAGTATTCTTGCCTGGGAAATCCCATAGACAGAGGAGCCTGGGTGGGCTACAGTCCAAGGGATTGCCAAGAGTCAGACATGACTGAGCGACTACCACCAGAAACTAACACAGCTTTGCAAAACAACTATACTCCAATAAACAAATGATAAAAATAATTTTAAAACATTTAAAAAGAAAACTCTGACCTACTCTCGTTAGCCCTCAAGTGTGTCTGCCCTGAGATGCCATTAGCCTCTAGCACAGGGACACTGTGTTTCAACCTCAGGGCCTTTGTATATGCTCTTCCTTCTTCCTGCAAGTTCTTCCTCCAAGATATTCACACAGCTTACCCCTGTTCATTCAGGTTTCTATTCACAGGTCCTCTCCTTGATGTTCTCATAAAGAACATTTCCCACTGCCTTTTATCTCATCTTGCTTAGTATTTCTTTCTGGCTCTTCTCACTGTTTCTTATTATACCACTGGTGAGCAGTATACCATGATACCATATATATTCATTGGTCTGCTTTTGGCCCATCTCATCCACTGTAGTCAAAGTTCCCAGACGGCAGGAATAGCATCTCACACACAACTCTGTTTCCAGCACCGAGAACAGAGCCAAGCTCAGATTAAGTCCTAAGCAAATATTTTATAATGAATATCTGAAATAGGTATTTATGCTTTTGTTCTCTCCTCAGCAACATACTGAGTGACATCTGCCCCAAAGTTCTGGAACTTTAACAATAATGAGACCCAGGTCTGCCCCCAGGGAGTTCACATTCCAATAGGAAGCAGAGACATTGGTGGCAAAGGGTAAGCACAAAGCTAGGAGGCTGGACTCACATTTATCAACTAGCATTCATCTCTCCAGCCCTGACACCTCTCTTGAGCTCTAGACTCAGACATCAGCTGCCTTCTTGAAACTGCCACGAGGATGGGAATTCAAAGCAGAAATTTCAATTTCCCTCCCCACCTGCTCCTCCCTGTTTGTTCCCCATCTCAGCTGCTTAGAACAAAAATCCAGGCATCACCTTGCCTTCTTCCCTCTATCCTCACCCTGCATCCAATTGGAAGTCCAGTCTGCTTATTCTCCCGGTCACATTCCAATTCTAACCGCTTCCTCATACATCCCGTCCTTACTTTCCTTTTCCAAGTCTACTCCATAACTGATTCCAGCTCCCCCCACCCACTCAACAGCCAGAGGGATCCTTTTAAAACATGAATCAGGAACTTCCCCAGTGGTCCAGTAGCTGGGACTCTGCACTCCCAATACAGGGGGCCTGGGTTCTATTCCTGGTTGGGGAATTGGACTCTACATGCTCCAACTAAGACTTGCCACAGCCAAATAAAAAAAATTTTTTTAAATCATGAATCAGATAATGTGGCCCCTTCCCTTACCCAAAAGCCTCCAATGTCTCCCATTGCAGCTCCCAACAGCCTGTTGGTTTCTCTGACTTCATCCCACACAACATCCCATGTAAGCCACCACCCTCACCCTGCCCTGGCTCTCCTGTTGCTTTGCAGACACTCCAGCCTCAATGCTTCTGCCTCAGGGCCTTTGCACTTGCTATTTCCCTTCCCAAAACACTTTTCCCTCCAGATCCTTGTGAAGTCAGCTCTGTCTCATCGTTCAGCTCTCAGGTCATTCATTTCCTCAAAGAGACTGCCCCTGGCTACCAGATATAGCCCACCCACTCCCAGTCACTTTTACCTCATCACCCAACTGGGTTTGGAACATCATCTGACACTCCTGTTCACCTGTGTGTTCATAAAGTGTGCATCTCTGCCATTCACTGGGGAGGGGGAATTCAGGGCAGGGAAACCAGGCTGTGGAGAGGCTGTAGAAGGAAGATGGCAAGTCCTGTTTAATTTTGTTGAGTCCAAGGGGCCTGGGGTTGTCTAGGCAAGGATGCCCAATGGGCAGAGGACTTAAGGGTTTGGAACTCAGGAAAGTGCTCAGAGTTAGAGATGGGAATCTGGACAAGCTCCCTGAGAAGGGAGTGAGGAGTGTGGTGGAGTAACACAAGAGGGAGTTGGGAGCTACAGCAGGTTCCAAGTACTTGCTAGGAAGACCTAGAAAGAAAGGGCTGGTCAGATAAGCCTATTGGGCCAGTAGAGCATCTGCCCTGGGAAACCTGCCCTGGTGGTCCTCACAGAGAAGGACTGAGAGGAAGCCACAAAACAGGCCCCACCTCACCTCACATGATCTCCCAGAAAAGCAGTCCCTTCTCTTCTGCAGACAAAGATCTGAAATGTCAACAGAACCACAGTTGGGGCCCAACTCAAGCCACTCTCTTCACCCCGCTCCACAGGGACAGCTCTATTGGCCCTGGGACATTGATTCTCCTGCCCCTTGGCTCTTACAGAGGCCCTGCCAATTGATGACACTGAATGGAATCAATAGGACAGGGCAGGGGGCCCCAGGCAGAGACCGCATCACGGTGGTGTCACTGCCCAAGTCAGCAGAGACTGATTCTCATTAACCCGATGGGTTCTCCTGGAGCCTGCCGACTTGGACTCAACCCACAGGTTTCTGGCTCTGATCTCCCCTTGCCCTTGACTCCTTGCTAGCAAGAGCTGAATGGGGAGCACACAGGGAGTGGGGGTCCTGGGCCAAGCATGTGGGCCTTGGGAGCCAAGAGGGAGGGCATTGGAGTGGCCCCTGCCGATCAGGCCCAGTTCCTGGAGGGGGAGGGTGGCTGTCCCAAGGGCCCAATAGCTGATTCATTGGAAAAGACTCTGATGCTGGGAAAGACTCAGGGCAGGAGAAGAAGGGGGCAACAGAGGATGAGATGGTTGGATGGCATCACTGACTCAGTGGACATGAGTTCGAGCAAACTTCAGGAGATGGTACAGGACAGGGAAGCCTGGCATGCTGCAGTTCATGGGGTCACAAAGAGTTGGACAAGACTGAGCAGCTGAACAACAGGTAGCCTCAGCTCCCAGAATACTGTAGGTCAAAGGGTCAGCAAGAGCAGCGTCACCTAGTGGTTAGGGGCTCCGGCTGACTGTAGGCCAGGTACCTGAGCCTTAGCCTCTCCATCTATAAAGTGAAAAGTGAAAGTGTTAGTTGCTCTGTGTGTCCGACTCTTTGCGACTCCATGGACTGTAATCCCCCAGGCTCCTCTGTTAATGGACTTTCTCCAGGCAAGAATACTGGAGTGGATAGCCATTCCCTTCTCCAGGGGAATCTTCCTGACCCTGAGATTGAACCTGGGTCTCTTGCATTACAGGCGGATTCTTCACCATCTGAGCCACCAGGGAAGCCTTCCATCTATAAAGTGGGGATAATAAATAGTACCTACTCCCAAAGGGCTCTGGTGAGGACTAAAAAGATGATACATGTAAAATGCTCGGCACAGTGCCTGGTTCATAATAAGTGCTCGAGAAGGGAAGGGGCTCATCTTCCCTACTGCAATCCGTCATCTTTGTTTGATGAGGTAGAGATGTAGAAAAGAGGGCCAAAGGGTTCCCCAGTGGATAAACCCCAATTTCATTTCCTCCCAGAATCCTTGGCTCAGGGGAGCCTGTGTTCCATGTTATTCAGAACATTCTCCAGAGTCAGCTGTCAAAGGCTAGAGACATATTGCTGCTTACTGTACCCACCTCCCACTTGGAAGGTTATGTCCAGGTGCCCTGCCTTTAGCCCAGAAGTCCCTCCCCATGGCAACCCCTCTGCCGGTGATTCAGAACCGCTTCCTCCTCAAAGATCCCAATCAGGAGGCTCCCTGACAACTTTCAGGGACTCTGGAACTTTCAGGGTCTCTGATCAGAGGAGGAGGGGATGGAGAGTGGGAGGGGAACAGGAGGGAGCCAGCAGCAGCACATACCGACAGGAGGCTGGGTCCCCCTGGGTCTTCCTGGGAAAGGGAGGGGACCTGGGGGACTGGGCGAACCCCTCCACCCCCACCACCCAGCCTCTGAAAGAAACAGATTCTTGCTCCCTCCTCTCTCCAGATGCAGTGGGTTTTATGTGACAACTTGTAAATTTAATGACATCTTTCCCAGGTGGGCCTGGGGAGGCGTGGCACCCCTCCAGAGCAGAGTGCTGTCAGTAGCTGTTTCCAACCCACCAGGTGGGCAGAGCCCATCTCTGCTCCACTTTGTAGATTCCAAAACTGAGAATCAGAGAGGTTGAGTGCCTGGCTCAAGGTCACACATCTGTGGGGAGGAAGGGAAGCCCAGGTTTCTGACTCCAGGTCCAGTGTGCTCTCACAGGTTGGGGGAGGGATGGAGAAAGAGTCTCTTGGGGGAATGATATGAGGTCACCTGCTCCTGGCCACCTAGGACACTGAGTACTTTGGCCCCCTGCAGCACCCCTGCAGGCTGGGTCCCTGCAGGATGGCCCTGCATTCCAGGGAGTACAGACACAAGTGGAACAGCATGGTGGGAATCAGAAGGGGGCACTGGTCTCGATTCCAGCCTATCGCCCCATGTGACCTTGGATGGACCTCTTCTTTGCTCTGAGCCTCATTCTCTCCAGCTACAAAATGAAGAGATTTCATTAACAGATATTTTTTTTGTTCTGAATTTCAAAGGGATGGTCCGATACCCTTAGTTTATGGAAAATGTCTCACTCAAGGTCACACAGCTTCTTTGTGTCAGAGCCAGGCTAAGATCTGGTACTGGATCAAAGTTGGCCCACCAGTCCAGTCATAGGCTTCCTTCCGTCGGCCAGTTCTGACACCTCTGCCCAGCCAGAGCCAGGCCACACCCAACCCTCCAGTTTCTCCCAGGAACCATTTCTCCCACTGAGCCTGCAGCTTGAATCCAACATTGCCCAGCTTTGGGCTTGCAGCTGTGTTCGCAGGCTCCAAGGCACTTTTCTTAACAGGGAAGTGGCAGCTGGCCCTGCAGAGGGACAGGAGGGCTTCTGCTCACTCCTTCCCATCTCCTCTGGATGCCTTCCCTCCTCGTAGTGAGGGGGTTGCTGGTGGCCAAGATGCCAGAAAGGCTCAGGCTGAGATTTCACAAACACCAACAATAGCCCCAGACCTGGGACAAGCCCAAGAGAAGACGCCCTCCCTTCCATCAGAGCAAAGGGGGCCCACAGCTCTGATTAAGTATAATTGTTTTGCCATGATTTTTTTTGTAAGTATTTTTATAATTTTGCTCTTGGAACTGTTCGGTTACCTGGCACTGATGTAATTGGCAGTTGGCTGTGCCTTCCCATCCATGCCCTTGTCTTACCCGGGATCTCTCACCAAGTGAGAAAAATGTGGCTGACAAATTGCTTTCTCATGTAACGACACTTTTATGAATACCAAATGCGGTAATTAATGCCGTTGACCTAACGTTACATTTTGTAGACATTTAACGTTTATTAATTTCGATTTTGCAGTTTTCTTTTCCCATTTCATAGCCAATAAATATTTTAAGGTCTCAGATATTTTTTTGCAGGATCCTTAAAAGCTCGTAGGTCCAGAGAACTAGTGTGACCTTGAGAAAGGGGCTGAACCTCTCTGGGCCTCAGTTTCCCCAACCTGCTGTCCGGGAGCCCTGCCAACTTACAGTGACCCCTGCAGCACTGACCCACACCCAGGATCGACAGTTTAGAAACTTGGTAAGGCCAAGCCCCACAGGGCTGCCAGCCCCATGGTGCAGAGATGCTCAGAGCCACCCGAAGACGGAAACAAAGACCTCCCTCTCACCCATGAAGAGCAAAGCAATAAAACATGTTGTTTTGCCAGTCAGTGGAATTTCATTTGTGTGGTTTGGAGTGTATTTTCTAGTTAATGAACCTGCCACATTTATGACCTCTCTTTTTCAATTGAATGGAAAGAAAGGGGGGAAAAAAGGGGAAAGGTTGCAATATTTTCCCTATACTGCCAGTCAGCTGACAGCTGCAGGTCTGGGCAGGGCAGGGCTGCACCAGGGCAAGGCCCCCCTGCAAGCGCTGGTACCTGCAGTATAAGTGATCTGGGTTAGACCTCAGGGAAAGGGTCCCAACATAGGGAAGCCCCTCCCACTGCCCAACCCCCACCTGCAAGGAGTTTTCCTTGGTGGAGGTGCCTGGGTCCACTTCCTCCTCTGCCAGGCAGGCTGGGTAATGCCAGTTGATCTGTGTCCTCTATCAGAGTTAACTAGGTTTGGATAAAAAAGGCTGAAGAAACTGGGACATGCCTGCGGGAAGAGGAGAGGAAAGGGGCCCAGGCAGATTCATCCACTCTTGGGGGTCACCATGATTGGGTCCTGAATGACCCATGACAGGTGGAACCATGGCCTCAGCTACACACACACACACACACACACACACACACATACACGACCACCGAGGGGATGGGCTTCTGCAAGCAAGCCCCTATCCAAGTTGGAAAGATCCCTCTTCTTCTCTAAGACCTCCCTCCATCATCCCCACGCCCTTCTCACTGTCCCCTCAGCCCTGTCTAAACTCTGCAGTAGTGAACCGTGTTTCCCTCCATCCACTCATGCACATTCATTCACATTTACCAAGTCAAGTGGAAGGGACACTGCAGTGCACCAGCAAATCACAACCCTTGTGCCCTTGGAATTTACAACATACTAGAGAAATAGACAGGCAAGGTGGTTACAGAGAGTGACCCAAAGCTCTGATGGAGGAAATACAATCCATCAGGTTGCACAGTAAGTCTCCTCAGGAGGATTGGGGAGGGAGTGTTCAGGAAGACTTCCTGGAAGAGGAGACAGTTCAGCTGGGCAGGGAGGAAAAGATTCTGAGAGGAGGCTAGAGTGGGGAATGAGATACATCAGTCAGCAACCTCAGAGCCCAGGGCGGGCAGAGCCTGCGCCTGATGGACAACAGAGCAGAAGCCAGACCCCTGATGCGTGCCTCTGGCTGAAGCACCCACGTGGTCTCCTGGATGAGGAGGGAGCCGCCGGAGCGAGTCTAAGCCCCTGATTTCAGGCTGCCAGGGTCTCAAATCCTCCACTTTCCATGAGAGCAGAAGAAATGAGAAGCAGGCCCTCCCAGGGGATTTGCATTTTAAGAGGGATCAGAGCTCTTGGAACAGAAAGACCTACCACTGCATCATCCTGCTCTCCACCCTCTGTACCCAGTGAGCCTTTGCCTCAAGCCTTTCCTTCTCCTTTACCCTGTCTGGTCTCCAGACTCAGGCCCTTGATACTCATCTTGTGGGATGATCACCATGGTAACCCCCATCCTGGCTCCTGTCCCCTCAATATTAGCCAGGAGCACACTGGGTCTTACACAGCACCCCCAGCCTTGACTGAGCCAGCACTGAGCTTGGTGACCCCACAAGACTATGGGGGAACCAGGGACACTAGGCCTTCCAGGACTCAGCTCTCCAATTTGGCAGGGGGTAGGGAGGCAGGGCAGGAGAGGAGGAATGATGGTTTAATACATCCTCCTACCTGGTAACGCCTTCACCTTGTAATGAAACTATCAATGCCTTAACCTCAAGGACAGGAGAAAGAGGTGAAGTGAAGGAAACTGAGGCCCGGAAAGCTAGAGGCGCCTCCCAAAGTCATAGATATAGTAGGTGTCCTGGTTCCCATCTGAATCGAACTCTATCTGGTTCAAGAGTTTGTGTGGCCAATCACAAGTCCATCCAGGCCACCAAAACCACAGAGGCCTGCTGAGGCTGAGCAGGTCAGGTGAGCAAATGCAAGCAGTGAGTGCTATGGGGTGCTGGCAGGCAGCGCTCTATGCACACAATTGGCCCCAATTCAGGTCCAGTTGACAGCTGACACCTGGGAATATGGGCCCCGTGCTGTGAGGTCATCTGATTTTTTCCAGAAAGCCAGAATCCAGATTTTTATATGGAATACTCTGGTTTGTGAACATTATCTAATTAAAATATACTTAATTGGATGTAGTGTAGATCAAACAAGACATACCTACCTCCAGTTTGCATGAATACATTCAATAAATACTTAACGAGCACATATTATATATGACAGGTAGGGGAACCATACTGTCCCAGTGTGCCCAAGACAGTCCTCGTTTTAAGACTGAAAGTCCTGCACACTGGGAACCTTCTCAGTCAGGCACTGAGCTGCGCGTCTACAGGGGGAGTAAAACAAAGCCCCTGCCATAAGGAACCGTGGTGAGGAGAGAAAATTCACACACATACACACACACACACACACACACACACACACACACACACATCACCAGCACTGTGCGGAAGGAAAAATTGGTAGTAACGGATAGACTTAAGAGTGACTTGGGCTGAATAAAGTAAGTCAGAGAGTACGACAAATATTGTATGGAATCCCTTATATGTGGAATCTAAAAAGAAATGACACATATGAACTTCCTTACAGAGCAGAAAGAGACACAAAGACTTAGAAAAATGTACCTATGATTGCCAAGGTGGAAGGGATAGTTAGAGACTTTGGGAAGGGCGTGTATACATTGCTATATTCAAAATGGGTAACCAACAAGAAGCTACTGTACAGCACATGGAACTCTACTCAGTGTTATGTGCCAACCTGGATGGGAGGGGAGTTTGGAGGAGAAAGGACACATGTATATGTATGGCTGAGTCCCTCCCCTGTTCACCTGAAACTACCACAACTTTGTTAATTGGCTATACCCCAATACAAAACAAAGTTTAAAGTCTTGGGGGGGAAAAGAATGACTTGGGGATAGGAGTGGCCCCTTTGGCAAGTGTGATCAAGGAAGACCACTCTGAGGAGGTGACATTTATGTAAACTGAATCCTGGATGGTAAGAAGAAGGTCAAGGAAGAAAATCTATAGTAACAAAGATACACTGGCAAAAATATGAAAAGGTGTTTTCCAAGTTATTCACTGAATCTCTGTTTGTAACAGCAAGACTGGAAAAGACCCAGTAACATCGGGGATCAGGGAAGGGGTGCATGGGATGGGGGATGCAGTTGTAAGAAGGAAGGAGAAGGACCACTATACACCACTACTCAGTGACTTATTGAGGACGTATTGTTGAGCGGGAAGTCAGAGTGGAAGAAGATGTGTATAACACGCTGCTATTGTCTAAGACATTGTGTGCTTACATTTTGAAATATACATAAGCACAGAAAGGGGACAGTTCAATCTTTGTTCACATCTGGTCTGCGGGTATCCCATTGTCCTCAGCAAGACCAAAGTCGACAGGCAAGAAAGCCCCTCCCCTCACCAGGAGACCACAGTCTGATGGACACAAACTTTTACTGAAGAAAAATGAAGAGTTTGGAGCAACAATTCTATCACCAAAGAAAGATGCTAGCTAGATCAGGATAGGGCTTCTCAACCTTGGGAGTACTGACACTTGGGCTGGATAACTGCTGGGATGTCTTCCTGGGCACCACGGGGTGTTGAGCAGCATACCTGGCCTCCCCCCACCAAGTGCCAGCATCATCTCTCCAGCCGTGAGGACCAAAAACGTTTCTGGTCATGGATAAACATCCCTTGGGGAGAAAACCACTTCCAGAAGAGAACCTCTGGACTCGAATACCGCCATAACACAGCCTTGTAAGTGAATGCCTCTGTGTCATGATCATTAGTGGCAGAGAAACTCACAAGAGAGAAATTGTGCAGTCCTGGGCCTCCTGGTGAGAGTACACAGCTTTACCTTTGATGTATTCTTGCCGAATTATCTTACCTGAGGCTGATCCAGCCTCTAGATCTAGATCCTGCAGAGACAAGAGACAGGGGCTCATGTGCCATGACACCATGAAAGTTAAAATCCACCAAATCCAGACAGAAGGAAATTCTAAAATAGACACAGCTCAGTTTCTTCACCACAGTAATTGCAAAGACAGAGAGAGACGATGATGATGACTTAACCTACAGATTAAATAAGACTTAAGAAGGACTTCTCTGGTGGCCAGTAGTTAAGAAAATCTGCCTTCCAGTGCAGGGGACCAGATTTGATCCGGTCAGGGAACTAAGGTTCCACATGACATGGGGCAATTAAGCCTGTGCCACAACTGGTGAGGAGCCTACCCACTGCAACGAAAGACCCCAAATGCCCCAGCAAGGAGAAAGAGCGCAAGTGTTGCAACTAAGACCCAACACAGCCATAAATAAATAACTGCTTTTTAAAACCCTTTAAAAAAGAACTTAAGAGACATATCAACAAACTGTGATATCCAGATTATCCTATTTAAACTATTTCACTAACTATTTAAAAACTTATAAAAGACATATGACAGCAGGCTGGTCACAATGGGAAATTGAATTGGGGATTCAGAATCAAGCTGTGGTGAAGACCCTCCCAGTGCACAGAAGAAAACAGTCAGGAAGAGAATAAAGAGACAAGGGAGCAATTACATAAATCAGTAAGATTTCATCCTTAATATAGTGTGTGTTCTCAAAGGAAACAGCAAATGGGGCAGAAGCCATAATCAAGAGTAAAATACAAGAATGCTCAGTTGAATTAAGAAGCCACCTGAATCTGAAATAGGCAGGAACCCACAGGATTCCAAGCAAAAACTCAATACAAATAACTTGAAATCTTGCTGTTAAAAAAAAAAAAAAAGTATGGCCCAGACTGCCCTGGTGGTCCAGTGGTTAATAATCCACCTGCCAATGCAGAGGACGGGGGTTCGATCTCTGGTCTGGGAAGATTCCACATGTTATCGGGCAGCTGAGCCAGTGCGCCACAACGACTGAGACCATGGGCAGCAACTACAGAAGCCCAAGTGCTCTGCCCCTCGCTCTGCAACGAGAGAAGCCTCTGCAATGAGAAGCCCACACCCCACAACTGGGGAGGAGCCTCTGCTTGTTGCGACAAAAGAAAGCAACAATGAAGATCCAGCACAGATAAAAATAAATACATAAATAAATTTAAAAAAAAAAACATGGCCAGTGGGGAGGTTTGAACACTGCCTAGATGTTGAATGATATTGCGGGAATACAGTTTAATTATTAAATGTGATAATAGTGTTGTGGTTATGCTTTGGGAAAGAGTTTCTATCTTTTAGAGATAATGCTAAAATATCTGCAGATGAAATGACATGTCTGGGTTTTGCTTCTCAATAATATTGTGGGGGAAGTGAGTAGAGTTATAAATAAACCAAGAGTGATTGGTCATAAATGAATAATTGTTGGATCTGGATGATGGATTGAGGGGAGGTTCATTATTATATTGTCTTTCCTATTGCGTCTGTTTGAAAGCTTTCCATAATAAAAAGTAAAAACAAACAAGACAGGATTTGGGGTGAGAACTTTCTAGGCAGAGGTCATCAGTCATTATGAAGGTTCTGAGGCTGGTTGACCTTGGCCAGTTCAAGGAGGCCAGTATGACTGGGACATGGCGGCTGGTGGGTAAGAAAGTCAGATGAGGTCAGAGACACAGGAGGGGCCTGACCATGCAGAGCCTTAGTGCCGCTGAAGAAATGTGGGGTTTACTCTAATTGCCAAAGGACAGCTTAGAGAGCTGTGGGCAGGAATGTGGTGGGATCCTATCCATGCCTCTAAGAGGTCCTTTGATAAACACCATGTGGTCTTCCACATGATGGAATATTAGCCATAAACAAGAATGAATTACTGATGCACACTACAAATTGGGTCAAGCTTGAAAATACAGCAAGTGGAAGAAATCAGCCACAAAGGGCCATATGTATACTGTATGATCCCATTTACATGAGACGTCCAGAATAGGCAATCCACAGAGACAGAAAGCAGATTCGTGGTGATCAGGGGTTAGGAGGAAGGGAGAAGCAGGACTAATTGCTGATGGGTTACAGTGTGACTTCCTGGGGGCTGGAAAGTTCTGGAATTAGATAGTGGTGATGGTTGCATCACATAGAGACGATACTAAAACCTAGAACCCACCGAATCATACATCTGAAAATGGTGATTTTTATGTCACATGAATTATATTTAAAGAAAAAAAAGGGACGAGATCTTTCGGCCACTCTGGAGAGCAAGCAAATGGCGGGACTGTGTTGCAGGAAGAGCAGCAGGGGGCGTGGCAGTCACTGCAGGCCAGCAGCCTCGTGGCAGCTGGAAGGTCTCACTGCTCGAACCCCAGTGGGCTGGTTGGGATGGAGGCAACGAGGGATCAGGGTGACTCCTGATGTGAGTGTGAGCATGTGATGGCTTGGACAGTAAAGCATCTGCCTGCCAATGCAGGTGGTTCAATCCCTGGGTCGGGAAGATACCCTGGAGGAAGAAATGGCAACCCATTCTAGTATTCTTGCCTGGAGAATTCCAAGGACAAAGGAGCCTGGTGAGCTACGGTCCATGGGGTTGCAAAGAGTTGGACACGACTGAGTGACTGACACTTTCACTTTCACACGTGGGTGGGAGGTGGGTCAGGGGAGGAGCAGACTTTGGTTGTACAGTCTTTAGGTTCTGGATTCTCAGGTGTCATCACTGCTGCTCTCCTCCCATAGTCTCAGACCTTCTCTTCTGACCCCCGTGGGGTGGGGTGGGCCATGCGGTCAGTTCTGGCCAATGAGTTCAGGTTGAAGTGAAGTGCATCCCAGACTCTCCAGGGCTCTATCTGGGCCAAGGAGGCCAACAACACTTAAGATGGTGGTGTTCCACCAACTAGGTCCTGGGGCGAGAAGAGAGAAGCACAGCCCCTTGGATCAGGAAGATCCCCTGGAGAAGGAAATGGCAACCCACTCCAGTATTCTTGCCTAGAGAATTCCATTGACATAAGAGCCTGGTGGGCTGCAGTTCATAGGGTCACAAAGAGTCAGACACAACTGAAGCGACTTAGTGCACACAGCCCCACAGCCCCCTGCAGACCCACGATGGATGATTAGTGAGTGGCAAACACACCCTGTGTTGGTAATGCACTGAGATGCTGAGGCTGCACAGCTCGACCCATCCCGAACTGTGTGACGCTTCTGAGATGGTCAGCCAGCTTTCTCCCAGCCTGCCTCCCACCCTGACGGCAGGGCACCATTGAGCCCTGAGCTGACAACAGAGGACATTTCCTTCAAGCCAGTGCTTTGAGGGTTCATCCTTCCATGCCCAAGGAACTTGAGGCCAGGTACATAGGAGGGACCCAAAAGTGGAATGCAACCAAGTGGGTGGTCCCAGAGCAGAACAGGAGGTGGGGGTTGAAATCAGGTGGAAAAGATAAATTGACTTAAGGAAAAGTAAATAATGAACGTCCCTGGTGGAACAATGGATAAGAATCCACCTGCCGATTCAGGGGACACAGGTTCTGGTCCAATCCCTGGTCCAGGAAGATCCCACATGCCATGGAGCAAGACAAGAGAAGTCCGTGTACTGCACGCAACAAAGATCCAGCACAACCAAAAATACATAAATTTTTTAAAAAGAAAAAGTAAATAACAGTGCTTAACCAAGCACTGAACTGAACATAGCCAGCTTTTACTGAATGTAGACAACGTTGACAGGAGTGGTTGCAGCCAGTCTGGGTGGGTGAACCTCAGAGGGAGTGGACCCACCAGGAAGGCATCCTAGGGGAGGCGGCAGGTTTCATCCTGAATGCTTCACCCTGACCAAGTGAGGGCAGGAAGGAAGCAGCATGTGGAAGAGTTGAGAGGGAAGAACTCTCCTGCAATTCAACAAGAACTGCCCAGTTTCTCTGTGGTGGTCCATGGACCTGGCCCCTGTAGGGACTCCCAGGAAAATGAATCAGTTATCCTAGTGACTTCAGCTCTGTCCCTCCTTGGGAGTAAGACCCTGGCTCTAGAAGCCACTGTTATAATGCCCAATTCTTACCGAGAGGGAGAGTGTTAACACTAAGATTAGCCTCCCACCCCTCCCTCAACACAGCAGAGACACCAGGACCCTGGAGAGTTGGGGGTGATGGGACCTCACCAAGAGGGTCTGCCACCAAAGACCAAATTTGCATATTGGTTCCCAGCCTGGAGTACAGCTGAGTTCCTGAACACCAGGCCTTCTGCATTCTTTCCCCATCCCCCACTCCCACCTTCACTCCCGCCAGCAATATCTGAGGTCACGGACACATAGGTCATAGTCTCTTGTCCTCTGCATGACCCATTCTGCTTCTGAGAAATAGGTCAGGCCCCTGATCCAGGGGACTGAATGCCATCCAACCATCTTATCCTCTGTCATCCCCTTCTCCTTCTGCCTTCAATCTTCCCCATCATTAGGGTCTTTTCCAGTGAGTCAGCTCTTTGCATCAGGTGGCCAAAGCATTGGAGCTTCAACTTCAGCATTAGTTCTCCCAATGAATAATCAGAGTTGATTTCCTTTTGCATGCTAAGTTGCTTTACTCGTGTCTGACTCTGCGAACCTATGGACCGTAGCCCACCAGGCTCCTCTCTCTATGGGATTCTCCAAGCAAGAATACTGGAGTGGGTTGCCATGACTTTCTCCAGGGGATCCTCCCAACCCAGGGATAAAACCTGAGTATCTTATGTCTTCTGCATTGGCAGTGGGGTTCTTTACCACTAGTGCCATCTGAAAAGCCTTGTATTATTATTATTTGTATCTAATTGAAGCTGGCCTCTCATCTCTGGCAGACCTCATATGGATGGCTTCATAGCAGCTCCTGACTAGAGCTAACTGAATGTTTGGAAACAGTTGAAGTCAAGTTGACATCCCAGGTCCACCACTACCTTGAAGACATTGCTTAAATTCTCCATGCCTCTGTTCCCCACCCATGAAATAATAGTACCTATCTACCAGAGTTACCTGGCCCAGAGGAAATACTGAATACATTCTGATTAAGTTAATAAAGAAATGAAAGTTGGTATGCCAGTCAGGTGTTTTCAGTCACAAGCAACAAAATCTCAACCAAGCTACTTCATAAGGAAAGGGTATTTAGCAGCTCCAGTAACTGAAAACTCCAGACATAATAGATAGCTTCAGGTACAACTGGACCCAGGCACTAAACAATGTCCTTTGACCTCTTAGCTCTCTCTTTCTCTCTGTGTCTCTTCTATCTATTGCTCCATCTCTATCTCATCTCATTCTCATCTTTTGCACACAGCCTCCTTCACTTGGTAGGGAGAGAGTGAGGCTACAGACAGCTGCAGCTTACATCATCCCCACTAGTGATTTCAGAGGAAAAAGAAGATGCAAAAATCCCAGAGAAGATCTCTGATTGGCCCAGCCTGGCCACTTGTGTAACCTGGAAGGAGTCCACTAATGAAAAGCTCCCCACAACCAAAAAAGGTATACAGAGAGGGTGTTCCCCCAAAGGAGGAGGCTTCTGTCACCAGAAAAGGAGAAAGTGATGCTGGGCACATAAAAACAATATGGAGAGTTTGGATAGTCAGGGATTCCCTACAGGGGAACTAGGTAGTTTCCATGTGAGACTGTAGAGGAGGAAAGGATAGAGGAGAGGGAGGAGAAAGATGTAAGAGGGGTGAGGGATAGGAGATGAGGGGAGAGAGGAAAAGTAAGTGGAAGCAGAAAAGGGAAAGGGTACACCTGGACCACACAGTGCTGAAACTCTGGGCTCAGCATCCCCACATGCCCTTCAGAAGCACTATTTTCATGGGAGTAGCCCCACGCTAGCCCCAATCCCCCTTTCCACAAGGTAATCCCATGCCTCTTACCACAGTGGTTGGTTTACTAATAGATAAACCAGGTCTGAGCCAAGCCATTCCTGTCATTCCTCTGGCCATAGGTATTGGCTCTGAAGTTGAGTCACCCAGCCCACTTGGCTGAGGACTTTGGCTGGATTTCTGGATAGAAGTCTCTCTCCTTCTGTACTAGGAGATGTGGCTAGAACTGTGCAGCCCTTCAGCCCCCACAAAGGAAGCCATCCTCCAGTCAAAACTAATACCAAGAATGGAAAAAAGTGGAGAGTTGGGAGAATAATTGGGCATCTGGTGAGACTTTTGAGCTTCTTAGTCAAACAACCCTGGAGGATGACTTGCCGGTGGAGACCCAGAGAAGAGATGACACTGCAGCTCAAATCTGGAGGACTCCACTGTAGGACTCCCCCTTGTTTTAGGGAAGTCATTCTTTTGTTCTGTGCAGGCCTTCAACTGATTAGATGAGGCCCACCCCCATTATGAAGGGCAATCTGCTTTATTTAAGTTTACTGATGTAGATATTAATCTCATCCAAACACACCCTCCCAGAAACATCCAGAATAATGTTTCACCACATATCTGGACATCATGGCCGAGCCAAACTGACACATAAAACAAACCATCAGAGCATTATTTCCAGATGCCTCTTTCTCAGGTACAGACAAGAAACAAGCCCTCCAGATACAGACAAGAAACAGAGGTCCAGAGAGGCCCAGAGGTCTGTCCAAAGTCACAGAGCAATGCAGCACGGGGCCTGGCTGCCTCCATCCTGACTCCCAGGCCAGTGCACTCCAGACAATCCCCTCACCCTGCCAATCCCCTCACTCCTGCCATGGCTCCTGGGAACCCAGGGATAAGATGAGAGCAGGAACCACAAGCAGGTCAACCACACTGCCATCCTGACACACCTGAGTAATAGGCCCCAAGAAGAAATGCTAACTGGCATGGAATTTGCTTATCATTTGCATGCTGTTCCCTGAAGTTCAAAACACACAGATATTCATCAGATCTGACTTGTTCCCTACAGCCTCTTATCTTCAACCACATCCTCACAGAAGGACCTCAGAGAGCAATGCTTCTGCTGGTTGGTCAACTTTTATTCCTTGTATGTCTACTGACCCCCATCCTAGGGCCACATGGGCCATGGGTCTAGAAGCCCAGGTCTCCTGTCAGATGGGTTTATTATTATTATTTATTTATTTTTGGTTGCTCTGGGTCTTCATTGGTACATGCAGGCTTTCTCTAGTTGGGGCAAGTGGGATGTACACTTTGTTGCAGTACACGGGCTTCTCATTGTAGTGACTTCTCTTGTTGTGGCTCACAGACTCTAGTGAAAGAGGCCTTCAGTGGTTGCCACATGTGGGCTCAGTAATTGTGGCACACAGGCTTAGTTGCTCCGAGGCATGTGAAATCTTCCCCGACCAGGGATTGAACCCGTGTCCCTGGAATTGGCAGGTGGATTCCTATCCACTCTACCACCAGGAAAGTCCCTGCCAAGTAGCTAATACAGCCCTCCCCATGTGAAATTCACTTTAGGTGGTACCAAATGGACATTTGAAATTTTTAATACTCATGCATTCATTTTTGTGTTGCTTTGAATTTATGACTGGGGGATGCTGGTTTCCCATTTATGGTGATGATAGAAAGTTTCCCTTTAAACTAAATATAAGTGTTGTGTTTTTTTTTTAAGTGAGTCAGTGGAAATAGAGTGAGTAAATAATATAACAGGCAGTATGTCGATATGACCCAAACAGAGATGAAATGACTGAGATTTTAGAAACACTGGGCTGATCGAAATGTCTCCTGCCACCCGGCTGATCCACCCCTACTTGGCTTGTTCTCAGCAGAGATGAAGGCCCAGGGGACACAGTCCTGTGTGTTGGGAAGACATGTTCATTCCCCCACCTGAGTCTGCCTTGGAGACATCTGGCCTTGGAACCATGGCATGTCCAGACATCTTGCCCCAGAACCCAGGGAAAAGGTCCCAGAACAATTCTTGGGACCCAATATCTACCCAGGACTCACTTCCTCTCATGCCTCTTAGAAGGGGAAACATTTTTTCCCATCTAGACTACTCACCATCATGAAAATAAGTCATTTCTCCACAGAAAAATGCCTGCAAGGTAATTAATATCGCAGCCATTTAACTCAGCAGTAATACCCTCACCGTTAATAAGCTAGCTAAGAGTTCTGCTTGAAATTAATAACTTGCAAATGACCCAAGAGCCCTGGTTCCCTACCTTCCTTTTTTAAACAAAAAAAAAACACACAGAGAATTTCAATAGAAAAGCAATTTTCATTTATGAGCCAGTATCATTATTCATAACTGGAGAATTTGGAGAATTGTACGGAGTAAAAGCCTTTTCCACTTAATTAGAATCTTGAACATCACAGGAAAAGGGGAGAGACCGCATCTAGTACAGGAGACGAGGAGGCAGGAAATACGAATCAAAAGGAAGAAAATCTCTCCCGTGTAATTGCAGGTTCGCACAGCCGGGTGAGGAACAGGACTCAGTATCTGCATCTATTGCAGCAAGAAAATCCGGGGCTTGCTGTCACATCCAGGGCAGAGGCTGGCTTGTCACAGACATGTCCTCAAGACCCAAGCACTGAAGTCTAATCTTAAAAGCTACAAGGGAGGAACTTACTTGGTGGTCCAGTGCTGCCAATGCAGGGGGTGTGGGTTTCATCTCTGGTCAGGGAAGTAAGATTCCACATGCTATGTGGCCAAAAAGATTAAAAATATATATATATATACCAATGAAGCCAGAAGGGAGTGCACAGAGGCAGTGAACGGAGAAGAGGTGAGAGTAGAGGTTTGGGGAGAGAGGCTTGGAGACAGGAGGGGTGGAAGAGGAGAAAACTGTCCTGTCCTTCCCCCAAGACTGAGGTCCAGCCTGTGGCCCATCCCTCATGGCCACTCATCTATGTTGCTGTGCACAGGCTTCCTCTAATTGCAGCGAGCAGGGGCTACTGTTGATTGCGGTGTGTGCAGGTTTCTTGCTGCGGTGGTTTCTCTTGTTGCACAACACAGGCTCTAGGGACCGCAGGCTTCAGTAGCTGTGGCACACAAGCTTTAGTTGCTCTGTGAATACTGCATATTTTTGTACAGGTGAGGAGGTGAGGCTCAGTGAGGTGAAGGGACCTGCTGCTGGGTCACCAAGCCAGTGAGTGGCTGGGCTGCAAAGCAAGTCAAGCCCCTTTGATTGCATGCAAGGCTGAGTCACCACGGTCAACGGCCCCTTCATTTGCACAGCAGTCCTGCTGGGTTCATCCTCCCCTCCACTCTCTCTAAAACCTCCCAGCCTCCTGATAAAGCAGGCATCATCATCACACTTCACAAATTTGGAAACGGAGTCTCAGACAAGCTGAGGGCAAGCCTGGCTGAGGCTAGGATTTCAATCCAGATCTTGGACTCAAACATCAGGAACGATGCTCATTGAATCCAAACACATCAACTTCAACTGAACCCCCGGGAGCAGCGTCTGGGCCTTCGGCTGCCTGGAGGTCCCAGTGTCACCTCCACTCCATCCCCTAGAGCTTGGAGAAAACAAGTCAGAAATATCATTGACATAATCAACTCAGTCCAACTGGATTCATGGCACCAGCAATGAGTTGCTCTTTTTAGAGTGTTTCCATGAACTGTACTCTGCTCTAAAGCCTTCACCTCAGTTAACCCACCCTAGTGAGTAGACACCATTCTCCTCCCTTTAGAAGGAGGGAGATTGAGGCATGGAGAGGTCAGGCAACAAAGTCACACTGCCAGTCAGTGGCTCAACCTCCAGAGGCCTGGTCATAACCACTAGGGGACACTACCCTTGCACTGATATTAACACCAGCGAGGCCAACAATAGCTGAATGCTCATTTGCTGTTGTTTACTCACTAAGTTGTGTCCAGCTCTTCTGTGACTCCATGGACTGTAGTCCGCCATGGTCCTCTGCCCATGGGATTTCCCAGGCAAAAATACCGGAGTGGGTTGCCATTTCCTTCTCCAGAGGGTCTTCCTGACCCAGGGATCAAACCCCTGACTCCTGCACTGGCAGGCACATTCTTTGCCACTGAGACACCAGGGAAGCCCAAATGCTCATTTAGCACTGTTCTAAGTGACCAGTCCACATGAAGATCTCTAAGGGAGGTGCTATGCCCATCTCTCATTGTATCAGTAAGAAAATGAGGGCACAGAGAGGTAGAATGGCTTCCCCAAGGCCACAGAGCTGGGAGGAGGCTGAGTTGGGATTTGAACCCAGAAAGTAAGGTTCTGAGATCTGTGTTTTTAGCTCCCTCCCTCCTGTGACAGTTACAAGGGAACCCTGGAGTCATCCTGTAGCTTCACCCAGGCTGCCCATCATTTCTGGCTTCATCACCCCCTCCCTCCCCTCTGAGCTCTAGCTCCCCTGCCCCCACCCTGCCCAATGGGTTGGGGGACACAGCACCCACAGGATCCCACAGACGAGCCCTCCTCCTGCTCCCACAGGAGCCCCCTTGGCCACCACCTCCCACTAACTGCCCTTGGTGTCTCATCTCCAAACTTGAGCTCTAAGGGCTAGATTAGACTTGGAATGCACCTCTAAAGATCTTATATTCAAGGTCACAGGCACCTCACTCCCTGCTGGACTCAAGCAGCCTGATTCATGGGCCTCTAGTGCCCACCCCAAGAGCCAGCACCCTCCTTTCTTCTCCAGGTGCTGGCTTAGAGTGACATGTCCTGATGAAGCTCTAGGAACAGCTCTCAGCTCCAAGATGCTCCATCAGTTGGTAGGCCCGGGTCCCTGTAAGGGTCACATACCACCTGTGGACACAGGACAATCACCATAGCAGGCCTCAGAAGCTGCTGTCACTTCTGACTGCATGTGAGACATGTCCCTCTGTCCCTCCGGTTATCAGGGGGGCAAACGTGGGTGCCTCAAACAGGAATCAGCTCTCTGTCCCTTTTTAAAAAAAACTTTTTTATTGGAGTATAATTGCTTTACAATGGTGTGTTATTTTCTGCTGTATAGCAAAGTGAATCAGCCATGTTTATATATATCCCTTATTTTTTAGATTTCCCTGTCCCTTCTGAGGAACCAGATTTCTTAGGCAGTGGTTCCCAAATGTCAGCTTATGAATCAGCTACATCAGAATCACATCTCAAAAATAGAGCTTCTCAGACCCCACTCACAGATCAAGGAGAAGGCCCAGGAGTTGGGATTTGAAAAACCTCTTGTTCCCACTTGGCCTACTCTGGGCAGTGAGCTTAGGAATCACTGCTCAGGACACTTTATTCACAAAGGGTCAAACATGAGGGTATCTTAAGGACCCTCTAGTCCAGCCCACCCATTGTACAGATGGGAAAACTGAGGCTCATGGAGCTTGTCCTGGGTCACAGAGTGACTCAGTGATGGTGCTCTGACTCAGACCCAGGTGTCCTGCCTTCCAGACTAGGATGCTTGCCCTTCTAGGCCATCTGCAGAAATAGCAGAAAAGTCCTTCTAGCTCAGGGCTGGAGGCCATGCTTGGCACGGAGCAAAACCATCATAGAGAATTGTTGGATGGGAATTGAAGAGCACTGAATTGGAGACAGACAGTGCCTGTTTTTGCTCATCTGTCCCCCTTCTATGTGGTCCTAATGAAGCTTATTCACAACGCTCTGTGAAGCACAAACACACATCACATCACACACGCACACACATCACACCACACATACACATCACACCACACACACACACTGGAGAGTGTGTGACTGGACCAGGCTGCCCAGAGTTCTTATCCCCCTACTCACTGTGCCCCCTTCTCTTGGATCTGTGAGTAACAAACTGTTTTCAATGGCAAATGCCTCATGATCTCTTGGTCTCAACACACCTAAATAATGATACAACTATACTTTTAAAGGAAATCAACCTTGAATATTCATTGGAAGGACTGATGCTGAAGCTGAAGCTCCAATACTTTGGCCACCTGATTTGAAGAGATGGTTCACTGAAAAAGACCCTGATGCTGGGAAAGCTTGAGGGCAGGAGAAGGGGGTGACGGAGGATGAGATGGTTGGATGGCATCACTGACTCAATGGACATGGGTTTGAGCAAATTCTGAGAGATGATGATGGACTGGGAAGCCTGGCATGCTGTAGTCTAATTTCCACCCAACAATTCTCCATGGGGTCATAAAGAGACAGACACAACTTAGCGACTGAACAACAAAATACGTTCAAACACTCTCTGAGCCTCAGCTTCCCTGTTTATAAGCTGGGAATGCATCCATCCACCCTGCCTCACAGGATCTCAGCAGGAACCAGATGTGATAATGCTGTCAAGAGCCTGGAAAGTATAGAGGGCTCAGCAAACAAGAGGAGGCAGGTCCAAACCCAAAGGCAGCCCTTTGAGGAGGCACCATCAGCTTGCCTCTGCATGAGACCGCTTTGGAATAGGTTGGGCCAGAATGAGCAGCCAGATAGGTACACTGAGGCGCAGTGAGGTCAAGGACTCACCCAAGGACAGGCTGCTGGTTCTTCAAAGATTCAAACTTGAAACTGAGAAAGGGGAGGAAGAGTAATCCAGGCCAGCTGGAGCTAACCAAGGAGAGGGTCTTGAAGGAGGTGGAGCATCATGTAGAGAGACACACGGTGCCCATGTGCACAAGCATACACACGCACAGGTATGCACACACACAGGTATGCACACACACAGGTATGCACACACACAGGTATGCACACACACAGGTATACACACACACGTTCATACCTGCTCTTGCTGCCAGCCCAGGCAGAATTAAGAATGTAAGCAGTCTCTATATGTGGACTTTAGAAAAATGGTACAGATGAGCCTATTTGCAGAGCAGGAATAGAGACACAGATGTAGAGAACGAATGTGAAGACACAGTGGGGGAAGGGGAGGGTGGAATGAACTGGAAGATTAGGATTGACATGTGTAAAAGAGACAGCTAGTGGGAGCTTCTATAGAGCATCGGGAGCTCAGCTCAGTGCTCTCTGATGACCTAGATGGGTAGGATTTGGAGGCTGGAGGGGGATCCAAGAGGGAGGGGATATATGCACACATAACTCTGGGCTTCCCAGGTAACGCTAGTGGTAAAAAAACCCACCTACCAATGCAGGAGACGTAAGAGATACATAAGTTCAATCCCTGGGTTGGAAAGATCCCCTGGAGGAGGAAATGGCACTCCAATATTCTTGCCTGGATAATCCCATGGACAGAGAAGCCTGGTGGGCTTCAGTCCATAGGGTTGAAAGGAGTTGGACATGAGTGAAGCGACTTAACGCACATAGCTGATCCACTTCACTATACGACAAAAACTAACACAGCATTGTAAAGCAATTATACTAAAAAAAAAAAAAAATAAGAGTGTATACTTGAGGACTAGCTAGACAATTATCCTGTCAATCCCACTTCTAATGTCTTCCTCCTTGTCCTTGGACAAAACTAGGAATCTCTTTTATTTTTTATTTTTTGGGGAAACTCTTTTAGGTTCACAATTCAGTCCCTTCTCCAGCTGGCACTGTTTCCATGCCTTCCACATGGCCCCTCCTCACCCCATGAGTTTCTGTCACAGCCCTCTCAGCCCAGTGAAGCCTGACAAATCCTTCTTGCAAACATGTATGTGTCAGGCTCAGCATAACCTCCCAAAATAAAACAAAAACAAGTTTGAAGTGCCTCGAGATAACTCAAAGTGTAACAGCATCTCATAGCAGTGTAACAGCATCTGCTTTCTCCCCAACAGCACAAACATTTCTTGTCTGCAGTAACCATTCAGGCCCAGTCCAAGGACAGCCAGAGAAGTCTGTTGCCCCAAAGACCCCAGATAACTGGACCACAATGAATAGATTCCCCCTACCTTCCCACCCAGAGGGTGTTGGGAGTCAGAAGAAGGAAGGCAGCTGTTCTCTTGTGCAGACAGAGCATGACAAGAACAATCATAGGAACTGTCAGTGTCACTTACTATGGGCCAGGCACTGTTCTAAGCACTTTGCCTACATTAGTTCATTTAGTCCTCATTCCAACTCTGTGACACAGATATTATTGTGCCATTTTACAGATGGGGACACTTGCAGAAACTGAGACCATCTAACAACCCAGGATCAGCCTCATGGCAATCATCGCTGGAGCATAAAAATGGTGCCCCTCGAGGTGGGCGTGCACACTCCACTTTGCCACAGTCCTCACCACCCCTTGTTGTATCACACTTTGTCTGCTTGGCTCATTTAAGTCACTTTCTCCACCCCTGCATGTGTCTGGGTTTCAACTCCGACACTGTACTCTCTCCTCTCCTGTGCTTCCTCCACCCTCATCCAAAGAGTCAGGATCTGAGACCTGAAGATCTGAAAAAAGTTCCACCCTTTCCCTTCCTTTAGACTGACTCCTCCAGGAAGCCTTCTTTGTTTCATCAATTCTGCAGGTACCTGAGGTGAAAGGATTCCTGCAGGTCGTCTTTTTGCTTCCCTGGTGGCTCTGTGGTAAACTATCCATCTGCCAATGCAGGAGACATGGATTCAATCCCTGGGTCAGGAAGATCCCCTGGAGGAGGGCATGTCAACCCACTCTGGTATTCTTGCCTGGGAAATCCCCTGGACAGAGGAGTCTGGTGGCCACAGTCCATGGGGTTAGCAACTAAACAATGGCAACCCATCAGTTATATATGAGAGACTGGGTAGAAAAGAGCCATGAAATGCTGCTCCCTGCCTGCCCTGTCACCCAGCCCCGTCCCACCAACATGGTCTCAACTCCCATTCCTCCCCTTGGCAGGGGGAAAGGGCTGGTGCTGCTCGCAGGCTTATTTTACAAATGAAGGAACTGAGGCAAGACTCTGGGTCCCTCTTCGTAACATACGAGGCAGCTCTCAGGTCCCAGGTCTCCCTTGCCACCCAGCAAAGGCTGTTTTGTCCCTCATCACTCTTCCCCTTCTGACTCTTTTGATAGTTCCTCAGCTCTAGGATCAGGTCTGGGTCCCCCTGGTATTCTCCTGGGCACAGGCCTCCAGGGGCCCAAGCCTGGAGCTCCCACTGAGCCTCTCCCCTGATACTCAGGCCCTCTATTCTGCCTCCTCCATTTACAGTCATCCCAGCCCCTCTTTTCCCATGTTCCCCTCTCCCTTCTGCACGGCCCTCCGCAGGAGCCGAGGAGGGACTCTAGGACATCGCGCAATCATTCCCCTGGCTGGGCCTCCTTCCCAGGGCCCCAACCACTTGAGAGACACCCCCTTTTCTGGGGTTGGCAGTGGAGTCTCTGGCCCACCCAGGATCATCATTTCTTCAGAGCCTTTGAAGCACAAGCCCTGGCAGATCACTGAGCTCCTGCTCTCTCTTCCTCCCCTGGATACTGCCTGTCTCTGGAGGCCCCCAGCATCTCCCAGACAGCTGTGCAGGTTGCGCACAGCAACCCCTGCCCCGAGCAGCCACATGCTGCAGTCCTAATTGTCACTCACTAGGCATCACGGCACGTCCCTCACGTCCTGCCCTGTGCAGCTGCCAACCGGAGAGAGTGCTGCTGCGGTCTGTCACTCCTGCAGACGGGGTGGGGGGGGGGGGGGGGGGCCTCTCCCCACCCTCACTGAGCACCCCCACTGCCACCACCAGGCCTCTAAATGCCCTCAAGCAACTGGGGGTGGACCTCAGGGACTGGGAGAAAAGGTCCCCCCAGCGGGGGAAATCTCACTTGGCTGTAATTAAACTCCGCCACCATGCTGGCAGCAGACAAAAAGGAACACATAATGGGATTAGAATTGTCATAAATTAAAATCATAAATTCAATAAATGCCTTATCGGCCTCCCTCTGGAAATGGCTGGCCTACAGCGGCCGGCTCTGATAGGCATAATGGAGACGCTGCGGGAAGACGGGTCAGGGCAACCAGGCGTGCAGCAGGCGGGGAAGACTCTGGCCCAGCTGCCAGCCCAAGCTGATGGGGCCTGGCCAGGGGGCCCTTCTCCAGAGAACCTCCCATGAGGGCAGACCGCAGCACCTGGTAGTGCTTCAGAACCAGCCGTGGCTCCCTTTTACCCCCACAACATAAGGCAGCCTGGCACTTCACCAACTTTCTGCTTTAAAATCTGCTGACACATGCCTCTGCCACCCACCACGTGGGCATCCATAAAATGACCTCTGGCCTCAAATGTGTGGTGTGCTAGGAGGACATGTTTTTATGCTTTTTTACTGTGGTAAAAAGTCACCTAACACAAAACATAGTATTTAGCCACATTTCACTGTGTAGTTCAGCGGCACTAAGGACACTCACATTGTGCAACTCTCACCATCATCAACTCCTGAATTTTTCACCTTCCTTAACTGAAACTGTCCCCATTAAACACTAACCCCCATCCCCCCAACCCCAGTCCCTTGAATCTACCAGTTCTCTTTCTGATTCTATGAATCTGACTCTTAGAAGGGCATGCTTTGACACAGTCAAGTTCTGGGTTCTGAATCCCAGCTGCAGCACAGGCCAGTGGCATGCTCTCTGAAAGATATCTGCATTCAGGATCACCTAGCTGCACGTAGTTACAGAGTTCTGAATGAGCGCCAGCTTCTGTGCTCAATGTTGGGGGAAACAGCAGTGAGCAAGACACACAGGTCACGGATCTGGCATCTAGTGGGAAAGACAGACACATGCAGGTTTCCCGTGTGTCAATCATCAATCCTGCAGGTGCCTGAGGTGAAAGGGTTCTGACATTGCTGTGATTGTCCTTGTCAACAATTTCAGAGTTGTTGTTTTGTCACTAAGTCGTGTCTGATTCTTTGTGATCCCATGGACCTTAGCCCACTAGGCTCCTCTGCTAGGCAGTTTTTTTTTGTTGTTAACTGCCTAGCACCTCTATAACAGTTTCTTACATTTTTGGCTACATACTGTTGGATTCCCCCTTCACATGTCAAGACTTTGGAATCTCATTTTCAAGGGAGAAGACAGAAAGATAATCCTTTCAGCATGGTTGAATAAAATGCACACACACATATATATTAATCTATACACTTAATAGAGTTTGTTATATGGGATGCATAAAACACAAGCTTCACATACAGACACATTCTTTGTCTGTATAGCTGATACAGGTTTATGTCCTACTGTTATCTACAGAAAACACCCCTCCAAAGGTGTCTATGCCCTAATCCCCACAACCAGTGAACGTTTGGTTACACGGCAAATGGGAACTAACGTTGCAGATGGAATTAAGGTTGCTGATCAGCTGACCTAAAATAGGGAGACTGTCCTGGATTATCCAGATGGGCCCAATGTAATCCCAAGGGTCTTAGAGGTAGAAGAGGGAGACAGAAGAGAGAACCAGAGAGATAGCAGCGTGAGAAGAACTCGGCCCAGCGTAGCTGGAGGAAGGGGTCACAAGTCAAGGGATGCAGGCATCCCCTAGGAGCTGGAAAAGCAAGGAGACAGATGTTTCTCTGAAGCCATAAAGGAATGCAGCCCTGCCCATACCTGGATTTTAGCCCTTGATTCAATCCCTGGTCTGGCAACTAAGATCCCATATGCTGTGTGGTGTAGCCAAAAAAAAAAAAAAAGAAGAATCCCAGGAAGAGGACATGGAGGCTTGGGAGTTGGGGAGGATGGGGAGGATGCTATATAAGTAGGACAGATTGAAGGTGGGGCTTAAGGAAGGGGCAATGTTAGGAAGACGCCAAGCTTCTGGCTCAAAGACGGGAGGATTCAAAGAGGCAGCGGCGGGTGTGGGGGCTCCAGGAGAGGGACCCTATGTGCCCACCTCCCCATCCCATCCCCCTGCCCATAGGAGAGAGAAGGGAAATCACTCCTGACTTCCCCTGCAGCCTCCCAAACCCCACATTCAAAAGAGACTGAGAACTTCCCTCTGCACTAACGCTGCCAAGCGACCCAGTGTCTCAGCCCAGGAGGCAGAGCAAAAATCTTGCAGAAACAGAAACGGGGCTCTCTCCTCGTGAACCACGCAGCTTCTCAGGCTCGCTCAGGAGCCCACCCATTCCTGAGCCCAGTGCTCACCCCCCACCTCTCAAGCCCCCGCCCTCTAACCCTCTTGGGGTCTCCATTCCCCAACCTCAACTCTCAAACCAAGCCCAGAGTCATTGCTAGTGCTTATTAAGCCACTAATTAATTGAATTTTTCCCCCTCATTGCATGCTGTTAATTAGTTTCTTGTAGTAACAGAGACTATTATTCTTGGAAGTAATAACTTGGTTCAGGAGGCAGTTTTAATGTTACTTATAATTGCTTGAGGGGGTGGGGTCTTGGGCTCAGGTGGGCGGGACTAATTCAGGAAAGGAAGGGAGTAAAACAGACACACTTCTCTTGCCTAAAAGATGACTTTTTCGTTTGTCTGAATAGTGTCCTGCCTTTTCCAGTTTTCTCCAAAGAAACACATTATTTTTATAATATCAAAAGAAAAAAACTTAAGGCAGGGAAGGCCTTAGAGTGTCTAGAAAAATTGGGCCTGGGAGAGCAAAGCCACAGAGTGCTGGACTGCGGGGCCAGAGGGCAGTGGGCTCCCTTCGCTCCCACAACTTCTGTTCTAGGCTGTCCTTTCTATTCCCTCCCCATGAGCCCGCAGTGAGGCAGCCCCAAAACCAGGGTGCAAACTCAGGGCTCTGCCTCGGAGCCCAAGGACCTAACACTGATTCAAGCTGAGCTACAAAGAGAAAATAGCTGGGAGCCATGTGTGCCCCAGATCAGGAATCATGAGGCCACAGTGAGGAGATGACAAATAAAACCAACCAAGGGGACTTCTCTGGTGGTGCAGGCTTAAGTCTCTGCCTTTCAATATGGGGGACATGGGTTCAATCCCTGGTTGGGAACTAAGATCCCACATGCCACAGGGCAACTAAGCCCGTGCACCGCAACAAGAGAAGTCTGAGCTTCTAGATAAAGAAGCCCACACGTCACAGTGAAGAGCCTGTATGTGCCGCAATGAAGACCCAGCGCAGCCAATTTTTTTAATATAAAAAATTAAATAAATAAAAGCATCCAAAATCGCAAAGTCCCTCCATCTTCGTGGAGCTTTCATTTTAGCAAAAGAAACAAAGAAAGAAGAAAAACAGAAAATAAAAGAGAAGATCATGGGTGCAGAGAAACATACTGGAGATAGGATGGCCGGGGTCTCCTAGAGGAGATGCCATTTAAGCTGCAAACAGAAGGATGAGGTGGGGGGAAACCCAAACATTAAGAAAGGGTCTTCTAGAGGACGTGTCTATGTTATTCCCTGAGGAGGGGCCTCAGTGCACTCCCCCCACCACCAGATTCCTGCTTGTCTGCAGAGCCCTGCAAAAAGCTATCACTCACACCAATAAAAGCACCCGTTAACCTTGAGTCAGCCCTCAATTAGCCACAAGGTCTTAACTCCATCATAGCCTGGGGGTTAGAACAGAGGGCAGTGGGAACTGCATCTGATTCCCGAAATGACCTGTGATGTTGCGAAGCGGCCAAACAGAGGCTGACAGCTCCTCACTTCTCAACAGGAATTCATTTTGCTCTTCCTCAGTTCTCCCAGGATGAAGAGGCCACTTACCGGCAGGAGGAACATCCTTGGCAGCTCCGATATGATGCCCATCCTTTGCTACTGTGGCAGGGGACAGTACTGGGCAAGGCGCCTAGGGGCACTGGTGTGCAGATAAATGCTTAACAACCAGCTCTCCAAAGGGGAAAAGCCCTGATTTGCAGCATTTGTCAATTTCCATGTTGTCAATACCCTAGCCAATTTCAAACTACCAAGCTGAGCGTCTCTGAACGGAGATGCAGACTGGGGTGAGTATGCCTGGCACACCACTGCTTTAGGCATGACCCCTCTGCAAGTCTCCCCATCCGCAAAATGAAGATTAAATGAGATCATGGTAAATAACCATCACCCTCGAGAAGCGTCAACAGAGGTTGGTGCTGATAAAGCAGGGGTTCCCTGCTTCCACCCAAGGAAAGCAGAGGAGTCCTGGCACAAAGTTGAGAAATATCACCTGAGCATTTAGGGATTGAATAGCTTGTTGAACCATTTGTGTAGAGATGAGGTGGGGTGGGTTTGCAGGGGAGGGGGCAGGAAAGAGAACATAGAATCAATTCCCACCCCCTGCCAAGCTCAGTGCAGAGTTTCACCAGCTGGGTGGTAGCAGAGGGAAGGAAAATGTAGCGCAACTTCGGGTGCCCAGGACGGGGACCAGGCTTGGCTGGTTTATGCTCTATGCCCAGTCCCCAGCCTAGGGCATCGCGGGAAACACGGCTGTTCAATAAATGTTTGCCAGATGAGCTAATGAATGAATCCCAGTGTTCTCTCCAAGTGGGGGATGGAAGCCTTTCCCCCCTCTCTCTCAGTCCAAGCACATGCACAGCAGGCAGCCTGGACTGTGGCTGGGGCCCTGGAACGGATCACCAGGCAAGCCCCCCACCCAGACCCAGGACCCTGGGGTCTGTGGATGGGCCTGTGGTGCTGCATGAGAGCAGGTTAGAGACAGCCTGTGATTCATTGCAGCAAATGCCCAGAAAATAAATATCACACTGCCCTAGCCCTTCCCATTGCAGCCTCTAATATTGTTTCCGCGGGAAGAGGCCTTATTATTCAGTGCCTGTGGTGACAGCCAACGAGTAAATCAGTGACCTGGAGATTGCTTCCTGGGGAAATTGGATGTGGCTCCTGGTGATGGCCGCTCTGCAGGTGCTGCGTGGGAGGAGGAGGGGTCATTTGGGGGCAGGAGTCGGGGCTGGGTTTTCACATGGAGAGAAACTCCCTGACCATCTTCCTGCTTCCCACGAAGCTCACCTGATTGGGAACTCCACCCCACCCTGTGCGGTCACTTCCCAGATTCTCACTGGATCGGGAGTACCCCCATCACACCCCCATGCTATCACTTGCCTTCCTGGGACAGAACCAGCTCACAGACAGAGGCACAACTCAAAGGCAACATCCTGTGGTCTTCTGGGCACTAGTCCTTCCCAGAGCCTGTCCCCCAAGCCCTAAACCCTATACCAGTATCCACTCTTCCACACTGGAGTGGGTGGGAACCCAATCCACCAGTTACAATGATGAAAGATCATATCTGTTTCCCCAGTGTTGACACCTAATTCTTTACTGTTTGCCTGGCACATAATAGCCCCTCAGTAAATATTTGTTGAATGAATAGATGAATAAATGAAGGCCCAAAGAAATGGTTGCAGAACAGAACAGGCATGTGTGTGCATTTTTCATCTATTTCTCTGCCTTGCTATGTTCCTAATCTTTTCAAGGATGCACACCACTTTTCATCACAGCAGCTGTATAATGTACCAGGTCACACTCATCTCTAGTCTCTGGCTTTCTTAGTTTTCCTTCCTTTCCTCCAACTATCATAATGACACTACTCTGGAGGCCTCTTCCTGCATCCAGATGGTGGGCACCATGAGCATGGGCCCTGTGTCCACTGACCTCCTCCAGCATCATGTCTTCCTGCATCCCAGCAGGCTCCCACGGGACAGACTTCATGGGCAGTCAGATGCTAAGCTAGTCAAGGAACTACTTTGAGGGCAGAGGGCTTTCCTGTTGCTTTGACATTTCAGTGGAGAATTAAAAGTTCTGGGCACAGTACCCACAGAGCCACGAACATGGTGAAGATTAAAGGCCCAGTTCCAAGCTCTCACCAAGGTCAGCAGGATGCAACAGAGCCAGCTCCACTACCTGCCACTCTGGCAAATCTTTCTCCTAATTATACCTGAATTATGCAAATCAATACCAATGTCGATATAGGATTTCCTTTAACAAGTCAAGAACATGCAAGAAGTAAAGACCTGGGAAGACAGAAATCCATCTAATTAGGAGTGAGTTTCTCTCTTTTTCTCTTGGCTGTGCTAATAAATGGTTGCACGACAACCCCAGAGAAGAGGTCAGCGGGTAGAGCAAAGCAGGGCAGAGGGCAGACAGAACGTGAAGATGGCGTGTGAGCCAGAGGGGAGAGGACTGGGAGACTGGGGTCACACTGAGAGCATGTTGGATGTAGCATCAGTCACAAACAAAAATGGGATTTTGCAGTCTCTCTTTCCATCAAGCAGTTTAAAATCCGCCAAAGCTGGAAGTTGGGGGCCCAAGGACACAGAGAAGGCAGTCTCTTACCTCTGGAGACATGGACTAAGAAAGAAAGAGAGAGAGAGACAGAGGAGGAAAGGAGGCGAGGGGGAAAGAAAGAAAGAGGGAGGGAGGCAGGGCTTTCATACCGTGAACTTTTGCTGTGTGCCTCTGAGAAGCATTGTATCTCCAGGCTTTCATTTAACCCTCAGCACTTTGAGTTAGGTACTGTTATGACCCATTTCAAAGATGCAGACTGTGAGCTCAGAGAGGTGAAATGTCCTGCTAAGTTTCCACGGCTGTAAGCAGAATAATGAGTTTAAATGCTCAGTCGTGTCTGACTCTGTGCAGTCCCATGGACTGTAGCCCATCAGGCTCCTCTGTCTATGGGATTTTCCAGGCAAGAATACTAGTTCAGTTCAGCTCAGTTCAGTTCAGTTCAGTAGCTCAGCCGTGTCCAACTCTTTGCGACCCCATGAATCACAGCATGCCAGGCCTCCCTGTCCATCACCAACTCCCAGAGTTCACTCAGACTCATGTTCATCGAGTCAGTGATGCCATCCAGCCATCTCATCCTCTGTCGTCCCCTTCTCCTCCTGCCCCAGTCCCTCCCAGCATCAGAGTCTTTTCCAATGAGTTGCTATTTCCTCCTCCAGGGGGTCTTCCTGACCCAGAGATCGAACCCATGTCTCCTGCATTGCAGGTAGATTCTTTACCCACTGAGACATTGGGGAAGCCTCTAAGCAAAAGGCCGAAGCATCAATTCTTCTTGTCCCATCGCACTTATTGCTTCATTATATGCAACTGGGGCTCAAAGGCAGAATGTGGGCAGGCGGAGAGCTGCCTTTGGAGGGGTGGAAGATAGGACAAGCACACCTATCTTGAAGCCGTAGCAGCCTTAGGCCTAGGCACCCCCTCCAGCAGACCCCTCCAGCAAGGAAGACGCAACAAGGCCTGAGTTTATCATGAGGGCTGGCTTAACTCCCTTTGCACTTTATGCTCAATCATTTTATTATAGCTTGTCTTCCCCAGGTAGACTGGGACACACCTGACAAGTAATTTATGTACTCGATGATCAAACATCCTCCAAGCTGATGGCCCAGCATGAGGCATTATAGTATAGTGGCTAAGATCTTGGCCTCTGGAAGCAGACTGTGTCTGTCCACTGGCTTATAATCAGTTACTCTCCAAATCTCAGTTTTTCCATCTCTAAAATGAGGCTGATGACAGTGCTTGATACATACTAGAAACTATGTTAGCTGTCGTTGTTGCTCAAGGCAGGGCACCAGGCCTCAAGACGACTGAGGCACCATCTCTGTCCTTGAGGAGCTCCTAATATAAGAAGAACAGGAAAAAGATAGTGCTGTGGTAAGTCAATTACAGCAGTAAGCAAAGGGGCCATGGGAGACCAGGAAGGAAGCCCTTCACTCTGCCTGGCTTTGTCCTTTAGGGAGGCATGTTATAGTCAGGGAAGGCTTCCTGGGAGTGGTGACACTAGGTGATGGTGGTTTAGTCACTACTTGCAACCAATTTAGTCCAATTCTTGCAACCCCATGGACTATAGCCTGCCAGTCCCCTCTGTCCATAGAATTTTCTAGGCAAGAATACTGGAGTGGGTTGCCATTTCCTTCTCCAGGGGATCTTCCCGACCCAGGAATCGAACATGGGTCTCTTGCATTGCAGGCAGATTCTTTACCGACTGAGCCATGGTGTTTGCAAGCAGAGGGCTCAGCCTGTCCAAAGGCCTGGAGGCATTCAGAAAGTCTGCAGCAGGCAGCAGCAGCAGCTGAAGCTGGAGAAGTGGGTGGGGCCTTGCCTCCCAGAGATCATGACCACCCATCTAAGAGGTTGAGATTTCATCCCAAAGTGCCAGGGAGACCCTGAAGAGAGGCAGGATGAGCCTTGAACTTTGGAAGGGTTGTCATGCATTTGAGTGAAGGCTGGAGAAGAGGTGTGGAGGAGGTGAGGCAGGAAGCTGAATCCTAGCCCCCAAGCCCCCAGCTCCTAGCTCTCAGCCAGACTTCCCTCTGAGGGGGGCCCCTGCGGGAGCCTGAGCTCAGCGGGACTGGGGAAGTTATTAATCGCTCCACGATGCCGCAGGCCATGGTCCATTTGCTGCTTTTCTCGGTCTGTTTTGAAACTGTGAAATGAGCCCCAGTCTTCAAGGCGGCCGTAATAACCATCCCGATTCTGACATTTAAATTACAGATGGCATTTTCAATTAAACAGGCACTCTCAGCAGGTTTAATTTAGCTATCAGTTCTGGTCTGTTCTTTAAGTGCTAAAAAAAAAAAAAAAAAAAAAAGCCAGCAGTGAATTCTAGGTCTCTTTCCAGGAGGAGGGAGGGTCTCTGAAATGTGACATAACTCTCATCTTCTGGCTCTCACGGGGACTTGTGAAGCCTCCTGTAGACAGTCACACTCCACTGAATTCACCCTTGTGCACTCCCAAAGGCACTCACAAAACTACACACACACACAGACTCCCAGCTACAAATCCAGTGGCTTTGAGGGCATCATTGAAATAAGTGTGGAGGGGCTTGTGGCCTGTCTTATCCGATTCAAAAAGAAAAAAACAGCAAAAGATTCAGGAACCAGACAAACTTGGACTGAGATCTTTGCTCCACCACTAACCTGCTCTGAGACCTGGAGCAACTTACTTAACTTTGCTGAGTCTAAAATGAGGAGGAAGAGGAGAAGGGGACGACCGAGGATGAGATGGCTGGATGGCATCACGGACTCGATGGACGTGAGTCTGAGTGAACTCCGGGAGATGGTGATGGACAGGGAGGCCTGGTGTGCTGCAATTCATGGGGTCGCAGAGTCGGACACGACTGAGCGACTGAACTGAACTGAACTGAACTGAAAATGAGAATAAAGATGAGACCAAGTTGGAATAAGTATTAAAGTGTCCAACACTGGTGCTGGTTGATATAAGTGCCAATAATCCTTGTGCCTCTCCTTTCTTCTTCCCTTGCTTGCACTGTCACCCATAACTTGGAGCTCTCCCAGTTAAGATTTCCATCCCTTGGGTCGTGGGTCCTAGATGGTGGCAGGTCACTGTCTGCGGTGCTGAACCACACTTATTACTTACTTTCAGTTCCTCATGAGTTATCTCCTCCCTCCTGCCTGGTTGGTCTGCTCTGAGAATCTCCCTCAACCCAGGTTGCTACTGCAGGTGAGTTGGGTGGCAAAGGTCCAAATTTTCTCCTAAGGTTCTGCCTCCCCATATTCCAAAGTCACTAAAATCCAGGCTGAGGAGTGGTGGAACTCAAAGAAACAACATGCCTGGACCCTGTCCTCCAACCCTATTGACACAGAAAATCCTCAGTTTCAGTCAAGAAAAGTCCAGCTGCTGGGCTCCATCAGGTCGTATCTGAGGTTTTTATTGTCCCAAGTTGATCCCTGCTCTATTTTGGGGTTCTGAACAGGATGTAGACAGGCTGCCTTCTCTGGCCACAGCATGTGCTGGTTCAAGTACCAGGGAGAAGCTGGTTCTGGAGAAGCTGCAAGTGGCCAATTATAGCATATTTGCATACACTGCCCGCCCCCTCACCCTAGAACATTTGTAATCAGGTGGAATTAGGGCTGAGGAAAGGACCAGACAGAGATGATCACCCCTGCTTTACAGACCAGCTATCAAAGACCCAGAGAAAACCAGAAATCTACCCAGTGTGAGAGAAGGAAATGGCACGCAACTCCAGTACTCTTGCTTGGAAAATCCCATGGACGGAGGAGCCTGGTAGGCTGCAGTACATGGGGTCGCTAGGAGTCGGACATGACTGAAGCGACTTAGCAGCAGCAGCAGCAGCTACCCAGTGTATCAGGTCAGATCTAATTTCCCAGTCAAGCCCAGTCAGCAGACCAGGTGAATGTTTGCCCAAAGAATTAGAAATTGGGGTGGGGGGTGGTCAGGAGGCTGCAGCCCAGAATCTGGCTAAAACAGTGTTTCCATGGCTGTGTGTTTGGGGCATGGCTGGCTCTCCAAGGGAGAGTTTTATATGAGAGAAAGCTCTTTGGCTCTGGTAGAAACTTATTTGCAGTTCACAAAGCACTTTCTCAACCACTCACCTCCTTGGATCTGGCAGCAGGCCTGTGCCCTAAGTACTATTATCCCATTTCAAAGGGAAGGAAGCTGAGGTTCACAGAAGTGAAGCAACTTGTCCAAGGCCATCCTGAGAGAAAGCAACAGCATATGGACTTGAGCTCTGGACATGAGAAGCTCCATTCTCCTTGTACTAATGCCCCAGGCCACTCTACTCAGAAGGGAAGGGGATCTGGCAGGAGCCAGGGGGGCCAGATGCCCTCTTAGGAAAAAAATATGGGGACCTGAGATTGAAACTACGGTATTCAAACCAGACTCAAGAGGGTACATGGGTGCATATGCACCCATATACTGCTCTCTTCCAGAGGCCTGGAGTCACCTATATGTCTTAGGGGAAAAAAATAATAAACCCTGATATTTGTTTTGAATGCCAACTGTGCCCAGAGTTGCACTGAATGCTTTATGTACAGCATCCAATTTCATTCTTACGACTGCCCAACAAGCTGACCCAACATTTCTTCCTATCTGACAGATAAGTTCAGAGAAGGCCCAGTATCACACCGCCAAGAGGAGATGAGCTGGTCACTCTGCAGCAGGACCTGAGCTGGGAACCTTGTGCTCTGCCACTTCTCAGAACCTGACATGAAGTCCATTGCTGTGCTTATCACCACCTACCTTCTGGCTCCTGAGATCCCTTGTCCCTGGTGGACAGGGGCCAGGAAGTCCAATCAGGCACTTGAGGACCTCTAAAAACCAGGTCTCTGCCAGCTCTGCCCACTGTCCTCCTCATTTCCTTCCTAACTCCAGAACCTTCCCAATGTTTCCACACTCCCTCCCCAGCCTAGGTTCTCCTCCTCCAAGCCCTTCCTCTCCACCCAAAGGAAACCAGGGCAGGGATGCTGACCTCCCTCCCCACACCTATGCATACAGCTGATCCCAGAACCGAGATCCGGAGTTGGCAGAATCAAGCTGACCCTCAACAGATGCACATCTGTCCCCTCCCCCAACATGGCCTCAGTTTCCTCACCTGTAACTGGAAAGGTGTGGGGTCAGGGCCAGGGAGTGACTCGAGTGCATACCCCTTAGACAGAAAGAGCCAGCACTCGGGTGTAAAACAGGACTCTCCTCTCCATCCTCTTCCTCCTCCTTCTTCCTTGATCCCTGGGGGCAGTTGTTTGATTGACAGGGTAGATCTTTCTGGTGTGGTTGGGGGTGGGAGTATAATATAGAAAAGCAGCTGCAATATTAAAACATGACTTTACATTGGGGGGAAATAAAACAGATACTCAGTGTTCTCACAATGCAGGATAGAGATAATCCAACTTGGCAAAATTATCTTGGTCACAGGTGGATTAGACTGTGGTGGGGCAGGAGGTGGGCAGGATTAACTGAGGAGTCGGCAGAACTACTGTGGGGTGAGAGCCCCCATCGTCCCCCTCCCCAGGTTCCTGCTCCTCTCTCCTTAGTCAGGCCTCCAACCCCTGGGGAACCCCAGCCTGGATCGGACATGCCCCTTCCGCCTCCCAGCAGCTCCCTTGGCCCCAGCTCATTAGCCCTGATAAACCTGCTCAAATCCAGGGGGAGGGTTTTTCAGCTAAAATATCTCCATCTCAGGCTAGGTTTTTTCTCTCTTCCCTGCATCATTAGTGAAAGTGCAGTCTCTGCAGCTCCCAGGCTGTGTGGTGAAGAATGCCCCCCTCCACTGCTCCCTGGAGACCCCTGGCCAGACAGAGGGCTACATGCTGGGATCTGGCCTAGGGCTGGGCTAGGGGAGCAGATGGCTCTGGAGACCAAAAGGGAGGCAGAGGGAGTCCCGGCAGAGCCCCTTGTATCCTGCCCAAGAGAACGCCGAGTCCCCAGAAAACTGGAAGCAACTGCTGTCAGCAAGGTGATGGCCAACTGAATGCTTGTCCTGCACCAAACACTGAGCCAAACACCCACTCGTCCCTGCCCGAGGCTATGTGGGGTGGGACTCTATGTTAAACTTTCGTTGCACTGCCCAGCCTCCTCCTCTCAGCCCTGTGGTTCTCAGTGACTCCATTCCAAACCTTTCCCATTAGAATGCCACTCCTCTCACCACAATAATTAGCTCAGAAGTGGGCCTATGAATCCCCTGGACTTGACGCCAGAAAGACACGGGTCTAGGGGTGCTCAAGTCCCTTCCGGGATGAAGTCACACAGAACTGAGAGACAAAGCGAAAAACCCAAGCTCTGAATATACTGTTGGAGTTCCTGGATCCAGCTTTACCTGAAGGAACGCTATACTGGACTTCTCTGTTATGTGAGCCCCCAAAACTACTTTTTACTTAAACCACTTTGAATTGCATTTCTGTCATTCATAGCTGACAGACTCGCAACCAACACAAGCATTTTAGCACACCTCATTTTTTCCATCAGGAAACTGAGGCCCAGAGAGGTTACACTACTTGCCCCAGGTCACACAGCTATCAATCTGTGTGTATCAAACCAGTGATCCAGAGCTGGGGCAGAGGAGGGGGATATCTCGCAACTGGAACTTGTTCCCCCTGAGGTTCTGAGAGGAAGGGGGCTGGGGGAGGCTCTGAAGCCATTTTCAGCAGGACAAGGGACAAAAAGGTAACAGGTTGCCATGGTTACTGGCTCACTGTGTGGTCCCAGACAAGCAACCTCACCTCTCTGAGCCTCAAGCTGGCAACAAAATGTCTCACCCTGCAGAGTGCAGGTGTCCTTCAGGCAGGCGGGATGACTGCTCTTGTCCCCCACCCCAGAGGTCTGTGAGCAGGTGGCTTCCCCAGCCAGGCAACGGAGGTTCCCCCACCCTGAGGTCAGGCACTCCCAGCCATACACACACTCCACCTGGTTTTAAATGTCTCTCAAATACCAAATTCAATTTTGTATAACTCCACCAGCTCTGCAGTGCAGAATTCATCGGATGAGGAGCCTGCTTTTCGGGGAATAATTCATTTTTCCGGTGTTGGAGAGGAGAGTAATTGATCCAGGGGGCTGACGCCTCCCTCCCTTTCTCCCTCCTCGGGACCATCTGATTCCAAATGCAGCTCTGAGACTGCTAGGTCAGAGTCAGGGGGCTTCTGCTTTAATATATTGGATTATTCCACTCGGCAGTGACGAAAAACAAGATTTAATTCCCCGAGAAACGCCAGCAGAGAAAATCATTTCCCTGCCTGCTTCTCCCCTCCTTTTTTTTTTTTTTTCCAGAGACATCTTTGTCTTTGTGTAGGCTTTACAGCCTTGCTACAACCCTACACCAGAGACTTCCTGAACCTGCCTACCCCATCTAGAGTCCTCTTTTCCTGTCTTGAAGAAGATTCAAAACCCTTTCTGCCCACCCCTCCTCAATCAAGGGTCCCTGAGGACAGATGTTTCTGTTCAAATTTGGGCGACATTATGGTGCTTGTTCAGTCTCTAAGCCATGTCCGAGTCTTCGTAACTCCATGGACTGCAGCACGCCAGGCTCCCCTGTCCTTCACTATGTCCCAGAGTTTGCTCAGATTTCTGTCTGTTGACATGATGCTTAGCATGTTGATAAATTACAACAAGCCCGGGGAAAAGACCACTTAGTACCACAGCTCTGACTGATGGGACAGGAAGCTAAGAGCTGGCTAAGGAAGTAATTTACTTTCCTACCACCTCTCAGATCAAGAGTCCACTCATTGCCTCCTCCAGGAAGCCTCCTCTGATTAAGGTCCAAGTTAGCTATCCACCTTGGGGCTCCCAAAATGCAATAGGCTCCCCTCTCACAGCCCTTTTACTATCTGATGGTAGTTGCCAGACTTTTATGTATGTAACAAACTAGTCATGGCACTTGCTATGTGCAGGCCCTGATCCACGTGCTTTCCAAATATTAATTCATTTGAATCCTCCTAACAACCAGGAACTATGATCAGCCCCATTTTACACACAAGGAAACTAAAGCACCAACTAGTTATGTGACTTGGCCAAGGTCACATAGGTAGGGATGGCGAGAACTGGGAATCCAGGTGTCTCCTCCTTTAGTCTGTGAGCTCCCAAGGGACAGGGACCCTGTCAGTTTGCGAAACACAGAGGCTGCCATCCTCCAACAATCCCACCACTTCCAGGACAGAAAACCCCGTAAAAGTCACATGGGAAAGCCCCTTGATTTTGAGCAAATTCCAGCTCTGGAGTGGGACAGTCATCAGCTAGATTCCAACTGTGCATCCTTGGGTGGGACTGCGCTGCTCTGAGCCTTAATTCTGTCACAGTTTCTCAAACAGGAATGAAAACAGTACCTAGCGCACTAGGAGGATGAGACAAAGCCATGCACCGATGGGGCTTCGAGCACACCTAGCATTTAGTGAGCACTCAGTAGGTGTGAAAGATCCTGGACTCGAAAATGGAGGCTTTGGGGATACACTTGCCACAGTCAGAAAAATAACGAAACCTTATCAATCCAAGTCAATGAAGCAAGCTCTGAAATCTCAGTGCAAGGGTGGATTTTTCTTAATAGTGGCAGTAAGATGGGTGAGTTGCCAAGAACTACCAAGAAGAATTTTGCAAAGCACACACAATCCATTTACTTCTGGGAGTTACTGAGATGTGGGAGAGTCTGAAACAGGGGCTCACTGGACCAGAAGCAGCACTTGATGGGTGTTTCAGGCATTCAGCAAGTGTGTATCCAGTGCCTTGGAGTCATGTGGAGGTGAGAGGGGCACGAGCATTGGGGGCCTTTGGACCCAGCTAGCTCAGCTGCTGATTGCTTTGTGACCTTGACCGTGAGACCCACCCTCAGAACCGCAGCTTCCTTGTCCATAAATTGGGATGACAAAATGAAGCTTCCCCAGGGACTGCTGTGGGGAGCCAATCACGTAACCAGGGTAGCAGATAGAGAGGGAGTCATTCCTTCCCATTTCTCAATAACAGCAGCAGCAGTCAGCCCAATCCCATCAACCGCCCATCTTGTACAGAAAACCTCAGAGGCACAGGGAGCTGGACCTGGAACCTGACTCCTTGGAGCAGCAAAGCAGGTGGGCAGGTGGGGTGGCAGGTCCCATTTTATAGATAAGGGGCAAAGGGCTTCCCACGTGGCACTAGTGGTAAAGAACCCGCCTACCATTGCAGGAGGCATAAGAGATGCGGGCTTGATTCCTGGGTCAGGAAGATACCTTGGAGGAGGGCATGGCAACCCACTCCAGTATTCTTGCCTGGAGAATCCCCATGGACATAGGAGCTTGGCGGGTTACAGTCCTTGGGGTTGCAAAAAGTCGGACATGACTGAAGTTGAGCATGCAAGCATGTATAAGGGGCAAAGCCAAGTGTTTCTGTTCCATGCACTTGACCCTGGGTGAGCAGCATCCCTGATTCCTCGGAGAAAAAGGGAAGAGGGAGATCAGGGCTGGGAGGAGGCTGGGGACCCCTGTGTGCAGGTTCATTTATCAAAGGTGACCCCAGAATGGAGTCCATGAGGCTGAGACAGGTCACAGAGAGATCCCCTATGGGAGGAAAAGTAGGGGAGGGTGCCAGGCAGCCTGGGATGGAGACGGGTGAGTGATCGGAGAGCACTGGAGCCTCACAGAGCAAATACCTGGTATGTGCAGGGGTCCCTGGATTCCCATGGAGCCTCCCTCTGTGTCTTACAAACATCACCTGGGTGGCTGAGTCCATGCTCTTCATCTCCTTTCTTTGGCTCCAGCCCCTCCCCTAATCCAGGCAGTTCTTCCTTACAGCTAACTGAAACCTTTCATGCTACATCACCAACAAACCCTAGCTGAAGCACCAGAAGATGTCCCCAGCCCTGCCTATGCCATCTGCGAGCTGGTGGAGCTCCTGGCTCAGGGCGGTTATCTTGCTGACAATTAATAGGCTTTTGTTAGAGGAGAATGAATACCATCTCATCTTAATCTTCCTCATTATTCTCCTTGTTCAGCAGAGTCAACACAAGATTAGGTTTAATTTATGGGGGAAAAAATAGCAAAGTCATTACTCACCAGGAGATCAGGATTGGATCTGCCTGGGTGTTCTGTGTTCACTGTAAGTGAGGGGCCACGAGGAAGGCCTGGAGTTCTGCTGAGGTAGGGACAGGCTAGGGAGACCTTGGCCCCCAGATCCATTTGGGGCTGGAACCCTGGAGACCACCAGCCCTTTCCAGTCTTACAGGACTCAGGCCTCAGAGGACCCAGTCTCCTACATATTTCTCAGGAGCCTTTGCCATAAGACCAGTCCCAACGGAGGGCAGGGAGCTCAGCCTCTGAGGACACAGACTCAACCCAAGTCCACGGAAAGAAATCAGGATTTGGATTCAGATTCTGACTTCTGAGACCACTTCCTCTGCAGAGAACTGGCCAGAACCCACCCGGCCTGGCCAGAACCTTCCCGTCAAGGGAGCCTGGGGACTCCCTTGACAATGCTGACACCTAGCGGCTCTTAGAGGAACTGGTCCTTCCTTCCATCCTCCCTCTACATCCCCAAACAAACCATCAGTTCAGTTCAGTTCAGTTCAGTCGCTCAGTCGTGTGCGACTCTTTGCGACCCCATGAATCGCAGCATGCCAGGCCTCCCTGTCCATCACCAACTCCTGGAGTTCACCCAGACTCACTTCCATTGAGTCCGTGATGCCATCCAGCCATCTCATCCTCTGTCATCCCCTTCTCCTCCTGCCCCCAATCCCTCCCAGCATCAGAGTCTTTTCCAATGAGTCAACTATTCGCATGAGGTGGCCAAAGTATTGGAGTTTCAGCTTTAGCATCATTCCTTCCAAAGAAATCCCAAGGCTGATCTCCTTCAGAATGGACTGGTTGGATCTCCTTGCAGTCCAAGGGACTCTCAAGAGTCTTCTCCAACACCACAGTTCAAAAGCATCAATTCTTCAGCGCTCAGCCTTCTTCACAGTCCAACTCTCACATCCATACATGACCACAGGAAACACCATAGCCTTGACTAGACGGACCTTAGATGGCAAAGTAATGTCTCTGCTTTTGAATATGCTATCTAGGTTGGTCATAACTTTTCTTCCAAGGAGTGTCTTTTAATTTCATGGCTGCAGTCACCATCTGCAGTGATTTTGGAGCCCGAAAAAATAAAGTCTGACACTGTTTCCACTGTTTCCCCATCTATTTCCCATGAAGTGATGGGACCAGGTGCCATGATCTTCGTTTTCTGAATGTTGAGCTTTAGGCCAACTTTTCACTCTCCACTTTCACTTTCATCAAGAGGCTTTTTAGTTCCTCTTCACTTTCTGCCATAAGGGTGGTGTCATCTGCATATCTGAGGTTATTGATATTTCTCCCGGCATACCATGTACAAGAAAAAAAAAAAAACACCCAGATTTACAAAGTAAATCAGAAAGAGGAAGAGGGACTTTTAGCCATTTCAAAATGATTAAATAAATTTCCACCAAGAAGTCTAAAAGAAAATTCATCTTACCTTCCCTGACCCCTTCACCAAAATGGCCCAGGCCCCTTAGAACCCCCTCTTTCTGCCTGGGGCGATAATAAGCAGAGAAGCCCAGAAGCCTCACAGTCCTTGTCATTTCCAACTCTTTCCACTTCTCTTGCCCCAACTCTGTCCTCTGGCACATACTCATCTTGGACCCTGTACCACAGTGGAGTAGCTAGGACCAGGTCAACTACCTACTTGTCATATGACCCTAGGCTAGTTACCCAACATCTGAGTCTTATCTCTTTCATTCATAAAATGGGAGTGCCTATATCTACCAGAGAGGGCCACTGAGCAGATTAAACAAGCCTGTGTGCTTAGCACAGGAACTGGCAGCAGAAAGTCCTTAGCAAATGCCTATCACCCTCACCACCATCATCACTATCATCCTCTTCATCCTGCTTCTCTGAAAATTCGGTTTCATCCACTAAACTGTAAGCGTCTAAAGGTGGTTCAGTGGTAAAGAATTCCCCTGCCAGTGCAGGAGACACAGGTTCAATCCCTAGGTTGGGAAGATCCCCTGGAGGAGGACATGACAACCCACTCCAGTATTCTTGCCTGGGAAATCCCATGGACAGAGGAGCCTGGCAGGCTACAGTCCATGAGGTCACCAAAGAGTCAGACACAACTGGGCACACATGCTCACACCTCTAGCTCCTCATTCCCAATTCCTGCTAGACAGAAGAGATTTTTTTTCCTTAAGGGACACTGATATTACCTCTGCTTCTTGCAGCATTTATAGCCTATTAGACAGAGCACATGGTAGATGCTCGGGAAACTCTCAGGATCACCTGCCAACATCTCCAACTTCATGTCAAACCACTTTCCCACTTGTTCAGTGAGCTCCAGTCATGCTGGTTGCCTTTTAATCTGTGAGTAAGTTCATTCCCAACCCTGGGGCTTTGCATGTACAACTCCTGCAATGGTCTTCCCCCAGATATCTGGTTTCTCATCACCATTCGAATGTCACTTTCTCAGAGAGATCCTCCCTGATCACCTTGACTGTGCACAGCAGCACTGCCATGCTCACTCTCGACTTTGTTTACTATGCTATAGAGGTCAAGTGCCTAAGTGGCTGGGTAGAACTCCAGTTCTACCACTTACTAGCTGTGTGGCTTCAGACAACTTGCTTTGCCTCTCTTCAGTTCTCATATGTAAAAATGGAAATATTAATAATAATGGTTCCTACTTCATAAAGGTATTATGATGAATCAATATATGTAAATCTCTTGGAGTAGTGCCTGTTGTCTCTAAGTGTTATATCATGTTGGTAATTATCCTATTTATTTAACTGCATGTGTTTATGTTTCTCCATCTAGACTGGCAAAGAGCAAGTGCTTAAAATTACCGGTTGATTAGAAAGAAATCTTAGGGCCAGGCAGGCCTCTCCTTAATCACGTCCAGGTTGAGCTAAGTGGCCAACCAGTCCGCTGTCTCTGGCTTTCACACTCTCAGGGCCCTCGGGCTCCCCCTGCTGGACAGCGAATAGGTTTTGTTTTTGTGATCGCAACCTGTGGTAGCCGTCAAATTTCCACGCCCGCGTAGGGGACGGTAAACCTGGCTCTTTGGAGTCAGAACCACCTGGATCAGAACTTGTGCTTCTCCAGTTACTCTGCACGTCATACGGCAGGAAAGTCTCTCATTCAAGCCTCCTTATGGGCAGAAGGCGGGTAACGATGCCCTTGGCCCCTCCCCCCCATCTAGCTGGGTTATAGGCAGCGTGGTGTGAGGGTACCCTGCACACAGGGAGACCTGCAGGCCCCCATACCCCCAGCGTCAGCCCTTGGATGATGCACGAGAAGCCGTCTTGTCTTCCAAAGTGAAACGCCACCAGGTATCTGCTGTTCCTCCAGGGACAGACATGCAGGGACAGTCTGGAGCACCCCATTATCTGAGCCCCTTGGGTCTCCTCTGTGGGCCCTGTGCCCTGGGAAAGAATCTGGCCTCTGTCCCTCTGGCTGCTTCCTCTGAGAGCTGGCAGTTGGCTGGAGAGTGCCTTCCTGGGCTTGCATCCTCCTATTCACTTGACCCCCACCTCCCTGGCTGCTGTCTCCCCCATCGTGGCCTCAGAGGCCAAGGGTTCCCTGCCTCATTCCACACTTGTTTCCAGATCTCACAGTGCCCTTGGCTTTGGCTGAAGACCACAGACACTGCAACTCCTATATCTCCAGCCCAGACTCCTTATGACCCTCTTTCCCGAACACCCCCTGGGGGAGTTCTCCCAACCTACAGCATCTTTCATGCCCCCATACCCCTGCCCTGATACCTAGTCCTTTTGGACCCCTGGACTCAGATTCCTGGCCTCTCATACCCACTGCAACTCTCTGTCCAATCTCTTCCCAAACCCCCAGGGTGGTCTCTGGTCCCGACTCATCCTCATCTCGTTCCCCATGTGCCCATCCTATTCCCTCACCCCCAAAGTATCACCTTGCCCTTTACTCCTTTACTTAAAGCTGGGAGCTCAAGGGGTTACCCTCTTCCTTCATGGCTCCTCAGCAAACTGGGTCGCCAAGGTAAGGTATTGCTTACCCTGTCTGATTGACAACTCAGGTATGTGTGAACAACACCTTTCCCATTGGACTGTGAAATCCTCTAGAAAGGGCCAAGGGTGCTCATGGGACAGAGGGCTGTGGCTGCACCTTCAGACTAGGAGTTTTAAGGGATGTGTCTTCCCTATCTGACTGAGGATGCTCCCAGAGCAGGGAGCATATCTCCACCATTAGATTGGATATAGCCCTTCCCCAGATGCTCCATCCTCGATGTGGCCAGGCAGTTGACTTTTCCAGGGACAAAGAGTGTCTTTCTCAACCTTGTAACCTTAGGACCCTACACTAGGCTTGGCCCCAGGTTGAGATTTCAGGAGTCATGGGTGAATAAATGAACCAAAGAACAAAGGCAGGCAGGCTGCTGCTTAAACTCTGCAAGCCCACTGACCAGCAGGTGGCATCAAGGAAAGCTGGAGGGGCAGGGAGATTTTATTGGTCATCTTTTTGGAGAGAACAGATTTCTCAAGACCCTCAACCACCATCAAGACCAGCAGCTGAGAGTCCTGGGGAGAAGCGTGGGTTTGAGAGCTGTTGGGGAGGCCAGAAAAGGAGTTCCTGGCCCAGAGCCTGGTACACATCCTTCCCTCCACCTCTCCCTTTGAATCAGTGCCAGGGGCTAGCCTCTGGGCAGGGCTTGGAAAATGACCCATGAGACCAGATGCTAATGACTCCTGTCCAGTCCAATACTAGGCCAAGGAAGACAGCATGAAGTGGGTATGAACTGAAGAGGGACACCAAGCCTCCCACCTGGTCACCTCCCCACCTGAATCTCCCACCTTGAGCCACTAGCACTAATCATGGGTCCAAGAGAACTGGTACCATAGACTAGGTGCTGCCTCACTCACCATCCTGCCTTCAGAAAGGAACAGGGCAAGGGATCAAGAGAGGCCAGGAAGGGAGCCCCCACACACGCCCTGTTCTGGCTTCTGGGCAGTTTGGGTGTCAGTCAGGCGCCAGGCTCAGCTCCCCATCCTCGGCCTCACAATCCCAGCTTTGTCCCGTGGGTCCAGGCCCGGCTGGCTCTGCACCCGCCCAAGGGCCCCTGGAAACCAGAGCAGCTGGAACCCCACCAAGTGTTTTTCCAGACTGGGACAGAGGCCCTCAAGAGATAGAGACTGAGTGAAGGGAGGGCGGTTCATTCATCCGTTTGTTCATTCATTCCTTCGTCTGACAAATAATATTTATTGAACGCCCACAGTGGCAGGCACTGTGCTAGAGGACAAGTGCTAAGGGATTTAGTGGTCAGCCCAATGCAGACCCACACTCTCACCCATCTTATTTTCTGGATGCAAATATATACCAACAAAACCTCTCTCTTCCTGTGTGGAGGCTGGGCTTAGAGTATGGGACCGAGAGGAGTGCGTGGGGGTGGGGAGGGTGAGGATGCTACTAAGGCCTATCTAATCCCGGGCCTCTGCCCCTCCAAGGCAGCTAGGAGAGGCTGGAAGACAGGTCACTCAGGGCTCCACCCACACGCTGCTGTTGGTCACCCGGGCCCCGAACCAGCCCTTCCAGTAGACGCAGTCCTGTCCCCCGTGCTCGAAGCGGACGAAGCGGACGCCGGGGCCATAGTCGGTGAAGGTGTGGGAGATCTAGAGGTGGGGAGTTAGGGGAGGGTCAGACTCAGAGCCCTGGGGCCTCCCCCAGCCACCCCTACCCCGGCGCCCTGACTCTCCTCTAGTCCCCTGGACTTTTCAGCGCAGCATCCCTCCTTCGGATCTCTCCTACAGCCCAGGCTAGCCCCGCCCACAAGCCCCGTGGGCGGGGTTTCTACAAGCCCCGCCCCTCGCGTCCAGGCCCCGCCGGCCGCCCTCCGGCCTCCGAGCTCACCTCAATCCAGCCACCGTCGTCGCTGTCCGCCGGCACTGCCACCTGCCCGCTGTTGAACTCGGCCAGCACGTCCTCGTGCTCCGACAGCAGCTTCACCGTGAGCTCGTACAGGCAGCCGGCGTCTCTGCGGCCCGAGTACCTACCCAGAGGGAGAGAGCGAGCGCCCCGGGCAGGCTTCAGCCCTGCTGAGCCGATACTCTGGGCCCAGCTCTTAACGGAAATTAACCCTGTCGGCCGGTACTACCAATGACCCCATTTTACAGATAAGGAAACCGAGGCCAGAGAGAGAAAATGACTCGCTCAAGGTCCGAACCCAAGAACTAAATCCCAGATGGGCCAGACCGAACCTTGGGACCAAAACCAAACCTGCCGAGAAACTTCTTGTTTGGATCGCAGATGGATGTTGAAAAACAAAACCAAAAAAGCTTGTCAACATTTAAAACTCAAGAGGGGAGGCAGATTTCCACCTTCTCCTGAAAACCTGTGGCCCATGTTGTCGCAGCCTCTAGAGTTGGGAGGCAGGGGTCCCTGAAGCGGGGTAGCCGGTTCCAGTTGGCCCTCGCCCCCACTCCCCTAGCCCGCCGGCCGCTCACCAGTCCTTCACCACGATGGCCGGCTGAGTGGTGTCCAGTAGCTCCTCCCAGTAGCCCTCAGCCTGCAGATCAATGATCTGCGCTTTGCGACACCACCTGGGAGACTGGGGGTTAGGATGGAGTGGAGGCTCCTCCCCTCCCCTTCCCATCCGTCCCCCTTCTCCTTACTCGAAGGAGGAGGCAAAGTACTTCTTGACGCTCTCATCATGGGTGAATTCCATCCCACAGTCTCCGGGCAGCTCCTCCACCCTCCAGCCGTCCCCACCGTGCTCCACGTCGCACCAGCCCTCCAGGTCCTCTGTAGGAACACAACAGCCCCACGCTGGCCACCCCGTCCCTGCGAGGGTGTGGGGGGACTGGCTCTTGCCCCCATCGTAGAGGGAGGGCGAACGTGGTCCTTGAACGTTGGGCAGAGGGTGGTGGAGGTAAACGGTGAACACTTCCTGGTTTTCTGCCGGATTTCCTCACGCTCTCGGGAGGGTCTTCCGCGGGATCTGTCTTGCCCCAGATTCCCGGGGATGAAAGGACCCCCAGGGAGAGCGGACCCCCCCCCCCCACAAACCTAACCCAGGGAGCAAGACAGAAAGATAATACTACAGTCTGTGTTGGGGATACTCTTCGCTGGGCACAGCGCCAAGCACTTTATCTCATCTACCGCTCAAAGCAGGCTGGCCTTGTTACGGCCCATTGTAGAGAAGGGGAAGCTGAGCTCCCAAGGCCAGGTGACAGGGCGCGACCCCTCACCTTCCCCACACGGGTTGCGCAGCAGGTTGCGCCGCCTCTTGCTCAGGAAGTAGAACTGTTGCCAGTGGTCGCGCTCGTCCTCGGGGCCCTCCTGGGGCACCAGCCCCTCCTGCTGGCACTTGAGCAGCCACAGGGGGGCGCCGTCCACCAGCTCCTTCCAGCGCAGGCACACCAGGCGGCAGGCCTGCACCAGCTGGGCAGCCGGCAGCTCGGCCAGCACACGCAGCAGCAGCGGCTCGGGCAGCTCGTCCAGGTATGCCGCCTCCTCCTCCCCCTCGTCCTCGGGCCGCTCCTCCCCGCCGCTCGTCTCCTCCGCGCACGCCTCCTCCTGCTGCTCCGCCGGGCTGGCCTCCTCCGGCTGGCCCACGCTCTCTGAGGGTGGGCGGGGCGGGGGTGCGGCTGAGATTCCCCACGACTGTCCCCCGCCGCGCCCCACAACCTCTATGTGAAGGGCATCGCCTCCACCCACGCTCCGACAGTCCGCAACTGGGGCCGGATTCCGTGACCCGAGAGTAGGGCCTTGTGGAGGAAGCCCAGGGGACCGGGGCCACCGACCAGGCCCAGGTCTGAAGAGTGGCCTCAGAGGACTGTTTCCCTTGCACATCCAGTACACCACATACATACCTGAGCCGAGAGCAATAACTGATGATATTTCTGACACATGGAAGTCCCTTATCCCTCTGAACAGCCAGCCCTCTGAGATCTCTGCTCCAGTCACCTCCTCAAAGGAGCCCTTCTGGACCTCCCCTATTACAGTCTTCTCACCTCACCACTGGGAGTTCCGTCCTTTCTAGCTTTTATCCAAGAATGTGATGGTTTATAAACACCTTTCTTTGGACTAGACTGAGGGAATGAGGGGAAGAACAGGATCTGGGCAACTCACTGCTTCACCCCCAGTGCCTGGCATCTGACACACTCCCCTGCCCACTGTCAGCAGCTATTGTCAATTGCGCTGGGTTTTCCTGATCGTTTAGACCGTAAAGAATCTGCCTGCAATGCAGGAGACCTGGATTCGATTCCTGGGTTGGGAAGATCCCCTGGAGAAAGGAATGGCTACCTATTCCAGTATTCTTGCTTGGAGAATCCCATGGACTGAGAAGCCTTGAGGGCTACAGTCCATGGGGTTGCAGAGTTGGACGTGACTGAGCGACTAACACTACCAAGAGTTGGGCCCTATTTCATCCTAAACATTTTAATTGTATTTACTCTTTAAATCATCACAGCATCTCTTCAAGGTTGTCAGTATTACCATCCCATTCCGTTGATAAGGAAACTGAGGCACTGAAAGGTGAAACCACCCAGAATCACACAGCAAATGAGTGACTGGAACCTGGATTTGAACTCGGGCAATGGAGCTTCCGAGATGATTCTCGGAAAAGAACCCACCTGCCAATGCAGGAGATACAAGAGATGTGAGTTCGATCTGTGGGTCAGGCATGACAACCATGGCATGGCATGGCAACCCACTCCAGTGTTCTTGCCTGAAGAATCCCACGGATGGAGGAGCCTGGTCACATGGGGTCAAAAAGAATCAGACATGACTGAGGCAACTGAGCACACCATCAAGCTCCAGAGCTGCCTTTAACCACCACAGCCTTGAGAAAATAATTCGTGGAGTTGGGAGTTATAATTTTTATTTCACAGGTGAAAATGCTCAGGCTCAGAGGTGTGGAATGACTTGCCAAAGATCACAATGCTGGTATTCAGGCAGGGGACACAGGGACCTGAGGCCTGAAGGGAAGAAGAAACAGGGGCTTGCAGATGGGGGAGGGAGGCTCCTTAAAAGACAATGTGTGTGTCAAACAGGGAGGTGTAACACGTACTTGGGAAGGAGGGTTTCTTCACTCCTTTTCCTATCCCTGGCCCTCAGCTTCCCTGTCTATAAAATAGGAATAATCCCTGCACCAAGGCATTCCAATGGTACTGATGATCACCTCCGCTGAGGAGTGGGCAAGGGCATTCTAAATTATGAGAGGGACCCATGTCAGGAGCTGTGGGCTGAACTGTCTTTTGGATCCTGGCTGGCCTCAGCTGGGCCATCCGAGCCTTGAATAAGCAGATACTGTGTGCCCAGTTTCCCTGGAGACAGTGAGGAGGAGATGGAGCCACTCTGAGTGATGGGGGAGGCCATTGCTCTCAGACCTAAGAAGGGGTGGGGAGGGTTCCCTAAGGGCTGGGCCCTAGAAAGCCAAGGCAGTGGCGGAAACAGGCCAGACACCAGGGGAGGAACAGGTAGGGCCCAGACCCAAGGCTGGGGGTTGCCAGGACCTGGCCAGCCAGTCCTTCACCTCCTCACATGCAGCATTCCCCACCCCTAAACCCCAGTCAGACCCCTGAGAGCCGAATCAGGGTTTATCTCTTCAGACCCCGGAGCACACAGGGAGTCCTCAGGATATCTTATTCAGTGGATCTTATTAGTTAGCACAGTTCCCTTCATTATTAGCTTTTATTATTATTATTTTTTGCCACATCTTTATGATATGGTGCTTTACCCACCCCTCTGGCCAGGAGGCAACTGAGGCCCAGAGAGGCTTACTGGCCTCTCCCAAGTCACACCGTAGAATGGTGGAGATGGCGTAGAGGAAAATGCCTGCCCTGAAGCCATGTCACCTGCCTGCCCTGCTGCCCACAGCTCTCCAGGGAGCTGGGCCCAGTGTCCTCACCTCTCTACCCCTCCCCCTGCCCTGCCCTGCCCTGGCCCTGGTGGACACCTGATGCTCCCCAGAAAGGTGCACCTCGCCCAGTCCCCTCTCCTGGCCCCAGGCCTGGCACTCAAGGCCCCAGATCTGATTACAGGCCCCCCACCCTCTCTGGAGCAAATACAACTCCCCACATTGTTGCCTTCGGAAAGTTATCTGGGTCCTGGAAACTGCCTCCGAGGCTTATTCACTCACTTGGATTGGGCCCTTGAGTCCGGGGAATAGCTGGGCCCTGGGAAAAAGCAGGAACCCATTCTGGGTCCTATGAAAGGTGTGGCAAGGGGGCCATGGATTGGGAGTAAGAGCTGAAGGAGGTAGGATTTTCAGGGCTAGAGGGTGGGGCAGGGCATCTCGGCCACCCTAGTGAGCATCACTGTTACCCATTGTCTCCCCCAAGCAATGGCCTCTCAGATGGGCCTGATGACAAACAGGTGAGGGAATCTGGGAGTGGGCAGGTCTTGTTCCCACCCTGACTCAGCAAGCAACCCCTCCAGGCCCAGCAGGAATTCCTAGAGATGAGGAGGGGGTCTTTGGTGCCAGACAAGATGACTGGGCAGTCTCAAAGGGCTCTAAGCATCAGCTAGAGCTGACGCCTGAACTCTCTCACCACTGGCCTGGTGCCCACTGGGCATCCAGCCAACCAAATGAGGATAGCCCCTCCAGACAAGGGATCCCAGGAGGAAGGCTTGGATAAGGTGGGGAGAGGGCAGTAACCCCAAGAAATTCGTGGGGATTCAGACAACTCACGGCCCAGAGTTGGCAAATGCAAGAAGCTGATGGAATAAAAAGGCTTGCGGCCTCTTCCATCACAGATGGGTCCCAGATCCCGGTCATCAGACCCTCAGGAAGCCAAGAGGAGGAAGGAACGTGCTCCTATGCTATCTGCGGATTAAATGGGACCCAGGAGTCCTCCCTTTGCCTGTCATCTCTCAAGGCCTCCCGCACATCAAGATACCAGACAGAAGGCTGTGCTCCTTAGAGACTGTCTCAAGGGCTCTGCTTGGGTGAAAGTTTGCCGCTCTGGGTCTGGGGGGCCCCCTCGCTCTCTGATGCGCCCTCTCCATAGCATTCGCCCGCCTGCCCCGGTCACCCCTCCTAGACTGAGCGAGTGGATCCGGTGGCGGAGGCTACCTGGGTCACCGTCTCCGTCCATCGTTGCGGAGGGCGTTCGCGAGAGGAGGAGGACCCGGAGCGCTGCGGGGCTGTCCGAGTCCCGAGGCGGCGGCGGCGAGTCCAGGCGCTGCCCGCGTCTGGGTCGGGTCCCGGCCGACTGAGCCTTTTAAAGGCCCCCGCCTCCGCCCCCGCCCAGCGTTTGGCCCCGCGCCGGGACGCCCTGCAGTCCGGAGCGATCGACCAGAGGCCGGAGGCTCCCGGTTCCTTGGCAGACCCAGGAGGCCCGGAAAGGTCGGGTTTTGTTTTTGTTTTTTAATGTAGGAGGAGGGGGAGCCCAATTCCGGGCGTCTCCCTGCGCCCTCCTGGGGTGACTGCTTGGAGGAGGCGGTGAGGGGCGGAGGGTGCGCGGGCCAGTTGGAGGAAGAGGGCAGAAGCTCCTCCCGGCACCGCCTGCCCCACCCCCGCCACCCCAGGTAATTTTCCTACATCAGTGAGGGGGGCGTCCCAAGCCTAGTGCTCCCCAAGAGGCGGGGACCGGAGCGGGCCGCGGGGGCGGGGCCGGGGCGGGGCTTGGTCGGCGGCGTAGGCGAGGCCCCACCCACCGCGACTGCAGGTCCAGGCAGGCTCAGCCCCGGCTGCCAAACGGGATCGCATAGCGGCGGCCGAGCGCAGGTAACCGGTGGGAGTTGGCGTGGGGAGCGCCGGGGCGAGGATGAGGGTTGCGGGGGTCGGGGGCCTCGGTGCTTCCGGGCCCCGCCGCAGTGTGCCGAGAGAGGCCCAGCGCGAACAAGGCCCAGGCGGCTGGGTTGCGCGGAGCGGCCTCGGGCGGCGGCGCGGGCAAGAGACCCAACTGGGGTCGCCATCGATGGGCAGGGGTCCAAGCCTAGACTTTGAAAGCCACAAGGAGGGATGGGAAGTCGAAGACGCGCGAGGGCACCTGGGCCTGGAGCCCAGCCACGGGGATGGGGATGGGGGTATAGGAAAGACGGCTCAGCCTCGCCTACCGCTTCTCCAGTCTCACCCAGGCAGGTCATTTCCTCCGTGGTCTCGGAAACGTGGCTTGAGCCCTTTGGACGTCGGTCGAAGACAATGACAATTATGCTTTCCCCTCCTCTGTTTTGAGGATGGGAGAGAGAATGAGAAGAAGGTGCCAGACAGGCTGCGGGGCTTTGCGTTTGTATATCCAGGCGAAAGACTGGCCTATTGAAAAAGGCTGGCTCTAGACTCAGAAAGGGCTCAGGCTCCTTTCCGCTGCTTCTGTCCGTGTGGCCTCGGGCAGATCCCACCTCTTCTGCCTCCTTCGCCTCCCTTAGGGGCTATTGTGAGGTGCCAGTAAAAAAAAAACCAGAGCTCACCTTTTACTGAGCTTCTCCTGAGAGAGGTCCTTGAACCCTTTCCAGGAGGTAAGTACTGTTCCTAGCCCCACTTTACAGAGCAGGAAACTGAGGCTCAGAGAAGCCCGGTGACTTTCCTGAGACAATCAGTGGCAGAGCTGGGAGGAGAACCTCCACCACAGGGTGCTGTGAGTACCTGGCCCTCGGGAGGGGGCCAGGTCTGCAGTGTAGCTTGCCAATGCCCACAGGAGAGCTATGGCGGTGGGGAACATCAACGAGCTGCCTGAGAACATCCTGCTCGAGTTGTTTACACACGTGCCTGCCCGCCAGCTGCTGCTGCGCTGCCGCCTGGTCTGCAGCCTCTGGCGTGACCTCATCGATCTCGTGACCCTCTGGAAGCGCAAGTGCCTGCGCGAGGGCTTCATCACCGAGGACTGGGACCAGCCTGTGGCCGACTGGAAGGTCTTCTACTTCCTCCGCAGCCTCCACAGGAACCTCCTGCATAACCCATGTGCCGAAGGTGGGATGCTGACTGGATCTGACATACCCCCAAACACACATACTGTTGTGATGTCAGCTAACATTCATTAAGCTCTAACAATGAGCCAGCCAGGCATTTTAGGGGGCTTAATGCCTTTCATCCTCTTGCAGTAATCCTAAGAGGTAAGTGCTGTTAGGCACCCATCTTTCAGATGGGAAAACTGAGGCCAACAGTGGCATTTCCTATTCCACTCTTAAGGTTATTTCCCCAGTGACCTTTCTGAGAAGGAATGTTGGCCAGTTGGGACTAATTGTGCCCAGGACACAAGACCCAGAAGTCAGAACCATATTTTCTTGGCCTGGTTCCCAGACTCCAGGATTAAGCCTATTAGGAGTGTCCCAGAGGACAAAGGTGACTTTGCTCATGAAAGAGGGAGAGATCTAATCTTTCCAACACATTCCAGCAGCAGGTGAAACATGACTTCTGTGGTTATCCAGAGGCCCCCCTTTCTGTTGCTGTGTTGTAACTGATTAATTAGACACTGGGATGGGATAGGAACCTCATTCTCCATTATGTGGTCAAATTCTGGAGTGAAATAATAAAACCACCCAAAGCTGTCCAGAGCTTTCAGATGCCTCCTCACCTGACTCCCCAACAGCTATGTTCTGGACCAGCAGTTGACATACCATAGTCCATAGGCCAAATCTGGCCCAGGAGCTAAGAAGAATTTCTAAGGTTTTATGTGATAGTCAATATGTAGCCCACAAAACTTGACACTTTGTGGAAAAAGTTTTCCAGTCTCTGTTCCTGACCCGTTTACAGAGGATGAAACCAAGGCTCAGAGAGAGAAAGCAGCTTGCATAAGGTCACAGAGTCCAGTATTGGTAGAGCTGGGACTAGATCCAGATCTGCCTGGCATCAGAGCATTCCCTAACAGAAGTCATCTAGTCATTCCCACCATCGGGATTCTCAGCAGAAGTCAGTCATGGTGGTGCCTGGCACACCGGATGTGCAGGGTTCCCCAGCTGGGGGCTTGAGGGAAGCTGCTGAAATCCAGAGAGAGATGCTGGGAGCAAGGGGTGCTTAGGCGCTGACCACTAGGGGGGCCTCCCTTTGATGTGAACTCTGCTTTCCCACCAGAGGGATTTGAATTCTGGAGCCTGGACGTGAATGGAGGTGATGAGTGGAAGGTGGAAGATCTCTCCAAAGACCAGAGGAAGGAATTCCCCAATGACCAGGTCAAGAAATACTTCGTGACTTCTTATTAGTAAGATCCATGGGGTCTCCGGGAGGGGGGGAAGCCCAAGTCACTGCACCTTGAGGCCTCTCCTGCTCTGGGAAGGGCAGGCCTAGCCCTAGAGGGCCCTGGTGGCGAGCCCCAGCCCCTCCCACCCCTCCACCTACCCCCAGCACCTGCCTCAAGTCCCAGGTGGTGGATCTCAAGGCCGAAGGGTACTGGGAGGAGCTGATGGACACCACAAGGCCAGATATCGAGGTCAAAGACTGGTAAGTGCCTGGGGCAAGGGCGTGGGGGGGGCCTGCCACTCAGGTGCCCCACCCCTACCCTGCCCCCCATCTCCAAGGCCCTAATGGGCCCTCCCACTGCCTGCAGGTTCGCAGCCAGGCCAGACTGCGGGTCCAAGTACCAGCTGTGTGTTCAGCTCCTATCGTCAGCACACGCACCTCTGGGGACCTTCCAGCCAGACCCAGCAATGATCCAGCAGAAGAGCGATGCCAAGTGGAGGGAGGTGTGTGAGTCATGAAGGGAGGTGTGTAAGTTGTGAAGGGGATGGGGGCATACTGTCCAAGGCTGAGACCGCAGTCACACAGACCTGGGTTCAGATTCCAGTTCCACTGCTTCTGACCTAGGCTTTGGCTGCTCTGACCTCTAAAAGACTTCAATGAAATGATGCTTGGAAAGATATGTTCAAAAAGGTTGACTACTACTAATTACTACCAGTTATAACTATTGTCTAGGTCAGGGTTCAGTGATCTTTTTCTTAAAAGGCCAGATACAAATAGTTTAAGCTTTGCAGGCTGTACTGTCTCTGTCTCAACTACTCAGCTCATCAGCTCTGCCATTGTCATGAAAGCAGCTTTAGCAAAAGGGCATGGCTGTGTTCCAGTAAAACTTTATTTATAAAACCAGGTAGTGGGCCCCTAGACCAGTTTCCTAACTCCTGATCTAGACCAGTGATCTCCAGAACTTTCTGCAGTGACAGAAACGGTCTGTCTGCCCTGTCCAGTTTGATAGCCCAGAGCCACACGCAACAACTGAAAACTTAGTAAGAGCCAGTTTGTAGTGTAGCTGAGGAACTGAATTTTTAATTTTATCTAATGTTAATTAATTTTAACTTAAATAGCCACGTGTGCTCAGTGATGACTGGACATCTTTTGGCAGCTTGTAAAGTTTCCTTCAGTTCCTTTGAGCTGCACTTAGATAATCCCATGGAGTGGATCCGGCAAGATTTTGCTCCATTTTACAGATGAGGAAATTGAGGCATAGACAAGGGAGGTAGTCTGCCCAAAATCAGAGTAAGGACTCAAATTCTATTCTCCTGACTCCGGGTCAAGCACTAAGGCCTCAGCCCATCCTGGCCCCATCACCCCCTCAGGCAGTGCCACCCTCAGGGTCAACTCCCCTGACCACTCTCCTTTCCTCCTCTGCCCCACCCCACCAGGTCTCCCACACTTTCTCCAACTATCCGCCCGGCGTCCGCTATATCTGGTTTCAGCATGGCGGTGTGGACACTCACTACTGGGCTGGCTGGTATGGCCCGAGGGTCACCAACAGTAGCATCACCATCGGGCCCCCACTGCCATGACACCCCTAAGCCCCCAGCCACCTAATCCCAACTGAAAAACTGCTGTCAGAGAAGGGCTGGGCTTGGGAAAGGGAGGTAGAGGCCAGGCTCCCCCAGACCTCCTAGTTAATCTTTGCCCCCAGCTCCCCAATTGCCACTTTGTGGAGCCTCTTTGTTTGTGCAGCCTTCATATGTTATGGGTAGCTAGTTCTCTGCCAGGGATCTCAGTCTGAATGATGGGGCCCCTGAGGTTAGGGAGGCATAGGTCATTCCCCCAGGCTCCTCCCCCTATCACCTCTGAGGGAGGGTCTCCAAGCTCTGCTGATAACCCAGATCTGTGTGTCTACCTTCTCTCCCTGGGCCACTTTCTCACTGTCTTCTTTCAGGGCCCTCAGAGCAGGGACAGTCAGGACTTCCGGCAAGCCAGTGACTGCCCCATGTAGTACAGATGCTGGGAGGTAACCGTGTAGCTCAGACAGGTCTAGGAGTGGAAAGAGGGTTCTGCTGGCCCATCCTCTGACCCCTTCTCTACCACCTTCAAACTCTCTGACTCTGTGCCCCTACTCAGGGAGGTGGCTTTGGCCCAGAGGCTCAGGCCTGGTCTGAGATAGGCCCAGTGGGTGGGGTCCTGGCCAGGTCTAGACGGTCTTCACTGTCAGGGAAGCCCCAGAAGCCACATAGGTATTAAGTGGGGGCAGGGCTCTCCAAAAGACCCCCCTGGAACTCTGTGCAGGGTAAGCCAGGGCAGGTGGGAGTGGGGGTAGTGCCAGGACTGGTCCCTGAGAACTGGGATATGTGAACCCTGAATGAATAGGATAGGGGTTTTCAAGAACCACCTGTCTATCTCCATGCCTAGACCACACTCTCTGGAGCTTGGAGAGCATTCCAGGCCCCCACCCTACCCTCAGAACTACCATTCCCAGGACCTTCCCACCCTGTCTGCCCACGTTCCCACCTCTCCCTCCTGCTGGAAAGAGAGCTGTGCTCTGGTCCTACCCCTGCTGCATGTGGCCAAATAAAAGGTATTCCCAGCCCAACATGTGCCCTGTGTTTTCTGGGGGAAAATGGCAAACTTCATGGGAGGTCCTGCCTCTGGCCTGCAGAAGGTACAACTTGTATGGCTCTGTCCAAGGTACATAGAGGGGATGACATTTCAGGAGCCAGACTTCGAAGAATGAGGGTCCTGGGACAGACGACTGGAAGAGCTGCTGACCCCCACAGCCCAGCAGCTTCCTCTGGAGGCCTGGCCACCAGCTGGGGAGTGAGGCATGCAGGTTTCTTGGGCAGCTCTTGCCTAATAGGGACAGACCACTGGAAGAGCTGCTGACCCCCACAGCCCAGCAGCTTCCTCTGGAGGCCTGGCCACCAGCTGGGGAGTGAGGCATGCAGGTTTCTTGGGCAGCTCTTGCCTACACCTCTTGCTGGGTCAGCAGTGCCACCACAGGCACTACTTACTGTTGTTTTTTTCACTGTCCAGAGCTTTACTGACACTGGATGAAGCCTAAGAATTTATAGTGGCTCAGCTGGTCAAGAATCCACCTACAATGCAAAAGACCTAGGTTCGAACCCTGGGTTGGGAAGATTCCCTTGGAGATGCAAAAGGCTACCCACTCCAGTATTCTGGCCTGGAGAATTCCATGGACTGTATAGTCCATGGGGTCGCAAAGAGTCAGACACGACTGAGTGACTTTCACTTTCTAGAATTTATGAAGGTGCCCGGCACACAGCAGGTGTTCAATAAGTACTGTTAAGTTGCATTATCTTCACTCAACAGTTAGCTAAATTAGGGCCTCAACCAGGGCAGGGACTGTTACTGACCAGGGTTTTTGCCCTCCTTAGCAACAGAAATTGATAAGATGCCAGATAGGAAGTTCAAGTAAGCCTTTATTGGGACCTCCACTAGAGTAGGAAGGAAAGAAATCCAAATAACAGGTTTCCTTGCTCCCTGGCTAGCTCCAGGAGTGCAGGGGTGGGAGCAGAGGTCGGGGTGGGGGGTCTCAGCTTGGTGAGCTGGTTCCTTACATAGGGTGACGGTAGGGTTGTTAGGGGTGTGTTCCAGGGCTTGCGCTGGAGGGGTGGCCTAGGTAGTTTGCCCACCCCTTTGGTGATGTGTGCAAGGGGGCATCTGCAGTATTTGCTTTGGCTCCCAGCTCTTCAGAAGTGACAACTGGGTTTTTGGTCTTTTGTATCTAGTCCATAATTTTCCCCAACTTAGCATGCAGGCACTTATTTTCAGTCTCTTATAGTTTCTTTGTATTTTGTTGCTCAAGGGGACTTATGAGCAGGTGCAAGCCCTGCAGCAAAGAGTCCCTGGTCCCACCCAGCCTGTCTCAGAACCACCACCCAGTTAACTGTATGGCAAGTTAGCAAAGGACACTCTGTCTTGGAGGAGACACAGCCCTGAGTTAACAGCCTAGCCTGGGTCAGGCACCCCTGGGCAGTGCGCGCCCTTTATGACCCTTTGTGATTATCTGAAGCGTTGTTCTTCACTTGCTCAGTCATGTCCGACTCTTGAGACCCTATGGACTGCAGCCCCTGGGCTCCTCTGTCCATGGGATTTCCCAGGCAAGAATACTGGAGTGGGTTGTCATGCCCTCCTTCAGGGGATCTTCCCAACCCAGGGATCTAACCCGGGTCTCCTGCTTGGCAGGGGGATTCTTCCCACCTGGGAAGCCGAAGCAACAATTAGAACTGGACATGGAACAACAGACTGGTTCCAAATAGGAAAAGGAGTACGTCAAGGCTGTATATTGTCACCCTGCTTATTTAACTTCTATGCAGAGTACATCGTGAGAAATGCTGGACTGGAAGAAACACAAGCTGGAATCAAGATTGCCGGGAGAAATATCAATAACCTCAAATATGCAGATGATACCACCCTTATGGCAGAAAGTGAAGAGGAACTAAAAAGCCTCTTGATGAAAGTAAGAGGAGAGTGAAAAAGTTGGCCTAAATCTCAACATTCAGAAAATGAAGATCATGGCATCCGGTCCCATCACTCCATGGGAAATAGATGGAGAAATAGTGGAAACAGTGTCAGACTTTATTTTTTCAGGCTCCAAAATCACTGCAGATGGTGACTGCAGCCATGAAATTAAAAGACGCTTACTCCTTGGAAGAAAAGTTATGAGCAACCTAGATAGCATATTCAAAACAGACATTTCTTTGCCGACTAAGATCCGTCTAGTCAAGGCTATGGTTTTTCCAGTGGTCATGTATGGATGTGAGAGTTGGACTGTGAAGAAGGCTGAGTGCCTAAGAATTGATGCTTTTGAACTGTGGTGTTGGAGAAGACTCTTGAGAGTCTCTTGGACTGCAAGGAGATCCAACCAGTCCATTCTGAAGGAGATCAACCCTGGGATTTCTTTGGAAGGGATAATGCTAAAGCTGAAACTCCAGTACTTTGGCCACCTCATGCAAAGAGTTGACTCATTGGAAAGGACTTTGATGCTGGGAGGGATTGGGGGCAGGAGAGGAAGGAGACGACCGAGAATGAGATGGCTGGATGGCATCACTGACTCGATGGACGCGAGTCTGGGTGAACTCCAGGAGTTGGTGATGGACAGGTAGGCCTGGCATGCTGCAATTCATGGGGTCGCAAAGAGTCGCACAGGACTGAGCGACTGAACTGAACTGAACTACCTGGGAAGCCCCTTTAGTAGGTGCTTGCTAATTATTTATTGAATAGAGAAAGTGAAAGTCTCTAGACCAGAATTCTGGAGTGCCTAGCCTTTCCCTTCTCCAGGGTATCTTCCCAACCCAGGTCTCCCACATTGCAGGCGGGTTCTTTACCAGCTGAGCCATAAGGGAAGCCCTGAATAGAGAAAGGAATTAACTTAATCCCAACAAAAAAACACAGAGCGGATTACCTTTGAGTTAATTCAGGGCTACCCGAGAGATGGTAGGAGCCAAGCTGAAGGCCAGAGTTTCAGCAGTTTCCCTCTAGAGCAACTTCGCTCCCAGGGTCCCGGGATCCCGGGTAGATATGAGTGGCCCCAGAGGGGTGGAGCTGAGTCAGGAGGCGGCTCCGGCTTCCCCGGAAAGAGGAGAGAAGGTCGGTCCCCGCCGCTAAGCCGCCCGCCGCCTAGAAGGGAAAGCTTGAGGTCTGGAGCTCCCCTGACGCGGCCCCAGCCCTGAGAACCCCAGACTCCCTGGCACACCGTGGGTGAAGGGGTTCCGGCGCTGCGTTGGCGAGGTCTAGGAGCGGCCCAGAGGGAGGCGGCCGGAGCGCGGCGCGGTGACGCAGGCGCGGGGCGGGGCGAGAGCGCTCGGCAGCTAGGAGGCCGCAGGCTCCATGCCGATCCCGAGCTCCGGTCTCGCGGGGAGCGCCGCCCCGTGCCCAGGTCTCAGCCCAGCTGGGGGACCGGTAGGGGGGCGACAGGCGCGGGAGGGGGCTTGGGTCAGGCGCTGCGGGTCTCTGGGTCTCTCAACGTTGACCGAACCCGAGGACGCCGTCACTGGCGGGCCGACACCCTCGGCAGGCGGAAAGGGACTGACGGAGCCGCTTGGGGGCGTGGCGAGGGCGGAGCCAATCGCCGGGGTCTGGTCGCCGCGACGCTTAATCTTTCGCCTCCCGGCCTGGCTGTCCCGAAGCATCCTCGGCTTCCGGGGCCATTGCCGCCTCACCTCCAGAGCAGCGCCCCGGTCAGGAGACAGTCTAGGGACTCTGGGCACCGTCACGCCCGCGGGGCCTGGGACGAGGCCAAACTTACCCAAGCCTCAGCTTCCGCTTTCGGAAATGGACTTAGTAACAGGGTCTCAAGGGGTTCTGGGGAGAGTCTATGGCGTAAAGGCTAGTGCGTGGCTTCTGGACTGGTACGCAGGAAGCCCAGTAGGTGCGAGAGGCTGCTTCGTAGCGCTGATGTAGTCGTTTCCGCTTAAGAGTGCCCCAGGATGACCTTCACCCACCCAACATCCCCAGCTACCCCCTCTGCAGTCAGGCTTTGGGGATGGGGTCCAGTAATAACGTGGGTTGCCATGCCGTCCCTCAGGGGATCTTCTCAACCCAGGGATGGAACCCGCGTCTTTTATGTCTCCTGCTTAGGCAGGCAGGTTCTTTACTGCTAGTGCCACCTGATGTTGTTAGTCACTCAGTCATGTCCAGCTCTTTGCAACCCCACGGACTGTAGCCCACCAGTCTCCTCTGTCCATGGGATTCTCCAGGCAAGAATACCGGAGTGGGTTGCCATTTCCTTCTTCAGGGATCTTCCCGACCCAGGAATGGAACCTGGTTCTCCTGCATTGCAGGCAGATTCTTTACTGTCTGAGCCACCTGGGAAGCCCAATATGGGACCAGACTTTGGACCACAGGTTAAGACACCTCTAACTTGGAGATCCAACTAGTCCATCCTAAAGGAGATCAGTCCTGGGTGTTCATTGGAAGGACTGATGTTGAAGCTGAAACTCCAATACTTTGGCCACCTGATGTGAAAAGCTGACTCATTTGAAAAGACCCTGATGCTGGGAAAGATTGAGGGCAGGAGGAGAAGGGGACGACAGAGGATGAGATGGTTGGATGACATCACCGACTCAATGGACATGAGTTTGGGTAAACTCCCGGAGTTGGTGATGGACTGGGAGGCCTGGCGTGCTGCAGTTCATGGGGTGGCAAAGAATTGGACACAACTGAGCGACTGAACTGAACTTTGAGCCCAGGGACTTTTACTTCGTCTAGACAATGCTTTTAGAAGTTACCAACTTTTAAAAATCAACAGATTTCATGTTTTTAAAAAAAAATGTTTAAAATTTCTCGTGAAAAATGGGAAGACCTGGCCACAAGGAGTCTTTTTCCATCACTGCCCCAGGGACCAGGGGACCGTAGGAACCAGGCTCAAGGTCAGAGTTTCAACAGTCTCTGTTCAGGCTGTCCAGGCGGGGGCCCACCTGGCTCCCTGCATCCAGGAAACCAGGGTAGAGGTCTAGGGCGTGGCCTGGCGGAGGCAGGGAGAGGTCTAGGGCGTGGCCCCGAAGGGCAGGGGCTAGGTCAGGAGGACTCTGGCTTCCCAGAGGGAGGAGGAAGCAGAGAGAAGGTGAGTCCTTGCAGGAGCTACGTGTACCTTGTGGTGGTGATGGTGGTTGTGGTTTAGTCACTAAGTTATGTCCACTTCTTTGCAACCCCATGGACTGTAGCCCACCAGGCTCCTGTCCATGGGATTTACCAAGCAAGAATACTGGAGTGGGTTGCCATTTCCTACTCCGGGGGATCTTCTCAACCCAGGGACAGATACCTTATTTATCTGTTTATTTTTTTCTCTGCTGCTGCTGCTGCTAAGTTGCTTCAGTCGTGTCCAACTCTGTGTGACCCCATAGACTGCAGCCCACAGACTCCCCTGTCCCTGGGATTCTCCAGGCAAGAACACTGGAGTGGGTTGCCATTTCCTTCTCCAATGCATGAAAGTGAAAAGTGAAAGTGAAGTCGCTCCGTCGTGTCCGACTCTTAGCGACCCTGTGGACTGCAGCCCGTCAGGCTCCTCCATCCATGGGATTTTCCAGGCAAGGTACTGGAGTGGGGTGCCATCGCCTTCTCCGATTTTTTTTTGTCTCTAGTAATGGTAAAATCCTTCTCCCTGGGCAGGTGCCAGTGTGCCCACTCTCTTTTTTTTATGGGATGAATGTGTTTAAAAGACTGTGAACTGTGTGAAAATTAATAAAGGGAAACTGATAGTACAGTCCCAGCATTAAGAGGCATACTGGGCATTTCTGGCAGAAAGTGACAATACTGCTGCAAACAGAAAACAAAAATGATCTTCTCCTCGCTTGGCAACAGCTCAGCCAATGAGAGAATAACAACTCAACCAATGAAAAGCCATTATGCTTCCAACTCCTAGTATCTTCCAGTGAATTTTTTTTTTTTATAACAGCCCCACCCAACTTTCCCTTCTCCTCTATAAAAAGAGTCCCTTCTTTACTGAGTACGACTTATAAGTGTTTTGCTGAAGTTGCACAGCCTGAATTGCAGTTCTTTGCTGCTCCAAAATAAACCGGTTTTGCTAGTAAAAAAGTGACCATTTTACTGTTTTAGGTTAACTTTACACAGAGGTTTCCACGGAGGTTTCGCAGAGATCCAGAGAAGACCTTCCAACAACTCCAAGGCTGGTGAGCAAACAAGTGCCGCAATTCAAGGAACACACTGGGCTCACTACTTTCTTCCCAACCTGGCAGTTTGAGGGTAAGTTTTTCTCCTGGATCTGAGCTCCGCTCTTTCTGTGTCTTGAAGCTCTCCAGGCTTTATTTGGGGGCTTCCCTAGTAGTTTCAGATGGTAAAGCATCTGCCTGTAATGCAGGAGCCTCGGGTTCGATCCCTGGGTCAGGAAGACCCCCTGGAGAAGAAAATGGCAACCCACTCCAGTATTCTTGCCTGGAAAATCCAATGGACAGAGAAGTGTGGCGGGCTACAGTCCGTGGGGTAGCAGAGTTGGACACGACTGAGTGACTAACACACAGGCTTTATTTGGAATCAGTTTGAAGGCGCCATCCTTTTTTATTAAGGTGTTGTTTGTCTGTGAGTACTTGGTTAGCTCTTAGGCCTCACTCCATGTTGAAATCAGACTGTTCCTAGTGTAACTGTGCTAGCTTCCGGTCCAGCTACTTTTGGAACCAGGCTTTTCCTATTGAAACTGTGCTGATATTTGGCCTGGGGGCTGTTTAAGAATGATTCTTTTGCTCCAGAGAAAAAGCCCTGAAAAATGGGATCCTAGTTATATAAAAATTGTTTTGAGGGTGCTCCCCTTTTCAGGGACCCGAGGCAATTTTATGTTAAAAGAAAAAAAAAACCCTGCTGTCTCTCCTTATAAGCATTTTTAACTAAATGGACCAACTGAAAGAGATGTAATTTAGAACATCAGTGACCAATGTAGGAAACTTTTGAACTCCCCAAATTGCCTCTCTTAAAATTGTTCAAAGTAACTGAAGCAAACCTTAAAGACAAAACAGTTTCTGAGGTCTTTTTTTCCCTACCCCCTCTTCTTCGTCTGTGGATGCTGGCTCCCCGATGCTCCCTTGCTCAGAGCCTATCGGAACATGCTCCTTAAAGTTAATCTTCTGAGGATTGAAATAAATCGCAGATTACCTATGTTCCCTGGACCAATTGTGAGCCATAGTTAAAGTGTTTCCTAAAGTAACTGAGGATCCCCCATAGGTTTGCTGGAGATTTTAATAGTTTTTCAAACCTGCCAGTCTGCTTTCTCAGATTTATATCAGTCCACGTGCTTGTTGGTGAGTGTCAAGTAAACATTGGATGAAAGTAGCCCCATGGAAATATTCTGGAAGGGTTTTAGTAGAGCAAACCCCTACCTTTTGGCAAGAGGCTAGAACACTCATTGAAAACCTCCATTGAGCAATGACAGTAGCTTTTCCTAAGCCTGTTGATTGGAACAAAATGCAGCCTTACACACAAAAATCTGATGATTATTCTGTTCATGATTAGTTTAATCGACTTAAGGTTAATTTTTTAAAATATATGTATTTTATTGACATATAGTTGACTTAACAATGTTTCAGGTGCACAACAAGGTTGTTCAGTTATACAAATACACATATTATTTTTGAAATTATTTTCCATCGTGTGTTATTACAAAATATTGACTATAGTTTACTATGCTATACATAAACCTTTGTTGCTTGTTGCATATCTATTTTTTAATTAAAAATCTAGCATTCTATTCATACTTAGTCAAACAAGTGGAATCAAAATGTCATAAATTTTTTAGTTAGGCAAAAATTCATAAGTTTTCTAAAATATATATAATACATATTTGTATATGTATACAAAAGCTTTTCTACTACACTTGATAAAGGCTTGAGAAAGAACATCAAAAAAAAGAGATGGAGACATTGGAGAACATAAACTAGATGAAATGGGAACACTGAATATGAAATAGAAAAAGTGAAACAAAGTAAAAGATCATCATATAGCCCAGTTGTTTTTAAACAATGACTGCTCATTAGAAGCATTTCTGGCGCTCTGGAGGAAAAAACCAATCCCTGAGCATTTGTATGATTTCAGGTTATTTTTAAAGAAATATTCAACTTCCTTCAGATGTTGAGTCCCCTTGGGTAACTGTTACTTCCATGTTTATTAGTGGACTGAACCGGGGTCTTTTTCTTTTAGTTAAAAGCATGAGAATGGAATGGGAAACTGTGTCCACTCTTAGATTCATTTGGTAAATCAGATTACTTGCTCCCTAAATGAGCCACCAGAAAGAAAGACTTCTAAAATTCTTAATCTTCAGCTCCAGCAAGTGAAGGTCCCTAAACAGATCCAAAACCTTCTAGTTTCTGGTATTACAGAGAATCAGGGTATCAGAAAAAAGATTTTTACTAATTTAAGCATTTCAGGAGCTTCCAGTCTTCTCATCAAGTCTCTTATCAGCCTTTCCAGTGTCCTAATGCCCAGTGAGAGGGCTCCGAGAACTACAGGGGCTCTTCCCAATCTTCCCTGTTGATCAGCTCAAAGAAACATCTCTCCAGATTAGGAAGGAATTTCTGTCCTTACTGAGAGCAGAGCCACACTCTTGGTGCTCAACCCCACTGCAGAGAACTAATACAGTTCAGATAGGGGAATCTCTAATAACCCTCAATAGGCTCCTCTCTCCAAGCCTTCTCCCTTTTGTTTGGGCCTTTTAAGAGATACACACCCGTTCTCTTAGCTCCTCCAACTCCATTCATTATTAGGTTAAGGCTTCTTGAAAGAATATTATACCAGAATTTCTTCCTCCCAAAAGGAGGAAATAATTCTAGAATTTGACAGTAGCCATCAAAATAGCCAGCCAGGTAAATGAAAAGACCTTTTGACATCTTTTATTTGTTCTGTGTCTAACACTACAGGGGCTGATTCTAGAAATACCCATTGTTTGTCCCTGATGAATCAACTACCACCCTCCTTAAGGGCCAAATCTCAAACTGATACTGGAAAAATTCATGGTGTACCTCCCATTAAGATTCAAATAGATCCCTCTAAACTCTCCAGAATTAATCAATAGTCTATAAGTAAAAAAGCCCTTCAAGGTGTAAAGCCCGTAATAGAAGATTTCAAGGCTCATGGTCTCATTATCCATTGCAATAGTCCCTGTAACACCCCTATTTTACCCGAGGGGTAAAACCCAGGTGCTGAAGATGGTTTGTCCAGGACCTCCAAGCATCAAACACTATCTCTCAACACCCAGTTGTTCCTAACCCCTACATGCTACTGACATCTGTTCCCTGTGGAAGCAAATTTTTCACTGCAACTGATCTATGCAGTGTATTTTTCAGTACTCCAGTTGATAAAACTAACCAGTAATCTTTTTGCCTTCACCTGGAATGGACAGCAAAACACCTGTACAGTGATGCCCCAGGGTTTCACAGAAAGTCCTTACTTTTCATATATCTTGAAAGCGGATTTAGATGATATAAAGTTTTCTACAGATTCTGCTTTGTTAAAATACACAGATGACTTGCTCTTGTGCTCTCCTTCTCAAACCGCCTCACAGGAAGACAGCATCCACTTGCTAAAACTTTGAAACATAAAGTCTCCAAAGAAAAACTGCACTTTGTTCAAATTCAGCTTTGATATGTAGATCACGTGATCTCAGAACAGGGACTATGTTTGGATCCAGTTAGGCTCCATAATGGGCTTCCCAGGTGGCACTGGTGATAAAGATCCCACCTGCAAATGCAGGAGATGGAAGAGATGTGAAGTTCGATCCCTGGGTTGGGAAGGTCCCCTGGAAGAGGGCATGGCCATCCACTCCAGTATTCTTCCCGTAGACAGAGGAGCTTGGTAGGCTACAGCCCATAGGGTTGCAAAGAGTCGGACAAGACTGAAGTGACTTAACACACTTGCACAACAGGCTCCATGACATCCTAAACTTCCCCAGATCAAAAACTAAGCACTAGTTATGAGGCTTTCTCAGCTCTCTAGTTACTGTTGAAATCAGATCCCAAATTTCTCTCTATGGCTCAGCCCTTATGTGATTTATGAAAAACTGGTAAAGCTGACTCCGTTAATTGGAGAGGTCAAGATGATACAGCTTTTGAAGACTTAAAGAAAATCTTAATGAGACCACCTGCCCTTGAACATCCTAATCACCAGCTTCCCATTTTCCTCTTTGTGTATGAGAAGGCAGGGACTGTCCTCAGAGCACTCACCCCAAAACATGGGGACCATCATCGACCTGCAGGGTTTTGTAGCCAACAGCTGGACCCTGCGTTGCAGGAATACCTCCCCCCGACCTCCACCCATGCCTCAGCCATTCCTGCCGTTGCCCTCTGCTTAAGGCCACTGAAGAGATAACCATGGGATCCCATTCAACCACGGTTGTACCCCAGGTAGTGGAAGCCCTCCTGAATTCTTATCTACTCAACACTTTTCAGTCAGTTGCCTCACCTCGTATGAAATCCTTTTGCTGACTGCTCCCCACATAACCCTTTCACATTTACTAACTTCAGCCCAGCTGCTCTTCTCCCCTCCTTCACCACGAAACCCCTGCACTGCCTGACCCTCCCAGGTCACTCTTTGACTCCACATAAACATTTAGAGGAGATGTGTCTAATCACTGCAGATTTTTCATGGTTTACTGATGGTCCTTATTTAAAGGGAGAAAGTGGTAAATACTGTGCTGTGTATGCTATTACAACTCCTTTTGATATTGTTGAAGCAACACCTTTGTTCATTGTTCAGTGGCTAAGTCCTGTCCAACTCTTTGTCACCCCATGGACTACAGTATGCCAGGCTTCCCTGTCTTTCACTGTCTCCTGGAGTTTGCTCAAAAACATGTCCATTGAGTCAATGATGTAATCCAACCATCTCATCCTCTCTTGCCCTCTTCTCCTCCTGCCCCCAATCTTTCCCAGCAACAGGGTCTTTGCATTAGGTGGCTAAAGTATTGGAGCTTCAGCATCAGTCCTTCCAGGGAATATTCAGGGTTGATTTCCTTTAGGATTGACTGGTTTGATCCCCTTGCAACATCTTTACCCGTGGCTTAATTACCCTATAGGCTGAACTATATATTCTCACGGAGGCTTCAAAGTTTAGCCAAGGCAAAACTGCTTATATTTATACTGACAGTCACTATGCCTTTGGGGCAGCCTATGAATTTGGGATAACATGTGATCCCCTGGGCTGTAGCCTGCCAGGTTTCTCCTTTCCTTAGGATTTTCCAGGCAAGAATCTTGGAGTGGGTTGTCATTCCTTCCCCCAGGGGATCTTCCCAATCCAGGGATCAGTCCTCCGTCTCCCATATCTCCTGCATTGCAGGTGAATTCTTTACCACTGAGTCACTGCGCAAGTCCCCACAGCTGATAAAAGGAGATCTATTTTAATATTGTGTGTGTTAGTCACTCAGTTGTGTCCAACTCTTTGCGACCCCATGAACTATAGCTCGCTAGGCTCCTCTGTCCATGGGATTCTCCAGGCAAGAATACTGGAGTGGGTTGCCATTTCCTTCTCCAGGGGATCTTCCCAACCCAAGGATCGAATGCAGGTCTCCTGCATTGCAGGCAGATTCTTTACCATTTGAGCTACCCGAGGAGCTCAGAAAAACAAAAATCTAAGTACATCAGCTACTGGAATACTGGAGTGGGTTGCCATGCCCTCCTTGAGGGGATCTTCCCAACTCAGGGATCAAACCCAGGTCACCCACACTGCAAGCAGATTCTTTACCATCTGAGCCACCAGGGAAGCCCAAGAATACTGGAGTGGGTAGCCTATCCCTTCTTCAGGGGATCTTCTCAACCCAGGAATCAAACTAGGATCTCCTGCATTGCCTGCAGATTCTTTACCAGCTGAGCTACTATGAAGAACATTGCTCTACCACAGCATTGTTATTTTTAATGGAAGCAATTAAGCCTTTATTATAAAATCTTCTTCATAGTGTGCTCTTGGGAGATGAAGACCTTAAGTATCACACCTTTCAACCTAGAGATTTCATCTGTTGGAAAAGACACCTCAAGAAGGACTCTCTTCAGCCTCCCTGGAAAGGCCCCAGCAGCTGCTAACCTCCTGTTGTGCTGCCAGACCCCAGAGAATAGACTCTTGGATTCATGTGACGCATCTAAAGAAAGCGCCAGAACCTGACTGGACCTGTACACCATCTGGTGACCTGAAAGTAAAGATTTCCTGGAATTGAAGCAGATGACATCCAATGAGGCGGCTTGACCCAGATGTCTAGACAACCTGTTAGAAGGTTCAGTATTCACAGATGTGGGTGTCTTTCATCTAGACTATAAAACTGACCCTGGATTCTTAGCCAAATTGAGTCTCTGCGTTTGCAACCTACAATCTGTATCGCTGATGAAACATCTGATTCTGAAGAGTTTCTTTGGAGATAACAATACTGTCTAATTACTCCATGTTTATTCCTACACTGTGTCATTCCAAAGTTCTTGTTAATTCCTTCAGTTTTGAGCATAACTTTGCTTCCCAGTTGGCACTAGTGGTAAAGAACCCGCCTGCCAATGCAGGAGACAAAAGAGATTTGGGTTCAATCCCTGGGTGGGGAGGATCCCCTGGAGGAGGGCAGGGCAACCCACTTTAGTATTCTTGCCAGGAGAATCCCATGGACAGAGGAGCCTTGTGGACTACAGTCCATAGGGTCACAAGAGTTGGACACAACTGAAGCGACTTAGCAACAAATTGCTGTCTTCACTCTTAGAAGATACAGACTCTTAGATGGGAAATTCCTGAGAGATCTCCTCCTGCCCACCCCCCCTTCATACTTAAATGTGACCACAGTGGGTGTCCAATATGTGCACTTTCCCTCTGACATAGGACAAGACATTCAGGAAAGGTCCTTCCTGGCATCCAGAGACAAAAAGTGATTGAATGCTAGTTAAAAAAACAAAAAACCCTGAGTCTTGATCAGGGATGCTCTTGGAGAAAGATCTTGATCAAAAGGGAGAAATGTGAAAATTAATCAAGGGAAACCTTACTAAAATGGACTGCGGAGGACAGAAAGGGGAGAACTTGACAGTCAATACACATCCCAACAGGAAGAATCAATACGGATCTCCAGCAGGAAGTAACACTACTAGTGCCAGCAGAAGGAAGAAAAATTTTCTCCTTTCCTGGCAACAGTTTAGCCAATGGGAGACTGTCACAACTCAGCCATTGAAAAGTCAACCATATTTGGAACTCCCAGTTTCCTCCAGCTTTATAACTGTCCCTCCTGACTTCCATGTCTCTTCTATAAAAGAATTCCCTCTCCTTTGCTTGGGCTTCCCTTGTGGCTCAGCTGGTAAAGAATCCGCCTGCAATGCAGGAGATCTGGGTTCTGGGTTGGGACAATGCCCTGGAGAAGGGAACGGCTATCCACTCCAGTATTCTGGCCTGGAGAATTCCATGGACTATAGTCCATGAGGTCACAGTCCGACTCGACTGAGGGACTTTCATTTTCACTTTCTCCTTTGTTTAAGAAAATTTACAAGCGTTTCACCAGTTGTAGGTCCCAAATTGCAATTCTTTGCCAGTGTTAGTGTTAGTCTCTCAGTTGTGTCTGACTCTTTGTGACTCCATGGACTGTAACCCACCAGGCTCCTCTGTCCATGGACTGTTCCAGGCAAGAATACTGGAGTGGGTTGCCATGCCCTCCTCCAGAGGATCTTCCCGACCAAGGGATCGAACTTGGGTCTCCCACATTGCAGGCAAATTGTTTACCGTCCAAGCCACCAGGGAAGCAGTTCCTTGCCACTCCCAAATAAATCTCTTTTGCTGGTAAAATATCTGGCTGTTTTATTGTTTTAGGTTAACAACTGCTTTTTTGGCCAAAGTCACATGAGAAGTCTCCCAGTGTCCCTACAGATGGGAGGAGACTATTCCCTCCCACATGTAAGCAGATAAGGCCCTGAGTGATAGTGGCTACAGGCCCACCCCACCTCCACCCCGAGGGAATCCCCTTAGACAGCTGGATAACCACGATCCCTCCAGGCAAGATTCAGGCCAAAGTGGTTCAGTTCAGTCCCTCAGTCATGTCCAACTCTGCGACCCCATGAATCGCAGCAAGCCAGGCCTCCCTGTCCATCACCAACTCCCGGAGACTCACTAACTCAGACTAACGTCCATCGAGTCAGTGATGCCATCCAGCCATCTCATCCTCTGTTGCCCCCAATCCCTCCCAGCATCAGAGTCTTTTCCAATGAGTCAACTATTCGCATGAGGTGGCCAAAGTATTGGAGTTTCAGCTTTAGCATCATTCCTTCCAAAGAAATCCCAGGGCTGATCTCCTTCAGAATGGACTGGTTGGATCTCCTTGCAGTCCAAGGGACTCTCAAGAGTCTTCTCCAACACCACAGTTCAAAAGCATCAATTCTTCAGCGCTCAGCCTTCTTCACAGTCCAACTCTCACATCCATACATGACCACAGGAAAAACCATAGCCTTGACTAGATGGACCTTAGTTGGCAAAGTAATGTCTCTGCTTTTGAATATACTATCTAGGTTGGTCATAACTTTTCTTCCAAGGAGTAAGTGTCTTTTAATTTCATGGCTGCAGTCACCATCTGCAGTGATCTTGGAGCCTCCAAAAAATAAAGTCTGACACTGTTTCCACTGTTTCCCCATCTATTTGCCATGAAGTGATGGGACCAGATGCCATGATCTTCGTTTTCTGAATGTTGAGCTTTAAGCCAACTTTTTCACTCTCCACTTTCACTTTCATCAAGAGGCTTTTAGTTCCTCTTCACTTTCTGCCATAAAGGTGGTGTCATCTGCATATCTGAGGTTATTGATATTTCTCCCGACAATCCTGATTCCAGCTTGTGTTTCTTCCAGTCCAGCGTTTCTCACGATGCATAGAAGTTAAATAAGCAGGGTGACAATATACAGCCTTGACGTACTCCTTTTCCTGTTTGGAACCAGTCTGTTGTTCCATGTCCAGTTCTAACTGTTGCTTCCTGACCTGCATACAGATTTCTCAAGAGGCAGGTCAGGTGGTCTGGGATTCCCATCTCTTTCAGAGTTTTCCACAGTTTATTGTGATCCACACAGTCAAAGGCTTTGGCATAGTCAATAAAGCAGAAATAGATATTTTTCTGGAACTCTTTTGCTTTTTCCATGATCCAGCGGATGTTGGCAATTTGATCTCTGGTTCCTCTGCCTTTTCTAAAACCAGCTTGAACATCTGGAAGCTCACGGTTCATGTACTGCTGAAGCCTGGCTTGGAGAATTTTGAGCATTACTTTACTAGCATGTGAGATGAGTGCAATTGTGCGGTAGTTTGAGCATTCTTTGGCATTGCCTTTCTTTGGGATTGGAATGAAAACTGACCTTTTCCAGTCCTGTGGCCACTCTGAGTTTTCCAAATTTGCTGGCATATTGAGTGCAGCACTTTCACAGCATCATGTTTCAGGATTTGAAATAGCTCCACTGGAACTCCATCACCTCCACTAGCTTTGTTCATAGTGATGCTTTCTAAGGCCCACTTGACTTCACATTCCAGGATGTCTGGCTCTAGATGAGTGATCACACCATCGTGATTATCTGGGTCGTGAAGATCTTTTTGTACAGTTCTTCTGTGTATTCTTGCCACCTCTTCTTAATATCTTCTGCTTCTGTTAGGTCCATACCATTTCTGTCCTTTATCGAGCCCATCTTTGCATGAAATGTTCCCTTGGTATCTCTGATTTTCTTGAAGAGGTCTCTAGTCTTTCCTATTCTGTTCTTTTCCTCTATTTCTTTGCATTGATCGCTGAAGAAGGCTTTCTTATCTCTTCTTGCTATTCTCTGGAACTCTGCATTCAGATGCTTATATCTTTCCTTTTCTCCTTTGCTTTTCACCTCTCTTCCTTTCACAGCTATTTGCAAGGCCTCCCCAGACAGCCATTTTGCTTTTTTGCATTTCTTTTCCATGGGGATGGTCTTGATCCCTGTCTCCTGTACAATATCACAAACCTCATTCCATAGTTCATCAGGCACTGTATCTAGCAGATCTAGGCCCTTAAATCTATTTCTCACTTCCACTGTATAATTATAAAAGATTTGATTTAGGTCATACCTGAATGGTCTAGCGGTTTTCTGTACTTTCTTCAATTTAAGTCTGAATTTGGTAATAAGGAGTTCATGATCTGAGCCACAGTCAGCTCCCAGTCTTGTTTTTGTTGACTGTATAGAGCTTCTCCATTTTTGGCTGCACAGAATATAATCAATCTGATTTCGGTGTTGACCATCTGGTGATGTCCATGTGTAGAGTCTTCTCTTGTGTTGTTGGAAGAGGGTGTTTGCTATGACCAGTGCATTTTCTTGGCAAAACTCTATTAGCCTTTGCCCTGCTTCATTCCACATTCCAAGGCCAACTTTGCCTGTTACTCCAGGTGTTTCTTGACTTCCTACTTTTGCATTCCAGTCCCCTATAATGAAAAGGACATCTTTTTTGGGTGTTAGTTCTAAAAGGTCTTGTAGGTCTTCATAGAACCGTTCAACGTCAGCTTCTTCAGTGTTACTGGTTGGGGCGTAGACTTGGATTACTGTGATATTGAATGGTTTGCCTTGGAAACAAACAGAGATCATTCTGTTGTTTTTGAGATTGCATCCAAGTACTGCATTTTGGACTCTTGTTGACCATGATGGCTACTCCATTTCCTCTGAGGGATTCCTGCCCACAGTAGTAGATATAATGGTCATCTGAGTTAAATTCACCCATTCCAGTCCATTTTAGTTCGCTGATTCCTAGAATGTCGATGTTCACTCTTGCCATCTCTTGTTTTACCACTTCCAATTTGCCTTGATTCATGGACCTGACATTCCAGGTTCCTATGCAATATTGCTCTTTACAGCATCGGACCTTGCTTCTATCACCAGTCACATCCACAGCTGGGTATTGTTTCTGCTTTGGCTCCATCCCTTCATTCTTTCTGGAGTTATTTCTCCACTGATCTCCAGTAACGTGTTGGGCACCTACTGACCTGGGGAGTTCCTCTTTCAGTATCCTATCATTTTGCCTTTTCATACTGTTCATGGGGTTTTCAAGGCAAGAATACTGAAGTGGTTTGCCATTCCCTTCTCCAGTGGACTGCATTGTGTCAGACCTCTCCACCATGACCCTCCCGTCTTGGGTTTCCCCGCAGGCATGGCTTAGTTTCATTGAGTTAGACAAGGCTGTGGTCCTAGTGTGATCAGATTGACCAGTTTTCTGTGAGTATGGTTTCAGTGTGTCTGCCCCCTGATACCCTCTTGCAACACCTACTGTCTCACTTGGGTTTCTCTGACCTTCGGAGTGGGGTATCTCTTCACAGCTGCTCCAGCAAAGCGCAGCTGCTGCTCCTTACCTTGGAGGAGAGGTATCTCCTCACTGCTGCCCTTCCTAACCTTCAATGTGGGATAGCTCCTCTAGGCCCTCCAGCGCCCTTACAACCACAGCTCCTTGGATGTTGGGTTGCTCCTCCCGGCCGCCGCCCCTGGCCTCTGGTGCTGGGTGGCTCCTCCTGGCCACCGCCCCTGGCCTTGGGTGCAGGGTGGCTCCTCCCAGCCACACCTGACCTCAGACACAGGGTAACTCCTTTTGGCCGCCGCCCCTGACCTCGGACATGGGGTAACTCCTCTTGGCCGCTGCCCTTCGGGCATGGGGTCCTCCCGGCTTCTGCCCCTGACCTCGGACGTGGGGTAGCTCCTCACGGCCACGCTTAGTGCACCGGTCGCCGCCGCCCGCGCTTAGTGACACCACTCTAATTTTCCCAAAACCCTGTGCAATTCAGGGCTTCCCTGGTGACTCATTGGTAAAGAATCTGCAATGCAGGAGATCGGGGTTCAATTCTTGGGTCGGAAAGATCCTCTGGAGAAGGAAATGGCTCCCCACTCCAATATTCTTGCGTGGAGAATCCCATGGACAGAAGAACCTGGCGGGCTACAGTCCACAGGGTCACAAAAGAGAGGTGGACATGACTAAGCAACTAAACAAGAACAAAAGTTAATGATGCTTTGGAGCGCTTCTTGACCAGTTGTGCTCAATGCTTTACTTGTACCTATTCAGTCCTCCCAGGCCTTTTGAGGTCAGGACACCTACTATCTCCACCTGGGGCAGTGTGGGGGGATTACCTTCCCGGGACAGGGAAGCCTGGTATGCTGCAATCCATGGGATCACAAAGAGCTGGGCATGACTTAGCAACTAGACAACAGTCTTCCCAGATAGTCACTGAAGGCCACAACTAAAACACAAGCGATGTTGCATCTTCACCCTCAATCTGCTTTTCAGTTTCTGGGCATTTTGGAGTGATCTGAAGCCCAAGCCAGAACTTTCCGGGGGCGGGGGTGGGGGAGGGGGGGACCTCCTCAAGGGGACATTTTATCACATTCGTTTTCCAGGCTAAAGTGAACAATTTGGGGAGAGAAGTTTGTTTTCTCGGGACTAGCCCATTACTTAAGTTGTGAGCTAGTCTGTGGATGCGATAAAGATTTTATATTCTAACGGTGAATTCACATCATTAAAATATCACTGAAAGCTTTTGCAGAGCTTACAGACAACAGCATGGCAAAATCTTACAGTTCATCAGGCCCACCAACTAAAAATTAAGCCATTAATTTTTAATGGGGGGATGGAGCCTCTTAAAAAATTAATCCCTGAAGACTTTATCAATATTATTGTGCTCTTTCAAATGTGCATAACATGTGACCACTTTATTGTGAGGGGCTGCTGCTACGTCGCTTCAGTCTACCGTATACTAATGTGTATACTCAGTTGCTCAGTTGTGTCCGACTGTTTGCAACCCCATTGACTGTAGCCCATCAGACTCCTCCGTCCCTGGGATTTCCCAGGCAAGAATATTGGAGTGGGTCGCCATTTCCTTCTCTGGGCGATCTTCCTGACCCAAGCCCATATCTCCTGCATTTCCTGCATTGACAGGTGGATTCTTTACCACTGAGCCACCTGGGAAGCCCACCGTATACTAGAAGGGGGCTCAGATGTTTCCTGGCCTGGGTCCCTGGGGATCTGTGGCGTCCACCTTCCTGGTCCAAGCTCATGACGACTGTTGTTCCCCACAGGCCTGTGTGTGCACCTCACCCCCCGCAGCCATGGCCCTGGTCAGCATCAACCAGCTGCCCGAGAACATCCTGCTGGAGGTGTTCACACACGTGCCCGCCCGCCAGCTGCTGCGGAACTGCCGCCCCGTGTGCTGCCTCTGGCGCGACCTCATTGACCTCGTGTCCCTCTGGAAGCGCAAGTGCCTGCGGGAGGGCTACGTCACCGAGGACCAGGACCAGCCTGTGTCCGACTGGAAGGTCTTCTACTTTCTGTGCAGTCTCCGCAGGAACCTGCTGCGCAACCCGTGTGCCGAAGGTGAGCAGGGGCTGCTTCCCTCCCTTTCCTGAACCTCAGGACCTTTGCACTTGCTGTTCTCACACTACCTGGACTGTTCCCTCACCCCCCGCCCCAACACCTGTCACGTTCCCTTGGTCCTTCTCATCCATCAGATCTCAGTTCAGAGATGTGCCCTGATCCTGCATCTGAAAACAGTGCCCCCACCTCTGTCACGTCGCCCCATTTCCTTCCTTCATTGCACTGGTCATAACCTAGAATGACTCAATCTCTTGGGTTTTTGTGTTTTTTTTTCCCTCTGCTACAAATTTCAAATTCCTGGGGCCTGACAGATCTTGCCACTTGGCACCCCATGCCCACATAGCAAGTGCTCAGGACACACTGGTTGAATGAATGAGCATATACCCAGCACCCTTTCCCATCTAGTTCAGTCTTTGCTGCCTAAGGGCTATGTGCAAGCGGGCTATGTGCCTGGTCTGAGTCATTATCCTCCTGTCACCTCATGATACAGAGGAGGAAAATGAGGAATTTTGAGAGATGACTACAATCACGTGGTTTGAGGCTCCAGTTTTGCTTACGTTCTCTTATATTTGCCAGGGTTTGCTTATTTTTTCCCCTTTGTTAGCACCTTCATTTCATATCAGGCATCATGCTTCCTGCTGGGATATAGCAGCAACTGATCAAGAGGCCTAGTCTGCACGCTTAGAACCCTTTTCATGCTTGCTTTCTCTCTCTGTTCTCACGAGCATCACACAGGTTAGCCAAAGGAAGGTAGGGTCCATTTTATAGGTGGGGAGTATGAGGCCCCCCAAGATGAGTGTCTTGCCCAAAGATCTAGAACTGCCCAGCTTCTGGAGTCTGGTCCTGACTACTAAAGGTCCTCAGGCCCCATAGACAGAGCCCCACTCAGTCTCCTGGCCTGCCCCAAATTCTGCTCAGAAGCTGCCCAGCAGGTCCAGGCCACCAACTTGGCTCATCCAGCCCTGCAGAGCCGGCCACCCAGCCTTGCTCAGCTCTCCCTGTGGGCCTGCCCTGGGCAGTGGCCCAGCTCCTGGATTTCTGAGTTCTTCTGGTTCTCTGCTGAGGGAGCCCCCAGGGAACCTGGGGAATAGACGTAGGCTCCTAGTAGAGGGAGTAGTGTATGTAATAGTGTTGGTTGCTCAGTCGTGTCTGACTCTTTGCGACCCCATGAACTACAGCTCGCTAGGCTCCTCTGTCCATGGGATTCTCCAGGCAAGAATACTGGAGCGGGTTGCCATTCCCTTCTCCAGAGGATCTTCCTGACCCAGGGATTGAACCCAGGTCTCCTGCACTGTAGGCAGATTCTTTACAATATGAGCTACAGGGAAGTCCTAGTAGAGGAAACAAAGGAGTAATTTGGAAAAGCTCCCCTGGTGATTGTTCTGGAAAGCCTGGAGAGGAATCACTGTTTTGGGGGAGACAGAAAGGACAGCCTTATGCCTCCAAACCTACTCTGCCAACCTGGTGGGGAACCTGTCCACAAATAGAGGGTTACTACACGGCACCAACCCAGAGGATGCCCGGCCCCCGAGTCCTCCGTCCTGCCCAGGGCAGCAGGTTCCCACCACCCACCAGCAAACCCCCTTGGATCTCAGTTCCGTAGTTGACCTCCCATACGTCAACATCAGGGGGACTGCCAGAAAGTGGTCACACTAACCGTTCAGAACAGAATTACCCTCACGGGACGGGCCCTGCGTCATTCAGTGGTTTGAGAACTGAAATTTGGGTATTTCCCAGCGCCCCCCCCGCCCCCCACCAATACGGAAGTGAGGAAAGTGTGGTTTAGAATTTCTGCTTATACTTTTTGTTTTTTGCCCCTAGCTTCACGTCAGGAATTTAGCCAGTCAGAAACAAAGTGGGAAAGTGGGAGGGGAGGGTCTCGGATCAGAGCTGATGCGATGGGCACAGGTTGGAATGTGGAGCAGTGGGGGGTGGGTCTTTGCATGGTGGCTTCAAAGTGGTGTGGGGGGCATGCCTTGAGATCTGAGCCTCCCCAACCCCTGCCCCGCCTCCTAAGACCAAGTGGAGAGGGCCAGGCTGAGCATTCACACAAGGGATCTCACTGGGGCTTCTGTTCTTCCTAGAGGATATGAGATTCTGGAAAATCGACTCCAACGGAGGGGACCAGTGGAAGGTGGAGAGCCTCCCCGGAGCACATGGCACAGGCTTTCCTGACGCTGAAGTCAAGAAGTACTTTGTCACGTCCTATGAGTAAGACACAATGAGCCAAGAAGCTGTGTGGAGGGAGGAGGGTCCAGACACCTTCTGCCAAATCCCAAGGCCTAAGTGAAGGCCTGCCTGTGAAGCTCCAGGGAAGGAGTTCCCAAAACCAGCTCAAGGTCTACTGCTGCCTAGAGTAGGAGTCAACTCAGCAGCCACGTTAAGAGACAGCAGGGGTGGAAAGCAGTTTGAGGAGGCAGGGAGCCTGTTTGAGTGGTGAGGCTAAGTCAGGGCCGATACAGGCTATCCCCAGTCTAGGGACCTGAGTTTACAGGCGCCCTCCTTAGGGTGCTGGGAGACTGGGCCTAAGGACTGGGATGGATGCAGCCCAACACAAGTGGGTCAGGCTCCCCACATGTTCCCCACGGGGCTGCCAGGAAGCAGGAGCCAGAGTCCACAGCAGCAGTGACTGGCCCACAGTGATCGAGTGGGGACTGCTGGGTCCCTTGAACTACGCCCCTGGGTCCAGGCCATTCCTGCAAACACATGCCTTTCCCTCTGCTCCCCAGCATGTGTCTCAAGTCCCAGATAATAGACCTCAGAGCCGAGGGCTACTGGGAGGAGCTACTGGACAAGTTCCGGCCAGACATCGTGGTTAAGGACTGGTGAGTGGGGGCCCCCACCTGAGTCTCACACTCTGCAGCCCTCCCTCTTCTCTTCCTGAGATCCCCTGTAGGGAGTGCCTGCTGAACCCGGCAGTGTCCTGGGGCACGGGCTGCCCTCCTTCCTGCTGACAGAGCCAGCACTTACTCATTCAACACCTGCCTCCCACCACCACCACTGCCTTGCACCAGCAGATGTTAACCCCAGTTTACAGATGGGGAGACTGAGGCCTACAGATGTCACAAACAGGCACGGGAGCAAAAGACACCAGAACCCAGCCTCCTTGGACCTCACAGATACTCACATGCCTCCTTGCCTGTCTGTCGCCCCTGCCCCTCTAAACTTTCATCCCATAACTCTTTCCCAAGCTCCTATTCTGTGCCCAGTGCTTTGCAACACTCTGGCCTGGCTCAGGGCAGAAGCTGAACCCTGGTGCTAGCCAGGCCCACCACTCTGAGGGGGGAGGGTGGGGTTTGAGGTGTGCAGAGCTACAGAGGTTTCGGAGTGCAGTGGGGCTGACCAGAGGCTGAGCTCTGTGCCAGCCCCATCACACAGGCCCTCCGTCCCAAACCTCCATTAAAATGTACAGGTGACACATATCTGACAGCCCAGGCTTTATCTCTGTAGAGAGCCTGTCGCTTTTTAGGTTGAAAAAAAAGATTACGTTGAAATCTCCACTGGAACACCCAAGAAGGTTGTTGCCCCTTTTCTCAGATGGGCTCATTGAGGCCCAGAGCAGACTGTACTCCCACGGGCACAGTGGGGCACAGGGAGCACTACAGCCACCTGGGCCTCATGGGCAGAGCAAGGCAATGAAACTCGGGCTCCCAGTTAATGGGCCTGCTGGCTGCCTGCTTCTAGGGCCGCCTCTGTCTTGGGTTCCCAGTCCTGAGCCCCGCCCTCCCACAGGTTCGCCCCTAGAGCAGACTGTGGCTGCACCTACCACATCCGAGTACAACTGGCCTCGGCCGACTACCTCGTCCTGGCCTCCTTCGAGCCCCCGCCCGTGACCATCCACCAGTGGAACGATGCCAAGTGGACAGAGGTGAGGCCTCATCTGCTTGCCCCTCGCCACCTGCTTCTCCCAAGGCCAGGATGGCAGGAAATCAGGGGCAGCCCCAAGGCCCAGAATGCCCCAGTCCACTGCCTGGAGCTTCTGCCTTCTGGCCTGGAGGCTCAGCCTTGCAGGACTTGGCTCCACCCTTCCCTTCTCCAGCTCAGCCATCATCACCTCTCCAGTCCTAGTGATTGCTCTCTCTCCCCTCCCCCCAGGTTTCCCACACCTTCTCTGATTACCCTCCAGGCGTCCGCCACATCTTCTTCCAGCACGGAGGCAAAGACACCCAGTTCTGGGCAGGCTGGTATGGGCCCCGCGTCACCAACAGCAGCGTTGTCATCAGCCACAGGGTGACCAGGAACCCGCCCCACACCGTGGCGCAGCCCTAGACCTTGCAGGGGCCAGAGGAGGCACCCCACCTGCCCTCCGCACTCCATCCCCACAAGCCATCTCTGACTGTCCTCTGACAGCCATCCATCCGTCCTCTGCCTGGGCCAGCCGAGTGCCAAAGGTCCCTTGCAGGCAAGAGCTGAGCCTGTAGGGGGCAGCCCCAGCTCTGACCTGGGGCTTACTGTCACATAGCTCTGACTTTTTGTTGTAATAAATGTTTTCAGCAAAACTCACCTGGGGCTGGGGCTAAGGGTGGGGCTACAAGGTCCTTGGTGCTTGGGCAGAGAAGCAGCCCCTTCCCTCCAGGTAGTGACAGCACAGCTCAGCCCTGGGAGCTCTTTATTGAAACAACTCACAGCACAGCATTTGAGACAGACAGCGTTGGCCGGCTGAATCCCAGAAGGCTGAGAAACTGAGGTCCCAGCATTCTTCCCTGCCCTCCTGGCGGAGAAGGGAGCGATGCCTCCACGAAGGCAACCAGGCCTGAGCAGCCTGGGGCTGGAGGCAGGGGTGGTCCATACACAGAGACAATAAGAGCACTTGGAATCAGGGTGGCCCTGCAGCATGGCCCCCAAAGTCCGACAGTTGTGGCTTTCCTGGGGGGTACTGGGGAGGGCAGGTGCACCCTCAGCTGCTTTTATGCGCCCGCTCTTCTACGTAGAGCTGCATCTGATAGACAGGAACAGACACCATAGTCAGACAGACAACCATGGCACCTCCTTTGGGGAACCCATGGGGTCTGCACCCAGGGTGGGGCTGTGTGGCCACCGCCAGGGGTCAAGAGAAGAGGGGACTGGGAGCCTTATGCCAGGCATGCCCTGTCATTTCCCCTGAGCCTTTGTCCACAAGCCATCTGGTGAGGCCTCAGCACAGGGGCCCCAAGCAGCTCACCTTTAAGATGTCTGATGTCATGGTCTTTAGAGGTATCAGTCGGGGGTCGTGCATGTGAACATCCTGCTCGTCTGCCAGGATCCAGGGGAAGTCCTGGGGAGGGGACCAAGGGAAGGGTGGCAGGGGGCCGGCCCGTTGCCCATCTTCACTTTGCTCCCTGCTCCCCTTCCAGAATTGGCATCCTCGGACCTCAGGAAGCATCAGAGCCACCAGGGAATTGCTGTTGTGCAGATTCCCAGGTTCCCCCACCAGAAAGGCTTAGTCTGTAGATCTGAGCTGGCCTGGGGGCCCCAGTGACTCAACATGCCCCAAACACCAGTTCGGAAACTGGATCAAGGCTCCTCTCCTCTCAGCGCTGAGTGCCCAGGTGGGGCGTTGACAAGGTGGTGACCACAGAGCTGATGCAGGAGAGCTACTCATGCCAGGCACTGCCATAAGCAGTGTGATGAGTACCCTGCTAAGGCAACACCCCTGCTCACACAGAACTCTGATTCTCAGCACCTCCCAACTGTCTCCTGCCCACCCTCCTAGACTAGTCCCATCTCTCACCTTGATGACCTGGATCTTCTCCATGTTGCGAGTGGCAGCTTCTCTCGTGTGCACCAGAACGGTGAAGGTACAGCCTAAAGAGGCCAGAGTTCGGTCAAGCCTGGGCCACCCCATGCCTGCCACTGGACACAGCCTTTTCCCACAGAGCCTAACTGGCACAGCAGCCCCGCAGAGCAGAGCGTGAACCCAGTGCTCAGACAAGACACTCAACAGGGAGACTTAACCCCAGATGGAGTCAATCAAGGAGGCCTCCTCAAGTAGGAGGGTTCTTAAGAGGGGTTCTAAGGCAGGAAGGAAGAGAGGAGGCTTGGTGCAGCCAAGTAGGGACCCAAGGACACAGGCCAACACGGAGCCATGGAAATGCCCGGGGAGGAAGGGGTGGGGACGAGCACACCTGGGGGGTTGTGGTCCAGAACAGCATCACACACACTGATCTTCAGGATGAAGGCTCGGAGCAGCTGCTCCACGTGAGACAGCAGAGAGTCGGAGCTGGGAAGGAGAGAGGAGGAGAGTCTCCCAGCACATGCACGGCCCCCTCCCCCTGGCAGGCAATCAACCCTGGAAGCAGCCCTGGGGGTACAGAGGGCCTGGTGCTTCTGAGGGCCTGCCTACTTGATTCCGCATGGTTAAAATCCTCTGGGGAGTTTAAAACCAAGGCCTTGTCCCATCCCAGGCTAATTAAGTCAGAATTGGGGATGGGGGGAGGGGGGTAGGCGGCGAGCATAAAGAACTCTAGTAGGTGGTTCTAATGTGCAGCCCAGTCTGAGAACCAGGACACCAGGCCAGGAAGGGACAGGGCTTGCTTGAGGCCACACAGCAAGTAGGGACAGATTCTAGTGCCCTGACCTTACCACAGGAAGCCAGCAGCTGACCAGCCCAACACAGCCACCCAAGGTCAACTTCTAGTTGACTATGGACTGGATGCTTGACTGGGAAGTCAGGAAACTGGGTCTGTGTCCTGGCTCTGGGTGACCAGGTCAAGATCATCTGAGAACCAGGACACAGTTGATTGATTTCTGCATCTATAAAATGAGGATGATGGGACCAGGCATTTGCCAATGCCGTAATTTTCCAGGTGTCATACAGGAGGGTGTTCTGTGTAACCTGTGTGATGTCCACAGAGACTGCTGGGTGGCCAGCTGTGCCTCGGCCACTAACAGGCCTCGTTAAGGTGGCACACCTCACCACGTGTCCTCCCAGGCCTTTAGCAAGGCATTCAGGGGTTGCCTTGAAGGGGTTAGAGTAGGGGTATTGCTAGGCAGCCTGTGGATGGGGAGCAAGGCAGCGCACCTGATGGACAGCAGCGGGGGCTGGGTGATTTCAAAGACGAATTTCTCCACTGGGCGGTGCTCCTTGTCCAAAATTACCACCACCACTTTCTCCACATCATTCTGCAAGGACAAGAACCCCCTCCTCCAGAGCTGGGTCCCCGCCTCCCCCTCCCCCGCCCACTCCCCTCCCTGCCACCTGCTCCCTGCCCAGGGAAGGTTGGGAAAGACACTCGCACTCCTGCTCAGCTTCCAGGCCCAGAATCCCTGGGATCCCAGAAAGAAGTTGAGCAGGCACCCCAGTGGTACCCACGGAGAGGAAAGGATGCTGGGTCCCATTGTGATGCTAGGATGTCTCAGGGAGCAGAACAGATGGGGGAATCCCTGAAGGGCCAAGCCCAGACAGAACTTGGGGCAGAAGAAGAGAAAGGAACTTGGGAGAACGACCCCAAACCCTCAAGGCAGGCCCCACTCAGCAAATTTCAGGAACCAAGGCTCCAGGCCCAGCATGCCTTGAACATACCCCCATGCCCTGGGGCCTGTCCCTGGGCAAGGGTGGTTTCCAGAGAGCAGGGAATAGGCTTCTGGGTGTTATTAGTCATATGGACCTGAAAGGGTCCCAGCATTGCCCCATCCTGGACCATGGAGGGGCACTGGAGGCAGGGTAGGCTGGCAGCCTGGTGTTCTCACCTTCTCCAGGAGCGGCTTGACGCAGTGCAGTGTGTCCTGGATATACTGGTTCAGCTCCGGGTGACAGGACATCTACACACAACCCCCACGATGGCTGGTGAGGTTGCAGCACTGCTGGGGGGAACCCTGACACCCTCTCCAGCTGCCCAAGGCCCTGCCTGCCTTTGGAGAAAGGCCCAGCTGTTCCCTAGGGCTCCCCACCAGGAGACAGACTACCCATCATGAGGCTAAGAACTGAACTATCCACAGAGGGGAAGAAGTTAGAAGATCCTAAGAATTCAGTTCCAACATTAGCATTTAATACAGCATTAGGAGTTCCTAATGCAGGGCCACTGAGCTCCTCCAGAGTCTAAGATGTCTCTAAATTGTGCAGGTTTGAGTATACAGGCGTTTTTCCAGAGAAGGGATTCAAGAATTTAATCCATTTTCAAACATTAAGAATCTGGAACTAAGGACCTGAGTGGCCTCAGGCTTAACTCCTCTTTCCTTACTTCATCTGTGGAAGATCTCATTTAAAAAGAAAAAGGGAGGAGTAAGTGAGACAAGTACCTAGTATACAGAGTTGTTTAGTTGTTAAGTTGGGTCTGACTCTTGTGACCCCATGGGCTGGAGCCCAGCAGGCTCCTCTATCCATGGACTTCTCCAAGCAGCAATATTGGAGTGGGTTCCCATTTCCTTCCCCAGGGATCTTCCGGCCCCAGGGATTGAACCCGGATCTCCTGCATTGGCAGGTGGATTCTTTAACACTGAGCCACCAGGGAAGCATGCTACACAGTGGGTCCTCAGTAAGTGCTGATTCTTTTTTTTCATTTTCCCTATATATCCTTTTGCTTTTTTTTTTTTCCCACCCCCCACGTATATCTTTTAAGCTTCCGCCACCTTCCAGTGTTCAGTCATTTGTTCTAATATTTACTGCGTGCTTTCTAAGGGGCAAGAACTTCTAGAGGCTGGTGATATAGTCACATGTATTTACTGCTTCCTCTGCCTTTTAACCTAAAACAAACTGTTACAATTAGGGTAAATGAGAGGAGAGAGAAGGTGCCTGAGCTTATAGGAATCCCCTCCAAACTAACCATTCATCAGCTTCAGGAGACCTTTAAAAAGATGGCGGGGCGGGGGGACTCTAATCAGAGGACCTGGTCCCTAACTTCTGGCAAGGGGAATTCCCAGTTCAGAGAGGAGGGAAGGAGATGCCATGGCAGTGAGGGATGGGAGGTTGTGGAGCTATCAGCTGCTTCTGTGAACTAGAAGGCAAGGTCAGGCCGCTGAGGAATGAGGGCGCTGAGCCTGAAGGTGGAAGAGTGAAAAATCCCCTCTCCATCCGCTCTGTGATTCGGGGGTGACCCAGTGCACCCAACCTGGCTGTGGGGGCTCACCTGGACAGGCACGTTGTACTTCTTACGCTTCTGGAAGATGCCCACCGGGTAGACCTCACGCACGTAGAGGATCAGGTGCACCGCCACCTCCAGGAACTCGCAGAGCACATCGGCCACCACTGAGAGGGGAACAGAACCCGGTGCGCTCGTGGAGGGGGGAGCCCGCTAGCCCTGGCCCTCCCTCGCCCCCTGCCCCAGGTCCGCAGGTCCAGCCTCCCTACCTTGACCAAAGTTGAGGTCCTGTCGCGTGAGCGTGGTCATCCTTCCCGACACCTGGGGGGTGAGGCAGGAGCTAGTTCCAGAGGCCCAGGCAGCCGCAAGGCCCGCCCACTCCCGCTGCCCCTCCCCTCGACCTGGGAGGGAACCCGGGTAGGGCTGCCCGTCCGTTCTCATAGAACCAGAGCAGCTGGGAAAGCCCACCCCCCGCCCCCCACGCTTCCCCGCCCCACGCAGGTGTTAGAGCTGGGAGGCAGCCTAACGCCTGCGATCAGTCTCTGTGCACTGGCCGCTTCGGCCTGCAGTCTCGTGGCGCTAGAAAAGGCCAGAGTTGTGCCCGCATAAAAGGGCAGGGCAGCGGCCGCAGAGGAAACAACTGGATGCGCAGGGCCGGGAACGTAAAACTGGACACGCGGAAAGCGAAACTAGGCTGGAATTAGGACTTCACCCCCTGCGAGGCTGGATTCCTCCCCTGCTAGAATCCCGCCCCTCCCCTCCCTCCCCGTACCGGCTCCTGCCTCGATTCCCGGCTAGGGGCCCGGCCCCCAGCGAGGGAGACCACCGACCGGGTTACTCCCGCGCGCCTCCCGCTCAACCCGCCGCAGGGGCGCCGCTCCGTGACGTCCGCGGCGCTCCGCCGGGTCCTAACGCCGGCTTCAGCCACGCCCACTCCCCGCTCAGCCAACCACGGGTGCGGGAGGGAGGGGCTGTCAGAGGGGTGGGCCCTGTCCGGGCGCCAAAGTGATCCCAAGTCCGCTGATGCTGCTCCACGCCGCTTCCTTCCAATTAAAGGTGGGCACAAAAAAAACCACACACACAACTTTGGTCTCCACATTGGATCGCAACATATTTTCCTCCTCAGGGGATTTCTCCCGCTTTAGGATGTAAGGGACGAGGGCAGGTAGGTGTTGCTGGTTAGAGCCACTGGAGGTCACCGACAGGCACTCTGGACAGCGACATCTACCGCTAGCTCCAAAGTCACCATCCCCGGAATCTCAGCTGCCCAACCGAAAGCGAATCCGCCGGCTCCGGGGCGGGGATAGGGGAGGGCCGGCGAACACCTGGGACGTCCCCGTTCCCACCCTCATCTGGAGCCTAAATGCAGCCAGTCTTTACCTCCCAAGAAGAAAAAACCTCCCGGGATATGCATCGTAACAATAGCTGACATTTATAGAGCCTTTTCCCAGGTGGCTCAGCGGTAAAGAATCCGCCTGCCCATGCGAGAGACGCAGGAGACAGGGGTTCGATCCCTGGGTGAGGAAGATCCACTGCAGGAGGAAATGGCAACTCACTCCAACGTTCTTGCCTGGATAAGCCCATGGACAGAGGAGCCTGGCAGGCTGCAATCCATGGGATGGAGTCTCAAAGAGTCGAACACGACTGAGCATGTACACAAAGCACAAGAGCAAGCCAAGTGCCAGAGGCTGAGCCAAGTGTGTCCGTGAACCAGCTCACTAAATTCTCAAAACAATTCCACTGCAACAGTTGCTATTATTGTCCCCGTTTTACAGATAAGCCAAACAAGGGTCAGAGGGGTGAAGTAACCTGCCCCAGTTACCTAGCTACTGGGGGAGGGTGTGGACACAGATGTCTTCTGCCACTTCACTTTATAGCCCAAATGTTCCCCAGAGGCATGGACTCTGGAAGGGCTGAGAGGATCCTGGGAAATAATATTAATATTAAAATAATTACTGACATGAACACCCACTATGTTTCAAGTACTGATTTCTTTAATTTTGTCATTAACAATAACAGCCAAGCCTCCATTTTACAGTCCTACCTCATAGATGGTAAAACTGCCTCAGAGATGTTTCCTAATTTGCCCAAATCACACAGCTGGAATACAAACCCAGTTCTGACTTCTACTCTAACTCCAGGGCTTCACCTTATTTGCAACTCCTTTATTTTACAGGTGGAAAAACCAAGGTCAGGGAAGTGGCTGTGGAGTTATGGACAACAGACCAGGGACAGAAATCTGGGGATCTTGTCTTTGACCTCCAGGGACACAAAAGCTTGTTAGAAATCACGCCCATCTGTTGGTACACAGATCTAGCCAGGAAAGTTTACTGTTTACTGCTTAGTATCAGAAACCTGCACCCCTTTCACCCCAGATGCTTTCAAACCTGCCTTCACACATTTCATATGGCAGCGGTGATGGGGGAGAGAATAAGTAACCTGGCCCATTAAGCCAAAAATGCTAGCAGAGCATTTCTCAGAAGCAGTCCCAGGAAATCTGCATCAAAATCCCCGGGGAGCCTGTTAAACACTTGGAACCTGGGCTTCCCAGACCTATGAGATCAGTCGGGGTGCACAATAGGGCACTGGCCCTTTAACAAGCTCCCAGGGGCCTGATGCTGAAGAAGGTATGGGAATTGCAACCAACCTAATTGCTTAGGGAAAGTCTGCATTTCATAAAATTGCAATGTTTAACCCAATAGAATGAAGGATTTAATTTAGAAATGGATGTGCCTGGCAGCATATTCTGGGCACAGCAATCCTTCCCAAGATCTGGAGACCCCGCCCACATCACATAGGAGAGGACCATTTCCATATGGAGCCAGCTGAGCAGCTCACTTGTTTGTAGGCAGGTGTCCCTTGGCTCCTTGAGACTTAATCACTGTGGATACTTGGGAAACTGGGGAAAATGAGTGTCCCTCTTTGCCCCTCCCAGAAGGCTGCTCAAGCAGAATTTTCATTGGTAACAGAAAGTGGCAGTCTTAAGGGGGCAGTTCCTTGTGAAAAGTCCCTTAGGATGGAGCTCTAGGTAGCAGAAGCTCAGAGCCCAGTTACTCCTTCGGGGTGGCCTCCAAGGCACAGTGTAAGTGACCTGGGGACTCATGCCAGTGTTCCTTCCATTGACCCTAAGCTCCAGCTCCCTACCCCAAGAAGACATAGTGCAAGCCACTCAGAGGTCTCCTGCCACACACAGCTAAAGAACTTCAGAGAAACCTTGGTAGACAAACACCCCAAAACTCACATTTTTCCAATGAGGACACTGAGGTCCAAACAGCTTTGTCTGACCCTGGGGTACCTACCTTGTCAACTAGAAACTGCATAAAAATACTAGTTTGGGGCTTTGGATTCAGAGCTAGCCATAAACAGAGGAAGGGGGGCTAGGAGACAGATGAGGAGGGATCAAACTAATCTGACTCCATCTCCCAAAAGGCCTCCATCTCATTTGTGAAATGAACGGGCTGGACAGATGTTCCCTAAACCTCTGATGACCTCAGGGTTCCAAAGGGGCCAAGACTGGGGATAGGCAGGGGCAGGGGGCCAAATCAGCATGGGACCATGAGAGAGTTCTGAGAAGTCATCTGTCACTTCTGTCCACGTGGCATCTGATTTTTCGTATCTTAATCACATCAGCATGATGGATGGTCATGGGACCTAGATTACATTATGGAGTTAATGTATTACATTTTTGAATACCCATTTGCCGGGAGTCTGTTTTTCAAAGTTATTTCCATATTCTTCACCATAACGACAAGATGTAGGAGGGCACCTGGGAGGGAAGGGTAGATATTTAGGAGGAGAAAGAGCTTATTTGCCAACTGCAGCAGGTTCCTAAGGGTCTTCAATGGGAACAGAAAGAAACTCACTCCCTAGAGACATTTAAATTGAAACTGAGAGAAGATGGGATGTAAGAATTTTGCCAAGACTGCACAGACAAAGGAAGATTCCTGGGGTTCACTGAACAACACACAATGAACAAACAGGGTATAACAACAAGCAATGAAGTGTCCAGACCCCTAAGATGTTTCCTCTCATTCCCACCAGGATGATCACAGGACATATCATCCATCCCATCCCTGCCTAAGGTTCCCAGGACACCAGACACAGGAAGGCGGGAGGGGCCACAAGAGAGTCAGCCAAGTTTAGCCTGGTGACAATCCCACTGTCACCAGTGGACACTGCTGACAGTGGGATTCACCACAATGTTCAGGAACCCAGCCAGCTGGGACGCCCCCTGAGCAGAGGCCCAGCCTCATTCATTCTCTGGGTTCAGCACCTCCCCAGTGCCTGGCCAGATCCAGGTTCTAAATGAATGTGTGTCCAGTGAGCGAATGGAAGAATCTGAAGGAATGAAATGATGGTGGATAGTGACTTACTGGCACTTGCCTGACATGAGTCCTTATTGAGTCCAGATGAAGAGCAAAGGCCTCTGATTTCAGTGGATGGGCTCTAGGTGGTGGTATGCAGAGAAGAGCTGCTTTCACAAACAAGCAAGAGCTGCAGAATGCACTCCCTACAGCGCCCCTCAAACCCTGCTGCAAGAGGCTGCTGCTTCTGTCCCTACCACTGCCCCTGAACCAGATGAATCTCGATGTCTTCATCTGTAAAACGGGATCGTGGTAGCACCAATTCCATAGAGTTGAGCAAGGAATATGTGTGATAATGTTTGTAAAAACACAAAGTGTACAACGTCTGGCACATAAATACCCAATTAATGGCTGTCATGACAATGATATTAAGGTTGACACACACACAAACCACCTAAGCCCCTAGAGCAAACACTCTGGACCAGCCATCACGCCTTTCAAAACCCCATCCAAAGCATCCATAGCTGTGACCCTCTTGCTATTTTCATTTCCCCAGGCAGCAGGCAACCCCCCAAATGCCCTGAAGGGGGACGCGCATCCTCATGGCCCAAGATGCCTAAAGATAAGGAGCTACAGCTGAAATCAGCGCCTCTCCCTACTCATCTGGCCTTCTGGTGTGAGGCCGGACTATGCAGCTGCCCCAGATCTTGGGGTCCACTGCTGACCTCAGACTCAGGTCAAAGCCCTGGCCTTAGCCCAGTAGCACTGGATGGTTTCCAATACATCACCAACCAGGGCAGAGCCCCCATGCCATTTCCTCCCCAAGGTTCTGCTGACTTTCTAGTGTCATTGATCCCCTTGTTGGTCAGGGGGACCTTACAGATAATTTCTTCTTGAACTTTGAAACTTTATTCACAGAAGTGCACAGAGACACTAACTGTTATTCACATTTTAGGGGTTGCTGGGCCCTCTGAAGTCATCCTGGACCACAGGGTAAGAGATCTTGATCCAGCTCAACTGTAACTTTTTAAAAATAACTGCTTTACTGAGATATAATTAAATAAATAATAAATATAATTCAATAAAGAATCCTCTTTAAAGCATGCAATTTGGTGGGTTTTAATATAGTCACAAAATTGTGCATCCATTGCCAATATCTAATTCTAGAACATTTTCTTTGCTCCAAATAGAAAAACCCACACACATATTGGCAGCCACTTTCCTACTCCCGCCTTCTCCCAACTCCTGGCAACCAACCCCTAGTCTACTTTCTGTCTCTATGGATTTGCCTATTCTGAACATTTCATGTAAATCACACAATACACAGCCTTTTATGTCTGGTCTGTTTCACATAGCATACTGTATTCAAGGTTCATCCAGATATTGGTACTTCATTCCTTTCTGTGGTCAAATAATATTCTACCACATGAATATACCACATTTTGTTTATTCACTCATCAGGCTATGGGTATTTGAGTTGTTTCCACTTTGGCCATTCAAACATGGAGAAACTGAGGCCCAGAGTCACAAAACCTGGATAGGACAGGATTCCAGACTTCTCCTAACATCTACCTTTCCCCACAGCATCACTCTGAGAGGGCCCAGAAAACAGAATCCAAAAGACCACCCTACCAATGAATATCCATCACAACAGCATTGGAACCAGAGGAGCCAATAATTCACTTCTGGTTCAGTTAATGCTGGGCCACAGCTTCATCCTGGACAGGGGGAATCATGCCCACTGTCCTCCTCCCAGGCCCAAGCTACCACTGCCTCTTTTCTGCTGCAGTTTCCAGCTGGTCTCCCTGCTTTTGTCCTTGCCAAATGCAGTCTATTCTTAACTTTGGGAATCAGAGCCAATTAGTTAAAACCTAAATAAAATTATGCAGGGTTTCCTTGGTGGCTCAGCGGTAAAGAATCCGCCTACCAATGCAGATTGAATTCGGGTTCAATCCCAGGGTCAGGAAGATTCCTCTGGAGAAGGAAATGGCAACCCGCTCCAGTATTCTTGCCTGGGAAATCCCATGGACAGAGGAGTCTGGCAGGCTATACAGTCCATGGGGTCACAAAAGAGTAGAATATGACTTACCAACTAAACAACAAGTCAGATCATGTCTCTGCTCAGTTCATAACCCAGTCCATACTGGAGCCCAACAGGCTGACAATATTCCTATTAAAATAACAACAGTCGATAATTTTTCTAGATCATATCCTGTGGGGCCAGGACCTTAGGAACATTATCTCCTTACACAGCCACTGCACTTAATCCTTGATTCTTGAGAGTTAGGGCTAAGGGTGAGCTCAGAGAGGTTAGGCCACTTGAAGGAGAGGGGGAATGGCATCAGAAAAGGAGCCCAGGCATCTACCTGACTGTAGAGTGGAGCTCTTAAACCTCTGAGCCATAATTTGCCACCCTCCGGAGAAAGAAGACAGTCGAAATAGAGGCCACAGGGACAGCTCTGGGGGCCAGGCAAGACTGATGCTTCGCGCAAACCCGGCCCGCCCCACCGCTCTTTGATCTTTGCGGTGCTGGTGGCGCCACTGACCCCGCCGTGAGTTATGGGGGCCGCGGGACCCATACATAGCATTCCTGGACTCCCAGGGTCGGCACTCTGTGAGTGATGAATGAGCCGGCCCCGAGCGCTGGCTTTGTCCTGCCTGGACCGGGTTTTGGAGCGTCAGACCTATTTTGGACCAGGCGTGGCAAGAGGCGCACTGTGTGTGTGTGTGTGTGTGTGTGTGTGTGTGTGTGTGTGTGTGGTAGGGGGACTGTCTTTTTCCCCTTTCCTCGCACTGTGTGTGTGTGTGTGTGTGTGTGTGTGTGTGTGAGGTAGGGGGACTGTCTTTTTCCCCTTCCCTCCCAGGGTGTGAGAGTGGGAAGGGGGCTCTAGTCCAGCCGTCAGTGCGCCCGAGTCTCATCTGATAACGCTTTTAAGACCCCCTAGAATCCCACATGGAAGAGCGACCCCTCCCAGAACCTCGCCCCCAACTCCGTTCACTTTCCGAGGCTGCAAAGGCCCCGCGGTGCCTGGTTCCGCCTTCCTCGTACCGGGCGTTTCTTCCTTCCCATTTGACAGCCTAGGCGGAATAATCCTTTTGGAGAACCGTCGGCCTTTGCTCGGCCAGACTCGCCGCAACTAAGCGCTCAGCCCCAATTCATTGTTGGGGTCCGCCAGGGACCCCCTGCCGCGGCCCTTTGTCGCCCGCTCCCGGACGGGCCGCTCCAGAGGCGCCACCGCTGCCCGCGCCCCGCCCGTCCCACGCGCCCCGGGCCGCGCCGAGGCGGCTCTTACGCACCGGGAGGAGTGGGCCCGCCTCTCCCGGTGCCCGCAAGGCCGCCCGGCTGCGCCCGCCTTTGTCTACCTTCTTTGTCTGCCCCGCGCCCTCGCGGCGGCGGCGGCGGCTAGGCCTCTGGGGAGCCGGACCGGAACGCCGAGCGCAGCTGGCAAGGGCGCGCTGGCCGGGAGCGTGCTGGGCCCGGCTCGGCCCAGGGCTGCCCCTCGGCTGGGGGCAGCGGAGCCCTGTCCCCGCCACCCCTCCCTCTCCCCTCCCCGTGTTCCCGCCCCCTTCCCTCCCGCCCGCCCCCCTCCCCCTTCCCTCCAGCCCGGCTCAGCCTCGGCACATCCTCCTGCCGCCCGCGCACCTCTCCTCGAGGTCCTGGCTTCGCGGCTCTGCCCTCTGCTGCGCTCGGCTTCCGCGGGCGCTCGGCCGCGAGCCCCTCGGCCCCCGCGCCGCGGGTCAGACAGGTAAGGCATGGCCTTGGCCCGCCCCCGGCCCCGCCCTCCCGCCTCACCTAGTTGCGCGCCCGGACAAAGGTGGGCTACCTGGAGCGCTCAGGAGCCAGGCGCGCTGGGGACTGAGGCTGGAAGTGAGGATGCTGCTTTCTTCCCTGTCCTCCCGGCCCTCGGACACGTCGGTCGGTGGGTCCGCCGCCTCCTCTCCTCGACGCGTCTCCCCTCAGCTCCTGGCTCTGCTCCGGAGCTCCTCGTCTGCCCACCTTCCTCCGGTCACCGACTTTCCCACGTTCTGACACTGCCTCGCGTGAGCCCTCGCCTCGCTCTCCCGGACTCATTTTTCGCCCACTCTCCTCCTCCGCACTAGCCTTCTCGCTGTGGGATCCGGTCTCTCTTTGTCTCTCTGTCTCTGAGTCTCCGGGTGGTCTCTCGGGCTGAGGATCCCAGTCTGACGTTGTTTGAAGAAGCTCGAAAGACTCCCCGAGCCCCGGGCAGAGCTGGCAGGAGTGTCCTCGGCTTTTAGCAAGGCTACCTACGGGGCTGGAGTGTGCGCAGGGAGAGGGAGGCTCTAGGTGCGCCCCGGCCCGGGCCCTCCCATCCCGACCCGGGTCAATTCCACGCCCTAGTGATCCCGACGGCGCTGGGCTAGGTCTTCTGGCCCCGGTTCAGGCCCTCTCCCTGCCCACTGCCTGCTTTTCTCCAGCCGCGCACCAGGGGCTCAGGCGCCGTGAGGGAACCAGGTTTGAGACGTGAGGCCTCTTGGGTTCCCGCCAAGTCCTCCCTTGCTCCACCGGGTGCTCCCTCGGCCCTCGCCTCGGTCTGCTCTCTCTTGCTCAGAGCACTCTTCCATGCTGCCCACCTCCCAGCCTGGTGGCATGGAAGAAGTGCCCTAGTGTTGGTTCAGTACCCCTCCGGAGTCAGGCAGACGGAGCCCGAGGGACAGATCCTGGACAAAGGAACGTACTTCTCTGAGCCTCAGTGTCCCCTTGATAACTCGGGGATAATAGCACCGACCTACAGGGATGTGTGTGGAAACGGTGAAAAACCATATGGAATGTCAGCGCAGCACGCACTGGGTGGCCATGGGTGATTCTACAGTCTCTGGGTGGGTGGGGACGAGGCTCCACAGAAAGGGGGAAACGGATCCAAAATTCAAGGCTTAGAGACCCTGAAAAGAAACCTGACTATGGCCCCTCCCCTATCACAATCACCTCCCCCTACACACTCTTCCAGGCACTCTTCTCTCTTTCTCTCCCTCCTCTTCTCTCCTTGTCCTAAAATCGGAGCTTAAAAATCAGAATAAAAAGGGCCTCTGCTTTCAAAGTGAGATCAGTGTGGCTGTTGATGTTGCCAACAGCTGGTCATTGATTGAGAGACATCCGTGTGCCTCATTGCCAATTCCGAATCTCCATCTTGCACCCATTTCTTTTTTATTGTTTTTTAAAAATACGTATTTATTTGGCTGCACCGGGTTGTAGTTGCCGCATGTGGGATTGAGTTCCCTGACGAGGGATGGAACCTGAACCCCTGCATTGGGAGTGCAGAGTCTTAGCCACTGGACCACCAGGGAAGTCCCTCTATTTCTTTTTCAGTGTCTCTCACTTACAAGCCACTTCCTTTCCGCGGGGTGGGGGGGGGGGGGATTGTCTTTTGGATCCTGAACCTGCTGGGGAATCACTCAAACCCTCTGACCATCTGTGTCATCATGACAGGTGGCACACGACTCCAGGAGTCAGGCAGTGATGTGGACTTAGTGGCATAATGCGGGCAACTTTATAACATCTCCTGACTGGCAGGTTCTAGATTCTCCTAGCTGAGTTTTTCAGCCCCAGCCAGGACTGGCAACCAGAGCCTTTCTCTTTAGAGAGGGAAGAATGGGACTGAGAACACACACACCCACACATATACCGACCAGACTCCTGTTCACCATCCTTCCTGCCACTTTCACTGCCTTCCTCTATCCCTAACCCCCTCAATGGCTCCTTGTTTCCACTGAAGTAACAACCTTGCCTGCCTCCCACCACGCCCCCATCAGCATCAGAGTTTTCGGCCATGATAGAAGGCAGACCGTCTCCATGCCCTGATGGACTCTGAACTCTTCCCTCTATCTGAAATGTCTCCCCTTGCAGGCCAAGGTCAGATGGCCCGTCCTGTGGGAAGCCCTCCTGCTCCCCCTTTGCCTCCCTGTCTCTCCTGGGCTGCACTTCCCTGGGCAGCGTGGGTCTTGTTCCACTTATGGTCCCAGTGCCTGAGACACAGCAGGTGCTCTGTCCATATTTGTTCTGATGAATGGAATCCTTGGCTAAGGGGACAGGGATGAAAATTGCAAACCACAGGTTATCCCTGGGTTCCACTGGGTCCTGCTGGCCAGGCCAGGGGCAGAGTGGGCTCTAGAGCAAAGGACCAGAGCTGGGGCAGTTGGAGAGGGAGCAATTCTCCTGGAAAGTCCCTGTGGCACCAGGGCCTCTGCATGCCTCCAGAAGTTGAGGATGACTTTTGTGCCTGATTGTAGCAGAGGTAATAGACCAGACAGGGAAGCAGCTGCCTGAATTCAGCAGACTAGCTTAGCAGCTCTGTGGCCTGCACCTTCACTTGTTTCAGCCAGAAACGTGACAGAGCAGAGATTTTGCATCCTGGCCTCCCTGATTCCGCATTCTGAGGTGAGCAAGAGCTGGGCATGTTCCTGGAGTGGGGAGGAGTCATCGGGCATCACTCCACTCGCTCCTTCAGGTGAGATTCCCTTCTCTTGCTGCTCCATGCCCTCTGCTTGTCCAACCCAGCTCTTCCTCTCAAGGGGGCCAGTGGAGCACACGTCTTCCCAGGAAAGACCCTGCCCCCACGCCAGGTCCCAGCTTTGGCAGCCACCCACCCCCCAACTACAATACCATGGCCTGACATTGACTGTCTGAGACACTTCCCTGAGTGGGTATGGGGGCACAAGTACTAGAATCCAGAGCAGCTGCGATGATATAATTGCAGAACCTCAAGTTTTTAGGAGCCCCCTCTGTGCCAGCCTCTGGGGTAAGGCCCCATTTTGTCATATCTAAAAGTCAGAGCTTCAGCACTGGTATTAGTTACTGAGTAAGCAGGAGACATCAAGGTCAAAATGTGGCCTTTGAAGTCAGGTGGCCACAAGTTCAAATCCCCACTCTCCCATTCACTCTACTGTGTAACCTTGAGCAAATCCTTCAAATCTTTGTCCTGATGTTGATCCACTGTTACTGTCATTATTACCTGAAAAATATTGTCCACTTCAAGGGGCTAAATTAGATAATACACATAAAGCCCTAGGTCTTAAGAATAGTCGATGCCCTATAAATAATACCCAAACAAACACTGACTTTTCAGATGTGGGACTGAAGCCCAGAAAGGTTAGTTGGCTTGCCCAGGGTCACACAGCTATTAAATGCTGGAGCCAGGATGCACAGCCAGGCTTGCCTGACTCCAGGTGTCTTCCTACCCGACACTGGCCTCTTCCAGAACTGACAGCAGGCATTCTATCACTTGATGATTAAGTGATGGGTCCAACAAAATTGTCTGGGAACCAAGATAATGACATTTGGGGGATGAGGGCACCAAGGGGATGGCTTAGGAGAGGAGGAAGAGGGCTGGCCAGTACCTGTAATGTACCAGGAGATGATAGGACTCCACCCACCTTCCCCCCTCCAAATAATACCCTTACATAGAATTTTTTGAGGTGTGAGGCCTTGGGAGGGTGGGAATTCCCAAGGCTGCTGATGGGAAAAATAAAAGCAGATGGAGCTGCCCCTGTGGAGAAGCCAAACCTCATTTGCCAAGACAATGGTCCCCTCCAGGCAGGCCTGGGCCTGTGCTGACCTGCCCCACCGAAGCCATCAATCACCCCACTGAGGACTGAGGACGGGGCTACCTGTGTCCACCCCCCACACATGCAGGCACAGATGCATGAACACTTCAGGAACCCACCCCCACGCCCCACGCCCGCTCTTCCCCCTCCTCATAATTACAGCAGCTACTGTTTATTGCACCCTTACTGGGTACCACTCACTGTATACCTTTACCTCCCTTCATTCTCAAAACCTCCAGCATTTTACAGGAGAGGAAACTGAGGCTCAGAGGGGTTAAATGATTTGACCGGGGTCACACATTTTCGCTCTGTTCAGGGGGCTCTCCCATGGCTCAGATAATGGGTTTGGATTGACATGTGTGTGTTTGAATCAGTAATAATTATGTCTGTGCCTCCCTCTGTCACTGGGCCTGTGGCCTCCCTGCTGGGTCACAGTGGGGACCTCTAGATGGCAAAGAATGTGTTTTTACCCACAGATTAGAAGCTCCGTCCAGCAGAGTTTTCCCCATGTCCTGGGAATATCCGAGGCCAGAGTTGTGGGTCCCCTTGCAGACTGGGAAATCCCTAAGGGAAGCAGTCAGGTCTCCCCCATTAGACTGGAGGCTTCCTGGGGCAGAGGCTGCTTTTGTTACTCAAACCAGAGCTCCCTGAGGACAGCAGCTGTGTCTCATCAGTCTTAGAGTCCTCCAAGGTGAGACCTAGATCTTCCTTGTTAACCGTCAGAGCTCCCCAGGGCAGGGCTTCTGTCCCAGTCAGAGTTTACTGGCAGTTTCCAGAAGCAGGGACCAGGTGCTCAGACTGGAGCATCTTCTCTTGCATGGCACTCAGGCCCTGCACCCAGAGGGGATCGGCAGGTGTTGACTACCTGATGTTACTCTCCATCCTGGTGCTGCATGGTCAAGAAGCAGAATTCCCTGTGTGAGACCAGGTTGGCAGATCTGTGAGGGATGGGTGGGACTCTGGCTGTTCTGAGGCCTGGGGAGGGGCTGACAGGCTCCTTCCTGTTGAACAGGTGTCACTTTAAGGGTGCAGAGCCTCTGAGAGGCAGGGTAGATGGGTAGGGACTAGCTCAGGACTGTCAGGGTCAACCAGCCAACAAGCACCCTCCACCTAGGGCAGCTGTTTCAAGTCTCACCCCCAACACCCCCCAGTAAGCTCATCTTTGCTACCTTCCCACCCACCTATACTGCCTGAGTTCCTTCCATACCTAGAAATGTCCCCTCCCCCAAACACACAGAAGTTCGAATTTCCTAAATAGTCAAATCTCATGCCAGGTTAATAATCCCATTTCACAGACAGAGAAATTATGACTCATGATGAGGTGTGATGGTGGGAGGAATTGTGGGAGGCACTAGAGAGGCAAACTCTGGTCCCAAATTGCCTTAGGAGGAGCCCAGCTGGTGAAATTAAGATCCAGCTCCCCCTCCTCCACCCTCACTGAGGACAGAACTATTTTGTGACTATTTATTTATTTGTTTATTTTTGGCTGTGCTGGTTCTTTGTTGCTGGGGCAGGGGCTACTCTCCAGCTGAGTTGTGTGGGCTTTTCATTGCTGTGACTTCTCTTCCTACAGAGCATGAACTCTAGGGCAAGCGGGCTTCAGTAGTTGTGGCTCTGGGCATTAGAGCACAGGCTCAATAGCTGTGACACACAGGCTTAGTTGCCCCAAGGCATGTGGGTTCTTCCTGGACCAGGGATCAAACCCATGTCTCCTGCACTGGCAGGCAGATTCTTTACCACTGAGCTACCAAGGAAGCCTAACACAACTATTTTGATTGAACAATTACAACTTCTCATTTTCCAGCCCTGGGGGAATCAGCTCCCCTTAAAGAAGATAGGAATCTGCTCCTAGGGAACCAGGACCTCTAAGACCCCCACCCCCAACTGGAATTCCAGATTTGTGGAGCTGACTGCCCAGTGGCCCCACTGTTCTAAGAGCAGAAGGGGGGACTTGAGGATGGCCATCTCCACTGTTCAATTCCAACCATTTCAGGAAGTGTATGACGGAATCATGAGGAGGCGTCAGAGGGAAGAGTCTGGCCGATTAGTCCCAAGTTAGAGCATTCCTTCTAACAAAGTCTGTCCTGAGCACTACTGAGTTGGGGTTCTGGGCTTACAAACACTGCCCCTGGGGCTCCCAGGTGTGAGAGTGAGGCAAAAGTTCTTCGTGTGTAAAGGAGCTGATCTCTGTCTGTTCTATGTGTTGTGGAAATGTCCCCTGAAGAGTTTTAAGCTGGAAAGCTAGTGATTGGATTTGTCCTTCTGATCACAAAGCTGAAAATGTTCTGGTGATAAGCCAGGGCCCAGGGCAGACAGCAGCACCGGAAGTTGTCTGGGTTATTGGAAACATGGCAGGGAACGTGGCATGGCAGGGAATGCGGCACCCACTTGGAGCCCAGTGTGACCTGAGACTGCTGCTCTGAAGGACAGAATTCAGCCCCTTAGGGTCAGGATCCCCAGAGGGGAATGGTGAGATGCCCAGAAGGCCACAAAACCCCAGACCCACTTCTCCCATGAGCTGGGAGGACTCAACACCTGAGCCCAAGAATACTGACTCCCAGACTACCCCAGAGTAAGGCTGGGTTCTCTCAAGGGAACAAGATCCCCATGGAGATGTTTCTTGACTTCTCAAGGGTAGAGGTCTCTTCTAGTCCAGGTTTAGCAGAAGGCAGCTACCTTCCAGTTTCTTTCTTTCTTCTGTTTATTTTATTTAATATTGGCTGCACTGGGTCTTTGTTGCTGCATGCAAGCTTTTTCTAGTTGCAGTGAGCTGGGGCTTCTCCCTAGTAGCAATGCTCGGGCTTCTCATTGCAAGGGCTTCTCTTGTTGCAGAGCTTGGGCTCTAGGGTAGGCGGGCTTCAATAGTTGCACCTCGTGGGCTCTGTAGTTGTGGCACACAGGCTTAGTTGCCCTGCGGTGTGTTGGAACTTTGTTCCCCGACCAGGGATCAAACCTGTGTCCCCTGCCTTGGCAGGTGGATTCCTAACTTGACCACCAGGGAAGCCCCGACCTTCCAATCTCTTATGAGTTAAAGAGGGTTAGACTGTTTCTGTGTGGAGCATCATTTTAAGACCTGAGCTGTGGCCAGGGATGTGGCAGGAATTAGAACCCTTCTCTCTCCATTTCCCTGACCCCCCAGCACTGTGCACCCCTTTCTGAGGAGCCCTTGAAAGACAGGTGCCCCAGTCATCCCAGAGACCCCAGTGCTGGTCTCAGGATGTCCATCCCAGCAGCTCGGTGGATTAGGATCTCACCTGTGCTGGAGGTTAGGCATGATTCAAGAGGTGGCCAGAGCAAGGCAGAGCTCCTCCAAAATCAAGTGAGAGGGAGGGCTGGCCCAGGAGTGAACTTCTTATCATCACACATAATTGTGTTTTATTTTCTCTCTCTCTCTCTCTTTTTTTTTTTTTTTTTGGCAAGGAGCTTGTGGGAGCTTAGTCCCAGCCAAATATTGGACCCATGCTCTCCGAAATGAAAGTGCAGAGTCCTAACCACTGGACCATCAGGGAAGTCCCACATATTGTCTTTGAACATTCACAGATATGTCCTGTGAATTCATGCTGCTTTGACACTTGTCCCTGGCCCCTGGGGGCTCACTGCAGAACCAGGAGAATATGAGGTGTCATCCCTCCCCACAGGGGGCTGTCAGGTGGACGGGAAAACAGATGGAGGATCTTGTCACCATGGATCATAAGTTCCCAGGCTCCCTTGGCAGAGGGCCCTAGAGACCACTTAATCTAACTAATCTACTAATCCAGTAGTCTGCTTCCACTATGCTTCCCATCTGTCTTATTTATTTATTTATTGAGCAGTGCCGATCATTTCCCATGAAATCTTATCCATAATCCCAGGTGTTCAGTTGCTGAGTTGTGCCCAACTCTTTGTGACCCCATGGACTGCAGCATGCAAGACTTCCTTGTCCTTCACGATCTCCCAGAGTTTGCTCAAACTCATGTTCACTGAGTCGGTGGTGCCATTCAAGCATCTCTTCCCCGTTGCCCCCTTCTCCTGCTGCTCTCAATCTTTCCCAGCATCAGAGTCTTTTCTCGTGGGTCGGCTCTTCACATCAGGTATCCAAAGTATTGGAGCTTCAGCATCAGTCCTTCCAATGAATATTCAGGGTTGATTACCTTTAGGATTGACTGGTTTGATCTCTTTGCAGTCCAAAGGACTCTCAAGAGTCTTTTCTAGCACCAAAGTTCATAAACATCAATTCTTCTGTGCTCAGCCTTCTTTATGGTCCAGCTCTCACATCCATACACGACTTTTAGAAAACCATAGCTTTGACTATATGGACTTTTGTCAGCAAAGTGATGTCCCTGCTTTTTAACATGCTGTCTAGTTTTGTCATAGCTTTTCTTTGTCTTTTAATTTCATGGCTACAGTCACCATCCAAAGTGATTTTGGAGCACAAGAAAATAAAGTCTGTCACTGTTTCCATTTTTTCCCCATATTTGCCATGAAGTGATGGGACCAGATGCCATGATCTTAGTTTTTTGAATGTTGAGTTTTAAGTCAGACTTTTCCCTCTCCTCTTTTACCTTCAACAAGAGGCTCTTTAATCTCAGTACTAAGACCAAAAAAGGCATGATTTTAAGAGCAGTGTGGCACCCCACCACCACCACTAATTTCTTCCCCAAATCAAAATTTTTTTCTATCTCATGAAGATACAACTTCAAGCCCTACTTTCACGACTGTCTTCAGCCTCTCCTCCTTGGAGGTGCTGTGCAACCTCTGTTACGCCCAATGTCCCATACTGCCTACTTCAAAGTAAATCAGTGACAAAAAGAGAAGCTATCCTCAATGGCATAAAAGAAGACAGTGGATGTCAGTTGCGTTTGTCAGTATGAAGTGGAGCCTCTAACTGGCTTTGGTTGTTGGTGCCCAGAAAATCCTGGAGAGTGTAAATAAGTCATAGCAAATGTCAACAGTTCTTTTAAACTGCTCACATTTCATCCCTGGAACACTCTTCACTGACCCAGGAGAAGCCCAAGTTATGGTGGGGCTGTGCCCGAGTTAAAATTGGGTAGAGAACGCATTTGAGAGTGGCTGTTGCTTCCCAGGTGATGCTAGTGGTAAAGAACCTGCCTGCCAATGCAGGAGACATAAGAGACGTGGGTTGGATCCCTGGGTTGGGATGATCCCCTAGAAGAGGCATGGCAACCCACTCCAGTATTCTTCCCTGGAGAATCCCATGGTCAGAGAAACCTGGCAGGCTACAGACCACAGGGTCACAAAGAGATGGACATGATTGAAGTTTACCTACAGTATGGGCTTCCCTAATAGTTCAGTTGGTAAAGAATCTGCCTACAATGCAGGAGATCCTGGTTTGATTCCTGGGTTGGGAAGATGCCCTGGAGAAGGAGTAGGCTACCCACTCCAATATTCTTGAGCTTCCCTTGTGGCTCAGCTGGTAAAGAATCCTGCAATGTGGGAGACCTGGCTTGGGAAGATCCTCTACAGAAGGTAAAGGGTACCCACTCCAGTATTCTGACCTAGAAAATTCCATGGACTGTATAGTCCATGGGGTCACAAAGAGTCAGACACGACTGAGCGACTTGCAGCTTGCAAAATAGTTTTAAAACATTTAAAAATTAAGGCTAGAATCAAATGCTTAGAGAATCCCTGAAACATGTCTATGAAATATGGTGGCTCAAATGTATCACTTTCGCACTCAAGATGGAGATCCAGGGTGAAAGGGTGGGGGTTGATAGCTAAGATTTCTCAATGGGTGGTTGTCTGGCTCACAGCCTGGACGGAGTGTCATAACCCCTCAGCTCCATCAGAGCCTCACTGATATCCCTGGCTTGGGATTCCCATCTAACCCTCTTCAGCCAGCCCTGCTCCCACCTCCCACCCCCATCCTGCCGCCCTCTCCCCTCCAACCCATCAAACATTGGGTGAGCTAATCAGTAAAGGAGGAATTCAGGCCCCACAGTTGTCTGCCAGGCGGGTAGGCAGGAGGCTCCGCCTAGTCTCCTGGCCCCTAAATGCAAGGCTCTTGTGGGGAGAGGGGTTGGGGGCTCAGGAGTCAAAGCAGGCTCCAGACTCCATTAACTGCCTTCATTTGCATGTGACACTGCATCCCTGCGGGCTTCTGGATGGAGACCTCGCTGGCAGTTTAACTCCACACAGTATGGGGACAGGATGAGGGCCTGAAACAAACCCCTTCCTCCTCCTTTGTCAGTTTCCTCTTCTCAGCTGCCAGAGCCTGGCCTGGCTCCTGGGCCCTGATTGCACTCACAGCAATGGCAGGAGATTACATGGGAGAGGCAAGCAACCCCCCACTGAAGCTCAGAGGAGGGGTGAGGGGGTGCGAGGACTGACTGTCCGTGTGTGCTGGGTGCAGACCCTGAGGTGGAGCTTTATCACTCACTAGCGGTGTCACCTTGTGCTTGTGGCTTACTCTCCCAGAGCCCCTGTTTTCTCATTTTAAAAATACGGAGAACGACCTGCCATATGCAGGGCAGTTGAGAGGATGCAATAAAAAATGGATGAAATAAGCTTGTAAGAGCCTGGCTTCCCAGCCGCTCAGGGAATGGCAGCTCCTATGGTGACAATTGCTCTAGCTTCGTTTCGTTTTTAAGGAGCCACTATTAGATCTCTGTTGTGAGAGAGCTATCTCTGGGTGTGGATGGTCCTTCTGTCCCTCAAGTGCTGCCGAGTGTCCCTAGTCCTAAGTAAACCAGACCCAGGCCAAGAAGAGTAGGTTTTGTGTGCAAACCATAGGCAGAACCATCCAGGGCTGATGGGGACCCCGGGGAGACAGGACACCTGCTGCCGCTTCTCTCCTGGCTGCTTGGTGCCTTGGGAGGCAGCCTCCAACTGGCCTCCCGAGCGGCAGAAATGGATCAGAGCCCTCATCACTGTGGATCCTTGGCACGACTTCTGTAGCAGCCCGCGTTTCCTAAGCGGCTCTTTGCCAGATTGGCATCTTGGCTGCTGCACTGTGCCAAGATTCAAGTACAAATCCTGCGGGCTTGGAAAGAGGACTCCATGCTGTCTTCAGGGCAAAGAGGCTCCGGGATCCCCAGCTCTCAGTCCAGCATGCTCTCTCTCTCTCATTCTCTGAGATCATTTCCTGCTGGACCAATCCTGCTGTCACACACACACATTCAGACACAAACACTCAGACACACACAGACACAGACACACATACTCAGACTCACACACACACTCAGACACACACATTCACACACACACTCAGACACACACACAGACACACACTCAGACACATACACACTCAGACATACACACTCAGACACACACACACTCAGACACACACACACTCAGACACATACACACACTCAGACACACACATTCACACACCCTCCCTGGGAATTTATGTATGATCTTGGGCTCAGGTATCAGTTTGATTCCATTCTGATCCTTAGCTGTTGTTTAGTCTCTTACGGTGTCCAACTCTTTGAGTCTCCATAGCTCGCCAGGCTCCTCTGTCCATGGGATTTCCCAGGCAGGAATATTGGAGTGGGTTGCCATTTCCTACTCCAGGGGATCTTCCTGACCTGATGATCAAATCCTCATCTCCTGCATTGGCAGGTGGGTTCTTTACCACTGAGCCACCAGGGAAGCCCAAAGTTATAAGTGCCTATTATTTGCAGAGCCTTGTAAATGTGACAGAAACAGGGGGAAAAGGGGGACAGAACTTCCTGTCTAGTTGGGGGTCTGATTGGTCCAGCCGGAAATGATCTGGGCAGAGCTGTGTGGCATCCCTGAGGAGGGAACTGTATCTCAGTTCCCACTAGAGAAGGCTTTCTGTCAGAGGGGACATTTGGGACAAGTCCCAGAGGACAGGAAGGATTTCCATAGAGTAGCATGAACGAGAGTAGAGAGACAAGAAAGATTCGGGGTGGCGGTGTTCGAGGCCCAGGAAATAATCTCTATTGGCTGTGATGGGAAGGAAATAGAAGGCAGGGCTGCACAATTAGGCTGCGGTCATGTTACACAAGATCTTGAGTGCCAAGGTGGGGAGTCTGTGGTTAAATGGGAAGGGAACTAGGAGCCAGGGGAACTGGGAGCCAGGGGACAGTTGTAAGCAAGATCAGAGTAGCTTGGCAGCAGTATGGGCTGGGGCCAGGGGCAGGATGGTACTGATAAAAGTCTGAGGAAGGGGATGGCCCGCATGCTGAAATCCTCCCTTTCCTGCTTCAGGTTGGCCCCATACATGATTTGTGGGGTGCAAAGCGGCAGGGAACAAAGATGGCACTGAAGTTGGGGTTCCTGGGTACAGTGAACAGACCCATGGTCACCAGCAAGGGCTTGGTATCAGGACTTCATTGGGAGAGATGGCAAGTGCGGATAGGGTCGTGATGCAGGGGGTTGTCTAAGGTTGGGGTAGGGCTGGGCTTCAGCTCCTGGCTCTGCGGGGGAGATGCTGTCCTCTGGAACTAGTGCCAGGGCTGGTCATTGAGCTCAGAGGCCAGTTCTGAGTCACTGATTGGCCTCATGTGTGTCCACAAGGACAGCAAGCTGCCCCTACATGACATGGGGCTGCTCACTCCTCACCCCTCTGCCAAGACTCATCTGGTCTCTTGCCTGCACTGTTTGGGTAACTCACCTTGCTCCTCTCTACCCTCAAGATGGAGGGATTCTACTCCCTCCCCAATGTCCCAAAGGTTCCCTGTCGATGGAGGCGCTCTGTGGGTTTCTCCCAGGCTGTCCATGTGATGTCCTCGCAGGACAGAAGTGGGGGCTGGGTGGTGGACAGCATCCAACACAGACTCCACCTCCTTCAGTCACAGCGAGAGGAAGGTGGAGTCTGGTAAATGCAACCTGGCATCTGCCTGAGGCTTGGAAATAGGGTTTGAAGGGTCCCCCAGAGCAGAACAATGCTTGACTGACAAGCTCCTCAAAGGGCCCCTCCTCCTCCCACCTGGCTGCCTCTGGAGTGCAGGCCCGCCTGAGCACCGGCCTCCAGGGCTCTCATTATGGAAAGGCTAGGGGTGAGGCTGGCGGGGCAGAGCCTAGGGCAGTGGAGGCCAGGGCCCGAGCCTCCCCGGGGACTAGGACATGCCAGGCGGGAACGAAGGGAAGGAAGGGAGGCCAGTGACCAGGCAAGGTTGGGGAGGAGCTGTTTCTCTCCCTCTGCTTCCCCCCGACTCCTCCCCAAGCAGGTCAGCCTGCCCTCCCCGCCCGCTTCAAGGGCCCCTCACTTGGGGTTAGCTAACAGTGAACCTGGGACGGGATGGCCATGGCAGAGCCTGCAGGAACTGAGGGGGCTGGAGGGAGAGCTGCTGGCCGAGGTTCCCAGGCCACCAACCTTTCCTCAGCCCTGGGCAATTACAAGGCCACAAATCACAAGGAAATGGTTGTGTAAGCACCTTTGCGAGCTTAATGGAATATGCAGGCAACCCGAGGAGGCCGTAAAAATTCAATCAGCCCAGCTAACCTGGTGCCCAACTCGCCTGGGATGTGGTGAGGCTGGTGGGGTCGAGGGGAGAAGGGAAGACTGTTGGGGAGGGGAAGGGACATCCCCACTGTCCCCCAGCCACACTTCTCCTGAGCCTTAGCTCCAAGTTCTTCTGGAACATTCGGGAATTTTGACCCTTCCCCCAGTGCAAAAAGGGGAGCAGTGAGGTCCCATGAGATGCCCCCACTTCCAGTGCAGAAGAACAGGCTGTCCCCAGGGGAGGTCAGAGGTAGTTCACCCCACCCTGCAGGGTCAGAGTCCAGCCTCCAAAGCACCTCCTGGCCCCCGGCTCTGGGAGGGACCGTTCCGGCCCTGTCAGAACCTGCCTGGAACTTGGAGGAAGAGAGAAGGCAAGGCTGGGCTGTCTGGGAACAGTACGTGGGGGCTCAGGGCACAGGCTTAGCAATGACTAAATGTCACTTACTCCATGTGACTCACCCTCTCTGAGCCTTAATTTCCACTTCAGAAAATAATAGGCGCCACTTCAGAGAGTCGACAAAAGGACCAAGTGATAGAAACGCACACCAAGCGCAGAACACGATTCTCTCTTACAGCATGTGCTCAAATGCTTTTATTCATTTGTTTGATTTTAGGCTTTGAGTCAAGTCTCTGGGACTATAAGCCTATTTCTGAGCTTGGAGGGACTCAGCTCATTCCCGGAATCTTAGCCCAAGGCAGAGGTTTGCGCAGAAGAAAGGAATCTAGACTGGAACCTGGGTGTTTCTTAAAACTACTGAAACTCAGGGATTCTCAGCTTCAGCACTGTGGTCTTTCTGGGCCAGGACAGTCCTGTGCATTGCAGGGTGTTTAGCAGCATCCCTGGCCTCCCCCCAGTAAAGTCGGTAGTGCTGCCTAGTTTGGGCTACCTAAAATGCTTCCAGATGTTGCCAAATGTACCCTGGGTGGGGGGAAGGTCAAAGTCCCCCTCCATCCCTGTTGAAACAGACTGCACTATAACAGTGTGAGTTAGGGGGGGACAGCCCTGGTGGTCCAGAGGTTAAGACTGCGTGCTTCCATTGCAGGGGGCATGGGTTCGATCCCTGGTTGGGAAACTAAGATCCCGTATGCCTTGCGGCATGGCTAACAGGTAAATAAATAAAAATAAATGTAAGTAAGCAACTTATAAAAGAAGAGTGTGAATGAGAGGACTGTGGATGTGGAGGAGGAGGGCTGCAGAGCTGCCCCCTCATGGTCCTACTTTTCTTGCAGGAAGAAGCCCTCAGCTGGGCCCACCACCCACGCTGCCCCCATGCTGCTCCTCACCCTCCTCCTGCTCTTGGAGCTGAGCCTGGCAGGTTCCCTGGGACCCGGAAGCTCTGCTCAGATCCTGCCGGAGAATCACATCGACCTCTCGGGACCAGCACTGTGGATGCCTCAGGCCAGCCACCACCGTCGGCGGGGCCTCGGCAAGAAAGAGCAGGGCCCAGGCACACCTGGCTGGACCCAGGATGGGGCTGTGGTCACTGCCACCAGGCAGGCCTCCAGGCTCCCAAGGGCAGAGGGGCTGCTGCATGGGCCAAGTCCTGCAGGCCTGCTGCAGGACAAAGGTCTGCTCCGGGGGCTGACTCGGCCCTACCCCGAGAAGGAGAGCCGGGCTCCAGGGTCAGAGAGGGTGAAGAAACGAGGCAGGGAGCACAAGAGACGGAAGGAGAGGTTGAGGCTGCACAGAGGTAGCTGGAGGTCTGCGAGGGGGTGGGGCCCTACAATGTGGGGAGGAGGACAGTAGGGGAAGGGGATCAGACCCAAATGACCAAGGGGATGGACTTCAGGTGACAGACATGGAGGCTGGAGGTGGGGTCAATGGCAGGAGCTTCCTGGGAGGACAACTGGATGCCCCAAAGAGGGCAGGTAGTGGACCCTCAGAGGAAGAGAGGGGTCTCACTAGATTCAGAGGGATCTGGTGAGAAGAGGTGCTGGGAAAGGCGGGGGTCAGGGTGGAGCAGGGGAGGAAGAGAAGAATATGTGGCCATAGAAGCTCAGTCTTATCTATAGATCATCCTCCTGATTCAGGAAGTTCTACCTTGTGTCTGACCTAAATCCATCCTATTGTAAGTCCTAAGCAGAGATGGGACAATTTGGTGCCTCCCAAGCACATCACTTAATCAGCGCTGAAACACAGAGCAGAGCCTAAGAGCTTAGACTCTGAAGAGCTTAGACTCTGAATTGCCCCAATTCATATTCTGGCTCCACGACCTCCTGGCACGTCACCTTCCTGTGCCTTGGTTTCTGCAAAGTGAAGGCAAGGCCCCCTCTATCCTCATGGTAGACTCAGAGAAATTTTGCTATCTGGAGTACCTAGAACAGTGTCTGCCATTTGGCAGGGGCCACAGCAGTCGTTGTTTCTATTCAATAGTTAATTCTCAACTTTCTCTCGATGCTGAATCCATCCATGTCCTCTGACCTGGACATGGCTTACCCAAGGAGAGCGGTCACGTCCTTATTTCTCCTGCCTCTGCCCTGTTTGTTGATGGAGTTTCCTCCCCATCCTTCTTTGTTGTTGTTGCTCAGTCACTCAGTCATGTCTGACTCTTTGTGACCCCATGGACTGCAGCATGCCAGGCTTCCTGTCCTTCACTATCTCCCAGAGCCTGCTCAAACTCATGTCCATTGAGCTAGTGATGCCATCCAACCATCTCATCCTCTATCATCCCCTTCTCCTCTTGCCCTCAATTTTTCCCAGGGTCTTTTCCACTGTGTTGGCTCTTTGCATCAGGTGGCCAAAGAATCGGAGCTTCAGCTTCAGCATCAGTCCTTCCAATGAAATATTCAGGGTTGATTTCCTTTAGGATTGACTGGGTTTGATCTCCTTGCTGTCCAAGAGACTCTCAATAGTCCAACCTCCTTACCTTCCTTCATGTTCCTTTCATGTTCCCAAATCCCCTGTGAGCTCCAGACTCCCCGAAACATGTTTCAGCATCTCCACCCAGCTAACCCCTCCCCAGTCTCCCCTGGCGAGAGCCCAGGCAGGCAGCCTCAGCTTCAAGTCTCTTTGTGTGACAAGACTGCCTCTAGGGGCGGGCCAAGAGCTGCAGGCATAGATGGGGGCGGGCTTCTGCAGGAAGTGGGTGATGGAGCCTCCAGCCCCCTTTTCTCCTGCAAACAACTGAGGCTTGTTTCCCTGCCAGGCCCACTGAAACCCCTCAGGTGGACAGAACACAGTCAGAAGAGGGGGGCCCAGCTTAGATTCTCAGCCTCCCACCCCTGGGGATCATGTGTCAGGTTGGTGTGAGGGTGGTAACATCCTTGATGCCAAACTGGAAGGCATACACCCTGCATGGACTCAACCCAGCCCAGCTCCAGTCCTGGCTCCAGTGGACCAACGGGGCCCTCCCACAAGAGTGAGTGAGTGGAGGAGGGGACAGTGGCCATCTAGAGCTCAGGCTGGATTCATCTCAGGAGGGTAGGGTGGCCCCAATGGACCCAACCAACATTAAAGTCAGCTCTTGTCTGAGAAAAAGAGGCAAGCATAAGCGTGGGCCCTCTAGCTTTTCTTGATGCCTCCTGGCTCCTGTGTGCGTGTATGTGTTAGTCACTCAGTCGTGTCCTAGTCTTTGTGACCCCATGGACTGTAGCCCAACAGGCTTCTCTGTCCATGGAATTTTCCAGGCAAGAATCCTGGAATGGATTGCCTTTTTATTCTCCAGGGAAACCTCCTGACCCAGGGGTTGAACCCAGGTCTCCCGCATTGCAGGCAGACTCTACCGACTGAATCACCAGGGAAGCTGGTTCCTGACCACCCCTCAACCCTGCACACTTTCCCCCTCACACTCATCCTACCCCATGCCCGTGTAACTTGGAAGGCGGCATCAGTGGTTAAAAGTATTGATTCTGCATTAGATGGACCTGGATTTAAATTCAGATTTCAATACTTACTGGCTGTGCACCCTCAGACAAGTCACCTAACCTCCTTGTGCTTTAGTTTCCTTCCCTGTAGATGAGACTGAAAGAGTACCTACCTTCCAGAGCTCCTGCAAAGGTTAGGTGAAATAACGCTTATAAATCAGGACCCAGCATGCAACATGGTCCCAGCTGCAGCATGTGCTCAGCAAGCAGGGTCATCATCACCATGTAGGGAGCTCTCACTTCCCAGCCTTCTCAAAGGCCTCTCCCCTCTGCAATGCCTCTCAGCCTCATCACCTTATTCCCCTACTCAAACTTCACCTCCTCCAGGAAGCCTTCCATGGTTAATCCTACAAACTTCACCTCCTCCAGGAAACCTTCCATGGTTCATCTTACTGGTTTCCATTCGTTGCACTTACATCCCTGGCTGCACTCCATCAAGCTGAACTTGGAGTTTCTGGAATGTTGTTTTAGAGGGAGAATCCCCAACAACACTGCAAGTTCATCCTAGACATTCCCCCTTATCATGCCCCCAGCCTCCTGTTTCCAGCCCCCTCCCCAGGAGGGTGGGCAGCAGGGATGCTGGTTGAGCCAATAACTTGTTCTATGATTCCTGCTGCCCCCTAGCTTGCAGCAAAAACTGCGGGTCCTGCTGTGGGCTGATAGGGGGTGATGAGCAGATAAAGTCGCTGTGTTCCCTGCTCCTTGTCTCAGGCCGAGCTTTGGTCAGAGGCCCCAGCTCCCTGATGAAGAAGGCGGAGCTCTCAGAAGACCAGTCCCCGGAGGCTTCGATGGAGGAATCCTCCACCAGCCTGGCCCCCACCATACTTTACCTCACCACTTTTGAGGCACCTGCCACCGAAGAGTCCCTGATCCTTCCCGTCACATCCCTGTGGCCCCAGGTAAGGGGCTGGAAGGGTCCTTGGGGTGACCTCATGCAAACCCCTCCTAGTACCTTTAGGGAGACTGAGGCACAGGGGCGGGAGGGAGTTGGTCCAGGCCCATGAGGCTGGATGGAAGCTAGTTCTCCTGATGCCCATCCAGCCCAGCTGTGGCCAGCCAGCCCACTGTCCAGGGAGTGCTGCCACTGACCAGGCAGTGGTCCAGGGGCTCATTCTATGGAATTGCCAAGGAATCAAGTACCAGCTCAGCACACTGGTCTCTGAACCTAGAAACGTCAGGCTTTGGGGGAAGAATTTTGTACACCCCACAAAGGACAGAGAATAACAATGTCTAAAACCATGTCCCCAAAATCCAGAATTAACAAGCTTTAGTTAACACTTCGATGCATCTGCTTCAGACCTTTAAAAAGAGAGGGAGCAAGCAAGCAAATGTGGCAAAAACACCAACCATTGGTGAGTCTGTGGTAGTTTAGTCGCTAAGTCGTATCTGACTCTTTGCCACCTCACAGACTGTAGCCCACCAGACTCCTATGTCCATGGGATTTTCCAGGCAAGACTACTGGAGTGGGTTGCCATTTCTTTCTCCAAGGGATCATCTTAACCCAGGGATCGAACCTAGGTCTCCTGCATTGCAGGTGAATTCTTTACCAACTCAGCCACCAGGGAAAACCCCTTGGTGAGTCTAGACAAAGGGTATTTATTCTTGCAATTAACACGAAGTGCGTCGTTGCACCTCTTCAGTGGCTTTGAACATTTTTTCAAAATAAAATCATTAAACATGACCAATAAAATAATTCATGTAGAAGAAGTAAAACTTTTTAAGGAGGAGATCTTCCTTATTCTCTTTTTGGGCCTTGCACTCCCTTGAGATCCTGATAAGCCATCTCCAACAAATCCCATGGTTATCCATGCCATCGAAGGGCTCCCCGAAGCCCATCTGTTGAGAATCCAGCCCTATGGCATGCTTGCATGCTCAATCACTTCAATCATGTCCCAATTTTTGTGACCCTATGGGCTGTAGCCTGCCAGGCTCCTCTGTCCATGGCGTTCTCCAGGCAAGAATACTGGAGTGGGTTGCCATGCCCTCCTCCAGGGGATCTTCCAGACCCAGGGATCGAACCCAGGTCTCCTGTGGCTCTTGCACGGCAGGCAGATTCTTTACCGCTGAGCCATTAATGCCCATGTTCACAGATCCAGCCCGGAAACCACAAAGGGTGCGGCCGGGGGGTCTAGAGTAGAACTGAGCTATGGATGTGGCCTCAACAGTGCCATGCCATGGAGAGTGCCATGCCGTGCCATGCCATGACATCTGTAGGGGAGAGAAGGGACAGGGGAGCGAGCAGCTGGGTTTCCTCCTGAGCGGACACGCTGCCTCCCCAGCCCCCTCCGCACAGAGCCTGGGGACTGCAGCCACTGCCTGTAGGTGCTGTCCTGCCTGGGGGCGGCTGCTCTGGGAAGACACTGCTCAGGTAGCTGCTGGAGCCCGAGGCCTGGTGGCCATCTTGAATTCCCCAGGCTGAGATTGCTGGCTGTTCAACACGCCATGAGCTGGCCCAGGAGCCCCTCCTTTGCCCTCTGATCCTGGGGCCCCACATTTCTTCTTCCACCTTTTGGGATCTTCAGGCTCCCTCTTCTCCACCCTCCTCTGCAGGCTCACCCCAGGCCTGATGGGGAGGTGATGCCCACACTGGACATGGCCTTGTTCGACTGGACTGACTATGAAGACTTAAAGCCTGAGGTCTGGCCATCCACAAAGAAGAAAGGTACGTCTGCCCACCCCTCCATGCCCCTGCTGGGCTCCTCCCCTCCCCAACCATGCCCTGGGATAGGAGCCTGGTGACCCCAGCCTGACTTACAGATGTCCAAGTTGGGGAGAGGGGTATGGAGTCTATAAGGGAACAGATACCTGAAATAGACATGTTGCTCTTAAGTGCTCATCACACACTGGACGGATTCCAACTAGCTACTCCTTTAACCTGAAGAAAATAAAAACAGGTCTGTTCTGCTGTTGATCCCCTCTGCCTTTTTAAAAAGTATTTTAAAATTTTGTTTGTATTTATTTATTTTGGCTGAGTCCTTGTTGCTGCCTGGGTTTTTCTCTAGTTGCAGGGAGCGGGGGCTACTCTCTAGTTGAGAGGCGGGGACTGCTCACTGCGGTGGCTTCCCTTGTTGGGGAGCACCGGCCCTAGGGCAGGCGGGCTCCAGTAGATGTGGCTCCCCAGGCTCTAGAGCACAGGCTCAGGAGTTGTAGCACACCCGTTTAGTTGCTCCGAGGCGTGTGGGGTCTTTCTTACCCAGGGATTGAATCCGTGTCTCCTACTTTGGCAGGTGCATTCTTTACCCCTGAACCACTAGGGAGTGTGTGTTAGTAGCTTAGCCATGTCTGACTCTTTGGGACCCCATGACCCTCCAGACTCCTCTGTCCAAGGAATTCTCTAGGCAAGAGTACTGGAGTTTATTGCCGTTCTCTTCTCCAGGGTATCGAACTTCCCGATCTAGGTATCGAACTCAGGCCTCCTTCATTGTAGGCAGAATCTTTACCATCTGAGCTACCGGAGAAGCACTAGGGAAGCCCCTCCACACACAGTCTTTTTGTCCACTCCTTGTGGCATATGGGACCCTAGTTCCTCAACCAGGGATAGAACCCGTGCCCCTTGCATCAGGAGCACAGAGTCTTAACCACTGGACTGCCAGGGAAGTCCCCTGATCCCATTTTAGAGAAGAGAAAACTAAGGCAGAGAGGCTTCATGTCTTACCCAAGCCACACTGTGGAAGTGGTGGTGTGAGCACTCTGACCCTGGCATCCAGTGCTTCATCACTGCTCTGATGAGCCTCAGCCTCTGACCACACATCCTGTTTTCCCCAGAGAAACACCGCGGCAAACTCTCCAGTGATGGGAATGAAACATCACCGGCTAAAGGGGAGCCCTGTGACCATCACCAGGACTGTCTGCCAGGTACCAAACCAGCATCATGTTCCAGGCAGTAGACAGGGCACTGGGGGAACCGTTTAGGGGTAGTAAATAATAACAACCACTTTGATGAGAGTTGCTGCCATACTTTATTCTATTTCATTCTCACAGCAACCCAGACATAGAGGGACCCTGTCATTCCCAATTTTCAGGCAAGGAAATTGAGGCTCAGAGAGGCCAAGTGTTTCAGCTGTGATCACAGAGCTCGGAAGTGGCTCAAACTTGGGTCTGCTGGTTCTGAACCACTGCCCCACACTGCCTTAAGTCAGGATGACCCTTCTCCCGACTTCTCCCAAACGTCTTGTCGGGCTTCATTCTGTCTTCATCCTGTCATGACACTGCTGGGCTCCTGTGGGTGCTTTGATAACATCCTGACCTGTTCAGCAGCTGAGCCCATCAATACAGTCTGAGAACAGGGGCCTGGGGTTTGGATGGATGGTCTAAACCACTGGCCCTCGACTGGGTCACTCGGGACTTCTGGGAAGCCGAAACCGAGATAGAGTTAAAAGGGCAGGAGGTTTCTGGGGATGGTGGGGGATAAGGTCTGTGAACAATGAAAGCAGGAGGAGGGAGGAATGGACAGGAGTCTGATACAATCTCAGCCAGCCCAATGGGCAGCTCCAGAACAAAGACTCCCTGTTAGAAGAGGCCCCCACTGGGCAGAAATAGCCAGGCCCTGGCAGCTAGTCACTGCCTGGGCTGTTCTGCTCAGGCCCAGTGTGACATCATCAGCCCAGGAGGCTCCTGCAGGTGTTAACAGTGGGGGCTGGCGGCTAAGTGCTCTCCTGCCCAGTGGACTGCAAGGGCAGAGACTTGAGTGGCACACCTCGGCTCTTGTTAATTCAGTAACCAGAATATTCTACAAAACAGCAACCAAACCATTTGGCATTGTGTAAGCCAGACCACCAGCTCCCTGACAAGCTGTTTCCCTTCCAAATGGTTTTTCCACCCAGAGCAGGAAGAAAAGGCTCAAGTTTGGGCCAACTGAGTGGCTCTGAGAGTTGGCTCTGTGGTGGGCGAGGTCGTGCCTGGGGCTGTGTCTCAGGGGCTTCTGTTTCCCCATCTGTCAAAAGAGGACGTTGGCGTCCATGATCCCTGCAGCCCCTCCCAGCCTCACACTGACTCCACACCTGGCGGCCCTCTAGCCTTTCCACCCAGTGGGGAATCAACAGTGCCTTTCCTCCTCCCATGATCAATCAATTGCCCATCTGGGGTGTCTAGGGTCTCAGCCGCCCGCCCTCTGGGGACCTCGGCCAGGACATCCGTTGGTGGTTCCGGCTGGGAGGCTTGTGCATCAGATGGTCCACCCGGCCAGGGGCAGCCCCGCCACGGAGATGATGGATCTCCTGTCCAGCGGGAGCATGTATGGGGTGGCAGGGGGGTCTGCTCGGCACGGCTGACCGCGTGTGCTTGCCATGTGGGCAGGGACCTGCTGCGACCTCCGGGAGCATCTCTGCACACCCCACAACCGAGGCCTGAACAACAAATGCTTTGATGACTGCATGTGCGTGGAAGGTGAGGCCAGATGCCGGGGGCTCCCTCGGCACCGAGAACCTTGCCACCTCCCATTCTCCTCGAGGCAGGGGTGGGCAGAGAAGGGGGTGAGAGAATCCCTGGGGGGCTGAAGACACTAGCAGGAACAGCTTTGCTCAGGGCTTTCCCAGTCTGTGAATTCATTTAGTCTCTATTCCTGGCATCGTTGCTCAGAGTTGCTTTTCTCACCTCTTGAAATACAAGCTGGTATGATCTCCCATGATCTGGAGACGGGAGAAGGGAGAACAGAGAAGGGTATCTTTTAAAAGAAGATCAAACTTGAGAAGGCTGGTGCTTTCACACCAGAATTCTATTCCAGGGGAGACATTCCAAGTGTGATAACAAGGGGTGGGGAGTGAATTTCCCAGCGCTTTCCCAAGGAAGGAGGCTCTTACCCAGCTGGCCCCCTCTTTACCTCCTCTGAGCTCCCACCTGGAGCAGTGTGTGCCCTTCTGCCCAGGTGTGCCTCGATGTACCCAGCTCTGTGCTAAGCACTCTACCTGTTAGCTCCTTAGTCTTCACAACCATCTCAGAAGGGAGCTATCATTCTCCCCATTTCACACAAAAGTAAACTGAGGCACAGAAAGGTTAAATCACTTGCACAAACCTCTGTAGCTAGAAAAGTGGGGGAAATATTTTAAATTGTGTATTCTGAAAATTTTCAAATACATATTAAAGTCTTCGGAATAGTATAAAGAACCCCCATTTCCTATCATCCAGTTTCAGTAATTCTCACTCATGGCCAATCTGTGCTGTCCCCACCCCATCCAGTTCCCCCACTGCAATAGGATTTTTTTTGGCAATAGAATTTTGAAGCAAATCCTAAGAATTTAGATATTTTACCTGTGAATATTTCCATATATACATCTAAGAGACAAGTACTCTTTTAAAAACAAAATACCGAAAATGCACAATAATTATTGGATGTCATCCCACCTCCAAGGTTCACTTCTCTAGGGTGAGGGGTTTGACCTTTGTCCCTTTGTGAACTGTCCTGAGGTACACGCCCTATTTTTGCTCACATTAGCCTCAAAAGTTATCTGAAAGCTGCTTCAGTCCAATTATTCATTTGTCCAGTTGGTCAAGACATATTTCCTGAGTGCCTACTATGCACCAAGTTCTGATTAAGACATTGGGGGTTCAGGGGTGAAGAGAACCAACAAGTTCTCCACCCATGGATTCCATTCTAATGAGATGAGCGACAGCAAATAAATGGGCTTCCCTAGTAGCTCAGATGGTAAAGCATACGCCTGCAATGCAGGAGACCCAGGTTCAATGCCTGGCTTGGGAAGATCCCCTGGAGAAGGAAATGGGAACCCCCTCCAGTATCCTTGCCTAGAAAATTCTCTGGACAGAGGAGCCTGGCAGTCTACAGTCCATGGGGTCACAAAGAGTCGGACACGACTGAGCAACTAACACACACACACACACACACACACACACACACACACACACACACACACAAGCAAATAATTAGATGTCTGTAAAAAGGAGTAGAACTGCAAAGACAGTAATTCAGGCTGGCCTGGGAGTTATTTTAGAAAGGATGGACAGGAGTGGACAGCAAAACTAGCCACCTGAAGATGAGAAGTTGGGCAGGAAGGGAGAGTCCCAGACAAGCAGCAGAGCAAAGGCAAGGACCTCAGACAGGAGCAAGGCTGGCATGTCCAAGTGCGCCTGGCACGCAGCAGACACGCGGTGGCACAAGAGGAGGTGGGAGAAGCTGGGGGGTAGGATCAGGACTTCATTATCATGTCGGCAGGTTTTTTTTTTCTTTCTTTCTTTTTAGTATTTATTATTTGGCTGCATCAGGTCTTAGGTGCTCCGCCACGTGTGGGATCCTTGTTTGCCCACCAGGGATCAAACCCACGTCTCCTGTTTTGCAAGGCGGATTCTTAACCCCTGGACCATCAGGGAAGTCTCTCAGCAGGTTTTAAGAAAGTGAAAGACCTGGTCTGACTTTTGAGTATACCATCTCACTCTGGCTGCAGGACTGTGCAGGGCAGGACTGGAGATGCAGGGACGAGCTAGGAGGTGAGGGGATGGAGGCAGGCAGGGGTGGAGATGCTGAGAAGCCACCTTCTGTTGCCTGTGTGCAAGGTGGGGGCCCATTTGGTGGAGGAGGATACTGAGGTGCATAGCAGGCTGGAGGGCACTCCAGTCCAGGGAGCCTGGAATTAGCACCAGGGCCTCCAGGTCCAGCCTGCCCAGGTGAGGGGGATGTGGCCTTCTGCTGCACATGCCCAGGTGGTGCCCTGCTGGATGCTCAGGGGGCAGCCCTCTGCCAGGGAAGCCATGCTTCCTTCTTCCCCTGGGCCTCAGTTAGGAGGGGGAAGCCTTCCAGGCCTTCAAAAGATAACCGTTCAGCCAAAGCCCCATCTGCTCATTTCCCTGGGCCCTCCCATCCTGGCGAGTCCCGCCAAAACTCTCATTTCCTCCCTGCAGACTCAGACTCTGGGGAAAAAAAGAAATTGAGTGGAAATGACAGCTCCTTAAAGATGGTCCAGGAAGAGACTGTCGCCCAGATGCTGCAGCAGAGGGATCCAAGTGATGCCAGGAACCCTCACGAGGACCAAGAGTCCTGAGGACTTCTGAGGAATTCTGAAATGTCGGATGCAGGTCCCAGAGCTGACGTCCAGCAGTCTGGGCCAGCCTGGAGGGTTCCAGAAGGGCTTCTATGGCTACCATCCACTCCTATTCATGGTCCCCTGCCCCTCCCAAGTCTCACTCGTCTGGCCACACATCTGAAGGCTCAGTGATCCACGTGTTGGTTCTAGACCCCTAAGCACAAACTTCACAGCAATTTCTGTATTCTCTTGACAGTGACATAAGCAGATCTTAAACTGGTGATGGCCCCTCTCCCTGTGGCCACTCCTAACCAGAAATGAAGAGATTGCTCTGACCACACTGACATCTCCTTCCCTAACCCCCGACCCTGAATCAGGAGGATATGGCCTTTTTTTTTTTTTTTTTGGCTGCATTGCTGTCTTAGCTGCAGCACACATGATCTTCATTGTGGCGTATGGACTCTAATTGTGGCTCTTAGACTCAGCTGCGGCGAGAGCTTAGTTGCTCCATGGGATGTGGAATCTTAGTTCCCCAATCAGGGATCAAACCCACATCCCTTGAACTGCAAGGTGAATTCTTAACCACTGGACCACCAGGGAAGTCCCGGGAGGATGTGGCCTGAAATGAAAACCGTGCCTGCCCATGTATGCCAGGGGATGTCTATCATGGGCCATAATTTAGCCCAAGCAGGAACTCCTCCCACTGGTGGGACAAGAGGGCCATGCCTGCTCTGATTAAGGTAGTCAGGGAGGTCCTCTGAGAAGGGACTGTGAAGGAGCAGCTATGCCAAGAGCTTCAGGAAGGGATTTCTGGCTGTGAGAACAGCAAAGGCGCTGAGGCTGGAAATGGTGGGGCGTATGAGGAAAAGTGCGAAGACTAGGCGTGGCTGGAGTTAAAGTGAGGAGGAGTGGGAGGTAAAAAGAGCAGACAGGGGGTTAGGGCAGGCCCCAGAGAGTCTTGCAAGCCAGGGGAAGCAGTTTAGATCTCTTTTGGAGTGCAGTGAAGAGCCACGGGAGGTTTTATAGGGAAGGACAGAATCTAAATCTCTTTTATTTATTAGTATTATTTGCTGTGCTGCATGGCATGTGGGGTCTTAGTTCCCTGACCAGGGATCAAACTCAAGCTCCCTGCATTGGAAACATAGAATCTTTACCATTGCACGGTAGGGAAGTCCTGCATCCCTTTTAAAAATAATTTTAATAGACTATTTTTAGAGTCGTTTTAGGTTTACAGGAAGATTAGACAGAAAATACAGCAGTCTCAGACGCCTCCCCCAATTTTCCCTTGTTATCTTACATTAGTGTGGTACACGTTCTAAGACTGGTGGACCAATAGTGGTACATTCTTAAGTCCATAATTTACATTAGTGTACACTCTTTGTGTTGCACATTCCTTGGGTTTTGACAAAGACTAGACATGTACCCACCATTATAGATAGTATCGTACAAAATAGTTTCGTGGGCCTAAATATCTCCTGTGCTCCATCTGTTCACTCTTCTCCGTCTGTGATTCTCTTTTTTAAACCCATTCAGGCTGCTGTGCGGGGGATGGATTGGTTGTAGGGCAGAAAAAAGGAAGGCAGTGTTGGTGAAACGGTGCGAGGCCGGGCGGGGGTGGGGGAAAGAGGGAGGGGGGACTGGCTGGTCTCACGTCTGACCCACCTTGCCTCTCTTCACTCAGGGCTGCGCTGCTACGCCAAATTCCACCGGAACCGCAGGGTCACCCGGAGAAAGGGGCGCTGCGTGGAGCCCGAAACGGCCAACGGCGACCAGGGGTCTTTCATCAACGTCTAGCGGCCCGCGCGAGGCGCCTCTGCACCGGCCTGGGGACTGGGCTCCGGAGATTTGGAGAAGCCGGGCAGTTTTTTTTATAACTAGCGGTGGCAGATCAAATGCGGGACCAGCTGACTGAGGCTGCAGGCTCAGATCCAGGACGCTCCGTCCCGAGCCCTGGACAAACTGCCCCTGCCCAGGAGCCGAGCAGCAGCACACCTGCACCCACCCCTGGGCGGACGGGACACCGACACCGCCTGCGCATCCCGGTGTCCGTGTTCTCCGCGATGGCAATGTCGAGAGTGCCCTCTATCGTCCACCAGCAGCACTGCAACGGTTTCAAGTTTCAAAAGGAAGAGGTTTTTGAGCTGGAAAAGAATGGAAACTTCTGAAGAGATGGTGGTGAAGTCGCTCAGTCGTGTCCGACTCTTTGCGTGGACTGTGGAACCAAAAGGCGGGAGATGAATACTGAAGCACCTTCTATGTACCAGGCACTGTGCTAAACGCGGGCCATACGTTATCTCGTTTATCATATGACCTTTTAAAGTAGGCATAATCACCATTTTACAAGTGAGGAAACTGAGGCAGGCTTAAATGATCTTGTCCAGGGTCCCAGGTCAATGCTCCTCAAACCTTCACCTTGTGTAAGAATCCCCAGGGATCTGGTTTAAAATGCAGATTCCAATTCAGTCGATTCTGCATTTCTAACAAGGTTCGGGGCTTGCTGATGCTCCTGGCGACCGGGGACCCCACTGAAAGCACCAGGTCCCAGGGAGTCAGGAGTGGAGCCGGCGTCTGAACCTGGGTCTGCCCTGCTCCAAGGCTCACATCCTTGCTCTTCCACAACCAAGCACTCATTCCAAGTTCTCCACGGCTTTCGGTGAGAGATGTGTGTTCCCTGGTGGTTCCTTTTGCTGTGGTGAAGGTCAGAATAACAGACAATTCTCTTCCTTCCCTGGACAAAGGTGTATCGTTTAAAAGAAAAAAGAAAACGTGCATTAAGCACCTGCTTTCTTACAAGGCAGGATTTGGGCAGATTGGAGAACTGGTGTTCTGAGACAGGAAGTGTTTAAAGGAAACAGTAAAGCTGTTCCTTATGTCTCTGGCCCTGCTCACCCCGTCCTGGGATGTGCACTTTGGAGGGGCCTGAAAGCTGCCACCCCAGGGGTTCTTTAGCTTTTGGAGTTCATGACCTTTGAGAATCTAATGTAAGCAGGGGCTCAAAACCACACATTGCCAGTTGGCACCCACTTTGTATACGTCTTTAGTGGTTCTAGGTCCCCCAGAGACCCTCCCAGGTCTACACTTCTTCAACAGAGTGTACTGAGGAGTTTGGGGGTATCTCTTCTAACTGCATCCACCACAGGCCAGACCCATGAGTCCATCCGAACACCTTCCTGAGCTGATGTGACTCTAGCGGCCAACTCAGGAGAGTCATTTAAATCCTTCCACCTGGCATCTCACTCCTGACCAACCCTCAGGTTCAAGGCAAACAAGGTTGCAAACCTTCCCTCTCCAGATGCCTTGCTGGCCTGGACCCCAGCCAGAGGGACCACGCCCATAGGATGCCGGGGCTGTTTACTCCATTGGGAAAATCAGCTGGAGTCAAGGGTATGGCACCGAGGAAGACAAACAGATCTAGAAGAAACCAAATACACCGGCTCTTTTCTCCTTATTCAAGTTCAAAAGGCATGGGAATCTTAGGGAGGGGAGGACCACAAGAGATCAAAGCCGGCTATTTGAACATTGAATCTGCCTGCAGTTTTGTCTGTTTGAGACTAGACAAGGCCTGTGCTGTGTGCCTCATATGGGGTGGCCGATTTGAGGTCATGATAGAACCCTAGCGGGGGTGGCTGCAGACATAGAACCCAGAATTGCTTTTGTCTGGCGGGGTGGGGGGGGGGGGGGCGGGGGGCAGTGGTAAGGGTGTCCCTGGCCATCAGTGATGGAAACAGAAAAAATTAGGACAAAGCTGGAAGGCTTAATGGAGCTATCAGTGCCTACCAAGGGAGCTCCACGGCTAGAAATTCAGGGCCTATCTCTTTGCCCTAGCTACTTCCATTTTGCATTTGCAAAGGCAAAGTGGGTAGAATTCTCTTAACTCCAGAGTTAGGGGTCTCAAAGCCCCCTCTGTGTTTAACAAACCTCTCTGCCAGAAGTTCTTCCTTAGGTCTGGCTTAAATTTCTTTTGCTGGTGCATAAGCCAATATTCTCGAATCCAGGGTTCAACAAACATCATAAAGGGCCAGATAAATATTAATATTATAGGCTGTGTTCCAGTGAAGCTATTTATGAACACAGAATTTCAGATAATATCACTTGTCACAGATGATCATTCTTTTGATTTTCTAAAACACATTTTAAAATGTGAAAACCTCTTAACTTGCAGACTACACAGAAACAGGCAGTGGGCTGGACTTGGACCCCTGGCCATGGTTTACCAATCTCTGCTTTAATCTGCTGGTCTCAGCCTTGGCTACACATTAGGACAGTCTGGGAAACTTTCAAGAGCCCACCTGCAAAGATTCTGGTTTAATTGCTCTGGGTTGTGTCTGGGCATTGTACTTTTGCAAGGCATCTGGGTGGCTCTAACATGTCACCTGGGCCTGGGCCTGGGCCTCCTGCCTTCATCCTCATGCTGGAGTGCAGCTGCTGACAAACGGCCTGCTCCACCACTCACTACCTTGGTGACCCTCGGAGACTTCATTAAGGTCTCTGTGCCTGGATTTCTTTATCTGTAAAATGGGGCTAATCACTCTTCCTTCATAGGGGTGTAGTGAGATGTAAATACAAAATCCTAGCAACATGCTTGCTACAGTGCCTGGCACATAATAAGCCCTTAGTGTTAGCTAATTTATTTTCTAGGATGGTTTTAGCAGGTGTTCTGTTTTTTGACAGTGATCCATCACATACTCAGAAATCAGTTCAAAGTCACCATTCAGGATCCTTCCTCAAAGCATGTTCCCTGGAACATGGGGCTGTGAGATGCTCCCTTAGGAAAGAGGGGATGTGGTTCTGTGGTCAAAGAGGTTTGGAAAACTGTTCTGGACTCAGCCCGAAGCAGCATGTACAGATTCTGTCCACTAAGGCAGAGCTGTGGATGTCAGTGGCTATGCAACAACAGGATCAGGAGTTTCTAAGTATATCCCCCCTCCTCACCCTGAGGCTGGGAAGAGCTGAGCAGGAGGTCAAGTGGAAACCAATAGCTACTGGGACGATCACCTGTGCCCCCTACATTCCTCCTGAGGGAGCTTTCCAGCCATTCCCCAGAGATACTCACTGTTCCCACAGGGCTGCCTTTCCGTGACTTGTCTGGTGATGCCAAGAGTGGCTCCTGAGCCTGCCAGAGATGGGCGAAGGGTCAGAGGACACGAGAACCATGCCACATGGGAATGTGACAGCTTCACCTGCTTCTTGAGGAGTCACCGAGCCATATGTCGTGTCCCGAAGCCAAGACCCCTTCCACCACCTAGAAGCTACAGGTGGAGCCTTTGTTGTTAAGTCACTCAATTGTGTCTGACTCTTTGGCACCCTATGGACTGAAGCACGCCAGGCTTCCCTGTCTTTCACCATCTCCTGGAGTTTGCTCAGATTCATGTCCATTGAGTTGGTGATGCCATCCAACCATCTCGTCCCCTTCTCCTCCTGCCTTCAATCTTTCCCAGCATCAGGGTCTGCCTTACTTCAAGCCATATTCAACACATCCAATATGATCTAATGTCGAGATGACAGGCATCAGCTTCCTGGAAGGGATCCGCTTTGCAGCTGGAGAGACATCTATGCAACCTGCAAGGAACATGTTTATAAAACAACAGAACAGCAGCAAGGAAAAATGGGTGCTGGGAGAGACAGCAGGAGAGGCCAACTATTTGGGCCCCTCATTGGGGGTTGCATGCGGTTGACAGGGACACCATGACCTTCATGATGATCATCACTCCTGTGGGAGATGGGAGGGCATGTGCTGGGGAGGGCATGGTAGGACTTGCCAATCTGAAGAACCAGGGGCTTCCATCACAGGGAGTATATTTACTGAATCCTAAATCAGGATGGTGGTCTGGTGGAGGATAAGCAGCCTCTTCTGGATGCAAAAGACTTTCTGGTCCCTCCGTCCTTTTTTTGTTATTGTTGGTACAAGGAATAGCGACTTTATTCGGAAACCCAGCCAACCCCATCTTGCCTGAGTTAGAATTCAGGCTCCTTTTATATTTAAAGGGGAAACTCAAACACTTTTTGGTTTCCATCAGCCTTCGTCTCTTCTTCCCTGCAGTCAGTCATTCACAGGTGGACCTGATCAGGATGTTCCTTTTGTGCTAAACAAAGATATTTTAGCTTAATGCTCATTATCTGGGAAGCAGGGTTCCCAGTAATGGGCCATTATGTGTAATTTAAGTTTATAGGCAATGTCTCTGTAGTGATTAATTTGTAATAGGATACAAAAGGTCTTCCCTATCACAATTCCCATTGTCAATGTCCGTTCCACAGTCTTGTGGGGGAAAGACCTGGGAACTCGGCAGAAATGTGGGATCCCCACTGGGACCTACTGAATCAGTATGTCTAGGGGTGGGTTTTCACAAGTTCTCCAGGCTGTCCTAGTGCACAGTAAAAGTTCAGAGACACAGTAGATGCAGAGAGGGAGACAGAATGGCCGTCTGGCCAGGGACATTTGGATGATTCAGGGGCGTTTGCATATGAGTGTGAGGTTGACCAATCTGAGATCCACTTTGCCTGGTTAACAACCAGCAGTGACCAACTTGCAGGCTCCAAGGCCCTGCCTGCTGGGCTGGAACTGGCCTTTATTTTTAGAGGAAATGAAGTGGAGCATCTGGGCCTGGGGCCTCAGTCTTTGGGTTTTCTGGCTCTTGGGCACTTCCCTGGGGGACTGTGGTTCCTATTTATAAAGTATGGGGGCAACAGGGAAGTGGGGAGGTGCTACGTCCTTGAGTCCCATGATGGCGTGTTGCATGTGCTCTCTTGAGCTGTAAATAAAGAGATGGTGGTTAATAAGCTTTCCTGTTGTCTCTCTCTGCCCCTTCAGATGGTCTGTCTTGCAGACAGGGAGCACTGTCAGGGTGTTTCGGGGGAACTCAGCCTGGTATTTCTCCAGCTACTTATTCATTCACTCTGCACCTTGGATTAAGCATTTGCTCTGAGCTAAGCAGAAGAGAGTGGCAGAGGATGAGATGGTTGGATAGCAGCACCTATTCAATGGACATGAACTTGGGAGAACTCCGGGAGATAGTGAGGGACAGGGAGGCCTGGAGTGCTGCAGTCCATGGGGTCACAAAGAGTCTGACATGACTTAGCAACTGGACAACAAAGCAGTACACAGGCAGGTAGGGTCTCCACCCTCACCTGGCCTGCATCCTGGTCCTTTAACCAGACCATTGTGGGGGAATTTCATATTTTTATCTTCTCTCACTTTAGGGTGGGGGCAGCTAAGCTCCCAAAGAGATTACAAGGCTGGCCATATACAAGGCTGGCAAGCACATTGCAGGCAGAGAGTGCTGAGAAAAGCAGGTGCCCGCTTGGGCAGAATGAGGAAAACAAAGCAACGCCACCTAAGGCCAGGCCTGGGCAGGCTCAGATGCCGTCTTGGGAAAGGGCGTGAACTGGCTGGGGGTGGACTGTCTTAGCACCAGGAAGGACATCTGTTATCTCAGTGGCAGCTCCAGCCAGCACCACCCAGCTGTGCAGACCAGACCACCTCTGAGCCTAGTTGATCAGAGCAAGGCTATGTTATGGCTCTCAGTGGCTCTGTGTCCTAATGCCGAGGGAGGGTCCAGACCCTCCTGGGAGCCAGAGTAACCACAGATGTGGGAAGCCCCTAAAGGCCAAGGGTCCTTGTGGAGATTTCCCTGCCCAGGCACCACTGAGGGACTGGCTCCAGCAGCCTGGACAGGGAAACCCCCCTAATCCAGGGTTTCTGTAACACAGGCCTGGGGTGCCAGTGTCAGGATCCTCTGAGGGGCAGACCCACGGTTCTGAGGCTACCCAGGCCCCTGACTCAATCTCTAGGGGTGGGCTTGGGAATTTGCATGTTGATAAGTACCCCTTCACCCCACCCCCAGTCCTGAGAACTACTGCACCAAACCTTCCTGATAACGCACATTCTTCCCTGCTAAGGTCCCAGGTAGCTGGCAAACCGCCCACTGAGGGTGGATCCCAGGAATCAAGCCCAGGAGGTCCCCTTTCATATAAACAACTGCTCAACTCAGCCATTGTAGTGCAAAAGGCTCCAGAGACAACACAGAAATAGATGAGCACAAATGCATGAACATGGTTGTGTTCCAATAAAACTTTATTGACACCAAAGGGCAGCAAGCTGGATCTGCCCTTGGTCTGTAGTTTGCCAGGCTCTAGTTGTTACTGCTGACCCCGGGATCAATGGTTATAGAAAGGCATGCTGGGCTTCTAAAATCTCCCTTTGTTGTGGAATGTCAACTCAAACCCATTTCTGCTAAGGAGGGTCTGAGCAGTCTGAAGTGAAGGGTCAAGACCAGTTGAACCTGAGGCCATGGGGACTTCGATGGTCTGTGCTAGCAACGTGCATGAGGCCCTCAGGGGATCAGGTGGCTGGATTGGCAGTGTCTCGGGGTTCTCCAGAGAAACAGAACCAACTGAGCATTTGTATTTATGTATCTTTAAGTGTCTATGTGTTTACTTTTTCTTTATATATGTATTTATATAAAGAGATTTATTTTAAGGAATTGGCTTACGCTACTGTCGGAGCCATCAAGTCTGAAATTTGGAGGGCCAGCCAGCAGGTGGGAAACTCAGGCAGGGCTCAATGTTGCAGGCTTGAGGCCATGTTTCTTATTCACCAAGACCTCAGTTTTTGCTCTCAAGGCCTTCACCTGATCGGGTGAGGCCCACCCACATTCCTGCAGGTCATCTCCTTTACATGAAGTCAGCTGCTTGTTGATGTTGACCACATCTGCAAAATGCCTTCACAGCAGCACCTGGAGCAGTGTGTAATTAAATCTTTGGGTACAACAGCCTGGCCAAGTTGACACAAAAATATAATCACGGGGGCGGGGGCAGGGGGAGCTCCTGGAGTTGGGCTTCCGAACTCCAGATCCAGATCACAACACTTGGGTGTGTGATAGCATTGTCTGTGATGTATCATGAAGCTCTAGGCCTCCTTGCTCCGTTTGCCAGCTTTAGCATCAGGTGGCAGCAGCTGCGGTTACCATCTGTTATGTATGTGGGCATGGGTGCTTTGGTGTGCCCAGAGGAGTGTCTGGACCTGAAATTCCACTTGGGGTGGATAGGATGCAAGGGTGCTGTGAGTGGACCCGTGTAGGCAAGTGGCTAACAGGGGCGCCCCTTCCTTTCATTGCACCCCCACCCCCAATGCTTTATCCTGAAACCCACCTGTTTGTGCTGGGAGGCCAGCCTCAGGACAACTGGGCTCCTTCCACAATGGTGATTGGTCAGTGCAGTAGGGCTGGGTAGTCAACTGTGCACATTGTGGTCCCAAAATGTCCCACTGTGTTCCCACCCTTGACCTTGAGTCAGCTCCTTGCACATAGTGAAATCCAGGGTTAGTGGAGAAACGCATTCATCTGAACACTACCCTGACCTCTGTTTACTGAGCTGACTCCAGTGCACGAGGCACACACCCTCTGGTGTAGCTGGAAGTTGTCAGAGCCCATTTTGCAGACCAGGAGAACTAAGGCACTAAGAAACAAAGGCCACTTGTCCAAAGTAATGTAGTTACTTAGTGGCAGAGCTAGGGACAACTACCCAAGTGTCTCTGAGTCTAAAACCTAACTGCGGGTAATAATTCCCTGGCATTCTAGTCATTAAGACTCCACACTCCCCTGCTATACGGCACAGGGAGCCCAATCTGGTGCTACGTGACCACCAAGAAGGGTGGGATGGGGTGGGTGGGAGGCAGGCTCAGGAGGGAGGAGATAGATATGCTGCTGCTGCTAAGTCGCTTCAGTCATGTCCAACTCTGTGTGACCCCATAGACGGCAGCCCACTAGGCTCCCCTGTCCCTGGGATTCTCCAGGCAAGAATACTGGAGTGGGTTACCATTTCCTTCTCCAATGCATGAAAGTGAAAAGTGAAAGTGAAATTGCTCAGTAGTGCCGAACTCTTAGTGACCCCATGGACTGCAGCCCACCAGACTCCTCCGTCCATGGGATTCTCCAGGCAAGAGTACTGGAGTGGAGGAGATATATATATATATATATATATATATATATCTGATTCGAATTGTACAGCAGAAACCAACACAACATTGTAAAGCAGTTATCCTCCAATCAAAGGAAAAAAAGAAAGAAAGATTCTACGCTTCCAATGCAGAGGGTGTGAGTTTGGTCCCTGGTCAGGGAACTAAGATCCCACATGCTGTGCAGTGCGACCAAAAATTAAAATAAAACCTGATTATGTCCACCAGCCTCATGTTCCTCTCAAAGGCCACAAGTTCACTGAGCACCTACTAGGAGTTAGTCACCGATCCTCACCCTTGGGCCTATCCACTTGGCAGATCACAGGACTGTGAGCTCACCCGGGGCTATCAAGGCTGCTGTCCAGGCCAGCAGGGGTGGGAGGTGGGACAAGAGCTCTGGCCGCAGGTCCCAGCCCTGGGCTGCCTGAGCCAAAGGTCACCCACTCACCTTCAGGCAGCCTCCTGGAGGGCTCCTCAGAGAGAAAAGGGGTTGAGATTCCTCCCAGGGGCTTTCCAACTGGTGAAGTCCGAGGAGGCACCCTGCCCTGTCCCACCACTGCTTCCTCATTCTTCTCTTATCTCTCCGCCAACTCCTTAGTGACCCCCAGCATGTGAGCTGAGACCTCGTGGAGCCTGCAGCAGAGACTGAGAGCCGGTGAGCAGGCAGCAATGGGTGAAAGCAAATACCAAGATAAACCCCGCCTCAGATAGGCATCCAGGGAGCCACAGGGCTCAGCAGCATAACCGACCTTGTTTGTGTTTCTGAGCGATCACTGAGGAGCAGCCAGAGCTCTCACGTGCCTCCTTGGACTCCAACCCCATCCACGTGGAGAGATGGGAGGCCACACAGAGAAAAGGAGGCAGCAGCCTGAACTCAGGACAGAACTGGGACAGGCAGTGGAGGCGAGAGGCAGTCAGCATGTTTAGTGAGGGGCCTGTGAGATCAATCTGCCTGCCAGTGCAGGAGACATAGGTTCGATCCCTGGGTCAGAAAGATCCCTTGGAGAAGGAAATGGCAACCCACTCCAGTATTCTTACCTGGAGAATTCCATGGACAGAAGAGCCTGGTGGGCTACAGTCCATGAGGTCACAAAAGAGATGGACAACAACAATAATAATCTCAAACTCCCAATCCAGCAATCCTCTTTATGTCACCAGGTGTATGCATGCATGTGTGTGTGTGTGAGCACATGTGACCTCACAGTTGTTGTTCAGTTGCTAAGTTGTGTCCAACTCTTTGCAACCCCATGGACTGTAGCATGCCCAGCTTCCCTGTCCTTCACCGTCTCCCGGAGTTTGCTCAGATTCATGTCCATTGAGTCAGTGATGCTATCTAACCATCTCATCCTCTGCTGCCTCTTTCTCCTTTTGCCTTCAGTCTCTGGGATTAGCAGATACAAATCACTACACACACACACACACACACACACACACACACACACATACAATGGATAAACATCAAGGTCCTACTGTATAGCACAGGGAACTTTTTTCAATATCTGGTAATAAACCATAATGGAAAAGAGTATGATAAAGAATGTATAGTACATATTGTTGGTGTTTAGTTGCTAAATCATGTCTGTCTCTTTTGCAACCACATGGCCCATGTAGGCAACCATGCTCTTCTGTCCATAGGATTCTCTAGGCAAGAATATTGGAGTGGGTTGCCATTTCCTTCTCCAAGGGATCTTCCTGACTCAGGGATCAAACCCATGTCTCCTGCATTGGTGGGCGGATTCTTTACAACTGAGCCAATGGGGAAGTCCACATATATTATATACATACAATTGAATCACTTTGCTGTTCAGCAGAAATTAATACAATGTTGTAAATCAACTATACATCAATAAAAATAAAGAGGATTGCTGGAGAATAGATGAGGGGAATGAAGAAAATGCCATAAGATTGAGAGTCAGAGTGCAGCTGAGGGGCTGGACTTGTCTTGGGCAACGGCCGGTTACATTGCTTTCTTTCTGGCTGGCATCTCACACGACCACCGGGACACAGCAGAGCACAGGCAGTTTCCTTTCTGCCATCTCCACCCTCACCATGGGGTCCATAGTGCGTTGTGATGAGTTCTCTGATAGCTGACTTGAGCACGCGGGTGTCTGGAGGCATGGGGAAATATTGCAGAGTTCAGTGAGGCTGTCCCAGGATGGGGCCCACCCAGCAGTGATTTTCACAGGGCCCCGAGGAGCTGGCGAAGCAACTGGAACATTAGAAATTATTGGCTGCATTTTAGGGCTCAAGAAGGAGTATTTAAGGAGACTGACTGGGGCCTATAAAAGTTAGTGATGGATGCTGCTGTAAGTCTCAATTCTGTGCCATTGGGATAATTGTTTCAGAATCAGTCTCCCAAAATGAAGGGCATTATTATAATAAAACTCCTCGCATTTGCACCTACCTTTATATATATATAGGAATAAAATTGATAAATTGTCTCTATTAATGATAAATGTTCATCTATGTATATACGAACTAATTTAATAATTAAAGAAAAAAAAGAATCAGTCTCCCTTTCTTATGACTAGTGATACAAACAGATGCCTCCCTGGAGAGGAGGCTCTCACACCTCCTGGCAATGTCCAGGCTCCTTCAGAAAACCCAGGAAGAGAAGAGCAGAGTTACCCACCCTATCATGCCCCCCCAACCCCTGGGGCACGTGCTTCCCCAGGAACCATCCCTTGCCTGGCTCTGAGTGAGTGATGCCAGGAACACAGATGATCTTATTGACAAGTCACAATGACTTTTGATACTTTCAGAAACTTAGTATCAACCAGAAACCAGGCCAAAGGATCTAGGAGCTCAAGAAAGCCATACTGACTCCAACCCTACAGGATTCTACTCAAGTTTCATCACTTCTCCTGCCCGTCTCCCACTGTCTTTGCTCAGAAAGAAAGAGGTCATGTCCTCATATACAAAGAACCACCCTGACTGATCCTGAGTGGCCCCAGCCTGCAGCAGCTTGAAGCAGGACTTTGGTTCCCGGCCAGAGATTGAGGTATGGTCTCAGCAGTGAGAGCACCAAATCCTAACCACTAAAAAAGAACCTTGATGCTGGGAAAGATTGAGGGCAGGAGGAGAAGGGGCAAACAGGATAAGATGGTTGGATGGCATCATCAATTCAATGGACATAATCTGAGCAAACTCTAGGAGATGGTGAAGGATAGGCATGCTGCAGTCCAGGGGTGGCAAAGAGTGGGACTGAACAACAACAAGACCAGTGGTCAATGACAAGGCCCTGGCCCCTCAGCTTTGCAGAAAAGAATTCCCACAAAGACAGAAAATACTGAAACAAAGTATTTATTAGGAGGAAAAACGGAGTACAGTAAGTGTGGATGTACACAAGGGCGGGCTCAGAGGGAGAGTGTCCCTGCGGTAGTTTGAATCACTTTTATGGGGCATTTCTTCCAGGCTTCCTTTGCCTGATTCTGAGGCTGCACTGGTTTAGTTCAGGGTCCTCCCACATGTGCGTGCCCATCTCTTAGCCAAGATGGGTTTTAGTGCAGATGACAGTAGGTAGGTAGACATCACTTACTATGAGGGGATGCCCTCTCCTTTTTTGACCTCCAAGGAGCCTTTCTGCGCATGTGTAGTTGGGGAGGTCTCCTTAACTTCGAGCATGAGGACAATGTGGTCTTTTATCTCTTATCTGGCAGGGCCCAGCTTCTTCCATTATCTTCCTTGTAGGGAGTTTCTGCTATTATAACTGCGTCCCCTGTGGCTCAGAAGTAAAGAATCCATCTGAAAGTCAGGAGCCACAGGAGACGTGGGTTTGATCCCTGGATCAGGAAGATCTCCTGGGGAAGGGCATGGCAACCCACTCCAGTATTCTTGCCTGGAGAGTCCTATGAACAGAGGAGCCTGGTGGGCTACAGTTCATAGGGTTGCAGAAAGTCAGACACAACTGAAGCAACTTAGCACACATGCACCAACTGTTATGAAGTTTCCGTCCACAGGGGAGAAACTGTTCCTAACCCTAACCCTACCCTACCCCCTCAACAGGGGGCCCATCTATCTCCTGCCTCATGACCAACGAAACACCTCGGCCTTCCCCTACCCTTAGGCCAAGAAACACAGAGCTGGTGTGTTTCTCAGCTTCTCACAAGCTGAGAAGAAGCACTGGGGCAGAGGTCTCCAGATCGAATCCGGATCCAGCATGAATCCTGGTAGCACCCAGGGGCCACAGCTCTGCCTTTCAGGCCCTTCCCTGATGAGCTTCCTGGGTAGGGCCTGCTCTCTCACAGGTGCCTGTGACTTTCGGACAATATTTTGGTTACTTTCTCTGTTTTGTTTCTTTCTGTTGATGTCACCCACTTGCAGAAGGAAGTGGCCAGATCACAGCAGAACTGTTGAGTGTCCGGTACACTGTGGCCCAGAGGACAGTTAAAAATAATTTCAAAGCCTTATTCAGTGCCTCCCACAGCCTGGGGCCTGTTTATCGCTCTCTCCATTTTTGAGATTCAGAAAGAAATTCAGAGATTAAGCAACAAACCCAAGGTCACACAGATATAGACTGGCAGCACTGGGTGGGGATGGGTGAAGCAGGGGTACAGTAAATGCTGGGGAGGCAACAGCATGCTGAAACACTGAGGTCCATCTCCAAGGCTTTGCTAGTGGGAAAGAGGTATAAGCATCTCCCAGTCCAAGGGGCCTTTCCCTGCTGCTTTAATTCAACAGACATGTATCAGGGGCCAGGAGCTGCTGAGAGATGCCAGAATATGTTATGGTTTTTTCATAGCAGTACAGCAGTGATTTGCTTATTGAGCACCTACAAAATGCCAGAAGTTATGTCAAGCATGCATCACCCTGAGGTTTAAGATCACTGCTAGGAGGCAGGGCAGGGATCCAAATAATATCAGTAAAGAACACAAGTGAGCATGGGGAAGAAATGGCTGTGACTGCTTCATTGGGCATCTGTATAACCAGCAGCACTGAGTGGCCTCCTGACAGAATCTGGATTATTCCGAGGACAAGTGGGTGGCAGGTTTTCCCCCGTGCCCATGATGGAAGTCGTGCCAACACACTGGTTTAGCTGGTGTATTCCCTGAACACTATGTGCCAGGCAAGTGTGGAGATGGCAAGACCCTCCCAGGGCTTGCAGTCTAGATTGGGGAGGGTGAAGGGGGACAGACAATAACACGTCAACAAGTAAATGGAGAGGTCAATACCTTCAAGAACTGATAAGTGCTACGAAGGAAAAAAAACTGGATGGTTACTACCATCTTTGACAACAGTTTGACAATTTCTTAACAGCTTAAGTATACACACGTCATGTGGTCAGCCATTCCATTCTAAGATAGTCACCCAAGTAGGCCTTCAATAACTATTCCCTTAATGAATAAATTAATGCATCTATTCTGCATGACAGTTTTTCGGGTTTTGTTTTGTTTTCAATTGTGGTAAAAAGAAATAAAGTTTACCATCCTAACCATTTTTAAGTGTACAATTCCAGTAATGTTAAGCACAGGCTCCCCTGATGACTCACACAGTAAAGAATGCCAGCAATGCAGGAGACCCAAGTTTGATCCCTGAGTCAGGAAGATCCTCTGGAGAAGGGAATGGCAACCCACTCCAGTATTCCTGCCTAGAGAATCCCATAGAGGCTACAATCAGAGGTCGCAATGAGTCAGACATGACTGAGCAACCAACACACACACACAATGTCAAGTACATTCGCCTTGTTGCGCCATGTCATTTACTTTTCATCCTGAAGGTACTGAGGATAAAACTCAGCTGAGACAGAATTGGTGAGGGACATGAAAAATTTAAACTTGACTTCCAGAAGTGTACTCCCTAAAAAATATGGCCCCAAAGCCTGTACTTTGTGAAGGTCCACTTGTCCTTCCATAGTCAGAGTGGGTCCTGGCAGGAACTCTAGCTCCTTTGAGGACAGTTTCACTTTCTTTTGTCCCTTTGGGCTCCCTCCCCACCCCTGCTGGGTCTGCCCCACCTCCACCTTGCCCCAGAGTGCCTCTGGCCCCTGCTGGTCAGATGAAGGCAATGTCACTGCAGGGACATTCCACAGATTCTTGTATTTCATCTGGCTCCAGTCTGTCTTCCCCTCCTTGCCTCACTCCATCTTTGCATCTCAGCCCAGGCTGTATTTTCCTGTGAAAATACAGTGGAGCTGAGTGGCTACATGTCACAGTCCTGAAACCAGACCTCTTTGGTCTCCAGCCCAGTTTCATACCAACTAAGGATATGCCTTTGGGCAAGCCCCTTAACTCCTCTTAACCTCAGTGATCTTATGGTAAATCAGGATAAGAATGGCACCCACACCACAGTGGTTGTTATGAATATTTATTATGAGCACTTTTCACATTGTCTGCCACAAAATTGTACTTAATAAACGTCAGCTCTAATTCCAGGTATTGTTTGTTTTGTATTTTCTCCTTACAAGGTGATCAGTTTTATTACATACCTACATCCTTGGATTAAACACCTCTACAACTGAGTGACTTCACTTTCACTTTTCACTTTCTTGCATTGGAGAAGGAAATGGCAACCCACTCCAGTGTTCTTGCCTGGAGAATCCCAGTGACGAGGGAGCCTAGTGGGCTGCCATCTACGGGGTTGCACAGAGTCGGACACGACTGAAGTGACTTAGCAGCAGCAGCAGGATCCAGGGTTTATAGGAGACATCTCTTAGAAGGAAACAATAATGTTATAATATCCACTAGTTACTGAGGAATTCCTCTTTTCTAGGTACTATGCCAGTAACAATAATTTATGATAATTAACTAATAATGAATATCAAAACAGTAGCAAGTCCTGATCAAGGGCTGTCTGCCAGGCAATGTTCTAAACATTTTTACATATTAACAAATCCTTATTAACAAATTCAAAATAACCATCCTTCAAGGAAGATACTATTATTTCTCTCATTTTACGGATCAGAAAACTGAAGCACAGAGAGGCAAAGTGACTTGCTCAAGTAGAACCAGTAAGTGGACAAAGTTAGGACTCAAACTCTTTTCTCTGGTCCAGCTAGTCCTCTGGGCTCTGAATCCCAACAATCGTGCCCAGTGTAGCTATCTGTCCGGTCTCTGAAGCTTACCAGCTCTCTGTTACTCTGGCAGATGTGCTATTCTGCTCAGGGGGCTGGACAGCTGTGTCTCCAAAAGGGACATTCAAATAGGCCAGCGGACTCCGCGACCTTGCAGAAGACCCCACTGCTGCTGCTGCTAAGGCGCCTCAGTCGTGTCCGACTCTCTGCAACCCCATAGACGGCAGCCCGCCAGGCTCCCCCGTCCCTGCGATTCTCCAGGCAAGAACACTGCAGTGGGTTGCCATTTCCTTCTCCAATGCATAAAAGTGAAAAGTGAAAGTGAAGTCGCTCAGTCGTGTCAGACTCCACACCCACCTGGAAAACTCCGCTCTTTGTATCTAGAGTCTGTATCTTGATAGGATCTTAGGACCCACCCAGCCAGTCTTTCAGGTTTCCACGTGGTCTCTCCCCTCCTGGAAATAAGAATAAGCACTCAGCGGGACAGACCCAAGGGGATCCCAACAGTCTTGAATAAGTCTTCCTTACCTTTAAAGTAAGTGTCAGTATTTTTTCTTCAAACATGAATTAGTTCATTCATCCTCAGAAGGATTCTATGAGGTAGGTAACCGTCTTCACTTTCACTGGGGAAGGAGGGAGGAGAGACTGTGCCCTCAGGGATGAGACACCAGCTGTTACCACATCTGCAGATTGTACTTGGAGGTTCCCCCAAGTTCTCCTGGCTGCAGGTGGTCCCGTCAGCCCACCTGCTGGGATTTTAACTCGGCGAGATATTGCGCCCTTTGCGACACAAATCTGGATATTCTCCAGCCGCCCGCCACCCCGCCCCCGCCCCCGCCCCCGGCCCCGCCCCCGCCCCGGCCCCGGCCCGCCCCCGCCCCCGTCCCCGGCCCCGCCCCGTAACTACCTGGGCAGTGGCGCAGTGAAGGCTCAAGCAGCACGACGCCGTCTCCTAGATACCGGGCCGTCGTCACATGACCTACTCACGTGACCCCCCCCCCACAGCCCAGCTGGGGTTGGAGCTCTGGCAAAGGGCAGCCGGCGGGGCGGGGCTGGGCAAGTTTGTTTCCCGAGTTCGGAGACCAGGAGCCCCCGCGGTTGTGGCGCAGGTGCTGTCCGGTTGGGTCGCGATGGAGCTGCCAGCCGTGAACCTGAAGGTGGCGATGGGCGGGGCGGGTCTCCCGGAGCGTGTTGGGTATTTGCGCTTTTAGTAGGTGATTTTAGAGGTGAGGATTTTAGAGGTAGAGGACCGAGAATCTGGGGAAAGTGGAGTGGTGGGGAGAAAGAGAACGAACAGAGCCCAGGTGTAAGGAGGTGGGCGGACAGACCATACCAGGAAGACAGATCCAGAAGGCCAGCAGGAAAGACCGAGAGGGAGCTGGAGGAGGGAAGCAGCCGTCTCTTCCCTAAGACCGGTTCAGCTGGGAGCGCTGAGCCCCTGAGGCTCGCTTTGGCCTGCGCGCCCAGAATTTCTCTGGAGAAAGAGGAGAGCGTGGTGGGGAGGGACCCAAGGAGAGCCCGAGGCTGGACTTGGAGGCAGGACACCTGCCTTCCACCGAGAGAGGGGTAAAGCTTTCACCTGGACCCCCAACACTGCCCTTACCGCCTCTCTTGTTGGGAAGATCAAGTTAAGGAAATCAAATGATCCCAGACAGATGGTTTTTCAGAGTTGATAGATTCAACGTCTTTATTTCTTAAGCAACACAGACACCAATAGAATTTACTCAAAAGCAGAATCCCCCAACTTTGCACATTTAGGAAAACACTGTAGGTCGCTGGGGTGTCTTCATTTCCTGAGCTGTAAGAATGCCAAAGGCTGTTCTTCTTTTTCTCCCCGCCCTCCTCCAGCCCAGTGTTTCTTGGCTGGGTTTGCCACTGAGAGGCTGAAGCCTTTAGCTTTGGTCAGAAAGGTTTTAGCCTTGGACCAGACCTGCCATCTGCGGCCTAGGTACAGTTTCCTTTGAGATTGTATGCAGGAGTACCCTCTTATTCACCCTTGACAAAGCATTATGCACCCATGGTGTCTGGTCCTAAAGTAAGAGATAGATGACTACAGAACAATACATCATCCATATTTGGATTATTAGACATGGTCTGTGTTGTGACTTCACGTGGGCACATTTCCTTAATATTGAACACTTGCTTCAGCAGACCTCTCCGAGGCTTCCAGTCAACTGCTGCAGGGGGAGAGATGGCTGTGACAAGGGAATGGGCTTGGATTGAAGGTTTAGCAGGGAAGAAATTTACACGAGGGCAACTGAGGTTCATTGGTATCAACATTCACTCTGTTCCAGGCTGTGTGCAGTTAATGCCGACTACCTTTTCTCTGATTAGAGACTTGCCTAAAATAATTATTAAGGGGGAAGGAGGAAAGGGACAGAGGAGCAGGAACTGACGAGGGAGTGAGCCCTAATTCTTAGGGCGTCTGTGGTGTGCCGGGTTATTTATTTAGTCGTATCAACCTTCTGAGATTTTTGTAGCTGAGCCAACTTCAGCTCAGACCAGATAGGTAACTTGTCAAGGCCCCACAGAGATTAAGTGGCAGAGTCAGAATTTGAACCCATCACGGTCAGACTTCAAAGCTCTGTCTTTTCCTGGCCACCATTAGTTAGGGCCAACTTCTGCTTTGACAGTTAGTGCCCAGTGGGAGGGCTTAGTCTGTTTGTGGCTTTTTTTTTTTTTTTTTTTGGAGAAACTTTGTGGGCCTCACAGGCCACACGTGACCACAGATGTGAGCTTTGCCGGCTTTCACTGCCCACAGTGAAATAGCTGGTCCTTTCTTTGACTTGGGAAATAAAACACCATATCTCTAAGGGTCTTAGCTGCTACCAATCAGAGACAAGTAAGTGCTGAGAGGTCGTGAACAGCTAGGGTTGCCAGGTGACATTGAGGACATCCAGTTGAGTTTGAATTTCATATCAACAATGAATAACTTTTTAATCTAAGTATGAAAAGTGAAAGTCATTCAGTCGTGTCCAACTCTTTGTGACCCCAGGGACTGTACAGTCCATGGAATTCTCCAGGCCAGAATACTGGAGTGGGTAGCCTTTCCCTTCTGCAGGGGATCTTCCCAACCTAGGGATCGAACCTAGATCTCCCACATTGCAGGAGGATTCTTTACAGCTGAGCCACCAGGGAAGCCCCAGGATACTGGAGTGGGTTATCCTATCCCTTCTCCAGTGGACCTTATATCCCAGGCAATATTTGGAACAGTCTAGAAAATTATTCATTATCTGAAATTAAAGATTAACTAGGGGTTCTGTTTTTGTTGTTGTTTTTTCTGGCCTCCCACAGGAGTCTAAGTGGGCTATTCTGAGATCAGAACCCCTTGGGAGCTCAGAAAATGCCCAACCCCCCAACCCTGCACTACCCTTGCCCTCCTTTCACACATTCCTGGGGTATTGGCTCAGTGCCTGCTTGTGCCCAGCCCACCCACAGTAGGCAGTGGTGCCAGGTGAACAGAAGCAGCTGCCCCGGGCCCTCCAGGTAGTTCCTAACCCAATGCCACACATGAGGCAAGTCCTGAGCTGAAGGAACGTCATTGTGAGAGTTTAGAAAGTTCTAGACTTGGGTTCATGAGGGCTTGTGAGAAAAGGCCCTTGGGAGGAGGGTGCAGGGGGTTAGTATAGCATGAGGGTTAAGAATTCCGGAACCTGACTGCACAATAGTCAGGGACTGCCTTGTCTCGGGGCTTCCCAGGTGGCTGAGTGGTAAAGAACGTACCTGCAATGCAGGAGACATGGGTTTAGTCTCTGGGTGGGAAGATCCCCTGGAGTGGGAAACAGCAACCCAACCTGGCAGATTACAGTCCATGGGGTCACAAAGAGTTGGACACGACTGAAGCAACTGAGCACGTGCACAGCCATGTCCCAGAGGCTGACTGCCTAGCAGGCAGGGTGTTGAATGTTTCGCACACCGCTCCACCTCTCCATAGCCACACAACACCCCCATGGAGCATTATTATCCCCACTTTAGAAGAGCAAGCGGCAGTTGGAGAGCTCAGGTGATGGCGCGGAGTCACACAGCTCTAAGTCATGGAGCTGGGGTCTGACCCACAGACTTGGCTCCAGCAGCCACACGGCCAACTACTGCCTGCCTCTGCCTTCCCTGTCTGGCAGCCCTGACTGCTGCCCCCTGGGTTCAGCCCTTGGGGATCCTTGGGGATCTTGCTGCCTCATTCAATAGGCCACTGAGTGTTTGCACAGGACTAAGAAATATATTCTGGGTTTTTTGTTTGTTTATTTTTTGTTTTGGCCCCACCACACTGCCAGTGGGATCTTAGTTCCTTGACCACAGATTGAACCTGCACCCTTGGCAGTCCTTACCACTGCCCTGCCAGAAAATTCCCAGGAAAAAATATATTCTGTATATTAATCTGTATGGAGGGGGATTCCCTGGTGGTCCAGGGGTTTGAACTCCATGGTTTCACAGCTTGGGGCCCAGGTACAATCCCTGGTCAGGGAACTAAGATCCTGCAAGCCATATGGTGTGGCCAAAGAAAAAAACCAAATTCTTTATGGTAACCTCAAGTCTGTCGACCACCTGGCTAGGCAGTCCCAGCCCCACTGCCATGGGCCCTCCAGTGATAAATGAAGGGTCTGAATCCTGGTCCGAGGACCCCCTCGGTTTCCCCTTAGCCTTCCTTCCTCCTGGTCAAACATACTCATTTCCATCCACCCTTCCCTTGCTCTTCCAGATCCTAGCACTGTAGTACAGTGGGTAGAGCACAGGCTTTGGGGCCATCAGATCTCCCTCTAAGGCCAGGCTTTGCTGCTTACCAGCTGTGTGACCTGAAGCAGGTTTCTTAACCTCTCTGAATATCTGTTTCTTCACAATAAAAAGAGAATAAAAATAGACCCTACCTTCTAGGATGATAAGAGGAGGATCCAGTGGTCCAGGAGGTGATGTAGCTTCACAGTTTTGTTGTTTTTTTATTTTAATCTTTATTTTATGTGTTTATTTATTTTTGGCTGCACTGTGTCTTTGTTGCTGTGCAGGTTTTCTCTAGTTGCAATGAACGGGGCCCAGTCAGTCTCTAGTTGCAGAGCATGGGCTTCTCACGGCAGAGGCTTCTGTTGTTGCAGAGCACGGGCTCTAGGGTACACGGGCTTCAGTAGTTGTAGCACATGGGCTCAGTGGTTGTGGCCCATGAGTTCGGTTGCCCTGCAGCATGTGGGATCTTCCTGGATCAAGGATCGAACCAGTGTCTCCTACATGGGCACGTGGATTCTTTACCTCTGAGCCATCAGGGAAGCCCACATCACGTTTTTAGTAGCAGAAAAACTCAGACCCAAGCGACTGATTCTGCGATTTGCATCTAGGCTCTCTTCTCATATATAACTGTTTGGGCCAATGAATCTCTCACAGCCTCAGTGTCTTCATAAGTGAAACATAAGGGTTAAAACTCTGCCCCAGACAGTCACAAGGATGACATGGGCCAGGTGTTCAGGGCAGTGTAGATATGTGGCAGGCACATCTGCATCAGTAGCAGGGGTTGCTGTAGGTGACATGATTTCAGGATGACTGTCTGCAGAGGTTGTGGTTGTTGTTGTTCAGTCGCTCAGTCATGTCCAACTCTTTGTGACCCCATGGACTGTAGCCCACCAGGCTCCTCTCTCCATGAGATTCTCCAGGCAAGAATACTGGAGCGGGTTGCCACTTCCTTCTCCAGGGGATCTTCCTGACCAAGGGATCAAACTCACATCTCCTGCATTGGCAGGTGGATTCTTTACCACTGAGCCCCCAGGGAGGTGCTTACAGCTATTTCGTGGAAACATCCAGTGACTATCAGATGCCTGTCTCTTTCTGGTTGAGGCGCCCCTGTGGGACACGAGGGTGATAGATGCTGCCTCCGCGTTACCAGGGAGGAACCCAGGGCTCCAACACAAAAGGAGGTGGCCCCTGGGCCAGAACTCAGGTCTCCTACCCCCAGTCCAGCATCTTACAAGCCCCTGCTGCCATGGCTGGTCTCTCCCCCCTGCTCTTCTGACACGTCGAACACTGGCTGGGAAAGGGCCAGGCAGCCCTGTGGGCCAGGTGCTATACGAAGAGTCCAGGAGCTCAAGCCTCTCTCCTCTTGCCCAGCCGGGAGCAGTCAGGCCGCCGGGGCACAAGCTGGACACACGTGCCCCTCTCTCCCCCATCTCTGTGGCTGTACCTGAGACTCCCCAGCATTCTCTTGGTGACCAGATACCTCCCCCAGAGCCAGCATACAGTTCTTTTGTGCTGAGATAAGGGCTGTGGGAGAGGGCAGGGCTGGTTTGGCTGGGTTTCTTTTTCTTTTTTAATTTCTACTGAAATGTGTTGTTGTTTAATCGCTAAGTCATGTCTCTTTGTGACCCCGTAGACTGCAGCACACCAGGCTCCCCTGTCCTTCGCTGTCTCCTGGAATTTGCTAAGATTCATGCCCATTGAGTCGGTGATGCTATTTAGCCATCTCATCCTCTGCCACCCTCTTCTCCTTTTGCCTTCAGTCTTTCCCAGCATCAGGGCCTTTTCCAATGAGTCAGCTCTTCGCCTGGCCAAAGTATTATAACTTCAGCTTCAGCATCAGTCCTCCCAATGAATATTCAGGGTTGATTTCCTTTAGGATTGACTGATATGATCTCCTTGCAGTCCAAGGGACTCTCAAGAGTCTTCTCTAACACCACAATTCAAAAGCCTCAACTCTTCAGCACTCAGCCTTTTTTATGGTCCAACTCTCACATCTGTACCTGACTATTAGAAAAACCATAGCTTTGACTATATGGACCTTTGGTGGCAAAATGATGTCTCTGCTTTTTAATACACTGTCTAGGTTGGTCATAGCTTTCCTTCCAAGGAACAAGCGTCTTTTAGTTTCATGGCTGCAGTTATTGAGTATAGTTGATTTCCAATGTTGTGTTAGGTGTGCAGCAGAGTGAGTCAGTTAAACATATACTTATATTCACTCTTTTTTAGATTCTTGGCTGGGTTTTTTGTTGGAGCTTTCCTGCACATTTGACCCCTCTGGGCCCGAGTGGGTGTGCCCTCCCATTACAAAGATGGGGAAAGTAGCCGATGAGGCTCCATGGGTTTCTTTTCCCACAGCTGAAGAGACATGCTCCACTGGTGCTAAGTTTCCTAAATATTGAGCAAACAAAAGTGATGTCGCACCAAGGGGAGGTGTGTCTGCTAAAGGCCCGCAGGATTTCCAGGTCATACTGTTTTCTTCCCCAAAAAGAGGGCCTAGTTTGGGGGCTTAGCCAGGTGCTCACTCCATATTACAGGCTTTTCTGGCTCCAGGAAGTACTTTATCCCACAGATTACAGAGTGGTTTCCTCACAGGCTTTCCTGCATGTCACTGCCTTTCCTTTTCTGAGCTCTGCAGGCCAGGCCTGGAAAATCCCATGGATGGAGGAGCCTGGTAGGCTGCAGTCCACGGGGTCACTAAGAGTCTGAGCTACTTCACTTTCACGTCTTAGAGAAGGAAATGGCAACCCGCTCCAGTGTTCTTGCCTGGAGAATCCCAGGGACGGGGGAGCCTGGTAGGCTGCCGTCTATGGGGTCGCACAGAGTCAGACACAACTGAAGCGACTTAGCAGCAGCAGGCCAGGAGCATCCCTTTATTAAAGACCTGCTGTGTGCACAGTCTAGAGGTGGGAACCAGAGCATTTGGGAATGAAGACTGTTTCTGAAATAGAAGTTGAGGGAGGGAAGGACTCAGTGTTGATGTTGGGGAGTGGAGAAGTGATGTGACTGTGACTCCTTCCTTGGTTTCTTGTCTTAGTTAAAAACCCAACACCAGGACCACCTGGCTGGCCGAGTGTGGCAGGTCCCTTCCCCTCTCTGGGCAGGACTTCCTGTCAGAGGGGACTGAGTTTTGCTCTCAAAATAAAGATCAGAGTTCTCTCCCACGCCTCCCAGGCTCAGCCCTGCCCCCACCCCCATCCCAGCTTCCTGTCCCTCCTCTACTCTCCTCTTCCACTCCAGCCACATGGGCCTCTTTTCAGTCTCCAGAAGGTTCCATGCTCCCTTCCGTCACAGAGCCTTTGCAGGTGCTATCCCTTTGGCTCGAAATGTTCTTCTTTCCCCTCTGTCCCTGGTTAACTCCTTGCTCACCCATTTCATCTCCCTGAAACGTCATCCTTCAGAGAAGCCTCCAGTGCTCCCCTCCTCTGATCCAGAATGAGCGTCCTTTTCTTTGCCGTTACTTCCTTCTCAACAGACTGTCTGTTTGGACCCCACGCTCCTGAGGTAATTTTTTGGTTAGCAGGTGTTCCCCCCCTACCCCACTCAGTTCTGGAAGGGCAGCCTAGGACTGCATCTGCCCAACTTACCTTTGAATCTGCAGGGTGGAGGCCAAGCAGGTGTCAGCGATGCCAACTTAACCTGTAAATGATTAAGTAACCTGGCACAGTTTGATCACCCTTCTTCAGTCCCTGTAGCATCCTGGATGGCTCAAGTGGTAAGGAATCCACCTGCAATGCAGGAGTCATAGGAGGCATGGGTTTGATCCCTGGGTTGGGAAGACCCCCTGGTGGAGGACATGATAACCCACTCCAGTATTCTTGCCTAGACAATCCCATGGACAGAGGAGCCTGGCAGGCTACAGTTCATGGGGTCTCAAAGAGTCGGACATGACCAAGCACACTCATTCTTCTGTGTGCTTAGTCAGTCATGTCTGACTCTTTGCAACCCCATGGGCTGTAGCCCACCAGGCTTCTCTGTCAGTGGGATTCTCCAGGTAAGAATACTGGAGTGGGTTGCCATGCTCTCCTCCAGGGGACCGTCCTGACCCAGGGATGGAACCCAGGTCTCCCACATTGCAGGCAGATTCTTTACTATCTGAACCACAGGGAAGCCCAAGAATACTGGAGTGGATATAGTTCAGTTGAGTCGCTCAGTCGTGTCCAGCTCTTTGAGACCCCATGGACTGCAGCACACCAGGCTTCCCTGTCCATCACCAACTCCCAGAGCTTGCTCAAATTCACGTACATTGAGTCGGTGATGCCATCCAACCAGCTCATCCTCTGTCGTCCCCTTCTCCTCCTGCCCTCAATCTTTCCCAGCATCAGGGTCTTCTGTAATGAGTCAGCTCTTCACACAAGATGGCCAAAGTATTGGAGCTTCAGTTTCAGCTTGGGCTTCCCTGGTCACTCAGCTGGCAAAGAATCTGCCTGCAATGCAGGAGACCCGAGTTCCATCCCTGGATTTGGAAGATCACCAGGAAGGGAACGGCTACCCACTCCAGTATTCTGGCCTGGAGAATTCCTTGGATTGTATAGTCCATGGGGTCACAAAGAGTTGGAAACGACTGAGCAACTTTGATTTTCACTTTGTTTCAGCTTCAGCACCAATCCTTCCAATGAATATTCACGACTGATTTCTTTTAGGATTGACTGGTTTGATCGTGCAGTCCAAGGGACTCTCAAAAGTCTTTTCCAACGCCACAATTCAAAAGCATCAGTTCTTTGGTGCTCAGCTTTCTTCATGGTGCAACTCTGACATCCATACATGACTACCGGAGAAGCCATAGCGCTGCCTATGTGGACCTTTGTCACCTCTTCTTAACGTCTCTGCTTTTCTACGTGCTGTCTAGGTTTGTCATAGATTTTCTTCCAAGGAACAAGTGTCTTTTAATTTCATGGCTGCAGTCACCATCCGCAGTGATTTTGGAGCCCAAGAAAATAAAGTCTGTCACTGTTTCCATTGTTTCCCCATCTATTTGCTATGAAGTGATGGGACTGGATCCCATGATCTTTGTTTTTTGGATGTTGAGTTTTAAGCCAGATTTTTCACTCTCCTCTTTCACCGTAATTGCTTTCTGCCATAAGGGTGGTGTCATCTGCATATCTGAGGTTATTGATATTTCTTTCCGCATTCTTGATTCTAGCTTGTGCTTCATCCAGCCTGGCATTTCGCATGATGTACTCTGCATATAAGTTAAATAAGCAGGGTGACGATTAACAACCGGGGCATACTCCTTTCCCAATTTGGAACCAGTAAATTGTTCCATATCCAGTTCTAACTGTTGCTTCTTGACCTGCATACAGATTTCTCGGGAGGCAGATAAGGTTGTCTGGTATGCCCATCTTTAAGAATTTTCCAGTTTGTTGTGGTCCACGCAGTCAAAGGCTTTAGTGTAGATGTAGATGTTTTTCTGGAATTCTCTTGCTTTTTCTATGATGCAACAGATGTTGGCAACTTGATCTCTGGTTCCTCTCCCTTTTGAACATCTGGAAGTTCTCAGTTCACATACTGTTGAAGCCTAGCTTGGAGAATTTTGAGCATTACTTTGCTAGTGTGTGAGATGAGTGCAACTGGGCAACAGTTTGAACATTCTTTGGCACTGTCTTTCTTTGGGATTGGAATGAAAACTGACCTTTTCCAGTCCTGTGGCCATTGCTGAGTTTTCCCACATTTGCTGGCATATTGAGTGCAGCACTTTCATAGCATCATCTTTTAGGATTTGAAATAGCTCAGCTGGAATTCCATCACCTCCACTAGCTTTGTTTATAGTGATGCTTCCTCAGGCCCACTTGACTGCTCACTCCAGGATGTCTGGCTCTAGGTGAATGATCACACCATCATGGTTTTCTGGTCCATGAAGATCTTTTTTGTGTAGTTCTTCTGTGTGTTCTTGTCACCTCTTCTTAATATCATCTGCTTCTATTAGATCCATACCATTTCTGTCCTTTATTATGCCTGTCTTTGCATGAAATGTTTCCTTGGTATCTCTAGTTTTCTTGAAGAGATCTCTAGTCTTTCCCATTCTATTGTACTCCTCTATTTCTTTGCACTGGAGTGGGTAGCTTATCCCTTTTCCTGGAGATCTTCCCAACCCAGGAATCGAACTGGGGTCTCCTGCATTGCAGGCAGATTCTTTACCAACTGAACCACCAGGGGAATCCACTCACTCCTCAGTCCCGGGGGAAAACCTCAGAAGACTAGTTCTACTCTGCCTCGGTTTCCGCGTCTTCATAATAGGAGGGCACATCTACTCAGGCCCTGGGTGGAACAACACCTGGCTAAGTTGGGATTGAATCCTGGCTCTGCTCTGTGACCTGGAGCAGATTACTTGCCGTTGATCCTTGGTTTTCTCAACTGTGAAACGTGGGGAATGGTGCTTCAGAGGATTGTAAGGATGAAACACGTTCACAGGCAGAAAAATCTTACCTTGGTGCCTGACACATAGGAAGCACTTATTAATAAAGGTAGGTGGTGACCAAGATTCCTTCCAGAGCTAGCCTTCTGTCATATTGTTCTTGTTTGGTCTCTCAGTTGTGTCCAACTCTTTGCAACCCCCTGGACTGCAGCACGCCAGGTTTCCCTGTCCTTCACCAACTCCTGGAGTTTGCTCAAACTCATGTCCATTAAGTCGGCGATGCCATCCAGCCATCTCACCCTTTGTCTTCTCCTCCTGACTTCAATCTTTCCCAGCATCAGGGCCTTTTCTAAGGAGCTCTTCACATCATGTAGCCAAAGTATTGGAGCTTCAGCTTCAGCATCAATCCTTCCAGTGAATATTCAGGATTGATTTCCTTTGAGATTGACTGATTTGATCTCCTTGCAGTTCAGAGGACTCTCAAGAGTCTTCTCCAACACCACAGTTCAAAAGCATCAATTCTTCAGCATTCAGCCTCATTTACGGTCCAACTCTCAGTCATGTAGGCTCAGCTTTTTTGGTGTCTTGAGACCTCTGTAAAGTCGGGTGTGTTGGTCCTTAAAGAGCCATTCTCCTAGTCCTTTGTAGCTGGAAAAGGAGTTCTTTAGGGGTTGGGGACCACAGTCTGGACTTGGTTCACTTAACCTGAGCACTGGGGGCAAGGTGGGGTATCCTGGCCATCTGCCCTGGATGTCATCTGCCGCCCACCCTGTGTGGAAAACATCCATGTGTGTCCAAGCCCAAAGAGCTTCTCTCTCTAGCACAAAGGTTAGGAGCCCTAGTTTTGGAGTCAGACTTACCATTTAATTACAGTTTTGCCATCAGTGGAGTCATGATCAACTTAATTTACCTCTGAGCCTAGTTTTCTTAACTGTAAAATGGGAATGATTCTAGTATCTGCTTCAGAAGCTCAGAGAAGGTCACAATGGCACATTGCAGATGTGCAATAAATAATAACTCTCTCTCTCTCTCTTTTTTTTTTTTTTTTTCTGTACTGGGTCTTCATTGCTGCGTGCAGGCTTTCTCTACTTGCGGTGAGCTGGGGATTCTCTCTAGTTGCCACACTCAGGCTTCTTGTTGCTGTGGCTTCTCTTGTTGCACGGGCTCTAGGTTTATAGGCTCAGTAGTTGTAGCACACAGCACCTAGTTGCCTCGTGGCATGTGGGATCTTCCCAGACCAGGGATCGAACCCATGTCCACTACATTGGCAGGTGGATTCTTAACCACTGGACCACCAAGGAAGTCCAATAGTAATTCTTCTAGAAATGCAGCCAGAGTTCCTTGCTGCAGGTGGCATCCTCTCCTTAACACCCCCACCCCCCTGAGCACAAGACTAGAAACCTGGGCCTTTCACTGCAGTCCTTGCTGTGTCCGCCCTTGCTCTCTGGGCCCAGCATGCTGACGCTTTCTCAGGCTCTTGGCATCTTTGGACCCTTGGTGCCTGGAGCAAACTCCCTTAAAGGTCCTTGTCCACCACTGGACCCTACTCCCGCCATCTCGCCACCACCCCCGACCTCAACCCCATCCTGGCCCTGCCCCTCCTCAGGACTCTGGGTGTTGTGTCCTTGCCTGTGCTTCTGGGAGTCCACCCTCGAACACCCCACTCTCCCTCCCCTGTGCCTGGCTGGTCCCCAAGTCCCCTTTAGCACCAGCTCCGAATTCCCCACTTCTTCCCCCTGCCTTCCCCATAGCATCCATGTGTTCCTTCCTTCCTCCTTCTTTTTTTTTTTTTTTAATATTTATTTGGGACTTCCCTGGTGGTCCAGTGGTTTAAGAATCCACCTGGCAATGCAAGGGACGTGTGTTCGATCCCTGATCCAGGAACTAAGACCTCACATGGCAAGTGAGCCACTAAGCCCTCGCGCTGCAGCTAGAGAGCCTGCATAACACAGTGAAGATCCCACGTGCTGCAGGTAAGACCTGACATAGCTAAACAAATAAATGAATAAATATTTACTAACAGAGATCTTTAGTTGCAGCATATGGGATCTAGCTCCCCCCCATCAGGGATGAAACCCTGGACCCCCTGCATTGGGAGCACAAAGTTTTAGCCACTGGACCACCAGGAAAGTCTAGTACTATCTTCTTTATTTGCTTTGCAATCAGGACTCTCTTGATTTCCAGGAATAGAGACCAGTTCCAGTAAAGAGGGCTGTCTCTGAGGACATATGTGACAATAAAAAGAGTGGGACAGTGCATGGACCTAACATGTTACCTTCCTGCGGAAAAGCTCCTGGTGACTTCTTCGGTGCCCTTGAGATGAAGTCCATGCTCCTTGCCGGGGTCCTCCAGGCCCACCTTTCCCCTCTGGTCTCCTGCCCTCAGGCTGCTCTCCCATTCCTTGGATGCACTGGGCATCTGCTCAGCCCCACACGGCTCCCCAGCTCCAGTGTACTGAAATCAGCCTCATTTGAGCCCCTCCCAGCCATCAAGGCCTCCTCTGGTTTCAGAACAGACTTCCAGATTCCCCAAAGGAGCCTCCAGCTTTGGAAGCAGGGAGGGGTGTGGGTGTCAGCTACCCCGAGGGACTGGGGAGGGGTGACCTGGCAGTGTCCTCTGGCCTGACCTGTGCCCTTCCTCCTCCTCTGCCGCTGTTGGGGGCCACTCTCTTGCTGGTGTTTGAGCAGACATCCCTGAAGCCCTCTTAGGCCCTAGGCAGGAGCTTCTGGTGTGTTTTGGTTCCAGAAGCTTTGCTGCCCACTCACCCTGCCACCATGGTGGTCACAGTTGCAGTTCTCTTCTTTACCCCACCCCCTCTGTTTTTGTGCCACAGGCGATCCTCCTGGTTCACTGGCTGCTGACGACCTGGTGAGTGAATGTGGGTGTCCAGTTCTGTGTCCCCCTGGTCTCCCAAGATCTGGGTCCACATGCCTCTCTGGGGTCTTGTGCACGTGTATCCTGGGTCCTGTCCACATGTATTCCTGGGGTCTTGTCCATGTCTCCCGACCAAGACTAAACAGCTCATCTGTCAAGATCATCATCAGCAAGCTCCTGTGTCCCAAGGATATTGGAGGGGCAGGTGGTACCTAGAGGCCTTTGCCATCACTGACCCTAGGAGCTTCTGGCCCTCATCCTCAAGAAGACAGCAGCCCGAGGGGCAGTACTGATAGCTCAGACCTTTCTCCAGACACTGCCCAAGCCCTTGGGGCTTGGCATCCCTCTGGTTCTGCCCCTAGGGCCTTTGCATCTGGGGCTGTGAGGTGTTGAAGCCTAGGGGCTGGCCTCTCATACCTTGCTGGGGTGGATGTCCGGTGGAGCTCTGTGTGTCTGTGACCTTGGGTGAGCCACTCAAACCCCCTGAGTCATTTTCTCACCTATAATGTGAGAGTATTACTGACCCTCCCACTTATCCTGTTAAGTCATCTGAAGGTGCAAACACGATTTCTGAAACCATAATAATTGCTGACATTTATTGAGGGTGCCTTCTGGAGGTTAACTCAGCAGCTCAGCAAGTAGACACATGATGAACCTGAGTACAAGGGTGAGGTCACTCACTTAGAGGTGGACCCTCACTCTCATTTCATACCCCCTGCCCAGAGACAGTAGACTCAGGATTTAGACTGACCCTGGTCATGTCCTTAGCCCTGCCATGTTCCAGCCGGGTCACCTTGATCAAGTGACTCCACTTCTCAGTACCTTGGTTTCCATCTATAAAATGGGTGCAAGGATGCATGGCCCTCAGGAGCTGTGAGGGAGAAGCATGGCCTTGCTCTGCTCACCAGACACTGCCCAGGCCTACACAGGAGAGGCCCGGGGACCGCAGGGTGATTTTCATCATTACCTTCTGCTTTATCTGTCGAGTTTCTGGGGAGATTTTTCTGCCCAACCAAGACTGGAAACCACTGAGCTCACGTGTGCATTTTGCAGACGTGGAAGTGCAGTGTACGTGTTCATGGGTATGAATAACGGGAGCAGTGATCATCATGGTTAATGGCCTTGGGGAGCAGAGTGAAAATCCAGATTTCTCAGGCGCACTCCCTGAGACTGAGTTAATGAGTCCAGGCCGGGCCCCCAGCACTTGCTTTCTCAAAACCAAAAAATGAGATGACTGATTTCCAAGTAAGCCCCACGGTGCTCTGTACTTAACTGCTTTGTACATGTTTTCCATATGGTATACTTCAGGGAATGTCATTTACATTTGTGAAGCACCCCACTCTGTGCTTGGGCTGTCCAGGTGGGTAAGAGCATGGCCTCTTGAGCCAGACTGCTGCTGCTACTGCTGCTAAGTCACTTCAGTCGTGTCCGACTCTGTGCGACCCCATAGACGGCAGCCCACTAGTCTCCCCCATCCCTGGGATTCTCCAGGCAAGAACACTGGAGTGGGTTGCCATTGAGCCAGACTACCTGCGTTTAAATCCCAGCTCTGCCACTTAGCAGCTGTGTGACCTCAGGCAAGTTCCTTGACCTCTCTGGGCCTCGTGCCTCTTTACAAGGGTTGTTAATGCATATGCATATAAACGAACCCATTTAAAGCACTTGTAACTGTGCCGGGTACTAGTAAGGGGTCTGGGTTAACTATGCTTTCCTTTGAATTGACAAACAGTTTAGTTAGTAGCGATGGACTACAAAATAAGAGAGTAGGCATTGTGTTAGAAGGTGGTCCTTACAGTGGGGCAGTCGGGGAAAGAGTCTCAGAGTTAACATATGAGCTGAGGCTAAAATGACAAGAAGGGACCAAGTGTTCAGGCAGAGGGAACAGCAAGGCGATGGATGGGAGGTATAGGCTGGACTGTGTCATCAGACCCCACAGGGCCCTGTAGACCATGATCAAGAGTCTGAATTTTCTTCCAAGAAAGTGTTGGAGGACTTTCAGCAGAGAAATGACATCCCCTGATTTACCTTACTGGTTGCTGTTTATGGAGGAGTTAATAAGTGTCTCTAGTGGTGAAGAATTTGCCTGCCAATGCAGGAGATGTAAGAGACACAGGTTCGATCCCTGGGTCTGGAAGATCCCCTGGAGGAGGGCATGGCAACCCTCTCCACTATTCTTGCCTGGAGAATCCCATGGACAGAGGACCCTGGCAGGCTACAGTCCATGGGGGTCACAAAGAGTCGGAAATGACAGAAGTGACTTAGTATGCATGCAAGCACATTTATGGAATGACAGGATGGGACAGGCGTGGAAGTTAGGGGAACAATGGGGAGAGGCTACAGTGAAACGATCAATCCCAGTAGGAGAGGATAGTGGTTTGGACAGGGAGGGATATGGCCAGATTCCAGATCCGTTTGGGAAACAGCCGATGGGATGTGCTGACATTTTTGGTGCATGGGTGGGAAGTAGGGGAATGGAGAGGGAACGAGGCTGAACTGTGGCCTCTACTCGTGGGGGCCCTGGGACCTAGTGCCCCAAGAGGTGACCTGTAGGAGGGGTGGGCACCTAGGGGGCACCTCTTGACTTGACTCAGGTGCCTCCTCCCGCAGGGGCTGCATCGTGTTCCAGGGCCCCTATGCCTGGACCAACTTCCCCATCCTGGCCTTGGGCGTGTGGGCCGTGGCGCAGCGGGACTCTGTTGACGCCATAAGTATGGTAAGCTGGGGGAGCTGCCAGGGAACCGGCTTCAGGGTGGTCGTGGGCCCAGCTCCATCTTCCCCTTTCCCTGTCCTGTCTTCTCTGCCTTCTTTTTTCCCCATTTTCCGTTTTCTAGAGTCCAGGCTCCCAGCCCACATGTATCTTCACTAGCCTGGCCTGCTGCTCTGCCTGCCTGGCTCAGAGAGTCTCCTCATTTTTTTCCCCAAAAAGGGCATAGGGTGGACTCCCACCAGTGCCCCATGAGATTAGCCATTCCTGGAGGGCAGTAGGGCATGTGCCAGTAACCCCCCATGAGGGGCCCTCATGAAGAGGGAGCTCCACCACTTTGTGAGGTCAGAGTGGGCACAGTCTGGCTAAACTGTCCTACCGGGAGCCCCTGGACACCCGCCCAGACCCCATGGCTGTGAGCGCCAGCACTGGCCTCTCAGGATGGTTAGAGACTGATTTCTTCAGTGGTGGAGATGGAACCAGTGAATTCCAAGGGACCTTCTATCTTAGAGATTCTGAGCCCACATCTTGTGCCTCATCACGGCCTCAAGGATAAGAAGAGTTGGGGGAGAGGACTCTGTCAGAGGATAGGGACCCCATCCCTGCTCTCAGCCCTGCAGTACCCAGTTGGGCATCTAGTCTGCAGAGTCCCACCTGCTGTCTTGGTCTGTCTTCCAGCAAACCCCAAGGACGCAGTAGGGCACAAATGGAGCTTCCAGTCCGGTATATTTGGTGGGGGGATAGGGTGACAGGGCAGCAGCGCGCTCATCAACCCTAATAACACCGTGGTCACCCCTCGGCCCTGTGCCTGACTGTCTTGCAGTTTCTGGGTGGCTTGGTGGCTACCATCTTCCTGGACGTGATCTACATTGGCATCTTCTACCCGAGGTCCAACTTCTCGGACACAGTGCGCTTCAGTGCAGGCATGGCCATCCTCAACCTGATCCTCAAGCCGATCTCCTGCTTCTTCGTCTACCACATGTACCGGGAGCGTGGCGGTGAGCTCCTGGTCCATGTTGGTGAGGCCACCAGCTCCCCAGTGCCCCTCCCACCAGCCCCGGTGCTGGACTGCTGTCTCCTCTCCTCTCCTCAAGTCTCTGCCTTGCCCGCCCCCCAGCCCCTACCCCAGGGAGCCAACCTTGCCCCCTGAGACAGGGATTCAAGGTGCAGGGTGGGGCCTGGTGTGGGCTCTGGGCACCAGGCTGAAAGGTATGCAAGTTTCTGGTCTCCTAGAGGAACCCAGGGGTCCCCTGGCCATCCGTGCCTGGCTACGGTGCCATGTCCTTCTCTCAGCTTAAACATGGGTGCAACTGGGGGCCTGATCCCATAGGCACCTGCAGGGCCAGCTTCCCCTCTCAGCTCCCTCTAGCCCCATCACTGGAACCCCCTTTCCTGCCACCTATGGGGTCTGGGCGACCAGGGGAGAGCCAGTGCTGGCCTGGGTCCTGGGGGCCCCAGCCAAAGCCAGCCCTGAGCTGGAGCCCTGCTTGTTGCAGCCCTTCCCCAACCCCCTATGACACCCGTTCTCATGTCCTTTCTGAGAGAAGTGGGGAGAGCTGTGGTCTTCTGCCTTTCACTCTTGAGAAAAGTGGCCTGAGACCTGCTAGGGGAGCAGCTGGGTTGAGGATGGGAATGGCCCAGGGCAAACTGCCAGGCTGCCCGAACCTGCCCCAGGGTAGGGAGGAGCCAGCGCCAGCACCGTCCCTCCATTAGACAGATGAGGAGACAGAGGCCTGGGGTGCTGGGGGCTTGTTCAGGAGCACAGGACAGATGTGGGGAGTGAGGATGGGAGTGAGGGGTACGGCACCCAGAAGCCAACAGCCTGCCTGGCACCGTCTGGGTTCTGCAGCTGCGCCAGCCCGGGGGCCCTTCTGGAGGCTGTACAATGATGTCCACTGTCTGGGAGAGGAGCTGGAGGGGAGCCCATGGGTCCGGGGCTGGGCATATCTCGGCCAGACTCCTGAGCACGTGCTGCATTGGTTGGAATCCTAGTGTCCTCTGCTTCAAGCTTTATAATCTCAAGCAAGGCAGTTTATCTTTTTAACACTCGGTTTCCTCATCTGTAAAGTAGGGACAAAAAAAATACCCTGCTCTATAGGGTTACAGGAAGATTGAATAAATGATACATGCTAAAGGCTTGGTGCCTGGGGCTGCTGCCACTGTCTGTCCTGGGTGCCTGGATGCCCAGCTCTGGCTTTTCTTGTTGGGGTGGGATGGGTGGTGGGGAGTAGGGGGACCTTGGTTTGGCCTCGTGGAATGTCCTAAGTCTTGACCCTTCATTTTTTTCTTTCTCTCCAACCCCCCAGGTTTCCTTGGGCCCTCAGAGGAGCGCAGTTCCTACCAGCCAATCGACTCCTCAGAGGTGCCTGCTGACCCTGAGAGCAAGGCTCACGTCACCCGAGGATACTGAAGCCCAGCCCAGGGGCCAGTCTGACAAACTGTGGAGCCGGCAGAGAGGAGGCCTCATCACCTTCTTTGTGCCTTGGACATCATCCTAGGGGCTGCTCCTGACTGCCCCCTGCTTTCTCAGAACTAACTTGTGTCCTCCAGTTCCCCATCTCAGGGATTGCCTGAGTCAAGTGCCCTAAGAGGCCCAGAGCCCCTATGCACAACTGTCCCCAATTCCTCGAGCCCTCTCCTCCCTTCCGGGTAGCCCACTGGTCCCAGGCTGGGAACTCTTGTTGCTTTTGTCCCCTCCACCCTTAGCTGCTCCGTGCAGGCCCCAGGCCGAGCCATGCCCGAGCCTGGCAGGATCAGGCCTCTAGGGGCCAGTGGTGCCCCCCACCTCCGCCTCTCCTGAGGTTGGCCATGCCCTCCCGCAGGAGCTCTGAGCCTTGGGTCCTGCTCACTGCCAGGAGCACAGGGGTGAGGACCCCTGGCTTCTCACTACCTGGTCAGTTGGTGCCTGGGGACCCCAGGGCTGGAGGCAAGAGGGGTCTGCCGCCCCTCAGACACCCATCAACCTCCAGCTGCAGGCCACAGCATTAAAGTTCAGGGAATTCTGCAGCCAAGTGTGTTTTGAGCCGTGTTTCCTCTCGTTTCAGAGCTGGGGCCTGAACGTGCCATTCCCAGGAAGATTTCTCCTGTGAATCTCCAGGGTGCCAGGGCTTAGGTGCTTGTTTTCTTGTGACAGGAGGAAATGGGGGCCCGTGACCAGCTGGGCCTGCCGGGTGCTCAGCCCTGGCCCAGAGGAGGCCCCAGGAGAGGAGGGCACTGTCCAATGTGTCAAATAGGCATCCATGTCTCTGAATTAAGTGACAGGTATTGGTTTGAATCCTGCTCTGCCACTGACTGTGTGCCCTTGGGCATCTCAACTTTTGGACCCCGTATCTGCTGGAAGAGGGCTAATAAGCTGCCCAGAGAGAAAGAGATGACGCAGGTAAAATGTACAGTGCCTGACCTTCAGGAGGGCTTCCTAAATGACAGCAAAGTTTTTGGTGGGGCTGCTCCCTAAGCCCATGCTGATGTTGGTCAATAGTCCAGGGGTGGCCTCCCCCTGGCAGACCTGGTATCTTGGACTCAGAGCAAACTGGGACAACTGTCCAGAAGCTCCAGGGGTTTCATGGCCAGGACCCTGCCCCACCCCTACTGGGATGGGTATTGACCACTGGGCCCCAGGCATCTGGACTTTGTCAGGCCATCCTGGCTTGCCTGTCCCTGGCACAGAGAGGTTAAGACTGGGTACACAGCCCCCACTGCTCCATTCTTCCGTATGCATCCATCCAAAGAGGCTGAGTGCCTGCCAGTGCTGGGCATGGGCCTGGGGGCTACAGGGGTGAACTCAGGTCCTGCCCTCAGGGTAACAGACACTGGGAGTCCTCTGTCAGGAGGCCCAAACCCTGAAAAAAGGAACATGGGCCTCTGAGGAAGGGACCCAGGAATGCAGAGCAGCTGCAGAAAACCGGAAATAGTCTCATAGTCAGACGAAGGCAGACAAATAAGCCATGGTTCATTCATTCTAAGGAATACTGTTCAGCAGTTCAGATGAATAAACCAGACCTATTTCTATCAATGGTGGTCCCCCCAAACATCGGTTGCAGAGTGGCACATGCAATATGAGAGCCTTAGTGTGAATTTTAAAAGCTCATAGAAATACTTTGTATTGTTCATGGGTGTGTATGTGGTAAGACATAAAAGCGTTGACTAGAAGGACCAGTCTCAAGTTCATGACTGTGGCCTTGGGTGGGAGAGAGGTTCCAATTCTCTCCCCCACCCCCTCCCCACCCCGCCCTTTAAAAGCTGCACTGGGTCTTCATTGCTGCACACAGATTTTCTCCAGTTGCAGAGCGGAGGTTACTCTCTGGCTGCAGTGCATGAGCTTCTCACTGGCGGCTTCTCTAGTTGCAGAGCACAGGCTCTGGGTGCGTGAGCTTCAGTAGTTCTGACGTGGTGTACTAGGTATACTACTTCCAGTGGCGCATGGGCTTAGTTGCGGCATGTGGAACCTTCTGGGACCAGGGGTCAAACCTGTGTCTCCTCCGCTGGTGGGCGGATTCCTACCCACTGCACCACCAGGGAGGTCCCCAGTTCTCTTGTTTATACCAGTTCCTGGCCCGCGGGAGGCTGGCAGTGTATGTGCTCCTTGAACGTATCAGGAGGCCACCATGGCTGCAAATGAGGACAGGAAGAAGGAATGAGGTCAGGGAGGCAGCAGGGGCCAGATGATGCAGAGTCAGAAGGTCATTTCAAGAACTTTGAATGAGACAGGAGCTGCTGGAGGGCTTTGGGCAGAGTTGGACATGGTCTGATTTATGGTCTAGAAGGACAGTGTTGGACAGAGAGGTGGGGGTGGTGACAAGTGGTCAGGCCAAGCAGAGCACCAGGCACCAGCTATATCAATCTAGGGGAGTTCTTCAGGTACTTCTGCCTGATAGGGATAGAACAGGTCAGGAATAGGTCGCAAAGATCCCTTAGGGAAATGGCAACCCACTCCAGTATTCTTGCCTGGGAAATCTCATAGACAGAGGAGCCTGGTGAGCTACAGTCCATGGGGTCACAAAATAGTCGGACATGACGGCATAACAACAGGTGGCTGTAAAAGTTCTAGATAGGGAAACCTAGGAAACGTTGGGAGACCACTGTAAGTTGTTGATCACTCAAGAAAGCTATTGGAAGGTAGTGGAATTACAGCCTTGCCAAACTATAAAGTCATAAATAAAGGCACGAGATATGCCCCAGGCCATTGTGTGTGTGTGTATGTGGTAAGTTGCTTCAGTCGTATCTGACTCTTTGCGACCCCGTGAACTGTAACCCACCAGGCTCCTCTGTCCATGGGATTCTCCAGGCAAGAATACTGGAGTGGGTTGCCGTGCCCTCCTCCAGGGATCTTCTCTGACCCAGGGATTGAACCCGCGCCTTTTATTTCTCCTGCATTGGCAGGCAGGTTCTTACCACTAGCATCACCTGGGAAGCCCCAAGGGCATTAGATGAAAGAAAAATGTCACCTCTTTTCTTTTGATATAATAATCCTAAGAGGTCAAGAAGAGATGGCAAGAATACACAGAAGAACTGTACAAAAAAAGTCTTAATGACCTGGATAACCATGATGGTGTGGTCACTCGCCTAGAGCCAGACATCCTAGAGTATGAAGTCAAGTGGGCCTTATGAAGCATCACTATGAACAAAGCTATTGGAAGTGATGGAATTCCAGCTGAGCTATTTAAAATCCTAAAAGATGATGCTGTGCAAGTGCTGCACTCAATATGCCAGCAAATTTGGAAAACTCAGCAATGGCCACAGGACTGCAAAAGGTCAGTTTTCATTCCAATCCCAAAGAAGGGCAATGCTAAAGAATGTTCAAACTGCCGCACAATTGCACTCATCTCACATGCTAACAAGGCTCAAAATCCTTCAAGCTAGGCTTCAACAGTATGTGAACTGAAAAATTCCAGATGTTCAAAATGGATTTAGAAAACTCAGAGGAACCAGAGATCAAATTGCCAACATCCGCTGGATCACAGAAAAAGCAAGAGAATTTCAGCAAAACATCTGCTTCGTTGACTACACTAAAGCCTTTGACTGTGTGGATCACAACAAACTGTAGGAAATTCTTCAAGAGATGGGAATATCAAGCCACCTGACTCCTGCAAAACGTGTATGCAAGTCAAGAAGCAACAGCTAGAACCAGACATGGAAAAATGGACTGGTTCGAAATTGGAAAAGGAGTACATCAAGGCTCTGTATTGTCACTCTGCTTATTTAACTTATATGCAAAATGCCTGGCTGAATGAAGCACAAGCTGGAATCAAGAGTACCAGGAGAAATATCAACAACCTCAGATATGTAGATGATACTACCCTAATGGCAGAAAGTGAAGAGGAACTAACGAGTCTCTTGATGAAGGTGAAAGACAAGAGTGAAAAAGCTGGTTTAAAACTGAACACTCAAAAACCTAAGATCATGGCATCCAGTCACATCACCTCATGGCTAATAGATGGGGGAAAAGTGGAAACAGTGGCAGATTTTATTTTCTTGGGCTCCAAAATCACTGTAGCCATGAAATTAAAAGATGCTTGCTCCTTGGAAAAAAAGCTATAACAAACCTAGACAGCTTATTAAAAAGCAGAGACATCACTTTGCCACCAAAGGTCTGTATAGTCAAAGCTATGATTTTTCCACTAGTCATGTACAGAAGTGAGAGTTGGACCATAAAGAAGGCTGAGTGCCTAAGAATTGATGCTTTCAAACTGTAGTTAAGAAGACTCTTGAGAGTCCCTTGGACAGCAAGATCAAACCAGTCAATCCTGAAGGAAATAAACCCTGAATATTCATAAGGACTGATGCTGAAGCTCCAATACTTTGGCCACCTGATGCAAAGACCTGACTCACTGGAAAAGACTCTGATACTGGGAAAGATTGAAGGCAGGAGGAGAAGGGGATGACAGAGGATGAGATGGTTAGATAGCATCACAGACTCAATGGACGTGAATTTGAACAAACTCCAGGAAATAATGAAGGCCAGGGAAGTCTGGCCTGCTGCAGTCAATGGGTCAAAAAGAGTCAGACACAACAACTGAACAAAAAGAACAATCCCTAGTTTGACCTCAGGTCAGATACTCTCCTGACTGATAGGAAGGAGAAGCTCATGATGTAAGCTTCACATCTTCTGAAGAAGGTCGTCTTTTCCCTTCCCTTTTTCCTTTGACAATAAAACTGTAGTCTACTTAATCCTGGGGCAGAGTTCCCTCACCTGCCTACCTGCATCTCTTACAAGCATCCTATGTTAATAAATCTGCTTCTTGCCTATCACTTTGCTTCTTGCTGAATTCCTTCTGTGCTGAGAGACAAAGAACCTGAGCTTCATTAAGTCCTGAAACCAGGTGTGTGATCTTAGTTGGAAGACTGTGGGTTTTAGCTGGGTTCAAGTCCCAATCTGAGGTGAATTGTTTCATGCCCACGGCAACTTGGTATTGGAGGCACCAAGGAAAACACCAGGCACTCAAGCACTGATGGACAGTGCTGGACTCATGCCGAGAAGAAGCTGCATGATCAGCATCAGTAGTGGTCATCACTTTGCCAATAAAGGTCTGTATAGTCAAAGCTATGGTTTTTCCAGTAGTCATGTATGAATGTGAAAGTTGGACCGTGAAGAAGACTGAGCACCAAAGAATCGAGGCTTTCGAACTGCAGTGCTGGAGAAGACTCTTGAGAGTCACTTGAGTCCAAGTGAATCCTAAAAGAAATCAGTCAGTCCTAAAGAAATCAGTCCTGAACATTCATTGGAAGGACTGATGCTGAAGCTGAAGCTACAATACTTTGGTCACCTGATGTGAAGAGATGGCTCACTGGAAAAGACCTTGATGCTGGGAAAGGCTGGAGGAGAAGGGGACGACAGAGGACAAGATGGTTGGATGGCATCTTGAACATGAATTTGAGCAAACTTCAGGAGATAGTGGAGGACAGAGGAGCCTGACATGCTGCAGTCCATAGGATCACAAAGAGTCGGACACAACTGGGTGACTGAACAACAAGTGGTGTGTGTCCCCTGGGACCAGCAGGTCTCTCCCGGCAGCTGATGGGCAGTTTGCTTGCTGGGCCCTCTCATGTCACAGTGGAAGCACCTTATCCCTTCTTGAAGGACAGATAAAGCAGTGGGGTTGGCGGGGTGCCATATGACAGGCATGTTTAAATGGAACAAAAGAGCACACACTGGCCTGAAAGAGGGTAAGATATTCCCACGCCAGGTGATGAGCTTGGCAAGGCCGCATGGGCTCTCCATCTCTCAGTGAGGAACTGTCCCAGGCCAAGCAGGATGGACAGGCCACACCGCAGAGATTACCTCTCCCAACCTGGAAGCTCTGGGGTCTGTTCTGAAGGCAGAGCAGCAGGTTTCACTCTTGGACTGGATACAGGAAAGAAAGAGAAAAGAGGATATCAACATGGCAAAGTCTGGGGTTCAATCAGCTGGAGCTACCACTCATCAGGAGGAGGCAAGGAGGCCAGGTTCAGGGCAACGATGCCTAAAACTTGGCCCCTGTTGCACCAGGGCTGAACTGAATCTCAGAGTTTTGGGTGAAGTAGAAAAGAATAGGTTTATTGCTTTGCCAGTCGAAGGGGGACATAGTTTTATGGGCAGGAGTCTTCTATATCCTCCTTTGCCTGCAAGGCAATAAAGCTGTTCTCTTCTATTTAACCCAAACCTCTCTCTCCGAGATTCGAGTAGGCCCTGGTGCCCAGAGGCCGAGTTTTCGGCATCAACAAGGCCACGAGCTCAGTCTCCAATGGGTCACGCTTGAGGTAATGGGGCTTTCTAGCCAAACATTCTCACCACTGTGATCTTTCTTTCTTTCTTTTTTTTTTAATTTGAGCAACTTGCAGCTCGTGTGATCTTAGTTCCCCAACTAGGGGTCGAACCACAGGCCCACAAGCAGTGAAAGTGCTGAGTCTTAACCACTGGATCCCACCCTCTCCCCGCCCAGGGAATTCCCACTTATTCTTTTTAAAAAGCCAGTTTCTGTAGGGATTTGGAAAGAGACTATATATTTTTAACGTATTTATTTTTGACTGCACTGGGTCTTGCTGCACATGGGCTTTATCTAGTTGCAGGGAGCTGGGGCTACTCTTCATTGCACTGTGCAGGCTTCTCATTGCGTTGGCTTCTTTTGTTGCTGAGCACCGACTCTAGGGCGCAGGCTCTGTAGTTGTGGCACACAGGCTTAGATGTCCCACAGTGTGGGGCCCTAAATGGGAAACCTTAAAAAGAAGGGCTAGCTTTGCGATTTAGAGCTAAGATGGCGCCTAGCGGAAGAGATGAGGGCGTGGCTTAAGTTGTTTGTCAAAATTTTTGATTGGCTCTCTTGATTTCTATGCACATGGACAACGCGTGATCACCATAGACCCCTGTCATGATGTAAGCACATGGTAATCTGACCTTTAACTTGATTGGTAGAACTATGGAAAGTCCCTCGCAAAACCCCCCCTGCTTGCCTATATAAATCAAGAGCTTACGACAACAAAGCAGAACTGCTTAGACAGAACCCCTGTTGCCTCTGATTGTCTCTCGCTCACTGAGGGGCTGGGTTGGCAGACAGCAGGCTCACTTTTCCTCAGGACCTCTCAGCTCTGCTGAGGGAAGTTCCACTGCCTCTCTCTTTCTGCGGAGCACCCCCCACACCACAGCATGTGGGATTTTCTTGAACCAGAGACCAAACCCACGTGCCCTGCTTTGGCAGGCGGATTCTTAACCACAAGACCACCGGCGAAGCCTGAGTGGCGATATTTTAATCTATAGTGTTATCTGACATTCTAGAAACTCAACCACAGGGAGCAAATTCCTCTTGCCTTTGGTTCCCTGCTGGCGAGAGCTAGAGTTACCTATCTTGTCTACAAATCTTCTATTTCTTGTCTTCACAAAACTGAGCCCTCCAGATTTAGGAATCAGAGAAACTTCCCTGGGAGGGCCGGTGTCTTTTCTTATTGTCGAAACTGGACCAGAGCAGGAAACACCATCCCTCCTTTGCATCAGGCCCATCAACCGATAAGGGTTTAACAGATAAGGGCTTGTTTATACAGATTTCTTGATCAGAAATCCCCTGTCTCTGGTGATAAATGTCTTCTTTTCTCCGGAAACAGCAAGGGTACCTTGCATGCGGGTGTCTCATGACCTGTTTCAGGAAAGAAGAGCAGGAGAGTTGGGGAAAGGTCAGAGGGACTTTCCTTCTGCTGTTTTCTCAAAAACTCCTGTAGCTTAAAATCCCCTTGAAATTAAAAGACGCTTGCTCCTTAGAAGGAAAACTACAACAAACCTAGACAGCATATTAAAAAGCAGAGACATCACTTTGCTGACAAAGGTCCGTCTAGTCAAAGCTATGGTTTTTCCAGCAGTCATGTACAGATGTGAGAGTTGGACCATAAAGAAGGCTGAGCATCAAAGAATTGATGCTTTCTAATTGTGGTGCTGGAGAAGACTCTTGAGGGTCTCTTGGACAGCAAGGAGATCAAACCAGTCAATCCTAAAGGAAATCAACCCTGAATATTTACTGGAAGGACTGATGCTGAAGCTAAAGCTCCAATACTTTGGCCTCCTGATGGGAAAAGCTGACTACTGGAAAAGACCTGATGCTGGAAAAGATTGAAGGCAAAAGGAGAAGGGGGCAACAGAGGATGAGATAGTTAGATAGCATCATTGACTCAGTGGACATGAATCTGAGCAAACTCTAGAAGACAGTGAGAGACAGGAGCCTAGAGTGCTGCAGTCCATGGGGTTGCAGACCCAGTGACTGAACAACAACAAAGCTTAAAATATTCTATCTGCCAAGGTGCCATATTTGGGGATAGCATGTCCTGAACCCCATCACCAGTCTGACCACCCATTTATCTATCCATTTATTATTAATTCCATAAACACTTATTGAATGCATTCTACAAATTTTCAAAAAATTGAAAAAACTGTCAGGAAACAGATCAAAAGGTTTTATAAAACATTACTGTTGTTCAGTCACCCAGTGGTGTCCAACTCTTTGCAACCCCATGGACTGCAGCACATCAGGCCTCCTTGTCCCTCACCATCTCTTGGAGATTGCCTAAGTTCATGTTCCTTGTATTGCTAATGCTGTCTGGCCATCTCACCCTCTGATGCCCTCTTCTCCTTCTGCCCTCAATCTTTTCCAGTATCAGGGACTCTTCCAGTGAGTCATCTGTGTGCTTCAGATGACCAAAATACTGGAGCTTCAGCTTCAGCATCAGTCCTTCCAGTGAATACTCAGGGTTGATCTCCCTTCAGATGACTGGTTTGATCTCCTTGCTGTTGAAGGGACTTTCAGGAGTCTTCAGCACCACAGTTCAAAGGCGTCAACTCTTTGGCATTCTGCCTTCTTTACGGTCCAGCTCTCACAACCGTATGTGACCACTGGGAAGACCATAGCCTTGACTATATGGACCTTTGTCCAGCAGAGTAATGTCTCTGCTTTTCAACACACTGTCTAGGTTTGTCATCACTTTCCTGCCAAGAAGCAATCATCTGCTGATTTCATGGCTGCAGTCATCATCCACAGTGATTTTGGAGCCCAAGAAGAGGCGCCTATCTTGATTCTGGCTTGTAACTCATCCAGCCGGGTATTTCTCATGATGTGCTCAGCGTATAGGTTAAACAAACAGGATGACAGCAGACAACCCTCTCATATTCCTTTCTCGATCTTGAATCAATCAGTTGTTCCATACAGGGTTCTAAGTGTTGCTTCTTGACCTGCATACAGGTTTCTCAGGAGAAAGGTAAGATGGTCTGGTATTCCCATCTCCAAGAGCTTTCCAAAGTTTGTCATGGTCCACATAGTCAAAGGCTTTAGTGTAGTCAGTGAGACAGAGATAGATGTTTTTCTGAAATTCCCTTGCTTTCTCTATAATCCAGTGAATGTTAGCAATTTGACCTCTAGTTCCTCTTCCTTTTCTAAACCAGCTTGGACATTTGGAAGTTCTTGGTTTGCATAATGCTGAAGCCTAGAGTGCAAGATTTTCAGCATAACCTTACTAGCATGGGAGATGAGTGCAACTGTCAAATGGTTAGCACATTCTTTGATACTACCCTTTTTGGGAATTAGGATGAGGACTGACCTTTTCCAGTCCTGTGGTCACTGCTGCGTCTTCCAGATTTCCTGACATAGTGAATGCAAAACCTTGATGGCATCCTCCTTTAGGGATTTGAATAGTTCTGCTGGAATTTTCATCGAATCCACTAGCTTTATTAACAGCAATGCTTCTTAAGGCCCACTTGACTTCTCACTCCAGAATGTCTGGCTCTGGGTGACTAAAATATTATATCAGAGATCTAAACTCAGAATCATAGATTTGAACTTGAAGAGAGCTTACAGCTCCCCTAACCAATTTGAAAGTCTCTTTTATTTCAAATGCTTTGTTCAAAAGAAATCTTATCTAGTATATGGAATGGAGCTAGTCTGACAAAGCACATCCCAAGCTCCCATCACCAGTGCCACACTAAGGTAGGGCCTCTGAGCACAATATGAAAACTGGTCCCCTGATCCTCCTTGTTCCACAACTGGGGACACAGCCCAGGAAGAGGAGACTCAGACAAGAGCACATGGAACGTTCTTGATTTTAGAGCCAGATTGTGACTGTGCAAAATGGGATGTCAGGTAGAATTTCATAGGAAAGAAATAGGGGATTTCTCTGGTGGCTTAAATGATAAAGAATCTGCTGCAGTGAGGGAGACCTGGGGTCTATCCCTGGGTCAGGAAGATACCCTAGAGAAGGGAATGGCCACCCAATTCAGTATTCTTGCCTAGAGAATTCCATGGACAGAGGAGCCTGGCAGGCTACAGTCCATAGAGTCTGCATGGAGTTGCTTGGACATGACTGAGCAGCTAACACTTTCACTGATGGTCCAGTGTTTAAGACTCTGGGCTCCCAATTCAGGGGGCGTGTTTTCAATCCCTGAGGAACTAAGATCTCGAATGACATGCTGCATGCCATGGCCAAATAAAAAACTGGAAAGAGATATAACTTCTATCTATGAAAAACAAAGTGACTGAAGTTAAAAATTCAGTGGGTAGGTTAATTCATAGAGGAGATTCACCAGAGGAAAGAATCAGTAGCCTTGAAGATTAGAGGTGAAGGATGCAGCAAAAACAGGCAGAAAACAGGAGAAGTTAAACAAAGGACAGAGTCAGAAGGTCCAATAAAAATATCATCAGAGTTTCTGAGGGAGACAGTATGAGAGAGAGGTAACATCCAAAGAAACAATAGTGGGGAGTTTTCCAAAATGGAAAGACACCAAACCCAAGATCCAGGGAGCCAAACAATCTCCAAACAGAATTAATATGAGGAAATCCATGTTTATCAACATAATGGAACTTTGCTCACTCACTGATGTATCTTCAGCACCAAGAATAGTGCTGGCTTCCAGTAAGTCCTTTATGAAAGTTATGGAATGGGGGCTTCACTGGTGGTCCAGTGGTTAAGAATCTATCTTGCAATGCAAGGACACCAGTTTGATCCCTGGTCTGGGAACATCCCACATGCTGCCAGGGCAACTATGCTCATGTACCACAACTACTAAGCTGGTGCCCTAGAGTCCATGTGCTGCAACAAGAGAGTAGCTCTGCTCACTGCAACTAGAGAAAGCCTGTGCGCAGCAACAAAGACCCAGTGCAGCCAGTTAAAATAAAGTTATGGAATGAATGGATGAATGAAAACAGCAGAACATCAAGGACAAACATTAAGATGCCAAAAGCAGTTAGATACATATTGTCCTAAAAAGGAATGACAATTGTCAACTGAAAAAAAACACACAGACTAAAGGTGGAAAATTATGTTTTATTTGGTGGACAAAACTGAGGACTTAAGCCAGGGACACAGCCTCTCAGAAAGCTCTGGGAAACGGCTCCAAAAAGGTAAGTAAGGGGGAAGCCAAGGTATATAGGAGTTTTTGCAACAAAGACCAGCTAATCGGAACATCAAAAGGTTACTGTTAATTAAAGAAAACCAGACATTTCAGGTAGATGCATGTAGCAATTTTCTAGGTATGCGAAGACGCAAAAGTCTGGGCTCCTTGACGTCATTCCTTTGATATGCATCTCAGTTACCTGGGGCCAGTATCCTGTGCTTTCTCATTCTGAGTGTCCTCAGGGAGCACCTCATGGGCCCCTGTTATGCGGTGGCTTGACAACCGCAGCATCCTTTGTTTACTGATATGGCAGCAACATTTTTCTTTCATAAAATTATACTGTCAGCTGATGTCTAGTGAGGTATCTGTCAGGATGAAATACATATTCAGAGGAACACCAGTGGAGATTATCACCAATAGACATTCCCTACAGAGGTGTCTCAGAGAAGGCAATGGCACCCCACTCCAGTACTCTTGCCTGGAAAATCCCATGGAGGGAGGAGCCTGGTAGACTGGGTCCATGGGGTCGCTAAGAGTCGGACACGACTAAGCGACTTCACTTTCACTTTTCACTTTCATGCATTGGAGAAGGAAATGGCAACCCACTCCAGTGTTCTTGCCTGGAGAATCCCAGGGACGGTGGAGCCTGGTGGGCTGCTGTCTATGGGGTCGCACAGAGTTGGACACGACTGAAGCGACTTAGCAGCAGCAACAGCAACAGAGGGGTCTGAAGAACCTTTTTGTGGAAGAAGGAAATTTTTCCATAAGGAAGATCTGACGCCCATGAAGGAAATAGTAACAGTGAACATGTGGCTTAGTGCTCAGGACAGTAATACTATATGTCAGGAGGAGCGGAGCAGGCACAGTGCCACCAAGTCCATTTGGGGTCTGAAGGGAAGGTAGATACTGGATTACCTTCAGACGTTGTTAAATAAATACACATATTAAAAGGTTTTGGAGGACCACTGAAAGAAAAAAAATAAAATGTGTAATTTCCAAAACAGTGGTGGGGAAAAATATGAGGAAAAAGGAAACCTTGATTGATTATAAAGAAGACAAGAAAGGAAGATCCTCTGGTGGTCCAGTGGCTAAGATTCCTTGCTCCCACTGCAGGGGGCCAGATTCGAACCCTAGTCAGGGAACTAGGGGCCATGTTCTGGAACTAAGAGTTCAAATGCCGCAGCCAAAGATCCTGCATACCTCAAGGAAGATGGAAGATCCCACGTGCGGCAACCAAGACCCAGCACAGCCAAATAAATAAATAAAAATTTAAAAATAAATTAAAAAGACAAGAAAGGAGGAAAAAAACCATGAAATGTGACCATTAGCAAGCATCAAATAACATGGTTTATATATATATATAGTCATACATTTGTAAACGACTTTTTCAAAAATTCCAGCCAGATTGTGTTTTAAGAACCATGACTAAAATATATAGACACAGGAAGCCTGAAAGTAAATGGATGAAAAAGTTAAACCAGGCAAAGAAGGACCAAAATAGAGCTGGTAAATATAATTACCAGACTGATTTGACTTTAAAACAAAAAGTATTACTAGAGATAAAAGAGGACTTGAAATAATAACCACACCCTCCAAGAACTGCTTTAATTTAAAGGCTCTTTAGAGTACATCACGAGAAACCCTGGGCTGGAAGAAGCACAAGCTGGAATCAAGATTGCCGGGAGAAATATCAACAACCTCAGATATGCAGATGACATCACCGTTATGGCAGAAAGTGAAGAGGAACTAAAGAGCCTCTTGATGAAAGTGAAAGAGGAGAGTGAAAAAGTTGGCTTAAAGCTCAACATTCAGAAAACGAAGATCATGGCATCTGGTCCCATCACTTCATGGCAAATAGATGGGGAAAACAGTGTAAACAGTGTCAGACTTTATTTTGGGGGGCTCCAAAATCACTGCAGATGGTGATTGCAGCCATGACCAACCTAGATAGCATATTCAAAAGCAGAGACATTACTTTACCAACAAAGGTCCGTCTAGTCAAGGCTATGGTTTTTCCAGTGGTCATGTATGGATGTGAGAGTTGGACTGTGAAGAAAGCTGAGCGCCAAAGACTTGATGCTTTTGAACTGTGGTGTTGGAGAAGACTCTTGAAAGTCCCTTGGACTGTGAGGAGATCCAACCAGTTCATTCTAAAGGAAATCAGTCCTGGGTGTTCATTGGAAGGACTGATGCTAAAGCTGAAACTCCAGTACTTTGGCCACCTCATACGAAGAGTTGACTCATTGGAAAAGACTCTGATGCTGGGAGGGATTGGGGGCAGGAAGAGAAGGGGATGACAGAGGATGAGATGGCTGGATGGCATCATCGACTCGATGTACATGAGTTTGAGTGAACTCCAGGAGTTGGTGATGGACAGGGAGGCCTGGCCTGGTGTTCATGGGGTCGCAAAGAGTTGGACACGACTGAGCGACTGAACTGAACTGAAAGGCTCTTTGGCATCACCTTGCCAAACAGCTAACTCTCATATCAAACCCATGAAACAGTCCAGTAAGTCTCATCACTCCTCTTTTACAGATGAGGAAGGAGCCTGCGATTCAGAGAAGTTAGAGACTTGCCTAAGGTCAGACAGCAATCAATACTGATCACAAGTCTTCTGACTCCAGGCTCCGTGCTCTCCATATTTAGAAAGGAGAAAATGGGAAACAGCAGGGCAGGGCTGGGTGAGGAACAGCACATAGGCAAAGAGGCTTGGCAGGGAGAAAATGCCTGGAAAAAGGACTGTGCCGACACACCGTGGAGGGGAGTGGGTAGAGTGGATTCCAGCCAGTTTTGAAGGGACCCAAAGCTTTGTGCAAGAAGTTTGCACAAGCCCACCTACCTTGCGAGTACTCTAGCGTGGAGGACTATCCCTTCCAGCGCCCTCGAGCTCGCGCACGCGCAGACACCGGCCATCGGGCTCAGAACTCCCACGCAGGCGCCGCGTGCACCCTCCGCAGGCAACAGCTGAACGCTGGGCAGGCGCGCTCTCTGAAGTCTCCCAACACATAGCCGACTTACTTGGGTCGTTAGCCGTCCGGCCTGAGACCCCCTTCCGTGAAGGTGGACGGAAGGTGAAGGTGGACCAGAGAAAGACAGACACGCGGGAGGGCAGGTCCAGGAAGGCAGGAAAACAGTTCTGGTGGGAAGAGAAGAGATGCTCTGATCACCTTAACCGGCCAAAGATGGAGTGCCTGCGGGGCAGGGGGCAGACAGGGTGGGGTGTGAGGAGAAGGTAGATGGGCAGGTGAGTCCAGGCTCGGGACCAGGGGAGTTGGAGGTAGGAGAGGATATTGTGAATTGAGCTGTCTCGACTCTCCTTTGAAAAGAGGTAGAGGTCCAAGTGGTCCTGGTTAGGAGCATGCACTGTGGGGTTGGACCCCAGGCATAGCGCTTCTGCAGCTGCTGATCTACTTTAACCTTTAGGCTGGGCAGGAACTACTTCTTAGGGCTACAGAGAAGATTAAATGACAGGAAGCATCCTAAAGGCTGCATGATGCTGAGTACCAGCCGGTCACTCCTTTAACACAATGTACAGGCCCCTGCTACGTGCCAGATACTGTTTATTCTATGTGCTGTGAATACAGCAGGAGAAGAGACAGTGGCTTCAGTCCGCTGAAGGGAGAAGAGCAATTTTTTTCAGTCTGTTAGGCGGGGAAAAGTCATGGAGAAAAATCAGGCAGAGTGAAAAGAGGGAGTAGGGAGGGTAGTGTGGAAAGGGCTGGGGGAATGGTCAGGGAAGGGCTCCCTGTGAAGTCTGAGCAGGATTTGAAAGAATGAGGGAGCGTGGGAGGGAGAGAGAGAGTTCTGAGCAGAAGGGACAGCAAGTGCAAAGGCCCTGAGGTGGGAACATGCACAGCATCTTGGAAGAACATGGAGGAAGCTGATGTGTTCAGAGCAGAGAGAACAAGGGCAGGGACAGGTGAGGGGAGGTGGGGTAAGCTAAGGGTGGGGAGCAGATAGCATAGGGCAGGGGTCAGAGAGTAAACATATGCAGCCATAGACAAGCATGACCAAAGAGTGGGACTATGTTCCATCGTCACTTTGTACATAAAATAAAGGTCCCCGAGGTAGGGCTTCGAAGCCTTGGTTGAGGACTGAGTGGGTGGGGGAAACTTTGGCAGTCTTGGAGTTGAGTCAGGGCACACTTGGATCTCAGTATTCACAGGTCTCACTCTGCTCTCCATGGGAAGGAGGCTCTTGGGTGTGGGGACAAGGGCAGAAGTGAGGAGACCAGTTAGGAAGCAAGAAGAGAGGGTGACTCGACCCAGGGAGGTGAGGATGGAGGCGGGGAGCAGCGGCAGATTCTGGGTGTCTTTGGAAGGTAGGACAGATGGGGTTAGCTGATGGATTGCATGTGAGATGAGGGAGTGAGGAGTCAGGATGTCCCGATGGAGCCGTCCTTCTGGAAGAAGAGCAGGATGGGAGTCTGGGTGAGAGATGTCCGAGGCTGAGGTCGCCTGGGGTGTGAGCATCAGGGGAGTGGGGGTAGGGGCTGGGATTGAACATGGAGACGAGGAGGAACCAGCAGAAGAGACTGGAAAACAGGCAGGAGGGAGGGAGGAAAACTGAGAGGGGCAACCTGGAGTCAGGGAGACAGGGACTCTGAGGAGACTAAGTAATCAGTGTCCTGCCCCCAGAAATCAGAGGGCTGGGCATTCCCTGGTGGTCTGGTGGCTAGAACTCCACACTTTCACTGGGTTTGATGAGCCTTGAAAGGAAAGCTATGACAAACCTAGACAGTGTATTAAAAAGCAGAGACATTACTTTGTTGACAAAGGTCCATATAGTTAAAGCAATGGTTTTTTCAGAGTCATGTAAAGATTTGAGAGTTGGGCAATAAAAAAGGCAGAGCACCGAAGAATTGATGCCTTTGAACTGTGGTGTTAGAGAAGACTCCTGAGATTCCCTTGGATAGCAAGGAGATCCAACCAGTCCATCCTAAAGGAAATCAGTCCTGAATATTCACTGGAAGGACTGATGCTGAAGCTGAAACTCCAATACTTTGGCCACCTGATGCGAAGAACTGACTCATTGGAAAAGACCCTGATGCTGGGAAAGATTGAAGGCAGGAGGAGAAGGGGATGACAGAGGATGAGATGGCATCACTGACTCGATAGACATGAGTTTGAGCAAGCTCTGGGAGTTGGTGATGGACAGGGAAGCCTGGCATGCTGAGGTCCATGGGGTTGCAAAGAGCCAGGCATTACTTAGCGACTAAACAACAACAGGGAGCTAAGATCCTGCAAGCTGGGGGCTGAGAACTGGCCAGGGGTGTAGCATCTCAGAGGTCACCTAGAGGAAAGGATCTTTGGGGTGTGGGGAGCCTGAATGCAGTGAGGTCAGCAGAGGTGAAGGTGGGGAAGGAATTGGGATTTGGGAGTGATGAGAAGGGAAAACATGGCCTGGATCCTTCCTGGAGGCTCAAAAGGAGAATTTTGTTGTTGTTTGGTGTTTTTATTTTCAAAGATGGAAAAAAATAACCACCATTTAAGTGCTGATGGGAATGAATCAGTCCAAAAAAGGAAAGTGTTGATGGTGGGGGAAGTGACTTAAGGAGTGGGGACAAGGCCCTGACACACCATAGCCTGTGTCCTGCCCCCCAGCTCTGTGTCCTAGTGGGGGTGGGGGGCTGAATCAGCTGTGGGGCTATGGGGATCAAAGGTGCTCTTTCTGAGTCACAGAATGGGACCTCAGAGGCTGGTGGTGGCCCCAAGTGCTGGCTTTGGGCAGGGCAGACAGGATGGCCTCCAGAGCACAGAGGAGGGTCAGGCTGGGAGTGGGACCACACAGGATGGCAGAGGGGCTGGGAGAGACTATGGATACAAAGGTGACAAGTGGGGACACTTAACAGCATTTCTCTTTATATATATTTCTTTACTTTTGTTTATATATTAGTTGGCAGTACTGTGTCTTAGTTGCAGCACACGGGATCTTTAATTGCAGCTTTTGTTATTGTTCAGCCACTAAGTCATGCCTGTCGCTTTGTGACCCCATGGATTGCATCATGCCAGGTTCCTCTGTCCTCCACTATCCCCTGGAGTTCACTCAAAATTCATGTCCATTGAGTCAGTGATGCCATCCAATCATCCTCTACTCATCCTCACTCAATCCAACCTCTCATTCTCCTTTGCCTTCAGTCTTTCTCAGCATCGGGACCTTCAGGTGGGATCTAGTTCCCTGACCAGGGATGGAACCCAGGCCCCCTGCACTGGGAGCATGGAGCCTTAGCCTCTGGACTGCTAGGAAGTGCCAGCATTTCTCTTCTGATGTCCCTATTTGATGGGTAAAATAGGAACAAGTTCTGCTGTAGGGGGTGAGCGGAGAAGAGATGGCAGAGGCTTGAAGACAGCAGAGAAAGTGTGAGTTAGCATCTGGGAGGGCTGGGACGAGGGGACTAGAGTCTGATTCTCCAGCAGCGTTGGGGGCCCCGCTTGAGACTGAGGTGGTACTTTCTGAGTGAGGCCACCAGTGCAGTTGTAGAGTTTCCTTTAGTCACTTTAACCTGTGTTGTCATTTTTCTGAGTGAGTGGCAGAGAGGAGGAGCTGGGAGTGCACAGAGGGGATGGTTAGAACACTGGATGGTTAAGCTGCAGGAGGCAGGAGAGAGACATCAAGGATCAAAGGACAGAGGGTGATGAGAAGGGAGGACTAGGTCTCATGCAAGGTCCAGAGGAGGGAGCTGGAAAGATGGGTGTGGGCTCTGAAACAGAAATTAGGGAGGGGTGCAGTTACTGAGGATGACAAAGTCTGGGGGGACCCTGGGCACCAGTGGCTGAGGTTGGTTGAAGGACAAGATAGTGGGAGGCAAGAAGATCAAGGACTCACAGACCAGGAGTTAGAGGGATCATCCATGTGGAGGGTAAAACCACCCAGAACTTAGGTGTGTGCTGGACAAAGTGACAGTGAGCTGAAGCTGACATCTTCAAAAAATAAATAATCAGGACTTCCTTGCTGGCTCACCTGGAGCTTAGAAGCAGAGCATTCTAGAGAAGAGAGGGAGAATGATTGGAAAGTGGCCACAGGAATCAAAGAAGGGCACCTCATCCTGCCTAGAGGTCTGAAAGAAAGAGCCCCTACCTGACAGGGCTGCTGGGGAAACGCAGTCCACAGGAATCTGTTATCAGTGTTAGAAGGAGTGGGTGCCGGAAGACATGAGAAAATGACAAGGGAATAGGGTGGTAGGGGGCTGGGGAGAGGAGACCCAAAGGGGCCCTGAACAGAACAGCCAGGCTGGACCTCAGGGCAGCCAGGGATGGGATTGGGGACCAGGGATGGGCATGGCTGGGTAGGAGCTGGACACCCTGTCCTTACCCCTCAGAGCCCCTCTAATCAAATAGGACAGCCAGCTGTGGTGTGGAACAAGATCACAGCCCCTCGCCCCCAGCTCTGCCCTGGAGCACATGGAGCTGAGACCTGATGCCAGCCACAAGGAGAATGTGCCTCCCAGGCCGGCAACCTCCCTGAGGCCAGGCAAGAGGTTCAATGGGTCTGGATCAGAGGTGGCAAGAGCAGGGCCCCCTTGGGTAACAGCCCAGAGCCCCTTTCGCAGACAGGCCAGCCCAGGGCCTTGTTAATTCCTGAGATTAGCTGTTTGAGGCCAACTGGACCAGGACAAAGTCTTCCAGCCCAGGCTCCAAGGGAGGATCAGGAAGTCAGGACGTGAGATGAAAAAGGGGGAAACAGGAGCCCCAGAGCTAGGTCTTTGCAGTGGTGGCTGAGGAACCCCCCTGCTCAGGTGCCTGTGGCTTCCAGGCCACAGAGCTGTGCAGCCAAGAGTGAGAGCAACCCAAGAACCAGTGCAGATTCCAATTCACACGCCAGGTTCTCTGTGTTCTAGCTGTGTGACCATAGGCCAAGATACTTAACCTCTCTGAACTTTAGTTCCTGTCTGCGAACTTTCATGGCCCATTCTACCTGCCAGGCCCTCCGAGGCATCTCACCAGCACCCAAGAGGCTGGGTGGAAGGGAGGCGGGCTGGGGAGACTGGTGGCGGTGGAGCGGGGTTGGGGGGTGGTGGCTGTGAGGGGGAGAGCTCTAAGCCCCACACCCTTGGTCCCCAGAGCAGCTCCCTTTTAACTTTAATGTGTTGGGTCTTGCTTTGACTCCAGCTGTGAGCCACCCCTCACCTAGCACCTCTGTTCAAGCTGGACACCAGGGAGTCGTCCTTGATGCTTCTTTCCCCTTCACCCTCTTTCACGCCTTCACCTTCTCAGCAGATCTGATCTGCCTTCTCTCCAACCTCCTACTGCCCCCATCTCAGCCCCATCACCTCTCACCTGGGAACCCCCTCAGCAGCCTCCCTACTCTCTCCCTGCTTCCCGCTGCCCTCCTTCCGAGCCCCTGCCCCATCCCCACTCTGAGTCCCTGCACTGATGCCAGGGGTGCATCCTGGCATCCATCAGTCCACCGCTTTTGGGATGCATCCATCGGTCCACCTGGGACAATAGGTGACACAGACCTCTGGACTCTGGGCTCCCTCCCCTGTCCCTCCCGAGCACTGACCACAGAGTCCTCCCCCAGTGCATAACTGTCTGTCCTTTCTTTAGAGCCACGGAGACTCCGGAAGAGCCTGGGTGTTGGCCTGGCCAGTAGACATGGCCAGTGGGTGCCCGTGGGCCCGGCTGAGAGGGGAGGGCCTGCTGCCACGCCGTGCCTGGGGACAGTGCTGCACCAGGAGCCTTGCCGAGTCCAGAGCAACCTGGCCAGCCCCAGCCCCAGCCCCAGCCTGGGCCTCATCCTGAGGGACACGACCAGCCGTCTGACCAACTCAAGCTTCCAGCAGCAGGTCAACCTGAAGCCCTTGGTTGGGAGACCCCAAGACTTTGCAATCCAGCAAAGTAACTTGTGCGCCAGGGAGACCCACACAGCTGAGTGTGGACGTCTCACCAGCCCCCAGCTCTGGTCAGAGCCTCAGAAGAGATTCTGGCCCCACCTGGTGCCCCAGGGAAGCCCCCTATCCCGAGGGCCACTGGCTCACCCGTCCTCCAGTCTGAGGCGGTCCTGGCTGCTGGCCACAGCTCCCTCTTGCCCAGACATCAGGCTTACTACACGGCTGGCCCCCCTTAAAGGGCCCGCATGGCCAGACCCTGGATCCCAGTGTGGCCTGGGGGGCTGGGCCTCCAGGCTCGCGGGGGAGCCCCTGACCCTGAAAGACCTGGCTGTCCCTGCCCAGAGCCCGCCTCAGGCCCCATCCCAAGCTGCCATTCACCAGCTGCTGGTCTGTGTGCAACGCCTGGAGTGTGAGGCAGTGCGGCTCAGGTGCCAGGCGTCCCGGGAACCCCCAGGCCCTGTGCTGCAGGAGCCCTGGACCAGAGCTGGCCAGACACTCCCTGTCTGCTCCCAGCCCAGCCAGCCTGTTCTTGATTCCTGGGATGAGAGGAGGAGACACTCCCGAGGCCTCAGGGGAACTCCCGGTTTCCCAGCGACACAGGGGGCCCAGGAGGGTCTCTCAGACTCTCAGGCAAGCAGCAAGCGTGCATCACTGAGGACCACTCTGCAGATGCTGCCTGGGGATGCCCGTGACCCTGAGCAGGTGGTCCTTTCTGCCTGCCCACTAAGGCAAGGAGAGCAGTGCTCGCCGGGGACTACACACGGCTGGGGGCAGAGGGGGAACCCCCTGCTCCCTCCAGAGGCGGACAGCAGGGAGGCCAGATTCTGCTCTCCAACCTCATCCAGTTCAGCCCGGGACACCCTTCCTGGGCGGGAAGGAGGGAACAGGGCCCCAAGGGAGCGGATCAGCAGGGAGAAAGAAAGGCCAGCTTCCGGGCTGCCAGACAGAGCCTCCGCGAGGAGTGCCCTGCAGGTAGGGGCCAGAGGAGTCTGGGAGTTAGGGGACCCTGGGTTGGGGGCTGCCCTCCCTTCCAGGAATTCTCAGTCCAAGCTGGCTGTCACTACCCTGTCACCCTCCCTCCAAAGGGAGGCCTTGGGGAGGCAGGTTTAGCAGGGGGTATCTAGTCCTGCTCGCTTCTCGGCCTGAGAGTGTGTTGTGTTCTTTTATTTTCCAAGAACAAAGCCAGAAACACTGTGAACCTGGAGCCTGAGTTCGGCCGGTGAGGATATGTGCTGTGGCGTGGGGACCGAGGCCACGCTCTGAGAACAGCTCCTGTCCCACTTGCCTGCAGATTCGGGCCTGATGGCGATAAGGCCCGGCTGGCAAATCCTTGCAGAATTTAAGGGGGAGGGAACCTCCCAGGCCCCTAAGGACAGGAATGTGGGGGCTGCTGCTTCCTGGGATCTGAAACTTGTTAGGCTGCCCTGCACTCTTGGCAGTCAAACAGGGCATTCCCCTGCCTCCAGGAGCCCTTTTTTATGGAATTTCCAAGGCTAGCCCTCTGCAGAGGAAAGGCCTCCCGGTATCCAGCTAGCCCTCCTGCCTCAGGGTGGAGCATCACCCTCCATGCTGGAAAGGCAATGTGGGTGGTGCTGAGCCCCCAGCTGCTCCCTGGGGCTGGGGGGCCAGGCCCACCCCTGGTCAGCCTCATCTGTCCCCAGCTGGCAGTGGCTGTCCAGATGTTTCAGAGCATGGTGGCGCTGGGCACACCGGCGGCGGGCAGTGGCAGCAGCTGTGGCGATGGGCCGGCGGCAGCTGTTACGCAGGGGTCTGCGGGCACTGCGGTGGGCACTGTGGCTCCGGGAGGCCCAGCTGGAGGTGGCGTGGGAGCGACACACTCAGACCCTGCTGGCCCGAACCTTCCAGAAGGTTAGGAACCTCTAGATTAGGGCATGGGGAGGTGATGAAACACTTGTGTGTCTGGGGAGGAGGCTTTCTTGAGGCACAGGTTGTTCCCCCTGAGTGATTAGCAGTAGAGCAGGCAGGCATCAGTCCAGACACGTGACTGAACTCTGCTCAAGTTCAAATCCTGTTTCCACCGCTTTCCTTTCCTCCACATTTTCTCACTGTGTGATCTTGGGGAAGTTACTTGACCTCTCTGTGCCTTAGTCGCTTTAGCTCTGAAATGCACTCACAATAGTACATACCTCTCAAGGTTGTTGTGAGGTTGTGCTGTGCTTATTTGCTCAGTCATGTCCGACTCTCTGCAATCCCTCTGTCCGTGGGAATTCTCCAGGCAAGAATACTGGAGTGGGTTGCCATGCCCTCCTCCAGTGGATCTTCCCATCCCAGGGATGGAACCCAGGCCTCCCGCATTGCAAGTGGATTCTTTACCAGCTGAGCTACAAGGGAAGCCCCGTTGTGAGGTTAAATTAATAAATATGAGGAACTCAGAATCCTGCTTGGCACATAGCAAGCCCTCTGCTATTTAAGTGGTTGCTTTTGTTTTTTTTCAAGTAGGGGCTTCCCTGGTGGGTCAGCAGTAAAGAATCTGCCCGCCAATGCAGGAGATGCAGTTTCGATCCCTGGGTCAGGAAGACCCCTTGGAGAAAGAAATGGCAGCCCACTCCAATATTTTTGCCTGAGAAATCCTATGGACAGAGAAGCCTGGTGGGCTATAGTCCATGCTGTAGAAAGAGTTGGACACAACTTAGCGATTAAACAACAATTTTTTACTAGAGGTTTGCTAGCCAGGACTGGGAGGGCATTTCGGTATTTGTCCCTCCTTAGGAAAAGTGTTTTGAGAGGGTCTAGCTCCAGGTTTTGTCTCCCAAGGAAAACCTTGCCTCTTGGGCTCCATTTCTCCATCCGTCCATCCATCTATCCATTCATTCCCAAAGAGGCAGGGCCATCTAATTGGTTAAGACCAGTGTCTGACTTTGTCTCTGCCCTTTCCGCTCAGGGCATACTTGAGCCATCAGCCAATGTCCCTCTTCCCCTTCTCTCTTGACCTAGTGGAGACACTTGATTCAGCAGCACAAACAAGGGCAGCCTCATGTCCAGGCTGGGCCAAGACCCCTGTCCTCCAGGGAAGACCAGGACCAAGGACCCTCAGGAAGGAAGCCGGTGATGGATGGTGCCTGGAGAAGCAGGTAGTCTGGGACACCCCAGGTTGGTCAGTGTGACCTGGACAGTGCTTGTGGCCTTCCCTCCTTGTCCCTCACTTCCCCTCAAATGTGGTCAAGGATTTTTGCAAAAGGATGTCCATTGCGGCGTTATTTATACCTTTGAAAACTTCAAAACAGCCTAACTATCCAACATCAAGTGAGAAAATTGTAATTTAACCATGTGATAAACATTTGGCAACTGTTCAATATGATGTTTATCAAGATTTTAAAAATTCCTCCTCATTCTTTTTTTATTTTTTGTTTCCATATCTTTATTGGTGTTTTTTCCTGTTATAATAATCATAGTAGGAATGCATGCTTGATTTGAAAAAACATTCAAGATAGTTGCAAGTATTTCAGTTAATTCAAAAGTTTCATCTCCCTCCTTATGTATCTTATCCTCCTTCCTAGAAGTAGCTTTATGGGTATTTGCATATGGGTATTTTTAATGGTGGGAGAAAAAAAAGAGGATTAAAAAAACAGTGCCTAATGGGCTTCCCTGGTGGCTCAGTGGTGAAGAATCCACCTGCCAATGCAGGAGACATGGGTTCGATCCCTGATCTGGGAAGATCCCACCTGCTGCGGAACAACTAAGCCTATGTGCTACAGGTACTGAACCTCTTCTCTAGAGCCCAGGGAATCACAACTACTGAGCCCCTGTGCCACAATATTGAAGCCTGTGTGCTCTGGAGCCCATGCTCCACAACAAGAGAAGCCACTGCAATGAAAAGCCCGCTCAAATGCAACTAGAGAGTAGTTGCATTTAGTTGCAACTAGAACTTGCCAGAACTAGAAAAGAGCCCATGCACCAATGAAGACCTAGCACAGCTCCCCCCACCAAAATAGTACCTAAGAAGTTCCCCAGCAGTCCAGTGGATAGGATTCTGCGCTTAAAAAAAAAAAAAAAAAACGAACTATTTATTTTTAATTGGAGGATAGTTGCTTTACAATATTGTGTCAGCTTCTGTCCTATGTCAACATGAATCAGCCATAGGTATACATATGTCTCCTCCCTCTTGAGCCTCCCTTCCCATCCCACCCCTCTAGGTTGTCACAGAGTACCGGGTTTGAGCTCCCTGCACCATATAGCAAACTGAGACATAAGCATTACCATATGTAAAAGAGACAGCCAGTGGGAATTTGCTGCAGGACTCTGCTTTCATCCCAAGGGCCTGGGTTCAGTCCCTGGTTGGGGAGATTCCACAAACTGTGTGGCTAAAAAAAAGGAAAAATAGTACCCAAGATGGGCTTCCTTGATAGCTTAGTTGTTAAAGAATCCACCTGCAGTGCAGGAGACCCCGGTTCAATTCCTGGGTTGGGAAGATCCCCTGGAGAAGGGATAGGCTACCCACTCCAGTATTCTTGGGCTTCCCTTGTGGCTCAACTGGTAAAATCTTAATATAAAATTATATTTTATATTATAAAATATAATATAATATTTTAATATAAAATATTTAAATGTTGCATAACAATGTGAATTAGTTAACACCACTGAACTGTTCACTTAAAATGGTTATTGTGTTTAAAATATTTATTTTAAAACACTTGTGTTTAAAATATTTACTTAAAATGGTTAAGATGGTAAATTTTATGTGCATTTTAATTACCACTGTTAAAAATAAAAATAAGTAAATAAATCTCATTTCCCCCTGCCCCCCCCCACCAAATGCTAAAATGGAAATAATGGTCATTTCTGGAGCAGTGAGGTTTAAGATGGCTATTTTCAGTTCCTCAGTTTTCCATCCCAACAATGTATTGTTTTTGTTCTTTTTTCATTTTTAAAATTTTATTGATTTAGTTGAGGCTCTGCTGGGTCTTTGTTGCTGTTTGCAGGCTGTCGCTAGTTGCAGGGAGTGGGGGCTCAGGCCTCTCACTGTGGTGGCTTCTCTTGTTGTGGAGCACAGGCTCTAGGCTCATGGGCTTTAGTCGTTGTAGCTCTCGGGCTCTAGAGCACAGGTTAGTAGTCGCGTGCACAGGCTTAGTTGCTCCATGGCATGTGGGAGCTTCCCAGACCAGGGATTGAACCCATGTGCCCTGTTGGCAGGTGGATTCTTAACCACTGGACAGACCATCAGGGAAATCCCATTCTTATTTTTAAACAATTGTGTTTAAAATATTTATTTAAGTAATATTTATTTTAATGCATGTTTGTTGTAAAAAACCCAAATGGTATTAAAGAGAATACAGCAAAAGCAGAACCCTCCCCACAAATTACTCACATATCAGGAACAGAATGTACTGTCTGGAATAGAACAGGCGGGTGGCTCAGCGCACCTTTGCTCCGGCCGGCAAATGCTCCTTCAGGACTGGGGTGGATGGGTTGGGACTGGGTGCCCTCCCTAGGCTGGGGAGGACATCAGTTTCTATCTGGGCAACTTCACTCTCAGTCCAGGGAGTCTGAGAGAGGAGGCGGGAGCCCAGCCGATTCCGTTGTGTTCTGGGCCGAGGCCAGATGGAGGAGACAGGGGAGTCCCGATCCTGCAGGCTCTGCAACATCTGTCTGGTGAGATGTGGGATTCTGGGGAAAGGGGGAGATGGATCCAGGCGGGGCAGGGCCTGAGTCCCTACACTGGGCAGACAGAGCCAGGCAGGGTAGGCCCAGGCCCCCACACTGGGCAGGGCAAGGGGGCAGGGGCTCCTCAGTGAGTAAGTGAGTGCTTATTGAGTATCTACCCTGGCAACTTCCCAGACAAGATCTCATTTAAGTCTCATGGTGACCTTGGCAAGGCATTGTTCCCATTTTACAGATGGGGAACTGAGGCACAGGGAAATTAAGTGACCAGCTCAAGGACACATAGTATAAGAGGGGCACATCCCGCATTTGTGTGCCGTGGAAGATGGATACAAGCCAGACAGAAGCTTGTATGTTAGAACTGGGAAGTCCTTAGACATGACTCACTCATGGGGAAACAGAGGCCCAGAGATGGAGAGTGACTGACGGGTCCAAGGCCACTCAGCCTGGCATCCCAGGACTCAGTGGTCCCTCCTGACCCTGTTGCTCCCCTCTACTCACTCTCTCTTCCCACCTTCTTCCCTCCCTTAGTCTTCCTCTTGTGGTGCCATCAGAAGGGATGGGGCAGGCAGGAGAAGGGGGTCCAGGGAGAGGCCTCCCAGGCTACGCTGAGGACTCAGAAGATGGCAAGGCCCCCCCACGCCTGGCGCTCTCCTGCTGCAGGTGCGGCCTGGGTGGCCCTACTGGACCCTCAGCATCGGAGAACCTGGCTCTGCAGGTAGGGGGAAGAGAGAGTGGGGACCACTTTCCCTGAGGCAGAGAGGTGGGATGCAGCTGGGAGAGGCCCTTTAAGTCAATTTTTCACAAAATATATATTTATTTGGCTTCACTGGGTCTTAATCGTGGCAAGCAGGATCTTTAGTTGCAGCATGTGGGATCTAGTTCCCTAATCAAGGATCAAACCTGGGCCACTGCACGGGAGTGTGGAGTCTTAACCACTGGACCACCAGGGAAGCCCCTTAAATCAATTCTTGACTCCTGGTGTTGAGAGAACAATGAAAATAAGAAATGAATACATCCACCATTTAGTGAGACACTAAGACCTGCCAGACACCACCCAGGGGCTGGGATTTAGTTATGCATGCGTGCTCAGTTGCTGAGTCCTGTCTGACTCTTTGCGACCCCATGAACTACAGTTCATCAGGCTCCTCTGTCCATGGGATTTTCCAGGCAAGTGGAGTGGGTTGCCATTTCCTCCTCCAGAGGATCTTCCTGACTCAGGGATCAAAACACATCTCCTGTGTCTCCTGCATCGGGAGGTGGATTCTTTTTTTTTAATTTACTTACTTATTTTAATTGGAGGATAATTACTTTACAATACTGTGATGGTTTTTGCCATACATCAATATGAACCGGCCACAAGTATACATGTGTTCCCCTCATTCTACCCGCCCCCACCTCCCTCCTCACCCCATCTCTCCAGGTTGTCCCAGAGCACCGGGTTTGGGTACCCTGCTTCATGCATTGAACTTGCCCTCGTCATCTATTTTACGTATGGCAGTGTACATGTTTCAATGCTATTCTCTCATATCATTCCACCCTCGCCTTCTCCCACTGAGTCCAAAAGTCTGTTCTTTACATCTGTGTCTCCTTTGCTGCCCTGCATGTAGGATCATCAGTACTGTCTTTCTAAATTCCATAAATATGCATTAATATACAGCATTTGTCTTTCTCTTTCTGACATACTTCACTCTGTATAATAGGCTCCAGGCTCATCCACCTCATTAGAACTGACCCAAATGCATCCCTTTTTATAGCTGAGTAATATTCCATTGTGTATATGTACCATGGATTCTTTACCACTGAGCCACCTGGGAAGCCAGGGATTCAATTATAAGCAGAGCTTTAAGTCCATGGAACCCATGACTCAGTGCAGGGAGAGATAGGAAGGAAATTAACAATCACAAAGGATGCGTGTGTATGAATACCACCCAAGTTAAGTGTTGTGAAGTGAAGGAACACAGAGCTACATGAAGATTTTTTTTCCCTGTTAACTATTTTATTATGGGACATTTTTATCTTACACAAAAGTAGGAAAACAGAATAAATAGCTTCAATGTACCCATCAAGAAAATCACGTCCTGAGAAAACTTGTTTCATCTGTACCCTAGCTACTTCCCCCACAAAAACCCCAGGCATCCTATCATTTCATATGTACATATTTCTGCAGCATCTCTAAAATAGAGTCTTTTTTTTTAACTTTTACTTTATTTCACTTTACAATACTGTATTGGTTTTGCCATACATTGACATGAATCCACCACGGTTCTACATGCGTAAAACAGAGTCTTGAAAACAACAGAACCACCATTCCATGGGCTTCCCCAGGTGGTGCTAGTGGTGAAGAACCCTCTCGCCAATGCAGGAGACACCAGAGACACCGGTTCAATCCCTGGGCTGGGAAGATCCCCTGGAGGAGGAAATGGAAACTCACTCCAGTACTCTTGCCTGGAGAATCCCATGGACAGAGGAGCCTGGCGGGCGGCCGTCCATGGGGTTAGACAGGACTGAAGCAATTGAGCACGCGCGTACCACCATACCATGACCACACCTAAAATATGAATAATTCCTTAACACCAAGAAATAGTTGGTCAACATTCAAATTTCCGCTTCTACTATGTGTTGTTATCATCTGTTTGAATCGGGATCTGAATAAGGCCCATGTGCTGCCATTGGTTGAGGAACCATCAAAGTCTGTGGCATTCCCTCTGAGCTTCTTGTTGTTTCTTCCTCTCAATGATCTGTTGAAGAAACCAGGTTGCCTGTCTGGCAGCTTCCCACGGTCTGCATTCTGCTGCTTGCATCCCCTGATAGGGTTTTCTGTGAGAACTTGTTTTGTGCCGCGTGAGTCTTCATTGCCGCGAGGGCTCTCTCTAGTTGTGGTGAGCGGGGGCTACTCTCCAGTTGCAGTGTGCGGGTTTCTCACTCCAGTGGCTTCTCTCGTTGCGGAGCACCGACTCTAGAGGTCCTGGACTCAATGGTTGTGGCACACGGGCTTAGTTGCCCCGTGGCATGTGGGATCTTCCCGGACCAGGGGTTGAACCCGTGTCCCTGGCATTGGCAGGTGGATTCTTAACCACTGGACCACTAGGGAATTTCTCTGTGAGAACATCTAACAAAGGGAGCTGACCTCGACCCGAGTTCAGCAGAGATGGGAAGGATGCATGGTTGACTGGTAGAGGAGAGCAGACAGGAGCGCCGGGCAGAGGGAACAGCACGTTCAAAGGCCTCTGACAGCGGAACATGGAGAATTCAAAGAAGGACAGTCAAGCTGGAACCCTGTTAGTGCAGGGTTGGAGGCCAGGGTGGTCTGAGATGAAGTTGGAAAGGTGTGCAGTGGTGTTGGGGGGCAGATCATCAGACAGGGCCTTGTTGGCAGTGGGGAGCAGTTGAAATTTTCATCAGAGCAGGGAGACTACTACTGGAGGACTTTTGCAAGAGAGTAAGATGCCTGCAATGCAGAAGACCCAGGTTCCATCCCTGGGTCAGGAAGAGCTTCTGGAGAAGGGAATGGCTACCCACCCTAGTATTCTTGCCTGGGAAATCCCATGGACAGAGGAGCCTGATGGACTATAGTCTATCAGGGTCACAGAGTCAGACAGAATAGAGCGACTGCTGCTGCTGCTGCTAAGTCGCTCCAGTCGTGTCCGACTCTATGCGACCCATAGACTGGACTATGCAGCCCACCAGGCTCCCCCGTCCCTGGGGTTCTCCAGGCAAGAACACTGGAGTGGGCTGCCATTTCCTTCTCTAGTGCATGAAAGTGAAAAGTGAAAGTGAAGTCACTCAGTCGTGTCCAACTCTTAGCGACCCCATGGACTGCAGCACACCAGGCTCCTCCGTCCATGAGATTTTCCAGGCAGGAGTACTGGAGTGGGGTGCCATTGCCTTCTCCTAACACTTGAAAAATATTTCTCTAGGGACTTCCCTCGGAGAAGGCAATGGCACCCCACTCCAGTACTCTTGCCTGGAAAATCCCATGGACAGAGGAGCCTGGTAGGCTGCAGTCCATGGGGTCGCTGAGGGTCGAATACGACTGAGCGACTTCACTTTCATTTCTCACTTTCATGCATTGGAGAAGGAAATGGCAACCCACTCCAGTGTTCTTGCCTGGAGAATCCCAGGGACAGCGGAGCCTGGTGGACTGCCATCTATGGGGTCGCACAGAGTCGGACATGACTGAAGCGACGCAGCAGCAGGGACTTCCCTGGGGGTCCAGTGGTTTAGGGCTCCACACTTTCACTGCAGGAGGTACGGGTTTGATCCCTGGTCGGGGAACTAAGATCCCACAAGCCTTGAGGCACAGCCAAAAAATTAAAATACAATTTTTAAAAAAAGAAAGAAAAATATGAGTCTGGTTATGCTGTAGACACTGACCAGAGGAGTGGGGGCAACAGTGGATGCGGGAGGCCAGGTAGGAGGCAGCGAAGAACTGCCAGGCACCCAGAAGTGATGGTGGTGCGGCCTGAGCAGATGGCATGCCTCACTATCCTTACAGCAGCCCCATTTTACAGATGAGAAAGCCGAGGCTCAGGGAGGCGAGTGGCTCACCCAGGGCCTCAGTGGTGTGTCTGGCGCATGGCAGGTGGCCATAGCTGCTGTTCATTACGACGAATACCAGCACTTTCTCTTGGCTGTCCAGGTGCTTTGGGGCCTGGCAGCGTTTCCTGCAAAGAGGGACCCGGTATCGGGACCACGTGGCCAACCGCCAAGCAGGGACCCTGAGGACGTGCTTGCAGCAGTGGGTGAAGATGAAGCAGCTCCGGGCCTCAGACGGGGAGAAGGTGGCCCAGCTGTCCCTTTGTTGGCAGAAGGCAGGTGAGTGAGCAGCTGGCCAAAGGGCTTCCCCTCCCTGCACCCAGCAAACAGCGCCAATTCAGCTCCTTCTGCAGTCGCCCTGGCTGACTTACAGATTCTCAGGTTGGGAGGTGATGAGATTGGGAGCTTTCTCAAGGGTGCAGCCTGGCAGACCTGGGAGGGTCCCTGGAGCAGCAGGCCTTGGTGGGCCCCATCCTGGCCGCTGTCATGAGCTCCTCTAGAGGAGAAACCCATTCCATCCTCTACCTCGAAGGGCTGTGTAGCGCCTATTCCTGGGAAGCCCCAAATCTAAGGGAGACACACAGCCCCTGCACCTGAGACCAAATAGGATCTTTGAGGTGTCCTGATGGGGGAGGGTTTGGAGGTGGTGGGAGGGGGCAGTGCCCATGAGGAGAGAGGTCCTAAGGGGCTGAGGCAGTGACCGCCAATGGCTTTGAGCAGAGAGAGGTCACTAATTCATCTCTTGTCTACTTCTTAGGGAACATGGCTCTCTTCAGCTCAGTCCCTGGAGGGGCCACAGCCCATGGGCTGAGGCTGATGGCTGCGGCCCGGGTGCTGCCTCAGGAGCAAGGCCAGGGCTCCCTGCAAGAAGCCTGCCGGAAGCTGGCCCTCCAGCGGGTGCTGTTGCTCTGGAGGACGCGGCTGTCCCAGCGCCAGCAGGCGGAGTAGGTGACCGCAAGCTTGTGACCTGGGGTAGGGTCTGGGGGAGCCTAGGGTGGGCGTGTGAGCAGTGCTCAGCACAGGATGGAGCATTCCATAGGAACAGGTGGCATCCTGCTCCTCCCTGTAGTCTCAGCCTGGGGCCTGGCACCCCATGGTGCCCGGCGGGTATGGGGCTGTGGGAGGTGACCCAGGGACACTGAGACAGTGGCTGAGCAGAGAGCTGGTGGCAGGGGTTGGGGAGGGTGGGCAGGGCGTGCCAGGGGCACAGACGTGGAATCCTACCAGGATGGCCGGAACATGATGGGAGGTTGGTTTAATGCTCAACTCCCTCCTCAGAACCAGAACCCACCTCTCACCCATCTCCTGGTTGAGTGGGAAACCATGTCTGTCTCCTCATCAATGCCCCCCAGTATTTTGCAGGTGCCTGGACTGCCTGTATGCACAGAGTAGATACTCTAAATGAATAAAAGCGAGCCACTTTTCCCTGCCCCCAGTTGCCTTACTGGGGCTTCCCTGGTGGCTCAGTGGTTAAGAATCCGCCTGCCAATGCAGGAGATGCAGATTTGAGCCCTAGGTTGGGAAGATCCCCCAAAGTAGAAAATGGCAACTCACTCCAGTATTCTTGCCTGGAGAATCCCATGGACAGAGGAACCTGGTGGGCTACCGTCCATGGGGTTGAAAAGAGTCGGACCCGACTGAACGACTAAGACACAACACAGTTGCCTTATTACACAGCTAGAGAAACAGGTTCAGAGGGGTCAAGCACCGTGCTCTAAATCACACTGTGAATCTTTGGCAAGAAAGTCCCTATAGTGAGACCTTCTTCATGATGCTTTTATACAAGACAGGATGCTGGGATTCAGGGCCCAGGCTGATGGTTGTGGGTGAGGGGGCTGGCGGAGGTCAGGAGGGGTCAGCTTCACTAATGGGATGTCAGGAGGAATGAAAACTAGCTGCTGCAGGGTTAAGAGTTCTGTCCTTAAAAGTTGTATACCCGGCACCCATCAGCCCCTCACCCACTTGGTCCACTTGGACCCTCAGTCTCTTTTAATGCTGGCACTCCAGGGAAACTCAATTCACCATGATCCTTCAGAAGGTAGCCCTCCCTCTGCCAGACTGTCCTCTGGCATTTGGGTACCAGGGCACTGTCCATATCTCCCTGCGACATGTCTGGGCTTCCCTGTAGCCTGAGGCCAGTGCTAGGATCCCAGGTCTAACACTGTTTGGCGTTTGAGGAAATGACCTTTCCTCAAGCCTCCGTTTCCCTACCTTAGTAACCAAGTGGAGGCAGAAATACTGGTGTGGGCTCTTGAGTCTTGGGTCTGTGGGCCTGGGCCTGGCTCCACCCACCTTCCCAGGGAGTGTGGTGAGAATCAAGCAGGTGATCAGGCAGGTAGAGCTGTGCTCTTGGCCTCAGCTGCTCATGAAGGTCACCCTGGGACTTTGGGAAGCCCAGGCGGCACCCACACCATTAAAGCAGAATCTAAAGGGGTGGGGCCCCAGTGGACCCCAGTGGACATCGGTATCTCTTAGAGCCCCGGCTGGTCCCAGTGTGCAGCCAGTCTGGTGGTGCCCAGCTCTGCGCCCTTCCAGCACCCCTAGCCACGGGTGAGGTGCGACCCCGGCACTCCCCTGCCCCCTCCTATAGCTCCTTCTTCGAGGGCGTGCAGTGGCGGGCACTGCGGCACATCCTGAGGGGCTGGCGCCTGAGAGCACGGGATCCAGGCAGCGCCAGGATTGCCTCGGGCCCAGATCTGCTGGGCGGCGCCCTGGGAGGGGAGGCCCCGCCAGGCTGCAGCACACACCGGAGAAGCTCCCAGGACAAGGTGAGGGGCAGAGGATGGGGAGGAGGACGGGGGAGGAGATGGTGGCAGGCCAGGGCACCCAGGACCCCACACCTCCTTCCCCAGGCTTCCAGGGCCCCTGCCCTCCTGGAGATGCTCCGATTGAGCTTTCTGTGGGCAGTGGGTCGGCGACAGCAGGGGCGATGTCTTCTGCTCTGGCGGGCGCGGGCCCAGCAGTCCCGGGACGCAGCGAGGTGGCACCAGAGCACGCTTCAGAGGCGGTAAGGACCCCTCCCAGGATGGGAGCCGTGCTGCCCGCCCCCACTGTGGATTTACTGTTTCCCAGCAATCCTTGCCTTTCCATCCGCATCCCCTTGGGGTCTGCATCCCAGAGGGCCCCCCTCACTCCCCAGACTCAGGTACTGCCCTCCTACCCTGCCCTGCTGCGAGGCATGAGGGGGAGGGTAGGGATCATGTGAGGCAGGGTATTCATTTCTCCCAGAAATTTCATGGCTGTGGTCAACTCAGCTTTGCCCCACACTGGCTGCGTGATCTCGGCAAGTTGCTTAACCTCTCTGTGCCTCTATCTCCCCATTTGTATGGGGTTCATACTAGGGCTCTCACTGGTGCGACTCAATGAGGTAGGGGCACGCACATCCCCTAGCAGGTACAGTGCCTGGCATTAGCAAGCACTCAGTTCACAGTGCTATTCATCACAGCATTTGGCATCAGGGGTCTCGGGTCCCACTGTATCCTGACCACCCGTCAGCATGACCCTCAGGGTAGCGTTGAAGCCCTCCAGCCCCCAGCAACCCCTCCTCCTCCATGATGGAAACAGGAGGAAGGGTCACCCAAACGCCTCCTTGCTGCTGAGGGGAGGGGAGGGCAGGGCCAGGCTGGCCCAGGGTGGGAGTGACCACCTGAGGGTGGACACTCCCCTTCCCAGCACCCTCCTTGACTGGAGCCGCTGGGCAACAGCCCAAGGGGCCCAGAGAAAGCTGGCTGCCCGCTGGGCCTGGGATCGGAGGGGCAGGGCTGCCCTGGGCCTGTGGCGACAGCGGCTGGTACAGCGGCGGGAGGTGGAGCGGCGGGCCCAGGAACGGGGCCAGAGACTGCAGCAACATGCCCTGAGCCACTGGCACTGCTACTGGCAGAGTGAGTCGGGGACTGGGACGGGGCACCAGGGGTGAGGGAGGGGCCAAGATCCAGCAGGGACATCCAGGATTCAGGTCCTCTAGCACAGAGTCCAGTGATGGACTGGTTGACAGATTGGGACCGGGGTTGGGGGGGCAGGGTGTGGTGTGTGTGTGTGTGTGGATGCCGTATGCTTGGGTTCACACTCCCCACTCTTCCATTCCCTGACTGTATGGACTTTAAACAAGCTACTTAACCTGAGTCTCAGCTTATTCATCCATAAAATGGGGACACTGGTACCCACCTGCTAGGGTAGTGGTGGGGCTTCTATGAGACAATCCACATGGAGTGCTTGGCTCAGAACCCAGCTCCTTGTGGGTGTGACCGTCATCATCACCATCTTCAACTGCATCCTCATCATCCTCTTAGGAGTCAGGTGGTCCTCAGAGCCCAGCACAGGAAGCAGGGGCCAGTGGGGCCATTTTAGAGGCTTCTCACTCCTCCAATGTCGTATCAGTGGGCTGGCAGGTGGGGACTTGGCTGTTCAGAAAGTTTGTGTCCTGTCCACTGGGGACAGCAACTTCCCTGACCCAACTGTTGCCCAGGGATATTGACCCAGTGTTGCCAGACCTCTGTTTTTACAGAAAAGCTGGAAATCTATATTTTTGTGTGAATTCTCCTGATTCCTAAACATCATCAAGAAATTTAAAAGAACTCTATGAGTTGGTTGGATTAGTTACCGGTAGAACACCTATAATGGGAGCATTTTAACCCAGTTAGCCATTCCCGCTTGGGTAGACGATTGAGACTGGCGAAGCAGGGGCCCATGGTTCCCCAGGGCCCAGGCTGAGGCTGGAATGAGCACTCAGAGGCACCTCAGCATCTCTCTGGCCATAGGACAGGCATTCCTGCAGGAGAAGTGCCAGCGGTGGATGCAGGCCCGCTTCCAGGGCCTGCAGAGGGCCATGTTCTGGGGCTGGCAGCAGGCGGCAGCTCGCCGGAGACCCGTGGCGGCCAGTCCAGAGCAGCTGCTACTGCAGAGGTGGGTGCGCGAGGCTCATCCCCACCTCAGAAGCAGCAGGGAGAGAGCCTAGGGATGGGAGGCTGGGTGGCCTCTGCAGCTCGAGAGACAGGCCAGGCTGGAGACCTGGCATCCAGGCAACAGGGGCATGAAGGGAGACCCCAGCCTGGAGTCAAAACCATCAAGCTTCCATTCTCCATGCTGTTCAGGAGGGGGGGGGACAGTAAGCCCCTAACCCCTCCCAATGCCCTGACAAGCCCTGGGTCTCCACCTCCTGGCTGGGTCAGCCCTTTGGTTTCAAAGCTCACTGCTAAGATGGGGGAACCAACTCCTCAACCAGCCACTAGAGCATGTGTTCCAACTCCACGTCTTGTTTTAATGAATCACAGCACAGGAGAATACCATAGTCAAAGAAGAGCGCGAAATCTGAAATAGAGACGGTCTAGTGACACATGTATACAGATCATAGATGCGTGTAGTTTTTTAAAAAATTATCTTTGGCCACACCCCACAGCCTGTGGGATCCTAGTTCCCCAAACAGGGATTGAACCCAGGGCCCCTGACAATGAAAGCATGGAGATCTAACCACTGGACCACCAAGGAATTACCTGGATGTGTGTTCTCCCAGGGCTGGTTCTATACAAACTCACAGGCGTTCTCAGTGCTCCCACAGAAGCAGTGAGCCATTCACTGCAGAGCAGCTGATGTTTTCTTGGCCCCTATGACCACAGTCCCCTCACTGACCTCCTGCCCTAGAGTTGCCGTGTGAGGGCAGGCAGGGTGTGGCTGTTCCCCTGATGTAGGGGACCTGGACCCACATCACCAGGCTCCCACACCATCCCAGGCAGCCTGCCCTCAGCAGCCAGGGTGCACGCATGCTGAGGCCCCTAAATGAAAGCCAGGGCTCTCACCTGTCACACATCAGTCCACACTTCCTTTTTTTCCTTTAAAAAAAAATATGTATTGATTTTTTTTTGTTTTGCCCATGCTGCATAGCATCACATGTGGGATCTTAGTTCCCTAACCAGGGATTGAACCGAAGGCCCCTGCAGTGGGTGGAAGGCAGAGTCTTAACCACTGGACCTCCAGGGAAGTCTGGTCCAGATGTTCTTAAGGCACCTAGGCTGTGTATACAAAACTGTGTATAACCTGTGATGGTTTGTGGACGAGTTTCAGGTGTAGCTTTGAATACCTGGACTGGAGTACTGCAGTCCATGGGGTTGCAGAGTTGGACACGACTGATCGATTGAACTGAACCTTGAATAAATCAGACTTCTGGTTTGAAGTCTAGGCCCCTCCTCTGCCCCTGTTCTGCAGCCACTTCCAGGCCTGGTTTGGAGTCGTGAAAGCCTCCTGGGCCAAGCATCCAGCCTTCCAAGATGGTCTGAGGAGACGGATACCCAGGGCCACATTTGCCAGTGAGGCCCCAGCGATCACAGCCCAGCCTCAGGAGCTGCATATGGCCCAGGCCTCCTGCTGGAAAAGCCGAGAGCAGGGGTGCCAGGCGGACAGGCAGCTGAGGAGGACCTGGGCCCAGCAGGCATTTGTTGCAGGGCGAGTGGCCCCAGGCCAGTGTTGCAAGGCCCGTCGGCAGGCAGGAGAGCGCTCCAGGGCCCAGGCCCTTGGCTGGATGCTGTGGGCACGGGAGTCCTGCCAGCACCGGGTCATTCGAGACCATACTGTCCCGACTCTGAGCGCCAGGTGGGTGCCCTCAACCTGAGGGCAGTCCCGTACTATGTGAGGCCAGCTTAGACCTTGAACTTGTTTAGAGTCAGGGTACAGGGTATTTGATGGCTAGTGGTGGGGCTCAGGGGGCTGAGGGTGATAGGATAGGACATCCTGGTCATTGCAACTAGTCCTGGGGTCAAATGCCAGCTCGGTACTCTCCAGTCATGCCACTCCCTCCTTGGGCAAGTCTGACTTTGAAGGTCAAAGTAAGATAATAGCCCTGCCTTGCAGGGTGGCCCCAGGGTTATCGTGGGCATGCTCTCAGTTCAGCTCAGGCCAGACGCACACCAGGTGCTGAAAATATACAGCAGTGCTTGTCGGGGGATGGGAACATAGGAGCAGTGGGCAGGCCTGCTTTCTCTCTGTCCCCATGTGTAATATTCTGCCGGTCTCTGTGCCCATTTGAACCTGATTTCAACAGAAGAGGGATGAGGGAGGGGAGCATAGGCATGGGGCTTTGCCTGGACCCGCTGGAGGGTCCCAGCCCTGATGACTTCGGTGTGGGCTCCTCCTTCCCCTCAGGGTCCAAGAGACCTGGACCAAATCAGCGACTCAGGGGCATGTCCAGCGAAGTGCCGTCACTCACGTCCAGCAGGCTGAGCCCAGGTGCTTCCTGCGAACCCACTGGTCCCAGTGGCGGACAGCACTGTTCAGAGTGTGGCTAGAACCACAGGCAGAGGTCCAGGAGGCCAGCAGAGCCCACCCAGCCAGGCCCAGGGCCAGCCTCCGGCGCTGGCCTGGGCTGACCACCAGAGGGCGCCTCCTGGTGCTGATGAACCCTCCAGCCCTGAAGAGGCAGGTGAGGCTGGGCCCAGGTTGGGTGGGAGGTCCCAAATGACCCGAGGGCCAGTGGCCTCAGAATCAGCTTGCTTCAGCCCCGGCGGCCAGGGTGGCTGGATGCTTCTCCAGGATCCCAGTGGCCTTGTGGACACCACGCCTACGGGTTCTCAGACAGCCTCTGGTCTGGCAGTCACCCAACTATGGGACCATCAGCAAACATCTACTGAGCACCTGCTGAGTGCCAGGCCAGTGCAGTCTGCTACAAGGACACACCCTGGGTGGCAACTGTTAAGGAGCAGACACCTGAACTCCCAAGTCAAGGTGCAGCCTAGGCTCAAGATAGGTGATTGAGTTCAGTAGAAATGGTGACAAAGAGCTAGGTGGCCTAACAGGAGGGGAGAAGCCACAGTGAGTGTGTCACTCCAGGCACCAGGAGTGCCACTGCACGGCAGCCTAGGGACACTTCATTGCAGGACACACAGTATTCCTCTAGATGACTCGCAGCATCACGAATCCTATTCTAGGATGCCAGGAAGCATGCCATAGCCTCTAGGAAGGTTCTAAGAAAAAAAGATTCAAGTCATTTATTTTAAATGGAATTGAAAGGGACTAACTTTGGTTGCAAATCTGCATTTTCACCTATGTGGGGCTATGGCAACTGCAGATTTTGAGGTCTCTGGGTATTTTCTTTCTAGATCTGTGTTTCAAGACTTTATTTTCAGAGTATGTTATAAACACTTCCATTCCTGTCAGCAAAGGCAGGCAGGGATCCCGTCTACTGATGGAGAAACTGAGGCTTGTAGAAACAAAATACAGTAAATGCCAGGAACGGTCAGTGGTACTAGGGTGAATTCCAGCCCCCCCCCCCCCCCGCTTCTACTGCATGCACACACATGCCCAGGCAGCCCTCACCTAACGGGGACAGGCTTTATGCCATCTCTTGGTGGCACAGGCTCCCTTCAAGAGGCCCCGCCTGAACAGAGCAGTTGCTGGGGGCTCCAGCCCTGGAGTCAGACCACTCTGGAGAGGTAGGGCCTCAAACGAGTAACCTTTAACTTTGTCACTAAGTAGGGAGAGAAATGCCCACCTCACAGGCCGTACCTGACACAGGCAGGCTCTGAGCGGTAGCTATTATTGGTCCACTCACCTTCTGGAGTCTCCAGCCACGCGGGAGGATGGGGGAAGAGGCAGTGGCACGTACCAACAGCCACATTACTCTTGGCCCTTTTCTGTCCCCTCTGGAAGCCTCACAGGAGAACCTGAGGCAATGTGAACCGTCCCACTTGTGCACACACAAACAGAAGTCCCCTGACTGGCTGGGGTAGGACAGAAAAGGAATCCTGCCAGGTCACTGGGGTTCAGGTTTTTCTCTGTTCCTTCAGACCCACAGCTGCAGGCCATGGGCCATGGGGCCCAGCCCAACCCAGCACCGCAGCCCCAGTGGACGGATGCAGGGAGAGGCGTCCTGGGCTCAGAGTAAGGAGACCCTCCCTCTGGGGATAAACGAGGTCTGAAGTGCAGCGGTGAGTTAGTTACCAGCTCTCACAGGCCTGGAAATCAGCATCGAGCTCTCTGCGAACCTGTCTTACGTATTTACTGTCTTCCCCACCCATCTCCTCTTCTGGAACATTTCCCAATGTTGGGAAAACAATGACAATTTCTCCCGCCCCACCCAGTTCCTTCTCTTAGGGCCACTGGAGACTTGGGCAGCTGTGGTGGAAGCAGGGACACTGGCTTCATTTGCTCAACACCATCTCTTGTTCACCGTTCTCTTACAGTTCAACCTGCAGAAGCATCGGGGTGGGTAAGTCTGCTCCCCTGAGTGATGTGTTAACCCCTTCCAACTCCCCTTTCCAGGTGACAGCCAGCCTTCCCTCAGCCCCACCTCCCAGCTCCAGCTGCAGGGGCCCAGGTGCGCCTGCTGGGCCCAGGACCAGTGCCCTGCGGGGCCAGGAGGGGACTGCAGCTCTGAAACCAGAGACCTCGAGGGCAAGACAAGGCATCTGGGGTAGGAGCAGAGGGTGTGCGTAGAGGGGGAGAGGTGAAGATGGGGGCCGGGCCGAAGGGTTTGCCTGACCTGTGGCCAGAGCCGGCGCCCCCCGGCCAGTGCTTGTCCCACAGGATCCCAGGCCCAGGCCTGAGGCTCTGCCCTTTATCCTGACCATGAGGAAGTCGTAATGGCTGTCAGGACCCACCAGGGCCTCTCCCCTCAGGAGGAAGTACCTGCAGTGCTGGCGACTTGAGGCCCGGCTGCACCGGCTGCAGAGCTCCCAGCAGGCCAGGCTCCGGGCAGCTGTGTGGCAGCGCTGGGTAGATGCTCAGGGGGTGGAGAGGCTGGCATGGACACTGGTGAGTGGGGGGCCCCTTCCCAACCTCACACTGATTGCCCATCCCGTCCCTTTCCCAGCCCTAAACCCTAGACACGCTCTCTCTCCAAGTTTGGTCTTTGAACCTACCAAGCCTGAAACCTTGGGAACAGGCCCAGGGACCTGCATTGTTAGCACATCTCAGATGACATCCCCTTGTCACACCCCCCTTCCCCCGAGCTGGGGCTTTTGGCCTGGAGCAGAGGGAAGGGCCCCTTCTACCCTCAGGGCTGCAGGTGGGGAGAGGCAGCAGAGAGGCTGGGGGCTGCCGGGGACAGCAGTGGGCCCAGCTCAGGGCCTCCTAGCAACTGTCCCCACAGCTCAGGCAGTGGCACCTGAGATGGGCCTGGCGACTGTGGCGGCGGCGCATCCTGCGGTTGCAGGCGGCTCAGCGGTTACAGAGTCAGGAGGACGGCTGGGTCCTTTCCCAGGTACTGGCGGGCGGCCCCATCTCCAGCAGGCCCTTCCCAACAGGGTCACACCTGGGCATTCCTGAGCTGCACCCTCCCTGGCAGCTGTCCCCAGAGCCTCTCCATTTTCAGGGAGGGTCAATTCAGTTAGGAGAAAACAGCCTGGATTCCTTAATTCAGCTGGTGAGGAAGGGCTCCGCCCAGTCCTAGTTACTGGTTGGAGGACAAGGCTTGGCCCGTGACACAGCTGTCGTTCACACCAGCCCGTGATGGCTGTGGGTTGCTGAGCGTCACCCCTTCCTGACGTGCAGAGCCCAGCTTCCCTGGTCACAAATCACACATACCCTGAGCCAGGGCTTTTGACCTGGGGCAGAGAGAAGGGCCCTCTCTTCCCTCAGGGACAGGATCTGGGCCCAGTACTGACCACACAGACCTGGAAGGGAGCCACAGAGCTGCTCCCTCCTGATTCCAGGCCTTTAAGAAGTGGTACCAGGGTCTGGCAGCCAGGGGCCTGAGGGCCAGAGCCAGCAGCAGCGTGAGGCCCTGCAGCAAGGCAGGCCTCAGGAGGCCCGGAAGCAGGCCGGGAGCTGCCAGAGCCCCCGCACTGGGTGGACCTGGGGCGGAGAAGGGGGCCCAGCCGCAGCTGTGACTTGTTCTCATGGAAAGGAAAACAGATTGGAGCTCCACCCATTTGCGGAGCGCAGGCTCAGGCCACAGAGAGCCCAGGCCAAGAGCTGTGAAGGACAATAAAACGCCCTCCTCAACCCCAGCCGCTTCTCTGTCTCTCCCCTGCCGGCCAGCCCCTGGGATCCATTTCCCCTGCCATCAGGCTGCCCTGTGGACACTCGCCCCCTCTCCTGCCCCTGAGCTGGTGAAGACTCACAAGAGGGACTGGGACAGGGACCAGCCTGTGTGCTTGTGTCAACTCACAGCCCCTGGGCAGTGGGGAGCAGTGCCAGGCAGACAGCTTCCTAGACAGGGTGCTCCGAGGGGAGGAAGCAGCTGGCAGGAGGAGGGGGTTCTGCCTGAAAAATAAGCCAGCTGAAGAAGTCAGTCAGGCTCGGCCAACCTCATCTTCACCCTTGATGGTAACAGGCAGGGTATCCTTTCACCCTTCAGGGCCAGGGGAGAAATGGGAAGGCCAAGGGTACAAGGGTTCAAACACCTTTAACCCTTGGGCAGTTTCTCGAGTCATGGGGATAAGTCTTTCAAACAGCAGCACTGTAGAAAGGGGAGAAACCCAGTTGAGCTCTCTGCTAAAAGGAGGCCAAAACCATTAGGTTTCAATTCAAGGTCCGTCCAGGGGCCGCTGCCTGACGGGGCAGTTGGCAGGCAGGGCAGTGGCTGCCTCTTCATTCCCAAATGGGTGGCACCCGGCTGCCAATGCCTGGGAGGTGGAAGGATGAGACGCTATGACCTTGTCTCCTCTGCAGTCCCACAGGGCCTGCTGCAGTGTTCACTTTGCCTGTTCTCCTGGCGCCCCAGGAGCGAGGTCACTGGCAGTCCCAGGCTGGCCCCAAGGGGCTCCATTAGCAACAGCCCTTCTCGGGGTGGACGGCGTTCTGCCCATGGGGTCCTTGTGGAAGGGGCTGCTCCCCACCAGAGCACAGACTCTCAGCTGAGCTGGAACACCAGGTTCCCATGTGGGGTGGACTCAAGTCCAGCCAGAGCCTGGGACCCTCACACCAGTCTAGCTGCCATCATTGTATCAGAGGGTGGAGGCCAGGGCTGGGGAGAAATGAATAGGGGTCTCCCAGAGAGCCAGGATGGAGATGAGGAAGGCGGGACACAGTGGCCTCAAGCTAAAGTTGTCAGGGTGCAGGGTCACAGCGCCTCTGTCTCCCTCTCGTCTTGGGGGGGCCTGCTGAGAAGCTCAAATGTGTCTTCCACCACCTGCCACAGGCAGTTGTCCAGCGGAAACTCGTTGTCCACCAGGTTGACCAGGAAGTAGTTGTCGTGGATGTACTGGATGATCATGCGGGAGGGGGACTCCTCCTCATACAGCTTGCCCCACTGCTCAATCCACAGAGCGAAGGCCTCATCCTGCACGTGTGCACATGCGAGCACACAGGCACACACACAGACACACACGGAGTCACAGGCACACACGCACAGAGAGGCACAGGGACGCACGGTCGCACACAGAGACAGACACACGGAGACGCAGGCAAACATACAGGAAAGCACAGGTACACACAGTCGCACATACAGAAACACACACAGAGACGCAGGCACACAGGTACACACAGTCCCACATACAGACAGACAGAGATACACAGACACAACAGCCAGGTTAACAGAGCTGCCTCTACGCTGGGGCTCCATGCTCAGCAACCCAAGGGCTTCTGCTGCTGCCCAACAGGACATATTCCAAGAACTCAGCATAGCCCACTGCCAGTACCACCCCCCTCCCCAGGCAGGAGGTAATACACCGTGAGTCAGAGTCAGGGTGCTGCCAGCCCCGGGGGTGCGGCCTCCAGCCACCTACCCAGGACCTGGCAACACCGCCCGCCCAAGGCTCTGGAGGTGGGCAGGGCAGGCCTGCTCCTGGCCCCCTTACCTTCCAGAACATGAAGCTGACCGGGTCCACCACTGTGGGCTGGATGATCTCTCGGCCAGGGAAGATGCCCCAGGTGACTGCGTTGGGCTGCAGCTCGGGGGCGTTGGTGATGTTTTCACCCTGGGGGAGGTGGGCAGGAGAAGACTTGGGGTGCAGACAGCTGCAGTCCTCTCACCTGGAGCGCGCAGCCCTGTTCCCCTCTCCACCCCCCAGCTCTGCAGCTCTGTGACCAGCCACAAGCCTGAAAGTCAGAAGTCATCCTGGCCTTTTCTGCCCTCCGCCCGAAGCGCCAATCAGCTCTTCTTTCAGTGGTCTGCTCACTTCCTCTGATGTTTCGTCTGACCAGGCCTCTCTTTGCTACTTAGATCACCAGGCCTGGGGACTCTTGTCTGCCCAGCCCTGTTATTCACACAGCTGTCCACTGGGACCTGCCCCCAATCAAACACAGGGCCAAGGCTACCTCTTGCCTATAAGGGAACCCTCAAATGCCAAGCAGGACAATTGAGACCCCTAAGGACCTGGGCCTGGCTAACACTTCAGCCTCCCTCTGACCCCATTCAGTAGTGAGGCCTTTGCACACCCTCGGCCCTTTCTCTGGATTGCCCTTTACTCCTCATCCTTAAAGATTCAGGTTACACAAGATCCCTCCCATCGCCTCCTCTGACCTCTCAAGTTAGACATCCCTCCTGCATCTCTAGCTTCCTCTGCTGAAGTTCACTGTTACAAAGTGCAGCCGCTTGCACCCATTCATAATTATCCACTGATGGCCTCCTCACTAGGCTGGGAGCTCTGGGAGAGTGAGGCCTGGCTCTGTCTGCTAATCCACTTGGCATAATGCCTGGCCCAGTCAGGTGCTCTGTGATTGCTGAATGGCAGAGTAAATGTGGTGCCCTTGGCCCTGGTGCTCTGGCCCTGTCAGACACCCTTTGACCCAGGGCTGGCCTACCTTCACATCCACGATGTGGTAATTCACCCGGAGCTCATACTTCTTCAGCACCTGCAGAAGTGCCTCCACCGTCTCTCGGGAAGTGAAGAACTCTAAGTAGGCCTGCGGGAGGGAGACAGGCACTGTCACGTAACCTGCAGGCCTCGCTGGACACCTTCCATGGGCACTGCTGAGCGAGCTCTGTGCTCTGAAACGCTGGACACTTGTCCTACTGACCGTGTTGGGGAGGCACTCATGAGGACACGTGTGGCAGGACACTTAAGGTGTCGGGATGAACAGTGGCCACTAGCTGGAGTTAGCAAATACATGAATGACAGGGAGGGGAGCAGGTATGTGCAGTTTCTTGGTCTCGACGGCTCTGAGGGCCATCTGGCACCCTTCCATCCAGTGGAGAAAGTGTCCACAGAGAAACCATTTCAGAAGCTGTACAGGGAGCCCAGATTGGCGAGAGAGGCCTGACACACCCAATCCCTTGTCTGCTGGGTGGAGGGCTTTTCCAGCACTACCTGGCCATGAGGAATTAAGCTGGGTTTATTTGTTTAAATTTTGGCCGCACCATACGGCATGTGGGATCTTAGGTCCCTGATTGAGGGATCTCACCCATCCACCTGCACTGGAAGTGTGGAGTCTTAATCACTGGACACCCGGGAACTCCGAAGCTGGGTTTATCTAAATTCACTTGCTGTAGTACTCATACAACTGCAAGGTGGGGGCTGTTAGCTCCATTTTACAGATGAGGAAACTTAGGTTCAGGGAAGTTAAGGAACTTGTCTGCACTGACTGTACACAGCAGAGCTGGTATTCAAACGCAAGCCTGTCTAACCCCTGAGCCTTCAGGCTTTAGTGTAGAATGTAATTTTGACTCTAGCAGCCCCTGGAGAAAGGGATCCACAAGGAACAGTAATAACAGCTCCCAGTTAGGGGACGTGTCCCACGTGCTAAGCACTTTACGTGCTTTGTTGTGTTTCATTCCCAGAACACCTGGCATATCCCCATTTTACAGAAGGGAAGGCTGAGGCTCAGAGCGGCCAAGTGACCATTCTACCCAGGTCTGTCCGACTGTAAGCCTGAGCTCCTGTCCACTTTGATTCACTGCTGCTCAGAATAAAAAGTTCCCGAGAGGAAGGCCACTCTGTCCACAGCCCTGGAGAACCCCTGCATGCAGGTCAAGGGGTGGGTAGCTCTGTGGGTCCCTGCCACACCTTCTGGAAGACATAGCCCCCACTGGGGCCCCAGCCCACGATGGGGTCAGAGGACGGCTTCCCGTTGATGTTGGGCTGGGAGTTGATGGTGAGGATGCCCCGCCGGTTCACTCTCAGCAGCTCCTCCTTCATCAGGCTGGTCTCGGCCGCCAGGGGCTCATCATTCCAGGGCAGGCAAGTCACCTAAGGAGGGTGAGCCCAGCTGGGGCAACAACCCAACCTGGCACCCTGGGTCCCTCCCTGTTACAGTCCCCATCAGAGACCTAGCCTGTCTCTGCCTCTGTAAGCCCCTTCCGGGCACCCCACATGGGGATCCCCTGACTCACCTCCTCCCTTGGCCGAGGTGCCACATCCAGACATGGTGACAAGACTCAGGGTAGGGCATCTGGCCCACGGGACGAGGGGCAGTACCTGGGGATCCCACCCCAGCTGCACTCACTTTGTAGCCGTTCTGGTTGGGCTCTCCCGAGAGGTAGTGGGCAAAGACTTGGAAGACACTTTCCTCACTGGTCAGCTCCTCCCCCCACATCTTCAGCAGCTCTTCCTTCGGGGACTTGCTCTTTAGGTAGAAGAGGTAGTAGTCCTTCAGCTCCCCAAAGGCCGGAGAGGAGGAATTGCCCCTGGTGGAGGAGGTGCCCTAGGTCAAGTCGAACTCCTGACCTTGGGCTCCAGGCGGACAATGGCCTCCACCTGCCCCTGGGGTGATGCATTCCTGTGAATTGTCCGAAGGGCTCCTCCACACTCAGATTCCTTCCAGGTAAACAGAACCCCACTCACCAGCGGCCGTTGGGGAATTCGTCCCACTCCTGCGTGCGGTAAATGTAACTCTTTGGTCTTGAGGCCCAGAAGATGGGCCGGACATCCTCCACCCGGCGCTTGGGGTGGGCACTGAGGGCCCAGGGCAGGGGACGCCTGGGTGAGAATGGAGACAGAAAGGGTCAAGGACTGGACAGAGGGAGGGAGGGAGGCAGCACTGAGCCCAGGTTCTTCCATTGAACTCAAACATCAAGCTGGACAGGCAGTTCTGGCTGAGACTGGAGCTCTAAGACACTGGACACTACACAACCCTCTGTGCCCCATAGCAGCTGGCACAGCTAGGGTGCACACTTTCTGGGACTTCTGACTTCCTGACCCACCCGACTCTCCTCTGTAGCTCCCAAGCCTGAATTCAGGGCCTCTGGCCTCACCTGGGGTCCTCGATCCAAAGCCCCAGGCGCTTCAGCACCTCGATGGTGGCCACCTCGCGGTTGAGGGTGTAGAAGTGGAGGCCTGGCACCAAGCCACTGGCCAGCAGCTCCTGGCACAGGCTCACAGCCTGCTCGATGCCATAGTTGCGGATGGCAGCGTCATTGTCTTTGATGGGCTCAATCACATCCTTGATCTGCTGCGGCACCTCCAATTTGGATAGCTTCACCAGCTGCCGGAGGGAGTGGTAGCCCTGCCCAAGATATGGGGGGCTGCAGGTGCCATCTCCTGGCTCATCTCTCACCCCACATACCCATACCCCCACTGGGTCTCCTGGCCTCTGTAATGCGACACAGAGAGACCCAGGACAGTCAGGCCATAAACCACAAGCAACCTTGCCTACTGCAGCTTTTTCTACTCTGCAGATTAGAGCAGCTGCCCACAATATCCCTTGGGCTTCCCTGGTGGCTCTGGTGGTAAAGAATCTGCCTGCAACGAGGGAGACCCGGATATGATCCCGGGGTTGGGAAGATCCCCTGGAGAAAGGAATGGCAACCCACTCCAGTATTCATGCCTGGAGAATGCCATGGACAGAGGTGCTAGACGGGCTACAGTTCATGGGGTCACAAAGATCAGACATAACTAACACTTTCATACTTCATAGCATCTCAGCCACAGGCCTGAGGCAGCCCTTTGGCCCCTAGATGGATCTATTGATAGCACGGTGGTCATTTAAGCCAGTGGTTCCCAAGCCTCACCAATCACCAGAATCGCCCACCACATTTAAGAAATAATGGACAGATTCCCAGGCCCCACCTCAGATCTACTGAACCGGAACTTCAAGGCACGGGGTCTGGAAATCTATCCTTTGAAAAAGCTCATTAAATGATTCTGGTGACAGTGAAGTTTGGAAACCATTAACCAAAATTTATAATGAGAGTAATAACCCCTTTTAGTGACACTTATCAGCAAGCCTCTCCAACAGGTACTACTGCTATTTGAGAAGACATCACGGTGTGTAGTGGCTGGCAAGATAGCATTTTGCAAAGATTGAGCATCCGTTTAATGAAAATCTAATGAGCATCAGAAAGAACTTGAGCCTGAACCTGGCACTTCACCCCAGAGCCCTGGCTAAGGGGGAAGTGCTAGGATGAGCAGGGACAGTGGTGGGAGTCCATTAGCCCTCCTGGGACCCTCACCTGAATAGGGAAGATGCCAGGGAGGATGGGGCAGGTAATGCCTATCTCGGAGCAAGCCTTCACAAAGCGGAAGAACGTGTCAGCCTCAAAGAATAGCTGGGTGATGATGAAGTCAGCTCCCGCAGCCACCTTCTCCTTCAGGTGCTTCAGATCGGCTTCAAAGCTCTCTCCTTCAGGGTGGCCTTTGGGGTAACCTGCCAACAGGGATACAGTAGAAAGAGGCTGGCTCCACCTGCTCAAGGTGAGTGATGAAGAAACCAGAGAGCCGGCAGTGGACAGCTCCGGACCCATACCTTCTAGCCTCTCAGCACGGACAGGCTGAAGTGGTGATGACTGAGCTGCTCAGATGGGCCCCTCTCCCCGAAGGTGACTCTTGGTGAGAGCTGGCTTAGAGTCAGCACCGCTCCCCTCCAAGAGTGGGGGTGGACTGCCCTCAAATTCCCACACTATCCTGCTTCATGGTCCGTGCACAGTCAGGCCAAGCTGACCTGGATTTGGTGGCCACAGGAAAGAGAAAATGCTATATTCACAGTGGCTGGGCAGCTTGGGAGGCTGGGCTTGACTCTAGGTACCGGATGAAAACAGTGCTTTTAATTTCACATCAAAATCACTCAGTGGTTCCAGACGTTACAGTCAGAACCACGTTACACAAGGAAGAAGTGAAGAGAGCGGAGAGGTTCTGCTTGAAGAAAAGAATGGAGAGAACATTGTAATTATTCCTAAATGCCCACAGGTCTGTCACCAGGAAAACAGAATAACCTTAGTTCCTTATTCGCCATATCCTGTGCTGCTTTTGATGGCAGAACTAGAATCAGTTTCAGAGAGCTGCCTGACAGTGGAAAGAGCAGCCCCACAAAAGAACAAACTCCCAGGGTGTGAAAACGCGGGGCGCGGGGGGCAGGGCCAGCGGGCGAGGGGAACACATGTCCAATGCTGCGATGGCAGGGATGTCTGGCAGGCAGGGCCAGACCTCCCCAAGGCACATCTAGATTCAGGAACGGTGTACCTTACCCCACCCCACCCCACCCCATTTCCCTAAAGGACTAAACTCACTAGTGGCTCTGCCTGCACTGAAAGACCAGAGGACCTAATGAACTACAAGCAGAGCACGGGCTTCCTCAGCCTGAGGCCAGGGCAAAACCCTAAGGAAGTGACAGGCCTGAACCCAGGCTGTTGGGCAGCCAGGCTGCTTTGCTGTGACCAGGCAGTTTCACTCTTAAAAAAGCCCGAGTCATCAAAAATGGATAGAAGAACTACTGTTTCAGGGATAAGGGGGTGGGAGGATTAAACACCAGACTGTTACACTTTTCAATAACAAGGCTATTTTTCCAGCAGGAATTTCAGAAACAGAGGGTTTTAACAGCCGAAACTCTAGAAAACCTCAACAGCACCCAAGAGATCCAGCAGTTGCTGACGTTTGGGTTTCGCTACATTCTTATTCTATGGTGGCCAGCTGGGTGCTTCCTAATCCACCCGTCCGCGTTCTCATCCACTTCACCATGAGCAAGGCACCAAACCACTCGGCAACTGTACGCTCACAGCTCTGCTGGTTTCTACTTGTGACCATCCAATGCCCACCACACGTGGGCACATTCCCCAATCAACCACTGTCTCGTGGCCCCGTGAGCAAGGACACTTGAATTCCCAATTCCTCATCAGGGCCTCCCACACTCATCTACCTCAACTGCCTATTCTGAACACTGAGAACCGTGGGCCCGTACACTGGGGGCCTGGGGACACAGCCCAAAGCCCTCACAAGAAGTCATTTCCTTGAAGTCACATGGCTTACTTTTTAAAGTTCAGATCACTCCGATGTTCCACTCCATAACATACCTGGGGGTTCATTTTAATAAGACTGATAGAATTTTCTACAAAATATCTGAAAAAAATCATCATGCAAAGACGATGCACCAAATGAATCCCTGGACGTCCAGTGTGTCTGGCACACACTGCCTCATCATATCTAAGCCCCTATTCGAGAAGCTTAAGGCCCAGACAAGAGTGTGGGCAAGAGGGAAGGCTACGCCCTCTTTCTAGTAGGTGAACCTCACCTCCCGGCTGTAGCTAAAGAAACTAGACTTGAGACTAGAGTTCTCTCTCCTGAGATCTGGATTTATCACTGAGGCCTGTAGGTCCGTCTTGGCTACACTCAGGAGCAAGCAGTGGGTCACGTGTGTCCCATACGTATCAGAGACAGGGAAAGTGTACCTATCAGATCTACTGGATGAAGCATGGAGCAGTGGAAGGCAGAGATGGGGCTCTGTGGCCCCAGCGAGGATGAGGGAGGGCTGGGGATTCCAGGGCTTAGTGAGGTCTGATGCCATTTCCTGACCTTATTCTGATAGTCCCTGCCCTCGGAATCTTAATTACTTAATTACTTTTGTTTGAGGAGGAATAGAGCTAGGGAACAGGCTAATACCAAGAAAAGGAAGAAGAACAAAACTTTACAGTATGAAGGGATACAAGGTGGGGGAAAATCCTTGGTTCTGATTCATGTTCACCTTGAGCAAATAAAACCTCACTTTGAAACTGTTCAAACCTCCCTAATACAGTTAAAAATAATGTGGCCCTTTTCCCTTTCACATGAAAACATAACATCTTTTTCTCATCAGGTCAAGAACACATACGTATCTTCCTTGGAAGTCTGAGTAGTTAGATTTGGGCCACCAGGAGTTGAAGAAGAAGGGGAGAGGAAGGGGGTCGCAACGGTGGTCTCAGATATAAGGACAGAGGAGCCCTGGCCATAGGACAATGGCTTGTGCTACATGAACAGAGAATCAAGTTCAGTTTTGGAACTTTTCATTCCATTGTATTCAGTTGTATAGTACTTTCAAATTCAAAATGAAAAGAAAATCTGCTCTGTATCAAAACATCTGAGCGATGTTACATTTTTAAAAACGGATGGAGGACTTCCCTGGTGGTCCAGTGGGTAAGAATCTGCCTGCCAACGCAGGGGACACAGGTTCAGTTCCTGGTCTGGGAAGATCCCACATGCTGTGGGGCAACTAAGCCTGTGAGCTGCAGCTATGGAGCCCACGTGTGCTGGAGCCCAAGCTCCACAAGAGAAGCCACTGTAGTGAGAAGCCTGAGCACCACTAGACAGCAGGCACCACTCACCGTGACTAGAAAAAGCCCCCGTGAAGCCGCGAAGACCCAGCACAGCCAAAAATCAATACATGTTTTTTAAAAGTAAAACTGGAAAAAAAAATTAGGGGATTGTGACACTCCCAGGAGTGTGGTGTATGAGAGGAGGAGGAAAAGGCAGAAGACGTGGTCTGTCCAAGCACCTCTACACCTCCATCACTCCATTCCATCACAGCACAGGCCTCCCCCCACAGTGCAGGCAGGCCCCCGTGGTGCAGCGAACCTTCGGGGTCCTCACCTGTGCCTCTCCTTCCTTCTTCTCTCAGGCCCCACCCACTGGGATGCCCCAGCCCCTCACCTGCCACACAGACGTCAAAGTAGTCACCAAACTCGTTTCGGATGTGCTTCACCAAGTCCGTAGCATAGTTGAAGCCTCCTTCCTCCTCTTCCCACTGGTCACCTATGGGGTCTGCAGGGTTGGAGGTCACAGTGCTGGGTCTCACCCCACCTCCAGGAACCTCTCTGTTCCTTCTCCCCACGCCCACACCCAGGGCCAAGAGAATCTCGAAGGCAGAGCCTTCCTATTGCTGAAGTTGGTGTCTGCACTTTCCACTGTAGCACTTGGTAACAGTGGGAAGGACAACAGCAGCCAAGCCAGCAAACAGTTGCCAGACACAGATGCGGGCAGCAGCTGGCAGAAACAGCTGCTGCTCTGCATTCAGCCCGGAGCATATGAGATCCTCCCACCTGCTCACACCTAGGTGTGTCCAGCCACCTCGCCCAAGCCCGCTGTTCGCTCTCCCACTCCCTGGGAACCGTTGCCTCCTGGGAGAAGCTTCCACTCATCTTGGGTGAGACATGGTCTTTGGGGATAGGGAGCATGAGGCCACAAGGGCCCACCCAGCAGACTGCTGCTTCCCACACCTGTGTGCCCCAATGACAGCCCGGGCCAGAGGCATAACCAGCTACTCTCACTCCTGGGACATAAGTCAGAGCCGAACTCTGTGACTGGGTCAAAAGCCAGGAGCAGGAAGGGATCGATTCAGTGGTGTACATCACAACAGCGGGTTATCAGGCACCGGCTGTGGTCCTGACTGAATTCCTACTGAGAGGTCAAAAGGTCAAAAAGTGGCTCCATCTGTGTGTTGCCCATGGTCCTCTTGACCCACACCACCTACTAATGCTACTGGCAGGGATGGGACCTGGAGAAAAGTGAAGGACCACTGCAGAAACAGAAGAGGTCCTCCAGAAAGCAAGACCCCAGAGAGCAGGCCGCTGGCTCCACACCTCCCCTCAGCGCAAGGATGTTCTTCAGGCCCAGCTGCTTGGCTTTGTGCAGGTGGCCTGTGATCTCCTCCCGGCTCTGATGGCAGCAGGTCATGTGCAGGATGGTCTCCAGGCCGCAGTAGTTCACGGCGGTGCTGGCAATCACCATGGACGAGGTCTCCTTGTCGGAGCCAGGATCCCCAGCTGGGTGCCAGGTCACGTCTACAAAGAGGGGGCCACCCGCTCCCATCCGGTCAAACCTGTAGGGAATTTCTTTCTGAGGAGGGGCTCCTGGAGGTGCACCGCCCGTGACCACCTTCCCATGGGGTCTTGGACTTAGAGAAGCCTCACCTGCAGGTTGGCATCAGACTGACCTGCATTCACATCCTGGCTCTGCTACTCACCAACTGTGCAATCCTGGGAGAATTACTTAAACTCTCTGCGCCTCAGTTTTCTCATTTCTACAATGTGGCAGGGGACAGTGCCTACTTTTTATTAACATTCTGAGGATATCATGACAGATGGCTCCACGACTCAAGAACAGTACTGGGTACGCAGTGAACAAGCAATCGGTGTGCTGCTATTATGATTACTCTTATTGCAAAGATAACAACAATAAAGCCATCTTCTGTGAGAGCGGCACTTTGGACTTTTCAAAGTGCTTGGATATTTACCATCTCGGGTGAATTAAGACATTTTGATGGATAAGGGTTCAGAGCACTCCTCAGAGTGGCAAGCAAGGCCTTGTTCCAGGGAAAAAGAGGGTCAGCAGACACGAGTTTCTTCCATGCTACCTGCCTCTGCCATCCCCCAGCCTCCCACCACTGCCCAGTCCTGGCAGCAGCCAAGAGTCCTGCAGAGCACAGCCACATTACCAGGACTAGTATCAAGAGCCACATGGATGCTGTGTTATAAGCTGTGAAAAAGTGAAAGTGTTAGTCGCTCAGTTGTGTCCAGCTCTTTGTGACCCCATGAACTGTAGCCTGCCAGGCTCCTCTGTCCATGGAATTCTCTAGGCAAGAATACTTGAGTGGGTAGCCATTCCCTTCTCCAGGGGATCTTCCTGACCCCAGGATTGAACCCGGATCACCTGCATTGCAGGCAGATTCTCTATCATCTGAACCACCAAAGAAAACCATTATAAGCTATGGTGCATTTGCACATTTTTGTGCCTTCAAATTTCACAACCATGGGAACGACACATAAGTGCAAGCAATACAAAGCATAAACTTTAAAAAAAGAACTGCGATTCATAAAGCGCTAATGTAATCCAGTTGGCATTTCTCGATTTCAAGGGCATAATCCAAACTTGCTAAAAATGTTCTCCAAGCCACTGTTTTTTAACTTTCTAAACTCTACTCATGATCTAGCCACAAACTCCATCAAAAAATGTTGTCTGGGAGAATGAACATTTTTAACTCATGGAAGACTGTGAATAAAAATTCCACGTACCTGGAGAGACTTTTACAGACCAGAAAGTGGCAAGTTGCGTATCAAAGCATCTCTCCTGGCTTGGTTTCTTTCCACCCCTTGGAGCTACCTTTTTTCTGCTGGATCAAAGTGCAGCGCAGCCGCAGGGCACAGTTCACCTATTCACCTTGCCTCCACTCCCCAGTCTGTACTCCTTATCTTACACCAACTCACCTGGAGATGAGATTGACAGCACCCTGGGCAGTTCGGGGAGGGAAGAACTCTAGGGAGAACCACTTGTCACCAGAGTCCATCCTCCGCTTCATCTTCTCCCGGAGTCTCTCACATCGCTCGGGGTCCAACCCCGGCGTGGAGCACCTTGAACTGTCCTTGGAGCTCTCGCTGCCGCTGCTGCTGCCCTCCCAGCGGGGGCCAGGGCCGCCGTTCCCTCTGGGTTCGTTCACCATGGCCGAGATCCTGCTGCACGGGGCGAGGGCAGGGGGCGTGAGACTGCAGGGCAGGTGGCCGAGCCCCAGCATGGCAGGGTCAGGTGAGAGATGCTGCATTTTCACGCAGGAAGAAGGCTGGTGAAGGTCTGGGTGACAAGGCCCCCACCCAGCGACTCTGCAGTAAGGACTGTCTGCGCTGCCTCGCTCCAAGCTTGGCCCTCCGCTGCTGCCTGACTCCAGGGACGTCAGCCCCCACCCGGCACATGCTCCTCAGCCCCTGGGTCCTCCGTGACCGCTACCTGATGGAGGGCGGCACTGAGAGCCTTCCGCTGCCAGCCTCCAAGGCTCTCATTCCCAGGGAGGGGCAGCAGTGCCCCACTGGGAAGACCTTGGGTTTTGGACGGTCCATCTCCACCGGGGTAAACTCAGACCCCGGACCTCTGAGTTCCTGAGAAACGAGGAAACTTCCTCAGCGGGTGTGCCTGACTGGGCGGAGCCATGACAAAGGAAGAGCTTAAAGCTGTGGCTGGGGCCAGCGCGAGGGGGCGGGCGCAGGATTCCAGGCGAGAGGGAGGGCTGAGGCACTAAGCCTTGAAGATGGATAGGAGGAGGGGGATGTGGGGCTGCAGACCGCAGCGTTTGGGTGGAGATGAGGTCAACAGATGTTCGGGACAACTGGAGCACTCGCCAAGAAGAACAGTTCGGCCCTGGAAACATCTCCTGGGACTGGGAACAGTTTGTGTGCATGCAGGATGGAAGGGCTTAAGGGCTTGACAAAGCTGCCAGATTTCTCCCAAGTTTGTGCTTCTCTGACAAGACCATGTCATGAGTTAGAGGTTGAAATTGGCTGGGTTCCAAAAGTAGCCAGATCCAAGCTCTGTAAGGGCATGGATTTATGTCTAACTTGGAACAAAGACTGTCCAGTCTGTGCATGCCTTCCAAGCTGTTGTCCTTACACACATCAGTGAAGTCAGTTCAAGAAACTGCACAGCCATCACAGCTGAAGCCCTGAACCACGGCAACCACAGGCAGGCCAGGCTGACAGAGGGCACGGGGCTGCGGGGCAGTTTGGTGGGAAACATGGGACACACTACTCATACACCGCAAGAGTATCCAGTGTGTGGCAACTCAGAACATTAGAGGAACAACCAGGCCAAGATCATGTGTTGGCCTGCTGCCAAGCCCATGTTCTTAACTAGTTTGGGGTCCCAGACTCATGAGAAACTGATGAGATCCAATGCTCCTCTACCCTAAAACATACACAAGTGTCCTTGGTACATCCAGGGTCAAGCAGTTGACTCCAGACTGTGCTATCCATCCTGAGGGACGTCCGTTTTGATTCTGACCTAAAGCTCTAGTTTCTCTGAAAGGGATGAACACAAAGAGTAAGAAAGGGGAGTGTGTCAAGATCACACTCTGGCCTCTCCTCAGAAAACGAGCGAGTGCATCGTTAATCATCTGCTGGACCAAAACAGGAGCCGGGAAGAGGTTGAACCACCTACAAACTAACTGCTCTTTCCTTTGTTCATGAAGACTTCCTAGCTCTGACCAGGCACTACTCGTTTCAGCATTTTTTCACGTGCTACCACTTTTCATTTTAAGCTAGGACCCCAAAGAACCCTGTTGCAGCTGTGGATTCACATGTTTATCTCCCCTCTTCCCAGTTCCCTGAGACCAGGGCCAAGTATTCTACCTATGGTATCCCAATGCCTGGCATCTGGTAATAACAACTGGCACTCACTGGGCACCAACAGGCCAGGTCACACCGTTCTCAAAACAACCCTCCACCAATGGATGTGCGTGCTCAGTCACTCAGTGTGTACAACTCTTTGTGACTCCATGTAGCCTGCCAGACTCCCGTGTCCATGGGATTTCCCAGGTAAAAATACTGGATTTGGGTTGTCCTTTCCTTCCCTAGGGGATCTTCTGGACCCAAGGATCACACCGGTGTCTCCTCCTCTCCTGCACTGGCAGGCGGATCCTTTACCACTCAGCCACCTGGGAAGCCCCTTTGCCATTTGATGAGCACTTACTTAACCGGTGCCAGGCACCCCGAACAGTGGGGAAATACCGGAGTCCACCACACTTAGAGGGGCCCGGGTGGGCACTTGTGTGTAGCCCGATGCAGTGGGCGTCGGGGACAGCAGTGCCAGCGGCCCTCGGCTCTTCTCAAGGTGTTCAGCCGCTCTGGCGCGCTGCGAACAGAATCACCGCGTCACTGGGTCACGGGCGAGGGCGGAAACCTAGGCCCAAGTCCGGTCCCAGGGCATGGGGTCACCACCACACCTCAAGGCCGCCTCAGCCCTGAAGTCCTTCCGTCCAGGTTGGGGGCCGAAACTGAGTCTCTGCTCCAGGGTTGGGGGAGTCGCAGGGCAGTCGGTGGGGGCTATATTAGTCTCACCGAGGGCGCGCGTGCAGAGGGGGCTGGCCAGCCTCCACCGTTCCCCGCGGCCCCCGCAAGAGCCCCCCCTCGGGTGGGTGGCCTCCAAGGCCGGGTCTCCCCTGCGGGCGACGGACGCCTCACCGTCACTCACCCTCTGGTCACTGATGACTCAGAGCTCGCGGCCTCCGCAGCGGCGTGGCGGCTAATGAGGCTCCGGCGGAGGGGGCGGGGCTCGGGAGGAGGCCAGGCGCGGGTGTCAGGTTGCTAAGGGAGGCGGGAGCAGAGGACGGAAACCGCCCTCGCGGACCCCCCGGAAGCCCCGCCCCCAACATGGCCGCGCCCAGAAGTCTCGCTGGAAGCCGGCCCTCCGCCATCATGTGACGCGACCCCTCGCCCCACCCGTCTGCAGCCACTCCCCGTCTCCATCCTCAAGCTCGAGAGGGCCACGTGACACTCCCGGGACCAGTCACGTGAGGCGCGGATCCCTGGGTGGGAGGGAGGTGGGCAGAGGGGTCCAGAGTGGCAGTAAAGGAGGAAGATGGCGGGATGCAGAGGGTCCCTGTGCTGCTGCTGCAGGTGGTGCTGCTGCTGCGGTGACCGTGAGACCCGCACCCCGGAGGAGCTGGTAAGGAGCGGGTGGAGTCGGGCTGAGAAGGGAGCGGTTGCTAAGGGACTGCGAGAGGCGTTGCCGGGGGTGGGGCCGGGTCGAGCTAGGCCCGCAGGTGGCTGCGGGTGGGGCCTGGGCTCCGCACCCTGGGCTCTCGAAGCATCTGCCCGGCTTCACGTGCCCAAGTCTGGGGTCTTTTCTCATAAGCCCTCCCTGGAATCTGAGGGAAGATCTAGGCCAGCTCTAGTCAATCTCATCCATATTAATTTTTTAGTTTCCACCTAAAAGGAGTTTTGAATGAAATGAACATTTTCAGAATGAATCCCTTCACTGGACTTTGCATATCATGCCGCTGGCTTAGTTTTTCCAGCGCTCTGTCACTGTATCCTTCACCCTTTCTGGGTCACTGATAATCCAGCTTCCCTCTGCAAAGCACCCTGGGAAAACTTGAGTTGTATCCTCAGAGTTGACAAGTCTCTCCTGATGTGAGACTCTACATGTTGTCAGAAGGAACCTGAATTCTTTCCCTCTTAAGCTGGCGGGTGACATCTTTGAAGTGTCCTGAAGATGAGTGGTGATTTGAAGAATGTATGGTAGGAGTGAAGAGCTCAGCTGATGACTGTATACCCTCACCGCATCACCCCCATCCCAAAATGGTTTTTTTGTTTGTTTTAGGTGTTCCCATTTGATTATAATGGCTACAGAGGATTTAGAAATTCTTATCTGATTTCAGTAAATATCTCTGCCTCTTTCCACTTTTAAAAACATTGAAAGGGTCTCCCTTCTCTGTATTTGTTTTTCTAGACCATCCTTGGAGAAACACAGGAGGAGGAGGATGAGATCCTTCCAAGGAAAGACTATGAGGTAAGATTCTTAGATGCTGTCTTGGGTAACAGAAGAAGTGAGTGACCAGCTCACTTCAGACTAAAGCAAAAGCATTAGGATTCCAACCAGAGATGCTCTATGACCTTCTCTTCCAGGGAGTGAGTAGGTAAGAGAGAAGTTCTTTGTTAGAAGGGGCTGTTTAAGTTTTTCTCATTTTAGCCTCAAAACAGGGTCTGAGTGTGTCTCCAGGCTTTCATCAATCTATTGCACCTTAACCTGGTTAGAGCATGTGTTTGCCATTAGACTGTTTGCTTTTGTAACTTGTAGAGACCCAGAGTCAAAGTCACTGAGAGCATTTGCTTGTAAACAGGTGTGAGCCAGGAAGCCTTGCTTTTTTCTTCCAAGAGAACTGAGTTTTCAGATGATTGTTTCCTGCCCAAGCAGCTTCTCTTGGAAATGTCAGTTCTTGGTTATAGTTCCTGACTTCATGCACGGGACTCAGAGACAGAGTGTGTGTGTGTGTTTTGTGTGGTGGGGAGCACTAAGGCCAGTGCTGCTAGAGTATACCTTTTATTATTTAGTCAGCTTATAGTGACATTACTATGACTTTTGAAACGGCAAAAACAAGCCATGGTTGTGATAGAGGATTTTCATATGATTTGCAAAAAGAAGCTAGGGAAAAATCTACAATCCTGTTCATGAAAAGATGACTATTCATTTTACTAAACGTCCTTTTCCATGCCTTCTTTTAAATAACAAAATGAAATTCTACTAGATAAACTATTTTAACATGGTTTTCCCTCCCAGTTTATAACAGATTTTTGTTTATCAATAGATACTTTTCTGTAATTCATTTTTAAACGGGGAAATAGTATTTCATTGTCTATGAAATAAGATAATGTTTTTTATCTGACTTTTCTATGTTATGAATTGCGTGGTGGTGACCGTCCTTTCTTGTTTAATTGCTTTCTTAGAACTAATTCCCAAAGTGAGATTAATCGTGTCTATACTTAATGACTTAAAAAAAAATACCACGTACTTAAAAAATTCAGTATTCCAGAGCAATAACATACCCAGACTAATTTTCTTTCTAATATTTTATCTACTCTTGCTGTAGAATTTAGTGTATCTATTACGATTTGTAGCTTCTCATGGAACTTTTTTCTTCTAAGTTCCATGAGAAGCTACAGATCATAAATGTAGACAAAATGGGCAGAATAGTACACTGAAAACCCCCTGTACTCATCAGACAGCATCGTTCAGTCACGCCTAACCTTGTTTCGTGTGTGCACCCATCCGCTTCCCCGTTCCCATATTATCTTGAAGGAAAGTCTATACATCATATCATTTCACCCATAAATAATTCAGTTCAAGTCTCTAGTGGATAAGGACACTTTTTTCCCTATCATAAGCCAGTGCCATTTTCACACCTAAGAAATTCACAATAAGTCCTTGATATCAAACAACCAGTGTTTGGGTTTTCCAGTTGTCTTATAAATACTTATAAAGTATTTATATAAGTACTTATAAAGTCGTAAGTACTTTTTCATAGTTTGTTTGAATTGGGTTCCAAGTAAGGTCCTAATGTTGCACTTGTTTGATACATCTTTTAAGTCAAATAGGTTTGAGATGAAGTAGATTCCACCTTTATCTTTGTTTTGTTGTTTCATCTTTTTTTTTTCCCCCTTGCAATTGACTCAACAAAATAATTTTAAGAATCTAAAATTTGCCAACTGTACCGCAGTGGTATAATGTGTTACTCTGATGTGAGTGCTTTTAATCAATCAAAAGGCACTATATCCAGTGATGTATTGTCTCATATTTCTTCTTAAAAATAATTTATTTTATTTATTTGGCTGCGCCAGGTCTTAGTTGCAGCAAGCGGGACCTTGAATCTTTGTCAAGGCGTGCAGACTCTTAGTTGCAGCATGTGGGGTCTAGTTCCCTGACCAGGGATGGAACCTGGGCCCCCTGCTTTGGGAGCATGGAGTCTTAGTCCCTGGACCATCAAGGAAGTCCCATAACTCTTAAATACGTGTTTGCTTGTACACAGTAGGAAGATTTGCAAGAATTAGTATGATGATCCATTTCGTGCTGTCACCTTGCCATTCCCCCTTGAACCTGGTGATATCATTCTGATGGTTACAACCGATGCTGTCCCAGCCTTTATCCTCCTCCTGGGATCTCAACACTGCATGTCTCCTCCATTGATCTTCTGTCCCTTCACTCTTTTTGCTAAGTTGGACTCATCAGTAATGTATTTACTCTCACCTGATATGCATATTTGTGTAAATTTTATGGGTTAATATTCTTCCATGTGAGTCATTAATATTTCTCAATTAACCATCTTCTTGAGAGCATCTGCTGTAAGAGCAAGTTTAGTTAGGCATTGACTCAGAAAAGCCAGCTCAGATTTTATTTATGAGGGATCAACTAGAAAACCGTTCTGCTGAAGATCTTTCTAAAATGTGCTCCTTCCTGCCTTAGTGGGCTTCCCTGGTAGCTCAGCTGGTAAAGAATTCACCTGCAGTGCAGGAGACCTGGGTTCAATCCCTGGGTTGGGAAGATCCCCTGGAGAAGGGAATGGCTACCCACCCTGGTGTTCTTGGCCTGGAGAATTCCATGGATAGAGGAGCCTGGCAGGCTACAGTCCATGGGGTAGCAAAGAGTTGGACACAACCAAGTGACTGACACACACAGTTCCTGCCTTAGTAAGAGTTCATTGTACGTACTTGACTTTTTCTTTAATGAGTTGGGGGTCTTACAAGATGTTAGAATCCCCATTTTGACATACATTCTCATTATAGATGGTTTGAATAGTATCAATTTCCTGTTTGTGAGATGAGACCATTCCCAAGGAGTATTGTTTTTCTGCATGTCACAGAACCTATAGTGCCCTTTTGAGGTAGAGAAAGGCTCCCCCTCAGAGCTGAGGACTTAGAATAACAGGCCTCCCCTCTCTGAGTCATTTCAACGCCAGTACCCCTGCTAAAGGCCCACCGAAGGTGCTCTTTGTGTGAGCCCTAAGATGCCTTCCTGAGTGAATTTGGGCTACACCTTTGTCCCCATTTGCGCCCTATAGCCGGATGCCATGTTTGCTCGTAACCTTGGACATCAACCCTGCAGCCTACCTATACAAGTTTTATTTTTAAAGAATTTTATTTTAAAGAAGTTGTTAGTTTCCCAAACCAAAGAGTAACATATACAGCAGAAATAAAAGAAAATTAGTCATGGCAAAGGAGAAGGAATTATCTGATTTTAATAACAGATCGTACAGTTCATGGGTACATGTTTACCAAGTGTCAAATTTTCAAAACTTAAAAAAAAAAGTTTGGTGTTCTTGTATTACAGTTCTTTCTAAATGTCCCTTTTAATAGCCTTATTGAGCTATAATTCACATTCTGTACAATTTACTCATTTAAATTGTACATGCAGTGGTTTTTAGTATATTCGCAGAGTTGTACAACTATCATCAAATCAATTTCCGAATATTTTCATCACCCAGAGAGAAAACATGCATCTGTTAGCAGTCACTGTCCACTCTTCTTGCCCCTGACCATAGGCAAGCACTAATCTACTTTCTGTAGCTATACCTTTGCCTGTTGTGGACGTCTGCAAACCTTTTCAGTGTTTATGGAACCTAAGTGTTATTAGAACCATCAAGCAAATAATTGCTAGTGATTTTTATACATGTTGGGCATGAAGGATATCATATTTTTCAACATGTTAATTTTTTCCCATTTGTTCCTAGAATGTGATGTCCTTAATTGATTAAAACATGTGTATATACATACACACATATATGTATATGTGCGTGGACATACAGTTAACCCTTGAACAACATGAGTTTAAAGTGCTCAGTTCTACTTATATGCAAGGTTTTGTGTTTTTTTCCAATAAATACTGTATTTTCATTTTACACATCTTTAAGTGTGGGAAAAAATTTGTGTTCCATTAGAGATCACAATGTGTGGAATCTAAAGAACTAGGGTTGAGTCCTGATTCTATCCGCATTATTTCAGCTTCTTGTCCTTGGTTGAGCCATTTATCAAGTTCTTCATTTTTGAGAGAGAAATAGCAAAATGTGGATTTTTACCTGTGTGGAAAGTTGCTTCCCCTAACCTCTTTGTTGTTCAAGGGTTTACCGTATGTGTGTGTGCGTGTGTGTGTATGTGTGTGTATATGTAAAGTATTTATGTATATATATATTATCACTAGATAAACATATGTTTAATCATTCACTGATGGGTCTAGTTTCCCAGCAGAAATATTGTTTACTGGTTGATTTTTTTCCTGATTGTGTTTTTTTCGTTTTGTAATCAGGCAGACAGTTTTGTTTCTAATATAAAAAAATGTTCACCATATTTGCCTGGAGAATTTTAAGTAATATCCAGATGTGAGTGGCTATTGAAATTACCACCTCAGAGTTAACCATTGTGAACGGTTTTCCCAAATGTTTTTTATTGTATGCTGACATACAAATCTTTGTTTAATCAAAATAGGATGCTATTACACCATTTAATCTGCATCTGCCTTTATTTATTTTGCATCTTGCCTTTTTTACTTAATCTTTGCCCATTGGCCACATCTGCCCTTGAAAACCTGTCCAAATTCTTTTAATGGCTACATGAATGTGTGCATGCTAAGTCACTTCAGTCGTGTCCAACTCTGTGCAACCCTGTGGACTGTAGCCTGCCAGGCTCCTCTGTCCATGGGATTCTCCAGGCAAGAACACTGAAGTGGGTTGCCATGCCCTCCTGCAGGGAATCTTCCCAACCCGAGTCTCTTACGTCCCCTGTATTGGCAGGCAGGTTCTTTACCACTAGTAACACCTGGGAAGCCCTATGACTACATAGTCTTCCATACTGGGTGCGTAACAGTTGATTTGATCAGTCACCTGCTGCTACTCCAGGACCCTTTTGGAAAAGGAATTTGGACTTTGGGTAGTCACAGAAATGGAATGAACTGTCACACGTCACACCTGCGTTGGTTTAGCGGCTGACTCTGAACTCCTGTGTGGGAGTGTGGCCACTGGGCCAGTGTCCAAATTTGTTCACTAGCTCATGTGTAGGTAGCAACAGGTTACGGGGAGAGAGCACACAGCAGACTGTTTTCCTTTGGTGCCAGACTGTTGCTGCTTGTGCATGATGTAGAAATAAAATCACTTCCTTTGAATTGTTCCTCAGAAATGCCCCTGGCACACCTGCAGATCGTTTGCAGAACTGCTGTGTTCTGTGAAGTTTAAGGAACTGTTTTAGGAGCCAGGCTGGATCTGTGCCTCTTCTAACATAAACTGGAAGTTGTTTTTTAAAACAGTCTCCACGTTTGTGTTGTGACTCACCTTTTTCACAGATGCTAACTGCAGAAGATACTTAAAATTAGACTTGCTAAATTAATTTGTTTCTGGTTAATGGAAGCATTTGTTCGTTAATGGAGTAAGTTGGGTTAGCACCAGTGAGGGCATGAGGTCTTTTAGTGTTTGGCAGAAACAGGGCACTTAAAAATATGTAGTTTAAAACTTTTTAAAGCATAAAGTATTCACCTACAGGGGTGCTGCTGAAACGTCCATGTAAGTGATTTTGATTAAGAAGGACCTGAGGGGGTCCAAGAGTCTGTGTTTCTAATAATCCCCTCCTGGGTGCAGCTCTGACCATCAGTGCTTTGAGTGGTGGGAACTGGAAGGTTTATCCTTTCCAGGTTATGGTAATTCTTCCTATCTGCTTATGACTTTTTCTTTATTCACACATCCCTCTTTCAGAGTTTGGATTATGATCGCTGTATCAATGACCCTTATCTGGAAGTTTTGGAGACTATGGATAATAAGGTGAGTTCCTTATTGATCTTTTGGGACCAAGTAGGTTTTATGACAGCCTCTTTTTCTTTTTTTAATTTATTTATTTTAATTGGAGACTAATTACAGTATTGTAGTGGTTTTTGCCATACATTGACATGAATCAGCCATGGGTGTACATGTGTTCCCTATCCTGAACCACCCGCCCCGCCCCCATCCCACCCTTGAGCACTCTGTCTCATGCATCAAACCTGGACTGGCGATCTGTTTCACATGTGATAATGTACATATTTCAATGCTATTCTCTCAAATCATCCCACCCTTACCTTTTCCCACACCGTCCAAAAGACTTTTCTGTACATCTGTGTCTCTTTTGGACAGCCTCTTTTTTGTTCTAAATACTTTAGTGATTTTCCTTTTAACCTTTGGACTCTTAATCCTTTTCATGGGATATCTATTAATACTGTCTATTAACTAAATTAAATCTATTAGTTCCTTAGTCCTTCAGCCTGCCAGCCAGCATGTCCACTGTCAGTGCACCTGGCCTGGCCCTTCGCCTCCTTCATTCTTGCATTGTAAAGCTTACCTGTCACACCAGACATCATCTCTGTGCTTGCTGTCCATGTGGAATTTAGTCTGACACTGGTTGGCCGAGATGTAGTCCCTCCTTGCTGCCATCATAATCCTGAGTCATTCTTTTCCTTTGTGAACAGAAAGGTCGCAAGTATGAGGCAGTCAAGTGGATGATGGTGTTTGCCATTGGAGTCTGCACCGGTCTGGTGAGCAGGCGGGGAGATCGTGGGCCAAGGGGCAGCAGAGGGCAGAGGGCATGCGCCAGTCTGGCAGATAAGTCATTTGTCCTTATAACAGAGAATGCCTTTTTTTTTTCTTTCTTTCTTTTTTAAGTATAATCCTGATACTTTTTTTTATACTTTTCAATTTATGAAATGAAAGTGAGCCATGCAACGCTGATGCCCTTTAAAGCACTCGAAGTCTTGCTCAAGACCTGTCCTTTGTTATGTGGTCCCATTAGGTAGATGGCAGAGTGGGGAGAGTGCTTAGTGGATGCTGAGGTCACTCTGCAGGGAGAAAGCAACATGATGAGAACAAAAGTGTGGCTATTATGCTCTTTGCTCAAGCGCAGCATGCCAGTAAACAAGACATCGCGGATCTCCGTGAACTCATTACGCCGTCCCTCTTCCCTGAACACTGCTCATTTTACCTGGAAGGTAGAGCTGGCAGTTGTGGGTAGAGGAATACGCCTGAGTGCACAGGGTTCTGGGTCAGCACGTTCACAGATGAATCCCAGACGAGAAGAAATCATGAAACATCGCCAAAGATTGTCATAGCAAAAGTCTGGAACCATAACTGCTGACTCACTGTGCTTCAACCTGGAGCAGAGAAGCTGGAAGAGTTTGTAATCCAAATGATAAATGTCAAATCTGATTTTTGTCAATACGTTGTTAGAAAAGGGGATTGTCTTCATCCATCCAGACTGCTATAACAAAAGTACCATGGACTGAGGGGTTTAAACAACAGGCATTTACTTTTTACAGTTCTGGGGTCTGGAATGTCCAGGCCAACAGACCTGGTGTCTGGTGAGGGCCCAATTTGTCATTCACACATGGGCGTCTTTTTGCCGTGTCTTCAGGTGGCAGGAGAGGCAAGGGAGCTCTCTGGGGTCTCTTTTATAAGGACACTAATCCTATTCATGACCTAATTACCTACAGAGCCCCCTCCCACGTCCTAATTAGAGGAGGTTAGCATTTCAACATATGAATTTGGGAGTGGGCAGGGGAGACCACAAACATTAGCCCGTAACACTGTGTATGTATTCTTAAGCAGTATCCTGTTAATCACCTTTCTCTAGAATTAACCACAGGTTTCAAACTTAATTCTACATAACATACCCATTAAGTGTAAATACATGTTTAAACATAACATAGCCACAAGAACTGACCACAGGTTTTAATTTCAGATTTTTACTGTAGTAAATTCAGAGATCAAGGAACATCTTACTATTTAAGATTAATAGCATTCAGGAGGCCTCTTTGATAATGTTCTGCCATTGTGGGGGCACCGTGGGCTGATGTAATTGTTTTATTTTGCTGTATAGTTGCCTGGTTGCAGATTACCCTGTAATAAGCATAGTCACTAGCCATATAGGTGTTAGTCTTTCTGCAACTGTCATGTCAAACTCTAGCAACTCCACTGAACACCCTCCCGTTGTGGGAAAGCAGACCTGCCTTAATAATGTAGCAACCATCTCCTCTTGCTGCTGGCTTTCTTCTCCTTTGATCTGTCACTGTTTATTGTTTCAGTATTTAAAAGCCCCCAAGCACTGGTTTGTGGGAAGACCAGAGTTAAAGGCACAAAGCCTTTGATCCTGAATTCACATGGTCAGAAGTCTTCCCAGTTCTCTGAAGTCCTGAGCATGCACTTCAGAGAGTGAGCTAGTGGAACAGGAGTGGTTTTCTCTTACTCACCAGGCTAACCATTGGCTATACAATGGTTATAAATCAAAGTCATGACTTACAAAATGGTAATAACTGAGTGCCAAAGAATCGATGCTTTTGAATTGTGGTGGTGAAGACTCTGGAGAGTCGCTTGGAATGCAAGGAGATCAAACCAGTCAATCCTAAAGGAAATCAGTCCTGAATATACTTTGGCCACCTGATGCAAAGAGCTGACCCATTGGAAAAAAGTCCTGATACTGGGAAAGATTGAGGGCAGAAGGAGAAGGGGGTGACAGAGGATGAGATGGTTGGATGGCATCATCAGTGGACAAGAACGTGAGCAAACTCTGAGAGATAGTGGAGGACAGGAGCCTGGCGTGCTACAGTCAAGGTGGTTGCAAAAACTCGGACATAACTTAGCAAATGAATAACAACAGACGTGCAAGAGGCGTATACTACTTCTGAGTAGGTACTGGCTTTCAAAGTAATATTCTGATACCCTAATCCTTTCTACACTTACCCAGCTAAGGATCACTGAAAATGTGTTTGGATTTCTTCTTTTGACCCTGCCTTTGGAAGAGCAGAGCAGGCCCTCACAGGCCTCTGTGCTGTTTCTAAGCGCTCTCAGTCTTCCTTGGTCTTAGGTTCTTTTTCTATTCTTATCCCTATGTGTTGTAACTCTCCTTCTGACAACTTAGCTACACCCCTTCTTTTGTCCTCAGAAGGGCTGTGGGACCAGACTCAGGTGGGGCACTCCTTGACTAAGGAAAGGCCTGTTCATACATGGCCTGTTGGTAGCATGGGTGCGTGTGACCAACAAGAACAAGCGGTGGGGGGTGGGAGGCTGTGTTTCCAGGGGAGTGCCTATGACAGCGTGGAAACTCAGGTGACAGCTCTTGTCCTCTCCCCAGGTGGGTCTCTTCGTGGACTTCTTTGCTCGGCTCTTCACGCAGCTCAAGTTTGGAGTGGTGCAGGCTTGTATCCTTTACAGGGGTCACAGTGTTCCCCAACATGTGTGGTTGCTCACCCTGCTTTCCCATACAGAAATGAGTTTACAGACGTGATCTTTGAAGAGCTACTTACTGGCCACTTGGGTTTAAAGTTTTTCTTTATTATCAAAGGACACAGAGGAAGACTTGAATAGAAAGATGCTCGTGGTCATGGTAGTAACACAGGAAGCCCAGATACCTGTTTTTTCTCATCAGTCTGTGAACTGATTGTGGTTCCAAGGAAAGTCTCACTAGAATTGTTCATGGAACTTGAAAATTCTCTTCCTAAATTTGTGTGGAATCATAAAGAGCCCAAAGTATCTGAGACAGCTTTGAACAGCAGATGGGACTGGCCATCCTAGATGTCAAGATTTACATAATTTAAGATACAGTAGTTAACCCAGTGTCATAGTGGTACAAGAACACCCAATTAGACCAGTGGAAAGTAATAGAGAAGCAGAAACTGGCCCACACACATACAGCAATGCAGTGAGTGAGAGAGTTAATATTATAAGTCAGTGAGAAAGGATGGGTTTGTTAATAAAAGATGCTGGGAGATTGGTTACCCATCTGGAAAAATTCAAAATTAGATTCTTACTTTGTACTGTATGTTAATTCCAGATGGATTAAAGATGTAAATAGGCAAAACAACATTTGAAGAGACTGTAACATCAAGACCAGGGAGTAATTTCTAAGAACTCCAGAAGGCATGAAGATCAGTAAACTTGATGACATCAAAGTAAACATTTTGTTTATACACACGCCAAAAAAAAAAACTCAGACAATAAAACCCCATAAACAAACTGAAAAACAAGTTTACAGCTTAGGAGAAGTGATTCTTTGTGCGTTTAAGAGACAAATAACTAGAATCCATAATAGAGGGAGAATGGCAACTCAGTTAAGAAAAAAGCCGAAACAGCTCAGTAGAAAAACGTACAAAGGATGTGAGCAGACAGTTCTCGGAAGAGGAAAATTACCTGTGGAAGAGCGCTTACCTCACCACCATCAGGGAAGTGAAAATTAAATAACAGGAAGGTGGCGCCCCTGACTCCTGTGTTTGTGTTCTAGGTGTGGCCCTCAGGCATGCGCGGAGATGTTCATTGCATCTCTAGGATTGCAAAACACTGCTGTCACACCAGAGGGACGAGTGGGCCAGTTGTAATTCGGATGGTGTAATTTTAATTTCACAGAGAAGTGAAATTGAACCAGAGCTTTTAGATCAGCATGGCTAATTCTCAAAAAATGTTGAGGGAGAGAAGGCAAGGGTAGAAGGTGCATCAACCGCAACGCCACTGTTTCAATTTCAGAAACACTGAGAACAGTGTGGATGCACATGGACATGTTCCAGGGAGGATGTGCAAGGGTTCAGGTTAGGGGTTTCTTCCAGGAGAGAGGGAAACACAAGGGGTTTTGTTGCTGTTTTGAATGGTATCTAGTGTTTTAATTTTCAAAAAGCACCTGGAGCAGATGTGGCTTAACACTGAGATTTGTTAAGGCTCTGAGGGTATAGGTGTTTGTACATCTTGTAATGTTTGAAGTATTTCATGATTTTAAAATGGTTCCTAGTGTAGGAGACAAAGGTTTCCCAGGTGGCTCAACGCCTGCCCATGCAGGAGTCGCAGTTTCTACCCCTGGGTTGAGAACATCCCCTGGAGAAGGGAATGGAGACCCACTCCAGTATTCTTGCCTGGGAAATCCCTTGGACAGAGGAGCCCAGCAGGCTACAGTCCATGGGGTTGCGAAAGAGTCAGACGTGACTTAATGACTGAAAACACCAATGAGAAGACATCTCAGACAGTTGTGTTTTTGTGAGGTTTATATGTGGAAAACAGGAAGAAGTGCAGTGAGCAGCCCCCATGCTTCAGAGGAGGAGAAACTGCTTCGTATCCAGTGGTGGCAGGACCACCCCTGCTGGCAGGCTCCTTTTCCTTAACCCCATGTCTGCAGCGGTGGAGGAGTGCAGCCAGAAAGGCTGTCTTGCACTGTCCCTCCTGGAACTCTTGGGTTTCAACTTGACGTTTGTCTTCTTCGCAAGCCTTCTTGTCCTAATTGAGGTGAGGTGTGATGGGGATGAGGCAGTGGGGGTCTTGCCTCTTGCTCATGAGGTTCTCCATTTTTCTCCATCTTCATTTCCAAAATGTCAAGACACTGATTGAGTCTTAAGAGTATAGATTCCTGTAGAAAAAGTGATCTCTCTTTCACTTAGGTTTTCTGAAAGTGGTTTCAGGCTCTGGGGAGATAAAAGGGGAACAATCTAGACTAGAAGGTTGCTTCTCAACCTTGGCAGCACATTAGAAGAAACACCTGGGGAACTGTAAAAACACCTTAGAATAACAAATGCTTTAAACCTTAAAGAACTTTAAAAGTGACCAGCTTAGACAAATGAGGTAAGAATCTCTGGAAATAAAGGGCAGTATTTGGCCACCTGATGCGAAGAGCTGACTCATTTGAAAAGACCCTGATCCTGGGAAAGATTGAGGGCAGGAGGAGAAGGGGATGACAGAGAATGAGATGGTTGGATGGCATCACCGACTCGATGGACATGGGTTTGGGAAGACTCCAGGAGTTGGTGATGGACAGGGAGGCCTGGCATGCTGCGGTTCATGGGGTCGCAAAGAGTCGGACACGACTGAGCGACTGAACTGAACAGATTGATTGTTGAAAAGCCTCCCCTCTCAAGAGATGTTAAATCACCAGGAACTTGTTAGAAATGCATCAGGCCTACTGAGTGTGGTGCTGTCCAGGATGAGGCCAGTGGGTTCTGAGTTTCTCAGTATGCCTGCTCTCCCCCTCAGCCAGTGGCAGCCGGTTCTGGGATCCCCGAGATCAAATGCTATCTGAACGGCGTGAAAGTGCCTGGAATTGTGCGTCTCCGAACCCTGCTCTGCAAAGTCTTTGGAGTGCTGTTCAGTGTGGCTGGAGGTCAGGAGGGTCTTTCTTTCTTCCTTCTTTTTCTTTTTTAAAAATATTTATTTATTTGGCTACGCTGGGTCTTATTTGGGGTGTGCAAGCATCCTCAGTCGTGTCCAACTCTTTGTGACCCTGTGGACTGTAGCCTGACAGGCTCCTCTGTCTCTGGGATTCTCCAAGCAGGGATATTGGAATGGGTTGCCATTTCTTCCTCTAGGGGATCTTCCCAACACAGGGATCAAACCCGCATCTCCTGCATTTCCTGTGTTAGCAGGCGCCATTTCTTTATTGCACTACCTCAGAAGCCCTGTTACTTGGAGCACACAGGATCTTTTGGTTGTAGCATGTGGAATCTACTTCCTGACCAGGGATCAAGCCCAGGTCCCCTGCATTGGGAGGTTGGAGTCTTAGCCAGCAGACCACCAGGGAAGTCATCAAAGCGTCTTCCTGACCTTTATCCTTCAAGCCTTCCAGGGGAGAAGGCGACAAGAATCATTATGGGTGTACATTAAGCAGATGTGGCCTTGAAGTTTCTGCCCTCAAACAGATCTCTGTACTTTTTGTTGATGAGTTAGTTTTTAAATGTAAATGCTGTTAATAAGTTACCATTCAGAGCTGTCTGACCAGCGCACCATTGAGTTTCAAAGTAGAGCGCCTGTCTAGTTGGTTTGTGGAGTTGGCTTTTAGCAAAGTCAGCAAGGTTTTTGTGCCAGATGGTAAATATTTTAGGCTTTGTGGGCCAAGTGGCAAAAAGGAGCTATTATGTAGGTGCTTAAACTTATATAACCACTTCAAATGTATCCATTCGAGAATGTAAAAAACCATTCTGAGCTCTTGGGCTATATAAAAATAGGCAGCAAGCCTGTCTTGTCCCACAGGCTATGATTTGCTGACCCCCAATTTAGAATTTCAAGGTTACTTTCTCTTATTTGGTGGGGATTTGACTCACTCTTACTGTTAGCAAGTCGCTTGATCACCTCTGTTTTATAGTTGTCAAGAGAAAGGTCTATGTAACAAAGATTGTTCTGTGCTGATAGATTGTCTTGCCTTTTTCCACCTGTTCCCAGGGCTCTTTGTGGGGAAGGAAGGCCCCATGATCCACAGTGGAGCAGTGGTGGGGGCTGGCCTCCCACAGGTAAGGGTTTATGGGCTGTCAGGGGTTAATTGGCCTTCAGAGTGGGCCTCCTGGGCAGGGGCGTGTCTGTGGTTAAAATTGGAAAAAAATCCATCAAGAGCACCCTAATGTGGCCTTGGTCTCCATTATCAGTTTGGGTTGATGAGAAACTATGAGGTCTGTCTCCCAGGAGAGCAGGTAGCTGGTACCTGGAGGTTGTACTGGGGCCCTGTGGGGTCCTGGGAGCAGAAATGGAACAGAGAGAAAGTTTAAACGAAAGTTACCCGGTGCTCCCACAGCCGTTGCCAAGCACCTGCACACAGGGTGGCTTGCAGAGTGTCTCGAGAGAGGCTGGAAGCCTTGGCTATGATGGTTTCAGGCACAGGCCAACGCTGATACCATTGGATGCAGCAAGGGAATAACAGCTGCTGTTCATCAGGTGCCATCTGGGCCAGACTCTCTTGTCCCATCTCCTCTCTTCTTGAAAGCCACTTCAGGGACTTCCCTGGTGAGTCCAGTGGTTAGGACTCTGAGCTTCCACTGCCATGGGCCCGGGTCCCATCCCCGGTTGGGGAACTAAGATCCCACAAGCCATGTGGCCCAACCAGAAAAAAGCCCCCTCGGGTTTAGTTGTCCTCCTCCTCATCATTCCTAGATGAGGAGCTGAGGCTCAGGGAGGCCAAGGGGCTCACTCGGGACTCCGAGACTCCCCTTCTCACAGGCTGGTCCACAGAGGAAAGTCTCAGTTCCTTGTGAACTGTCACTTGTAAACAGTTTATGTCTCACATTCTAAGGGGAGGGAATTGGCTGTGGTCATTGTGTTGTCCAGGAGAAGGAGAGCAGTCCCTGTCGCCCAGAGCCCATCTTTTGATCTCTCCTGTTACTGCCTCATCTCGTCTCCATGCACCGGCCTCTAGGAAGTAAGCTGAGAGGTAGAAGGAGGCCAGGCCAGGATGGGGCGGTAGTCTGAGACTTTGTCAAGCAGTCACTTGGCTCTTCCCTGGTGACTGCCCCGAGCAGAGCTCACGTTGTCTTCCGTAGCAGCTTTCCGTTTCTCTCCACCCTTCACCCAGCTGTTTCCCCTTTTCCTTTCAGACTTGTTGACTATGTACAAAATGCAATTTCCAAAGAGCCTAGGAATCCGGGGGTAGGAAAGAAGTTCCTCTTCAAAGTCACCTCTTTTAGCAGCTGCTGTCCTAGACTCTCCTCCTTGTGGCTCCTACCCAGGAGCGGTCAGGCTGCGGGGACTCAGTGCTGTGGCTTCCTGCAGCCTCGGGCCCCTCCCTAACTCTGTTTTCTCCCATTCTAGTTTCAGAGCATCTCCTTACGAAAGATCCAGTTTAATTTCCCCTATTTTCGAAGTGACAGGTATGGAAAGGTTAGAAATTGGGGTGTTTTTGTTTTTTAAAAAAACAAGCTGTTCGTTTATTGCCACTGAGATCTTGTACTTGCTGTAACCGGGCTCACGGTCTCCCCAGCTTGGGTAGGCTGCATGCAGAACCTGACCGTCAGGAAGGAGATGGGCTTTGAATTATTTTTCTGAAGATTAGGAGCACAAGGGGCAAGCAGGTATCACAGCTTCTGTTTTGCCATAACCTGGGGCCTAGAAGCATCTCTGGCAACACAGAACATGGTCCAAATCAAAAATACAACTGGGAAAGTCCATTGGCATATTATCAAGATTGGAGTTTATTTACTTGGTCCACCACTTCAGGCTTGGAAGGTCTCTGCACCCTGTGCAATTTGCAGGTATTACTGACCTGCATGCCTGGCAAGGCCCTGCAGTCAGGGGCTCACACCCGGGTTGGGGTCCACCTTCTCACCTTCCTGCCGGGCACTGTCACCTGTCCTGCTTGCAGCCACACTTGGCCATTTTCTCTGGTATTGGGCTTTCTGGAAGGAAGGTCTAGGGAGCCGGTGGCTCAGTGGTGACACCGGAAATCTTCAACCTGCCTTCTGAGAGTTCATGCTTGGAGTTGACTAACATCAGGGAACCCCCTGCCTGGCGGAGTTCAGTGGGGGAGAGCATCTGGCTGGTTAGTGAACTGTGTTCAGTGCCGAGTCAGTTTGGCAGAAACCGAAGCCCTTTGTGAGGCCTGACTGTTCTTGGGTCTCGAGATAATAAAATGTCGGTGCATAAGGAAGTGAGAAAACTGCCCTTTGCAGCCTGAGGACTGTTTCTCAGATAAACCATCTCTCTCTCCACCCCTCAGAGACAAGCGGGACTTTGTATCAGCAGGGGCAGCTGCTGGAGTTGCTGCGGCTTTTGGGGCCCCCATTGGGGGCACCCTGTTCAGTCTGGAGGAGGGTTCGTCCTTCTGGAACCAAGGGCTCACATGGAGAGTGGTAAGGAGGGCCTTCCCCGAGCTTAACCACCCACCCACACCCCAGGTTTCATCTGGACAACTCTTACTCGATACATTTACCAGGAGTTTTTTTCCTCCTCTTTCACTGTTTACCACAGACATACTTTATGTACAGTCATAAATGTCTGAAAATAAAAGGAACAGAAAAGGTAGACCATGTCAGTGCTAACCAAAATAAGGCTGCTGTAGGTGGTTCCATGGTAAAGAATCCACCCCCAGTGCAGAAGACTTGGATTCAGTCCCTGGCTCGGGAAGACCCTCTGGAGAAGGAAATGGCAACCCACTCCAGTATTCTTGCCTGGGAAATCCCATAGACAGGGGAGCCTGATGGGCTGCAGCCCATGGGGTTGCAAGAGAGTCGCACAACTGAGCAACTCAACAACAAAGAGTAGTTTATTAGTGTTAAAGGAGACTTTGAGACAAGGGGAATTACCAAAGTGAATAAGGGACATATCCCAGTGGTATAAGGCTTGATTTAATGGATAGTTTCAGGTTAACCTGTAGTTTTGATGAGGCCAGACTGACTTCTTTGCTCTAGATGCCTGTATCCTTCTATGGACTGTATTCTACTTCCCTTATTAACTCATGTGGACTGTTCTCTACTTCCCATGTCAACATCCTTCCCGTCCCCAGTGAGACATTACCCTCTGATGACGAGCTATCTGACTGGGAAGGTGAGAGCAGCTGTGGTCCTGACTGAGCGCCCATCTGCTCGCTCGGGGAACACATTCTGCCTCTGGTGTTTTCTGTTCCTCTTTTAGCCTAGGGTCTGGTGCACCATAGACTTTAAATAGTCCAGAGAAGGCTGAATGGAAACTCCCACTAGCCCGATTTCCAGCTTTTCACACTTGAGGTGAACTTACAGCCGTGGTCACCAGAGCCCCATGTCCAGACCTGGAGTCGGAGGTCTCTGTGTGGAGCAGTAGGTTTATGGGACGCGTCCGGGAGGAAGTAGGACTTGTGGCTTTCAGCTGTTTTTGTGTTTGTCACCTGTTTCCCAGCTCTTCTGCTCCATGTCTGCCACCTTCACCCTCAACTTCTTTCGTTCTGGAATTCAGTTTGGAAGTTGGGGTTCCTTCCAGCTCCCTGGGCTGCTGAACTTCGGCGAGTTTAAGGTATGTTTTGTCCTTGCCCTCAGAATTTCTTTCTTGGCCCATGACAACTGCTCTTAAGTAAAGTAGCAGCGAGAAGCTGGCAGAGGTAGGTGCGCCTGGGCGCTGTAGCCTCCTGCACGCGTATGCTCAGTGTGGACAGGATTCCAGCACCGCTTCGCCTCTCGTTTCTGTCTTCTCTGCTCCTGCCCCTTCCTGTTCTCACGGGCACTCTGGTTTTTCTCTCTCCCTCCCCTGCCCTTTCTCTCAGTGCTCTGACTCTGATAAAAAATGTCATCTCTGGACAGCTATGGACTTGGGTTTCTTCATCGCGATGGGGGTCATTGGGGGCCTCCTGGGAGCCACGTTCAACTGTCTGAACAAGAGGCTTGCAAAGTACCGTATGCGAAACGTGCACCCGAAACCTAAGCTCGTCAGGTACCCTCGCAGTCGCCTCCCCCACCTGCTGCGGCTCCTGGGCCCCGTGTGGACCGGGCCATCTCTCCTGAGGAATAGACCCCACTTCCCACGCCAGCTTCCAGGTCACGTCTAAGACTGAGAACATAAACGTGTTTATCAGACAGACCAAGAGACTGCGGCTGAGCTTAACTCATATCAGAGCCACTCTGGCTCCCGGCCTGTCTGGACTTGGCCACGGGGACTCATGGGAGAGTCAGTATCGGCCCCACCAAGAGGTGTGCTGTCATGAGACTCTCACCCTGGGACTTAAAGTGGGAGGCCGTTCATTCCTTGGAGAGAGATGATGTGGCCGCAGCAGCCTCACCACTAACCACCTGTACAGATTTGTACATAGAGATTGCTGGAACACAGCAAGCCGCTGATACATTCTGCACATGTGCTGACTGCCCAGGGGCAGCTGTGCATGCTCTGGGGGCAGGGAGGGTTGGGGGTAGGCAGTTTCGAGTTCCCAAGACCAGGTATCTTTTTAATCCATGCCAACAGCTGTGTTTTGCCTCCTAGAGTCTTGGAGAGCCTCTTGGTGTCCCTGGTGACCACTGTGGTGGTGTTTGTGGCCTCCATGGTGTTGGGAGAATGCCGCCAGGTGACTTCTGCGGCTCAAGTTGGGAATGACTCCATTCCACTCCAGGTAACCTCCTGTGTACCTGCTGCCCTTGTCCTATGTCCACAAAGACGAAGCATCCAGAATGTATGACGTGCCTCTGTTTAGAGCCAGTGTATGCATTGGTTCACTGTTCCACACCTGAGTCAGAATGCTAGGTGGCGGATGGGGATGGGGGCTGGGCTTCGTAGCTGTCATTTTACCTAAGAGAGAATGTTCACCAAACTGGCTCTTTTTCACTTTTGTGAACAGTCCTGGTCATCATAGAGGGGACTCCTCTCTCTCCCCTGACCCCTACAGTGAGGTAGGCATTGAAGCTTAGTTTACAACGTGTGTTGGATCTGAGAGTGGACCCTAGGGTGGAGGCTGGAGATTCTCTCAGTACATGTCTTAATGGCCCCTGGGGAGCTACTGGAGTCCCTCCGAGCCCCTTTGGGCTTTTGTCTAGAACGGCTGCATCTTCCGTGTCCCCAGGAACACTAAATAGCTAGAATGTACTCAATCAGAAATCAGCAAACTATGGTCCATGGACCACATCTAGCCCTTGGCAACTGCTTGTTGCTGTGTAGCCCCAGAGCTAAAAATGGTTTTTACAGTTTTAAGAGTTGGGAAAAGAAAGCCAGAAGAACATGCACTAGAGACTATATGTGGCTTGCAAAGCCTAAAATAGTTACTCTCTGACTCTTCGCAGGAAAAATCTGTCGATCCCTGTTACTGGTTATTCCCCAAGGCCACCTCCTTACCAGGCCAGTACTTTCCAAAGTGTGTTCTAAGGAGCATTTATACACATGATTCAAGAGCAAACAAATGGAAACAGATTCAGATGAGATAACCAGGCCTAAGTAGGTTTCTTGAACACAGGACTTCTCAGGGCCTTTAAAGTTCCAGTAAGTGTTAGGAATGTTCGGCGTGTTCTTTGTGTGCCAGGCGCTCCACTAAGCACTGTACGTACATGACCTCACTTAGTTTTCACCATGGCTACTCTGGCTAGTATTGTCCCCACTTGACAGATGAGAAAACTGAGGCAAACTGAGGTCTTGCCCAAGACCAGTCAGCTAGTAATAGGTAGCCTGAGATAGATGTCATTCCCATGTTATAAAAGAGGAAACGGAAGCTTCACAAAATGGAGTACCTTTCCCAAGATCACAGAGGGTGACAGGGTGCGAGTTGGGTCTGTCTGATCATGGAGCCTGTTCCCTGCTTGTTGCAGGTACACTGATTTCCAGCAAGTGCAGTGGAGCTCCTCTATGCACTTGACCACAGGACTCTTTCCAGTGCGCCTTCAGCACTGGGTTCCTCCAGACCTAAGTTGGGGAAACATTGCGTTGTTGGTTATTAAGCTGTTTCCTCAGCTTGTCGACGCTTGACAGCTTTGCACATACATCCCGGTTGCCCGCTCTTCCCTGCCAGGTTCTGCCCATAGGGGGCACTCCCTTGTTTCCTGCAGCAGCCTTCATCTGGCTGTGTTGCCCAGCCAGGCGCACCTCGTAGGATTATACTAACCCATGGCCTGCTGTCGTTACAGTGTCCACATAAGGGCATCTCTACAGTGTCGCTGATGGAATGGGATCCAGGAACAATCCGTCTCCTCAGTTAGCTTTGCAGTAACACCCATTAGTTGTTTGCCCAGGGACAGGTATGAGGTTCACCCCCTGTGCTGCTGAACACCAGCAGCCAGAAAACGAACACCCCTCTGATGAGTCTAACAGTGCCAGGCTCTCATCTGCTCACACAAGATGATGAAGAGGGGAAGAGGGCTGGGGTGTGAGGAAATCTCGTCTTTTCCCATCTTGGGTTTTGTTCAGCCAGGTGAGGGATGGGCAACCAGGAGCAAGGTATCTGCAGTAGGCCTCATATACGCAGGTTTCTCCTGCAGCAAACTCGGGGCAGAGGCTTTTTCCACTTGGAACAAAGCTGGGCTTAGGTCCGCAGCGCCCTGGACTCTCCTCTGCAGACACCTGACCACTCTGGGCCTCTTGTCAGGCCTCTACCTCGTCCTCCATGGTCTGTGGTCCCTGGGGACCAGGCTTCCCCCAGCGCCTCTGACAGAAGTAGCACTGAGCCAGACCCACAGTGAATCATGGCTGTGGTTATATTTTTGTTGCAAATGTGCGTGAATAAGGGCCATCATCCTGATTCTTTCTCAAAATGTGAGGAATACAGTATCACAGTTGGCTGCTTTTGGATCTCGATCTGTTTTTGCTACCTGTTTTATCATGAGTAAAGTTTGCATGCCAGGTTTGTTGCAACCTTGCTGGAGACGTCCCACTTGAAATCTCAAGTGCCCTGGTCAGGGACCTGTGTTTGACTTTTTGATTCTTGCTTCTCAGGTCACTTCAGAAGATGTGAATTCAAGTATCAAGACCTTTTTTTGTCCCAATGAGACCTACAATGACATGGCTACCCTCTTCTTCAATCCCCAGGAGTCTGCCATCCTTCAGCTTTTCCACCAGGATAGTGAGTCTCAGGGGTTGGGTTTTGGGACAGGAACAAATGATTATTCACCCGCCCTTTCCCTTTACCCTCAGACACAGCTGGGCTTACCCCTAATTTTGAGCAAGAACAGGGCTTTTCGTTGGTGACATCACCCAGACAAAGATAGGCTTTCTGCCTCCAGCACTGGAGGTGAACCAGACAGGATACAGTAGGACCTGGTGGGAGCCGAGTAGTCTGGGAGGCCTTGGTAAGCATCTTAGTGGGACTCAGGTCAGTCTGCTCTTGCTTCACAGGTACGTTTAGCCCCGTCACTTTGGCCTTGTTCTTCATCCTCTATTTCTCACTTGCATGTTGGACTTACGGCATTTCTGTTCCAAGTGGCCTTTTCGTGCCTTCTCTGCTGTGTGGAGCTGCTTTTGGACGTTTAGTTGCCAATGTCCTCAAAAGGTACTCTGTGCGTGTGTGTGTGTGTGTATACATGCACTTATGCACATGTGTGGGAATCATAGCTTCCTACCCAACCTCACAGGCTTCCCTGGAGGCTCAGTAGTTAAGAATCCACCTGCAATGCAGGATACCTGGGTTTGATCCCTGGGTCGGGAAGATCCCCTGGAGAAGGAAATGGCAACCCACTCCAGTATTCTCGCCTGGGAAATCCCTTGGACAGAGGCGCCTGGCGGGCCATAGTCTGTAGGATCTCAATAGTCCGACATGTCTTAGCGACTAAACTACCCTCACCCCACCACACGCTGTATGATTCTGAGCCATGTTCTTGGTCTCTTTCTTCACCAGTTACATTGGATTAGGCCATATCTACTCCGGGACCTTTGCTCTGATTGGTGCTGCGGCTTTCCTGGGTGGGGTCGTCCGCATGACCATCAGTCTCACGGTCATCTTGATTGAGTCTACCAACGAGATCACTTACGGCCTTCCCCTTATGATCACCCTGATGGTGAGCACGCCCCTTCTAGGCCTTGTTCAGATTCAAGGCCCAGTTCCCCCCACAGCAGCCTATTTTCAAGCCTTTCCTTTGTATTTCAGGTGGCCAAATGGACAGGGGACTTTTTCAATAAAGGCATTTATGACATCCACGTGGGCCTGCGAGGCGTGCCGCTGCTAGAATGGGAGACAGAGGTGGAAATGGACAAGTAAGGCCAGGATTTCTCTTTGTGTCTTAGTTCCAGAATTTATGAAGTCTAGGGCCCAGGAACTTTTGTATTAGGGGGTAGTAGTACAGATTCTTGGGTTGGAAGAAGGTAAGTAACAATAGCAAGCACGTTTGTCCCCAAGTGTTTTCAGGAGAGTGGAGTCGCCCCGTGGGCTGGAGGCTGGGGTGGGCAGGGTCGCTTCATGGACTGTTCAGCCGCTGTGGCATTCTGGTGAAACAGGAAGTGTTATGATTGAACATTTAAGCGTCCAGTCATTGTGAGTGACAGCAAGCTGCCTCATGTGCCCAGTGAAGAGTTGTCTATCAGTGGTGGCTCCTCTGGGCATAGACACCAGCTTATCCATCAGGCCTCTCATGTCTGGAATCACGCAAGGTGCTTAGAGTCTGTCCTGTAGGAGTCAGCCAGCTTCCAGAAAGGACCAGCCAGTCAATATTTCCAACATTGCAGGCTATGTGGTCTCTATCACAGTTATCCAGCTCTATCATAGTAGTGCAGAAGCACTCGTGGACAACATGTAAATGAGCAAGCGTGACCAGATTGGACCTGTGGGTGATACTTGCCATCCCTGGTCTAAAGGGACACCCAAAGATTCTCATTTTAATTCCCATGTCATTAGCAGTTCAATGGTGACACATGGCATGTGCCATGGGGTGCTGAGGAGGGATGGCTGAAACCCTGAGCAAGCAGATGGGGTTCATGGTGAGGGGGCATTTGTATTGAGATGAGGGTCTTGGCCCACCCACCTGACAAGGCAGGGAAGAGCATATTCCAGATGCAGGGAACAGTGCCTATGAAGGGGATGGGAGTACCAAGGAACACGTGTGTTCAAGGATCGGCTGGAGGTGGTTCAGAAGAGGGACCCTGGTGGTCCAGGCAGCACGGAGAGGGAGCGCGGCCATGTCACGGCTGCTCCCGGGGCCACAGGCTCCATCGTGAGGCTGGACCACTTCTCTCCCTCCCCCAGACTGCGAGCCAGTGACATCATGGAGCCCAATCTGACCTACGTCTACCCGCACACCCGCATCCAGTCCCTGGTCAGCATCCTACGCACCACTGTCCACCACGCCTTCCCGGTGGTCACAGAGAACCGGGGCAACGAGAGGGAGTTCATGAAGGGCAACCAGCTCATCAGTAACAACATCAAATTCAAGGTAAAGAAAGGGACCCCGGAGGAGGGGTGGACCATGGACAAGTGGTTCCCTGACACTCACACTGACCCCATACTTGTCGCACCCTGTACACAGGGTGGCCCTGGCTGGCTCTTGTGAAAGTCAGCACCCTTGTCATTGTATGCGACAGTGAGCAAGGACTGGACAGTGAGTAAGGACTTCATTAGGCCATCAGGATGTGTGTGCATTCTCACTCCAGCAAGCATGCGGATAAGTGGTGGTTTTAATCAGCCCACCAGGCTCCTCAGTCCATGGGATTTTCCAGGCAAGAATACTGGAGTGGGTAGCCATTCCCTTCTCCAGGGGATCTTCCTGACGGAGGGATCGAACCCGGCTCTCCCGCATTGCAGGCAGATTCTTTACCATCTGAGCCACCAGGGAAGCCCAGTTTTAATCAGCAGTGGTTAGCATTCGGTGCAGGTTGTCCCAGAGAGGGTTCTGAATTGCCAACAGTGGGAGCTGACCTACTTAAGAAAGAAGTCTGTAGGAAGCTGTGGGACGGACAGGGAAGCTGAGGAACCAGGCACGGTGCACCCTGGGTGAGCAGGTGGCTGGCGGCTCCTCTGTGGGTACCAGGAGGCAACAGCGTTGAGGGAGGGTCCTGCTGCCTCACTTGGGCTGAGTCCCCACCCTTGGCTTTGGAGGTTGGGGGCGCATCAGTTGACAGGCCCGCAGAGCTATGACATGGGAGAATTGCCTTACTGTCCCCACATCAAAGGAGTCGGGCCGTGGGGCCGGCAGAAAACTTGGGCTCCAAGAGGCTCCTTGAAACACAAGTCTCTGAGCCACCGTGCAGGTTTCTTGACGTTTTGGCGTGGGCCTGTGCCTTTTGACCCTCAGGGTCATCCACCTCCTCCCCTGAGTGGATGCTGGCCTGCCCTCGAGCAGCCGTCTGTTATCACTGCCCCCTCCCATTCTCAGAAGTCCAGCATCCTCACCCGCGCCGGCGAGCAGCGCCGGCGAAGCCAGTCCATGAAGTCCTACCCATCCAGCGAGCTGCGCAACATGTGCGACGAGCACGTGACCTCCGAGGAGCCGGGCGAGAAGGAGGATCTCCTGCAGCAGATGCTGGAGCGGAGGTGAGGGGGCCCCTCGCCCAGGGCCGTCCCTGGGAGAGCGGGCGGGGCTCGGGGCCGTGGACGGGACGCAGTCCTGCTGAGGGTGCCCTAGGCAGCATCTGGTTTTTGTATAACAGATACACCCCCTACCCCAACCTGTACCCTGACCAGTCCCCGAGCGAAGACTGGACCATGGAGGAGCGCTTCCGCCCGCTGACCTTCCATGGCCTGGTCCTGCGCTCGCAGCTCGTCACGCTGCTCGTCCGAGGAGTCTGTTACTCTGAAAGCCAGTCGGTGAGTCTCCTTTCTTGTCTGCACCGGGCCTCTGGAAAGCATGAGGGCGCTCGGAACCCAGTCCCCACACCTGCTGCCGAGCAGTGCGTGCAATCCCTGCTGCCCTGACGCTGAGCAGGGCTCAGAGTCCCTCCAGGGCCTCTGCACCTGTTGTTAAGTGTCCTTCTGCCCAGTAGCCTTTTAATATAACTTCTACACTTTAATTTCTGCCATGTGTGCACTTTGTTACATGTGTTATCCAGAGAAATACCTTTGTTCTTGTTAATTTCCCTGTAGTCTTTTTTTCTCTGTGGTTTATGTGTGTTCAAAGTGGTCCATACAGTGACCTGCAACACACTTCACCCTTTCAGATGGAGCCTGAAAAACTCACACAGAAACCTAGTTCCCAAACTAATTTTCCTTTGGGTCTTGCCCGTGGGCAGCCAGCCTGAGGTCATCAACTCATGTGTGCAGGACAGGAAGGGCCACGGATGGAGTGGCTCGGGCTTGGGGGTATGGCCTGTGGGAGGCCCAACCTCACTGGAATGGCCCAAGGGACGAGAGTTGGAGGAATGAAGCAGGCCAGACTACACAGAGCCTCACCTGCAGACAGAAGCCACCAGTGCTGGCCTGAGGAAGCCCTGGGGGTCAGCGGTGGACAGCAAAGACCATGGGCCGAGGGGAGAGAAGGGGAGGAGGGTTGGGGAGGAGTGGTGACCGGTCCAGAAGACTCAGGATGCAGGAATAGTGGCAAAGCTCCCCTGTGACTTTTCTGGGCTGACTTTCCTAGAGCTGCTGTTTCCAGTCACTGCAAACTGGGCAAAATCCCACAGGCGGGCCCCTCAGACGCTTCCAGCAACAGCAGTGTGTCCTTGCTTGGTTTTGACGGCCCTGGGACAGAACGCCCGGTCGGCCAGGCTGTGCTTCCTCTGAAGGCTCCAGGAAAGGATTCATGCCACCCTCATTTGTGGTGGGTGCCCTCGGCCTGCCCTGGCTGGAGGCACATCACTCGCGTCTGCCTCTTTGTTACCCGGCCCTCCCTCTGTGCCCTCTCTTGTTTTAGCAGGACACTAGTCCCTGGGTTTGGGGCCCACCCTCCTCCATGTGACCACCTCTTACCTTGACTACATCCGCAAAGGCCTCTTTTCCAAGAAGGCCGTGTTCACAGGTTCTAGGCATTAAAATGCAGATGAATCTTGTAGGGGACCCAAGTCACCCCAGCTACAGCTACTATTACCACTTTTCTCATTGAAACTCTAGAATAGCTCACATCTGTTCTACAGATGAAAGGGATGTTCAGAGAAGTTAGGAGACCAGCCCAGGGGACACAGCTAGGGAATTGGCCAAGAAATGGCTTTGGAGCAGGAGGTTTCACTCTAGAGCACCTGTCCTGGCCCTGCGCTCCCTGCCTGGCTCTGAGACCTTGAGGGAGAGTCCCCTAAACATGGTTCCTCCTGTGGCCACATCTGGTGCGAGGACAGTGTCTGGGTTGGGATTGCAGAGTGCCAGCCAGCCACGCCTCTCCTACGCTGAGATGGCTGAGGATTACCCGAGGTACCCCGACATCCACGACTTGGACCTGACCCTGCTGAACCCGCGCATGATCGTGGTGAGCAGGGCTTCCCTGGGGGCCGGGGCTGGGTGAGGAGGCTGAGGGCCCATCCCGCACAGCCTGCTCCTTGTCTGCGTGGCCAGCATCACATCCTGGGTGGGCAGGACTGGCTGCGGGTCACCGTGTTGCCTTCTTTGCAGGACGTCACCCCGTACATGAACCCCGCACCCTTCACGGTCTCGCCCAACACCCACGTCTCCCAAGTGTTCACCCTGTTCAGGACGATGGGCCTGCGGCATCTGCCAGTGGTGAACGCAGTGGGCGAGGTGAGTGGGGCCTGTGAGGCGGTGCCTCCTGGAGGGGAGCCTCTAAGCTCGGCGATAGACGAAGCAGCAGCACCCCGCAGGGGTGCCCCCCAAACTCAGCCTGCTCTGCGCTCCCCCAGCAGAAGTGAGGGGCAGAGGGCTGGGCGGGAGAGAAGCAGCTTTGGAAACTTCCCCTTTGGCCTCCCGGGTGTTTTCTACATGCGGTCTCCTGTGTGGCTGGCAGGTGGAGCCAGTGTCGCACTGGTCTTGCCTTCTGTGGAACAGCAAAGCTTAGGCCTGGAGCTTCCCTGGGAGTCAGTGGTAAAGGATCCGTCTGCCAATGCAGGCAACTCGAGCTCAATCCCTGAGTCGGACAGATCCCCTGGAGAAGGAAATGGCAACCCACTCCAGTATTCTTGCCTGGAGAATTCCATGGACAGAGGAGCCTGGCAGGCTATAGCCCATGGACTCACAAAAGAGTCGGACACAGCTTAGCAACTAAACAACAAACTTCTCTGTATCCTAAAATCTTTCTCTTCTTGTTGGACTTGGTGGTGCCTTCTTATGGGAAGGGGATCGGTTCTCTACCTGTTATGGGAATTTGTAACACTAAATGAGAGAATTTCAGACAAACTACTCGAGAGAGTGTTAAAAGATAAACTACCTAATTATTATTACAGATTTTTCCATTTTTTCTTCTTAGAACATTTTTTTTCTTACTAGAGCAACATTGGTGTTTATAGAAAAGTGTGAAACTATAGATAAAAAAAAGACATGGCAAGCCCTTATCTGTATAGAGGCAGCCATGTTAACTTTTTAAAGTATCTCTTGTTTTTGCCTCTGCATCTAGGAGTGAGAGACTTTATATGCCAAGTTTCAGTGAAAATGTTACCACTGCCTGTACTGTTTTATATCTTAATTTTTCAATGAATCTATGGGAAATGACTTTCCATGGCAAAAAGTATTCCTTTAGGACATTTTAATGGCTCAAGAGCATTCTGTTGCACAGCTGCCTGGTCACTTACTCATTTCTCTGTGGTGGGATATTTAGTTCAATTTCACTGAGTGAAAGTGAAAATGTGAGTATGTTATTTATATGACTCAGTCGTGTTCGACTGTTTGTGACCCCATGGACTGTAGCCTGCCAGGCTCCTCTGTCCATGGGATTTCCCAGGCAAGAATACTGGAGTGGGGTGCCATTTCCTTCTCTAGGGGATCTTCCCAACCCAGGGCTCACACCCAGGTCTCCTGCCCCGTGTCTCCAGCATTGCAGGCAGATTTTTTTTTCTACGGTCACTTTAATGGTCACCTTTCTGAGGCTTTCAGTCAGTGCCCCCTAGCTGCCTTGCAGGAAATGACGCTTCTCCAAAATTAGGGCTACCCAGCAGAACCCCGATAGCGTGCATGCCCTTACATGTGTTTAGTGGCTGGAGGTGGAATCGTGCTCCTTGGAACACAGCTGTGCTGACAGTTCTGGGACACCCACCCCAGTGAGATGTGAGTCACTGCAGTGACTGTGGGAACCCCCTGGTTTTCTGGACTCTCCTCTGCTGAGCTTCTTTCACTGGTGTGGGGAGGAGGGTGAGTTCCCTACACAAAGCAGTTTTCTGGATACCAGCTGGGTGTCCTCAACTCAGTTCAGTCCTGACACTGTCTACCTGGGGATGGTATCATGTCCCTTGGGTTAAGGGCTCAGCCCCACAAGACGGTTCAACCTACCCACCTCCCCAACCTCAGTTCTCAATCGAAAGTCTAGGTTGTCACCTGTGCTCCTAACTGACTGGCCATAGACGGTTCCCATGACCCCCTGCTCGCAGAATTCAGAGACACTCATATCCTTTCGTTAATTTCTTGCTTCATTCAGTCATTTATTTACTCATTCACTCATTCATTCATGATTTTTTGATTTATTGGCTGTGCTGGGTCTTGTTGCCGCACAGGCTTTTCTCTGTGGTGAGCGGGGGGCTACTCTCTAGTTGTGGTACGTGGGCTTCTCATTACAGTGGCTTCTCTTGTGCAGAATACAGGCTCTAGGCAGGTGGGGTTCAGTGGCTGCAGCTTCTGGGCTCTAAGGCACATGTTCAGTGGTTGTGGTTCATGGGCTTAGCCGATCCACGGCATATGGGGTCTTCCCAGACCAGGGATTGAACCCATGTCTCCTGCACTGGCAGGCAGATTCTTTACCACCGAGCCACCAGGGAAGCCCCCCCTCATATTCTTTTATAATAGATTGTAGTCCATAACCTGAGAAGGAAATGGCAGCCCACTCCAGTGTTCTTGCCTGGAGAATCCCAGGGACGGGGGAGCCTGGTGGGCTGCCATCTCTGGGGTCACACAGAGTCGGACACGACTGAAGTGACTTCGCAGCAGCAGCAGCAGCAGCAGCGGCAGTCCATAACCTGGAATGGGCAGATGGAAGAGATACACAGGGCAGGGGGTGGGGGATGGGAGGCTGAGCCCTACCTCCTCTCTGGCAGGCTGGGCACCCTGCTATCACCTCACAGGTTCACCAGCCTAGACGCGCTCCAAACCCTGTGGTTCAGGTTTAATAGAGGCTTCATGTCACAGGTGTGGTTGATTACATCTATGGCCATTGGTGATGGAGTCAACATTTCCCACCGCCCCCCACCCCCACCCCACTGGGTAGCTAGGGCTGACAGCTCCAATCGTCTAGTCATACACTTGGTTCCCTGGGAAACGAGCCTCCATCCTTAAAGGCTTCCCAGAAGTGACATCATTAGCATAAACTCAGCTGTGGTTGAAAGGGGCTTGTTATGAATAACAAGACACCCTTCTTTTTCACCACTCAGGAAGTGCTGAGAGTTTTAAGAGCTGTGTGCCAGAAACTAGGGTGATGACCAAATATATTTTTCTTACTATGAATCCAATATCACAGTGACTCAGGTAGTTCTGAATGGTGAAGCCGGCTGGGTGTGGTGGCTGTGAAGCTACAGACCATGAGCTCTGTTTAAGAAGACATTCCTGTCCAGATTCCAGCTGGCCCAGCTCAAATCTCTGCAGCTGGATTTGTCCCATTGGCCTCCAGCTTGCGATCCTGAGCTTTCTCTGTATCTCGTTTCCGTCTAGAAATGAGGTACCCTTCAGAACAAGCGTCCTGATCGTACTGTCGGGCCCGCCCTGGTCCTTCTGGGACCTGATTCTGGCCCTGCCACCTGAAACAGACAGGCCGGGCAAGCTCTGTTCACTCCTGTCAGTTCTCTTCCCAGTGGGTTTCACTCTGCAGGTGACTTGGGTCTTTTCTTCCTGGTCCTAGATCGTGGGGGTCATCACGCGACACAACCTAACGCACGAGTTTCTGCAGGCCCGGCTGCGGCAGCACTACCAGACCCTCTGACAGCCAGGCTCGGGCTCAGCCTCACCGCCGCGTGCCGGCTGTCCTTGCCGGAAGCCGCCTTGGGGGGCAGCAGCTCTGGCTTCGCCACCACGGCTGGCCGGACTGTTCCTGGGCACAGAAGATCCCCAGTCACCCACTCGCTTGGAAAGCCTACGGTCATCGAACACTTTGCCGTCAGAGATCCTGGGGGTGGTATGGGACCATCAGAGCCTGGACTTGTCTGACTGCTCAGCAAGTATCTTCCCGTTTTCTGCTCCCTGCGTTCCTCCATCCAGTGCCAACCTAGGCCCCAGCCCCACTCCCTGCTAGCACCAGGACCAGTGGTGAGTCAGGCCTCGCCCGCTGGAGGGTGACCCTCAGAGCAGGTGTCCCTCCTCCTCTTTGCCACTTCCCTAGGGAACCCAGCTGTTGCCTTAAAGCATCATGGGAGGTGCTTTGGCCAAGGCAAACACGGGTTGGGGGAGATATGCCAGTTGCAGAATTCAGTGAATGAGGAATTGGGCCCTGAGAAAACCACCCACGTTTCAGAGAGCACCCCCCCACACAACTCACTGGGACTCAAGTTGACACCATCACTAGTTCATTTTAAGGGAAGTTCTTCTGGGTGTGAGGTGGGGCCCCTGTGGTGTGAACCTCCCTGGAACCACCAGCTCCAGAAGCACAAAGCGTTTAAATCCTGCCCGTGCTCCCTGAACTTTATGATAAAGCTGACGACAGGGTCAGATTTCCACCTGTCCCAGCTTTAAGCATTTCGGCTTTCTCTAATTTCCCGATTACCCATGGTCTCCTTGTACCGCATTTTCACCCCGGTCCTTCTCCTCTCCATCAGATTACTAAACTTCACTCCAGTTCTATCTGCCTTTTCGTGGTGAAGCAGCCACAGCCCAGAGGACCTTGCATCACCCCTAAAAGCAGGGCTCCCTTATATAAAACTGCTTCACTTGACCCTGGGGAACAGTGCCGTTATTCATAAGACGGGAGGGAGTGAATCCTGAACCAGGAATGTGGATGGGTCCGTGATGTGGCTGAGAAAGCCAGAGTGTGACTGCACAGCAGGTGTTCATTCGAGGAAGAGGGTGTCTGCCCTTCATAAGCATCTCGCACTCGCCTGCTGCTGGCCATCCCCACCATCCCGAGGGGCTCAGCAGCGGCAGCCTCAGGAGGGGTCAGCAGTGGGTAGGGGGAGGTGCTTCCTGCCAGCTCACGCCCCAAGGTTTTAGTATCAGACATAGGAAGCCTCCCTCTCTGTTTCTGTCACTCAGTTTCCCCCCGGCTGTTTGGTCATCTCTGGACAGGCACCCAGAATGAGCATCTGGGTGTCAGGCATTTGCACTTACTTTCCTCTTTGTTCTCTCTACTTTCAGCAGCATCTTTTTTTCTTTTTTAAATTGGAAGAGAATTACTTTATAAGGTTGTGTTGGTCTCTGCTGTACAAGAGCTCAAATCAGTCATAATTATATACATATACACACAGCCCCCTCTCCGGAGCCTGCCTCCCATCGCATTAGACAGCCCTGCAGCAAATGTGCTTGAAGACTCAAGATGGCATCTGTTGGCATTTAGCTAGTTGTTCCTTTTTTTTTTTTAATCATGGAAGTTGCCAGAGGGCATCCGCGCCAGGCCACGGCAAGGCCATTCTCTCCTCTGAGCCCCCCTGCTTTGTTGCCAAGACTGCTGCTCAGCCTAGGGACGAGGACCCGTCCTGCCTTGCCAGCTCTGGTCCTGTGCTCCACGCACTCTAGGGAACAACCCCTGCACCCAGGGGCCATTTCCACATCGTCCCCAGTGACTAGGGCCCCTCTGTTCTTCCTGTTTTCTCATCTCTTTGATCAGCATGACTTTGACATAAATTTTTTGACTCCCTTGGGTGCACTTGACTTATGAAACAAAGATGAACATTCCAGTAAGTAATTGAGGAACTCACCAGGACCAAAAGAGCAAGCCCTCCTAAGTGTGATGGTGTTCAGCCAGTTGCCACTGTTCTCAGGCAGCATCTGGAACTGGAACTTGCTCCCTTCTTGCTGCCACTCTCCCCTTCCTGAAATTGACAGGACTGAGGTCCTCCCAGCTTCAGGGGGCGGGGTCACACGGCTGGCCGGGAGGCTGCCCTGGGTGAGTGGTGTTGGAATTTATCCCTCCCGCACTCCATGTTGTGCTTAAGTCACCTGATATTTTGTTCCCATCGGTGCAGCCCAGAGATAGACGGCAGAATGCAGACACCTCCCTCCCCCTGAACAGATGCATCAGACCCAAACCCAGCCCCTCTGGAATGGCACGTCATTTTCTGTCCTGGCGTCTGCCCTTTCCAGACAAGCCCAAAGACTAGCACAGCTCCACTTGTACCACAGTTAACTGTCAGCCTCATTCCTTTGATTTCTGTTAGTTAGAAATCCGCATTTCAACATCTTGCCTGTTCCCATCACAGTCACCTCCCAGGGATGTGGCCCCTCAATAGATTCTCAGGGGCCAAGCTTGGGATTGGCTAGAGGTGGTTTCATGTTCCCCAGCTGAGGTGTCAGAGGAGGGAGCAAGTCCCACCCAACTGTGGGACCTTTGTGCTCTGGGAAATAACTGCTCATGACCACAGAGGATGAGATGTTTAGATAGCATCACCAACTCAATGGACCTGCATCTGAGCAAACTGGGAGATAGTGAAGGACAGGGAAGCCTGGTGTGCTGCAGTCCATGGTGGCGTAAAGAGTCAGACGCAACTCAGCGACTAAACAATAAAAATGGCTACATTTCATTAACGGTTCCTGGCTGGAATGGATGCTTGCTTGACCCAGCTGACCATATGACATTTTTGAGGCAAAGTCACGTACTGATATGGCCCTCGGGGATGAAGAAGCCTGCAGGAAGGCCAGCAGCACCCTGGTGGCCCCACAGTATTGATGTGCAGTGTTACACCACAGCTTGTGGACTTTGGTCATCTTGTCAGAAGCAGCTTTCTTCTTTCTTTTTGCACTGTTTGTTTATACAGTAACGTTAGCTAATTCTATGGTGTATATAAATTGTATTTTTTTTTAATTTGTAAAGTTCTGTTTTTATTTGAACGCTTGGAACTTGGAGGTTCTCATTGTAACCGTGTCAGAATAAAATGTCTCCATCCATCTCCATCATCCTTTTGTCTGCACAGTGCCCTTTTTTTCTTAGTGTGGTGAGGACTTGTTTTCATTTCATTCCTCCCCCTCTCTAACATGTACAGATTGCAAAGCTGGAGAGGGGTTTATAGCCTCAGGTCTCCTGTAGCTCTCCCAGCAGGACTCTTCATCCTCAGGGGGCCACTTGGCACCTTAACATAAGAACCACTTAGTCCTACGGATATCAGCAAAAACCACAGCAGTCGCCCTGCTCTGTCCCCCCTTCAGATCAACACTGTTGGGCTTGTTCACAGATCCTTTCCACCTATAAAATCACCTGTCCTCACAGGCACTCCCTCACACAGCAGCTGGTGGAGAATCCATTCACTTCCTGCCAGTGCTTCATTTAGGATACCGCCCCACAGGCAGATTCCCCCAGTGTCCAACCAGAAGAAATCAGACCTTGGTGCCAGCCTCCACCTCTCAGGGCTTTTGGGTCACATTTTGTTTTGCCTGAAATGTGATTTCTTAGTCTCTGGGTGGTCTGCTTTGAGTTGCTGTCCCTCAGTGACAGAAATGCTGGCTGGGCTTTCCTGGTGGCTCAGATGGTAAAGAATCTGCCTGCAGTGCAGGAGACCTGGGTTCAACCCCTGGGTTGGGACGATCCCCTGGAGGATGGCATGGCAACCCACTCCAGTATTCTTGCCTGGAGAATCCCATGAACAGGGGAGTCTGGCAGGCTATAATCCATGGGGTCGCAGAGTCGGCCAGGACTGAGCGACTAAGCACAGTGGCAGGAGCAGCGTCGGTCTACTCAGGCCCCTTCATGCATCCTCCCTCACTCATCACCCCTTCACCCATCCCTGCTTCAACCTGTCCCTCCTGCAACTCATCACCCCTTCCACCCATCCCCCAGTGTCCTCTAAGTTCCAGGGGCGTCTCATGTATTTGGCACGTTCAGTCAATCCCATCTGTGAGAACCTGCTGTGTCACTGTGACACCTTGGCAGTGAGCCCAGCTCCCCCCTCCTCCCCTGCCAGCAGCCCCTGCTCCTCAAGTCCCAGGCCTTCTTCCTTTCTCTCCATCCTCCTGGTCCTTAGTTTTCCACCTGGTCCTCCTGTTCTTAGTTTTCCACCGTCTGCATTCAAAATCCACACAAGGAACATCTCTTTCAGAAGCAGTTACCCTAGAGTTCTTTCCCTACCTCCCTGCCTAACCATCAATTCTCTGCTGGCCTCCCCCTCACCCTACACAGAGCATATTACTACTTTACTTCGTCCTCTCTCAGTTTCTGTACAATCTGATCAACTATATGTAGGGTGCCCGCTGTGCCACGTGCTGCAGGGCCTGCTGAAGGGGCATTTACCTCCAGGAGCTTGCAGATCAGGGACACAGACCCAGTTGCATACCCAGGCATGTTGCGGTGACTGGTGATAGTTATAAAATGCTGCAAGTGAAGAGCTTGATCTGTCCTGGGCATGTGGTATCCTGGAAGGCTTCAGGGAAGAAGTAGCTTTCTTAATGAGCTTAAGAAATGAGTAAAATGCTTGGGAGAGGTGGGGAGCTCTGGATTAAGGGCATCTACGTGGAAGGAACAGCATGAATAAAGGCATGGGGAAGTGAAGGTGTAGGGGTGTTGGAGGAATGTCATAAAATCCGACACGGGGAGTGTGGTGTCAGGGGTAATGGGTGAGGAGGTGGCGCGGAGCCCTGCTCCCTGGTGCAGGTAAACTGGGGCAACACCCTTTTCAGAAGTCGATACAAAGAAACTACTTCTTCAGCAGCTCAATTTTGCTGTGAACTTAAAACTGCGCCCCCAAACAAGTTAATTACTTAAAAAAAAAAAAAAAGAATGAAAAAGGAACTGAGAATTCTCCCCAACAAAAGTTTAAGTGACAAGGAATATCAGGCTGAACTCTCTTCCGGAAATGAAAGAAATCACACCAACCCGAGCCTACTGCTTCTGTCCATGGTGCTGAAGTTTATTCATTTTCAAACTGATGTTGGTAACAGGTGATAAAAACTTAACACATGGGTGGGAGAGGTGGAGAAGCCACAGTTAAATCACTTTGTCTACATTTAGCATAAAATGTGAGAAATGTTGACAGGAAGCTGATGCTTGAATAGAACACTTGTCGCAACTCAACTTGATGGCAACCAGATGCGACAAAGTTGAGTGAGAGACCCCAGGGGATTCTCTTGAAGACTGCCTGGGGCCTGGCCTGCCTTTTCCTCCCTGGCCGTTATCTTCGATACTACAAGAGAGCAGAGACATGTTTGGTTTGGTGACCTGACTCCACCGGAAAAGTCAGCTTCATCAGACTCTGCTCCCTTCCCACCAGCCTCCACTCCAGCCTGATGACCCTCTGACTTCTGTAAACTGGTAAACAAATTGCCCGTTAGGAGCTAGTAAAGTCAGTCCTGCCCAATTTCAATCCTTTGGAATCTGATGATTCTGCAAAGGACATGAACTACCAATCAGCAGAGCACAGGTGATTTGGCCCCATGAACAATTTAAGTCCCCATTGCTCGTGGCAGTAAAGTCTTTTTTTCTTAGCATTTTCTCAGCCAACTGTAGCTGAGGTTGGTATCATTGTCCTGAGACTCAGAGCACAACCCCCTCCCCGCCAGTTTGGGGCAGAAATTTTAAAGGGGTTGCTTCTATGCTGTCCCTTTCCTACTGAAGGCATTCCCGGGTGGTGTTCTTTCGCAAGGTTTGAATGTCAATGAAACCATAATTTCCTTCCTCCCCATCCCACTTCCATCCTCAGGTCCTCTTACCCGGAAGCTGTTGCAGCCCAATCCACTCTGGGCTCCAATCCTGTCCATCCTTCCCCCGAAGCAGCTGGACCTCCGCAGGCTCCGAGGGGCAGTGAGCAGTGCCCTCAGCTTGCTCTTCAGGAGGGCAGATCTATCGGAGGATTCCCAGGGTCCCCGCCCGAGGGCGCCCCCATCTCTCTGGGCTGCGTTGACCTCCCCCATCCAGGGAGGCACCTCTGAAAGAGGGCTGAGAGGGGCCCCAGCTTCTTCATTCTGCTCACTTAATACTTGTGAGGGCACAGCCTCATCTTCTAAAGGCATCTTGTCCTCCAAACGGTCCAGCAAATTCTTTACAAAAGGAAAATGGAAAGGGAGAGGTCTCGCTGCCTGGCCCAATGTCACAACCCCCCTCACCCCAGACCATGCCGCTTTCCTGGCCCTACCTTGAAATCCATCAGGTCTGCATTGGACACAGAGCCATACACGGGATTTGCTCCTGTTTGCCCTGGGAGCTGAAACGCCAGAAAGAGGAGGAAGCTCGTGGTGATGGCGGAGGAGCCCATGCTGGCGTCGGTCAAGGAATGGTCGGTCTGGTGCTTGCTGCCTCCTCTCTGGCTTCTTTGGCCTTTCACTGTTGGCCTTTGTCCGTCTCTGTCTCCCAGCTGCCCTGAGCCTCCTCTTTTTATAGCCCCCTGGCTCTCTGGGAGCTCGTCCGGGAGAGGGACGGAACCCTCCCCATTCTGTCACTTGCAGTGATAAAGCAGCTGAGTGAGGAAGCAGCAGAAGATGCCCTTTTAAAGTTATCAGTCCAGGCTGCTTGTCACAGCCCCTCTGCCTTGAGCAGCCCCGACAACCCCCAGGACCCTCAGCTGCAGGAGCCACATTCTTGTTGATTTGCCTCAAGAGGTTCCCACTTCAAAGGTGTGAGAAGAGCAAAAAAGAGTCCTTGGTTATCTCACAGTGATGCCTCCGGCTTCTTTCTCCTCGGCAACGGGACTCATGCGGGGAAGCAGAGGGTGACGGTTGGCGGGCGCCCAGCTCCCCTGTTGGTTTGCTGCTCAGCTGTCAGGGCTCCAAATAAGGGCGGGAGGGGAGGATGTGGCAGGCAGCCGGCTGCTCGGCTCAGGACAAATTAGTCCAGATGCTGGAGCTGGCCTCACACCTGACTCATCAGCAGTGGCGAGGGCAGAACCTGCCCCCCGCAGGGCTACCCCCACCCCCTGACTGTCCCTCTCAGTGTCCAGGTGAAGAGAAAGTAGTTTTCTAGAGTCCTAATTCAGCTGGAACCAAATGGGACCAATGTCCCAAGAATTCCACTCCCCAAAAGAAACACAAGACAAGTTTGGGGAACATGATCATTCCTGTGCAAAGCCTGCCCTCCTTCACTGCATGGCTCCCTCAAAGGTGTGGGGGGAACTTGACACTAGGAGGATGCTGATATTTTCATTTATGGAAGCTTGCTGCTTCTAGAAACTCAGACTCGGACTCAGCTGAAGTTTGTAATGCCTCGCACCCTCCTAGGAACACTCCCAAGGTGAAGTTGGCTGATGGAGGCAGCTGTGACCCATGCAGTTTCCCTTAAGGTCTTTCATGTCCTCTAAGGCCCAGCAAGCAATGAGCCATCAAGGTCTCTGTTTTCCTGGCCCCCCAAAGAGAAACACCAGGCAATGAGCCTCTCTATCTGCAATGAATGGCCTCCTTTGCTGGTTGTTGCTCAGTTGTTCATTTGCTAAGTTGTGTCTGACTCTGTGACCCCATGGACTGCATGCAGCCTGCCAGGTTTTCCTGTTTTCCACCATCTCCTGGAGTTTGCTCAAACTCTTGTCCATTGAGCCAGTGATGGTATCTTGCCCACCTCTTCAGCTGCCGTCCCCTTCTCCTTTTGCCCTCAATCTTTCCCAGGATCAGGGCCTTTTCCAATGAGTCAGCTCTTCCCATCAAGGGGTCGAAGTATTAGAGCTTCAGTTTCAGCATCAGTCCTTCCAATGAATATTCAAGGTTGACTTCCTTTAGAATTCACTGGTTTGATCTCTGCAGTCCAAGGGACTCTCAAGAGTCTTCTCCAGCACCACAATTTGAAAACATCAATTCTTTGGTGCTCAGCCTTCTTTCTGGTCCAGCTCTCACATCCATACATGACGACTGGAGAAAATGTACAGCACTGGCCTCCATTTACCAAGTGCCAGACCCAACGCTATATACTCTTCAGTGCAATGTATCTAGAGGGGAAACACTACACTGAAGGAATGAGAACCCTGCATTGCAGCCCAAAGCAGTTAAATTGCATGTATCTTTGTGACCTTCTTTTCCTCATCTGTGAGCCTTAAAAGAACTATTACTGTATAAACGCATTTTGAAGTGTGAACTGACTCACTGGAAAAGACCCTGATGCTGCAAAAGATAGAGTCAGGAGGAGAAGGGGACAACAGAGGATGGGATGGTTAGATGGCATCACTGACTCAAAGGACATGAGTTTGAGCAAGCTCCAGGAGTTGGTGATGGGCAGGGAAGCTGGTGTGCTGCAGTCCATGGGGTTGCAGAGCCAGACACAACTGAGTGATTGAGCTGATCTGAAGTGTGGACTGCCATATAACTGCATGATACTCATAATGGTTATCTTTATTGTTTGGTTGGAATATGCAAGACATGGTGCTGAGAGCTATATGTGGATTCTTCCCTTTTCATTACCAGCCCCAGGAGGTGGGTATTGTCCCCATTCACAGAGGGACAGAACTGAGCCTGAGAGCATCTGTCACTTGCCCAGTGTCACTCAGCAGGATTGGGACATGAACCCCAGATCTGATGCCAAAGCCTGCAATCTCAACCCACTTCTCAGATACTGCTACTTCTTAGCACAAAGTTTCCTTAACAATACCTTTAGTCTCAGTTCCTGATTAAACACTGCCCTAGTCTTAGTCCTTTAGATTGCCTCTGAACATCTCCTTGCCTTTCCCCTGCCCTGGGGCTGTAGCTTTGCATGCTTGGCAAGTCTGTGAGTATGTGGACTGTCTCAGGAAATCAGCATACCCAAGCCCCATTGATTTTGGATGCACACAGCAGCAAGTGGTATCTTGCAGTAAGCAGCAGTAGTGAGCTGGAATCCAGACCTTAGTTCCCTGACCAGGAATCCTAACCGTTAGACCAGAGAGGCCAGCAGCTAGGGCCTAAATCCCCAGTCCTTGCCTACTGAGATAAGAAGGAATTCTGATGAGGAGGTAGAAGGTAAAGAGAAAAGTAAAACTTTTATTAGAAAGGCAGAGTGCATGCAGAAAGACGCATGGGCGAACTCTGTGAGAGCTGTCTCCAGAGTCACACCTTTGGAAAGTTTAAATCCGTTATAAAGGGCCAGTTTTCCAGGTCTTTGTCTCCCCTCTGGCCAATAGTCTTGTTTTGCCCCTCCTGGCTAGTTTGTCTCAGGACCCTCCCCTCCCAACCAAATAGATTTCAACACAAAGACATCTGGGAGGAAAGAAGGAAGACTCATTATGACCTGGCATCCCCTGACTTTTGACCCCCAAGGAGACTTTCTGCACTTGTGTAGTGTCTCCCTTGTCCCAAGGAGGGGGAATATGTGATTTCTTGACCCTTCACTCAAACAATGTTTAGCCCTTCTCTGTTCTTGCCATGATTGTTATCTTAAGGTGTGCATAAGAGACAAAGCCTGGCTATTTACCCTGTTTCTATTGTTACTTTCATTTCAGAGGGTAAACAGGAGTGAGAGAGTGCTTGCGTGCCCAAACAAGTCCAGAGGGGAAACACGACACTGAAGGGAGGAGAACCCTGCACTGCAGCCCCAAGCAGTCAAATTGCATGCATCTTTGGGGCCTTATTTGTGACTCCATGGCCTGTAGCTCACCAGGCTCCTCTGTCCATGGAATCTTCCGGGCAAGAATATTGGAGTGGGTTGCCATTTCCTTCTCCAGGAGGATCTTCCCCACCCGAAGATCAAACCTGTGTCTCCTGCATCTCCTGCTTTGTCAGGTGGATTCTTTTCCCACTGAGCCACCTGGAAAGTGCCTAACCTGGAGCCCACCTATGTCCTGTCTCAGGCAATGTAAACAGGAGGCTAGTAATACAGGTCCAGCCTGAAGCCCCCTTTTTCTTGCCCCATGAAATGTAAACAGGAAGCTAGCTATGAATGCCTAAACTGGAGCCCATCTATCTCCTGCCTTACCGTGACCTATTTACACACCTAACTCGTTTCAGTCTACCCTCTAGAACCTCAGGAACTGCAAATGGAATGACAGCTCTGTCCTAGCCAGACCCTCCTCCACCTACGCTCAGTCCTTGGCTGGTCAGATGGAGAGGCTGTTACACAGCAAGAGGACAGGATATCTGGGCAGAGGACATGAGAGACATCCTGGGTAGTTTTATTCTAAAGGAGAAAGCAAACCCCTTTACTAATTTGGATTGGCCAAACTCAACTTCAGATCCAAAATGAGTGCAATTCTGAGTAGGGAGGCGTCTGGGAGGAAAGAAACAAGACTCATTATGGCCTGGTATCCCTTGACTTTTGACCCTCAAGGAGACTTTCTGCACATATATATCTCTGAGTGCCAAGAATCACTGTATCCTGACGTATCCTGGAATGCGCTCACAGCTTAATTGCTCGGGTTATTATTAGCAGAGGATTCAGTGAGCAGCCACCCTTGGGGAACTGATGCTCCTCGAGTGTGCGTCACACGGGCTGTCTCCTGGAGATGCCTTTTGAGATAGGCCTTTGATGCAGGCAAGATTCCGGAAGGGCACCATGGTGGGTGGCCTCTGCTGTGGTTTAGCCTCTGAGGGCTGATGCTGCTCTTGCATCCAGCGCCTCTTCTGAAGTCTATCGGTGGCCCAAGGAAAAGTGAAAGTCCCATGCAAGTTTCCAGAAGCAGAATTTAGAACTTTTTTCAGTTTACTTTTATTATTAAAACTTTTCCCCTTTCAGAGTGAATCTGGAGTGGAGGCACCAGTGTCATTTTTTTAGTTTCTTCTTTTGTCTCTCTCTCTCTCTTTTTTTTTTTTTTTTTTGCAGAAGGTGGGTGGCAAGAAAAGAATACTTAGTTTCTGCCCTGAGGACTTTGTACAGAACACCATCTCCTGCACTAACAGAGCCCAGGGAAAACAGACAGTCCCCAATATACTCAGTACCCCAGTGCTATGAAAGCCTTTGATTTGAGCCTGAAATGGAAAATGACTTGATGTACAGTTTCTCCTCCTTTCCATGTCCCTGATCCACCTCAGGATATGTGTGTGGAAGAATTAATATTTAATGGGGTGTTTAGAAGCCAGCCTGTGGGAGTGAAAAGCAAAAGACACAGATGACCAGATCCATCCCCCACCCCCACCTCTTCAACAAGCTGAAAAATAAAAAGCCTTTATTTCCTTATCACTGGAAAGAAGTCATCTTAATCATGTGATGGAATGAGGGTTGCAAATGGCTGGGAGAATCCAGAATTGGGGCATCTCCAGTCTCTAGCTGAGTTTGGTTTCATGATCCTCCAGGGGGATGCTGTGGGCCGCTTCAGGGAGCTACGAGTGCCCAGAGATGTTACACATGTGCAGAACTAGTGTGAAAGACCCATCACATTCCTGTCATGACTCTGTCAGACCTAAATAGCCCAAAGCAGGAGCCCCAGTTGGGAGAAATTGGTAGGACACTGGTCCGTATTTAGGAATAATTGCTTTAGACTTTGAAAATGATGTTCTGTTTCTTTGGTGCAAATTGGAGGTCACTGAAACTGGAATTTGGGGGCAGGTTGCCCAGGGGAAAAGGCCCAAGGCAAGTGTATTTGCTAAAGCTTTTGGGGCTTCTACTTCAAGTGAAATAAAACTGAGGGGAAAAGGGAAGTATTAGTCAACTATTGCTGCGTGACAAATTACCCACCTCTTAGCAACCTTTTGTTTTTCCAGCTTCAATGGCTCTTTGGTGCTGTGCACAGTCTTCCTCTAGTTGCAGTGAGCGGGGTCCACTCTCTAGCTACGGTATGCTTGCTTCTCATTGCAGTGGCTTCTCTTGTTGCAGACTATGGGCTCTAAGGTGTGTGGGCTTCAATAATTGCAGTGCGATGGCTCAGCAATTGTGGCGCACAGGCTTAGTTGCCCTCAGCATGTGCGATCTTAGTTCCCAGACCAGGGACAGAACCTGCGTCCATTCTTAATCAGTGGACCATCAGGGAAGTCCCTACCTAAGCAATTTTAATCAACACGCATCGACTATCTAACAGTTTCTGTGGACCAGGGATCTGGCTCTGCTTAACTGGGTACCAACTTGCTCAGAGCTTGCACTGGCTACAGTTAAGATGTTGGCCAGGGCTATGGTCATTTCAAGGCTTGGCTGAGGACCTGTTTTCAAGGTCACTGGTGTGTCTTTTGGCAAGCCTTGGGTCCTCACTGACTGTTGCCTGGAGATGTCATTTCCTTATGACATGGACTCTCCATAGAGGTGCAGCTGACTTCTTTTAGGTAGAGAGAAAAGCAACAGGTAAACCGCCATCTTTTTGTAACCTAATCTTGGGAGTGGTAGCCCATCATTTTTGTTGTCCTCTGTTCACTAGAAGTGAGTCACTAAGTCCATCCCATACTCAAATGGAGGTGCTTACCAAGGGCATGAATACTAGGAGATGAGCATCACTGCAGACCATCTCAGAGGCTACCCACTACAGGTAAGGAAAGAGAAAGAGCAAATACACAGTGATATGTTACCAAGTTGGTCACAGCTTTGAGAAAACAATTTAGTGGTAAGTTGATTGGTAATTGGTTGGCTGGTTGGTGGTTGGTTGGTCATGGTGCACCTCTCCAGAGAATTTCATGGGACCCAGCATCTTGGAACAGTCTGTGAGGAAATAAAAGGATGAGGGCACTGCATCAAATCCTTTGGGCTGCTGTAACAAAGTACTACAAACTGGGTATCTTAAAACAACAGGACTGTATTGTCTCACAGTTCTGAAGGCTAGAGTCCAAAATCAAGGAGTCATCAGGGCCATGTTCCCTCTAAAACCTGTACGGCAGGATCCTTCCTTGTCTCTTGCAGCTTCTGGTGGCTGCCAGCAGCTTCTGGTGGCTGCCAGCAGCCGTTGGCAGTCCTTGGTTACAGATGCATCTCTTTGATCTTCATCTCTTCCTTCTTGGGTTTCTCTCTTTTTTTCTTGTAAGGACCAGTCAGACTGAATTGGGCTTCCCTGGTGGCTCAGACTATAAAGAATCTGCCTGCCAGTGCAGGAGACCCAGGTTCCATCCCTGGATCTGGAAGATCCTCTGGAGAAGGGAATGGCAACCCACCCCATTATCCTTGCCTGGAGAATTCCATGGACAGAGGAGAATGGTAGACAACAGTCCATGGGGTCGAAAAGAGTCAGACACGACTGAGTAACTAACCTCACTCACTTACACTGAATCAGGATCCCACCCTACTCCAGTATGAGTTCATCTTAATTTCCTCCGCAATGACCTGATTCACCACACCCCCTCCAGCACACCACCCATGGACATACCTGGGTGTATGCCCTCCAAGGAGTACATGCCCTCCTTGGGGGCCTCACAGAGAGGAGGAGTCTCCCTTTGGCTAAGGCGTGAGGGTTCTGCTTTCTCCCCCTGATGCAGGAAGAACCAAGTAGGGAAGCCTGGAGCGGGAGTGGGGGGGGGGGGCAGTTAGGAAGCTGGTGTACCAATATGGGCATGAGTGGTGAGGGAAAGAAGGAGGAATGGACGTGGTACCTGCCTGGGTGGTCCAGTCAAAGAATGAAGTCAAGGAAGATTCCAAGGGCTGAAGTCATCAAGGGTGGGGAGCCCTGGAAGAAGGTTTACTCATTCGGGAGTGTCTTAGTTTAGGTTCTCCTGAGCCTGAGACATGTATTCAAGCAAAGTAGTTTATTTTCGAGACAATCCCAGGAAATATTGGCAGGAGACTGGGGAAATGACCAGGGAGAGGGGTTTAGTGATCACCATGGGCAGCTGCAGCTTAATACCCATCCACTGCAGAGAAATCTGGGGACCAGTAAAAGATGCACACCACTTGTGAACCGAAGGCACTACTCGGTATGGGTTGAGTGCTGCTCCTGGTCCATGTCAGTTTCCCAGAACTTCCTGCCTGCCCCCAGAAAGTGGGCTCTGGCTGCCAGAGAAAGTCTGGGGGCAGGAAAGTGGGATGCTTCCAGATGGAAGTGGGGCTGGTGAGCACTGTGAGGGCAAGGATTGTGTTTGGCAGTGTCAGAGACACAATGCTAGGGGCAAAAGAATGGGAGCCACTGTCCCAGGGCTGAAGTGCTATAGAATGCCCACACAGTTCCATGAGGCCCGGCTCTTCATCCCATGAGAGAAACAGGCCTCTTAGTGGAAATGCACTGAATACGTGAAAAATTCTACAGAGACAAAGATAGCTGAGAACTGCAAGATGAACAAGACAAATGGTCAAGTTCATGACTTCGTGCTTAGACCTGGTTCGGGGGTAGGGGCGGGGAGGATGCATTCTTTTTGTGCCACAAATCATTCTCAGGGAGGTCAAAGCTGCCCCAAAAAGGATGGAGGGGGGAGTGTAAAATCTGTGACAAGAGATGAAGAATTCAGGTCCAACACTGTCCTGACTTCAATAGCTTCAACACTGGAGACCCAGCAGAGCATGCTCACCCTCTACTGAAGCTCCTTTTAGCTGCAAAGCTGTGGGCTGTGAAGCATGGGTCCGTGTCCACCAACATGTCTTTCTGGGTAGGTTACAGTGACAAGCATCCATGGAGATACATAATCTGGCAGCTTCTTTGGAGGACAAGGTTGATCATAGGTAAGTCAGGGAGATTAAGGCCATGTCTGTAGCTCCATGGGGATGTGTTTGAAGGGGCCAGGGCCACAGGTCAGGGAGGGCTGGTTTTAAAGGGCATCCTTAGACAGTGCGTGTGCCATTTCACTGAGGACAAACACCAAGCACAGGAGGAGCTTGCTGAGATGTCATTCCATTGGGTACATCAGACTAGCAACTCCCCACCATCCAGAAGTCACATTTGGCTCTTTGGTTTGTTTTAGAGTCCTTTTTCCTGGACCTTGGCTTAGGTGAAAAGCCTCAAGTAACAAATGTATCTGTATCATGCACAGACTCTATCACCAGAGCCCTATTTATGGAAGAACTGGACTTACCTGGAAGACTTCTGAAGTGCTGGCTGGGTTTGTAAAGTGGGTGTTCTGGGAGGAATCTGTCTTCATCATCTGAGCAGGGGAGGGAAGTTGACAACAGGCAGTGGCCCCAGATATTGAACTGACTGATGCCATTACGAGGGGACCATCCCTCCCACCAAGAAGCCTAATTCACTGGCCTGGGAAGAGGTGGATTGGTCAGTGATTAGGTGTATGGATGTTGGGCCAGCCTGTGTGGGCTTGAATCCTGGCTCTGCCGCTTTACCAACTGAGAGACCCTGAGCAAGACATATCACCTTTCTGTGCCTCACTTTGTAAAATGAATGATAATAAGAGTTCTTCCTGCATAGCTGTTGTAAGGGCTGATATGAGTTCATGGAACTGTGCCTGGACATTATAAGTTCTTTATAAATATTAACTATGCTAATTACTCATTACCACCCAGGGTCAAAACATTAGGCAAAGATGACTCACAGGTTTTTTTGTTTGTTTGTTTTGAGAATAAATTGGTCCTAAAACCTTATTTTCAAAACTTTAATCTCATTAGATATCTATCACCTCAGATGCAAACTGGGTTAAAATGAGAAATAAAACAAAGATCCACCAATTCTGGTTCCCCTCACTCAAAGAAACATCAGATGAGGACAGGAGGAAAGTCATGAGTGCAGTTAAAGGTCTGGAGCTCAGGCAAAGAGTACAGGCTCCAGATTCACAAGGATCCCTGCTCAAATTCTAGCTCTGGAACTTAGCAGCTGTATGCTTTCAGGTAAGATGCTTCCCTTTTCTTGATCTCAGTTTTCTCATCCATAAAATGGGGATACTTATAGTCCTGTTCTCCTGCTGAGCTGGTACCATAAAAGGCATTCTTGGCAAAGGAAACTGCATAGGCTGAAAGCAAGAGCAAGTTCCATCACATGACGTGGGATGCCTGGAACCCAAGATGCAGGGGGAGGGGCATCCTGAGAGGAGAGGGCAGTGACCCCCTACTAGGACTCCCAGCTGATTAAGGCAGCACAGTAGGGTTCTGGGGCTTGTCTCTTTTCCTGCTATGCTTGTGGGCTCAGGAAATGAAAATGCTATTAAACTCAGGGTTTTGAAGTCAACTTCCCAGGATGACATCAGGAATTGAAGGTTTGAACCTGAGGTTGGAGGCAGGAGGGAGAACTCACACTCATCAAGAATGCAAATAAGCCCTCTCTCTCTCTCTCTGATACACACACACACACACACACACACACACACACACACACACAGCCCTCGATCTCTGAGAGCTTCTGGAAACAACAAATATACAGAGAGTACCTCCAGTCACAGAATTCTAGGCAGAAGGAAGGCACGGGGCAAATACCCTGCCACACACCCTCATGAAGCAGGAATACATCAGGGTCCATTTAGCTCCCACAGAGAAACTGTCAGACTTTCAAAACTAGTTTCTGGAAAGTGTCTCAAGTGTCTGAGGTGTTTAGAGACATTTCAGAACAAGAAAAAAAACTTTCAAGAAAAGTAGTCCCCCTCCCAGCAACTGCTTGATCATCAGCCCTTGAAGCCATGTGGGGACACCCCACCATTAAATGGACACCTTTGGGACTTGCAAGAAAACACAGAGTTGTTTTTTTTAATGATGGGTTATTTTTTAAAACACTGAGACAAATGAATTTCAAAAGGAAAAAGCTATAATACTGACTTTATTTCATCATGGAAAATTTGTGTCCGAAGATAAGAACCATTTTATATAAAACAACCAAATAAATAAATAAATAAAAATAAATAGGAGTTGCTTCCAAGGGGATCAGGAGTTGATGGAGAATCAGATGCAGCCATATCTGCAGCCAGGACCTCCTCTTAGTACCTCCTCAGCACTGTGGGGGGAAAAGAGAGGGTGATGATGACTTTGGGGTGGGAGACAGGAAGGATCTGAGCTTTCCCTCACCCTGTGCCACCCCTGCCACCACCCTCTCCAGTTCATCTGCATGTTTGGGGCTTTGGAATAACCCATCTCCCCGGACCTCCCCATCCTCCTTGTAAACCAGGGATTACCATCCCCCTGGTGGCCCTCCCCTCTGCCTTTGCAGCTTTAGACAGTTCAGGGGAAACCAGGAGGAAAAATGTTAACTACTCTTTCTGCTCCAAGGAGGGCCTGCTGAACAGTGACTGAATTACATCCTAAAGATTCTGCCCCTTTCAGTCAGAGGCAGGAGGTGGATAGAAGGGGCTTCCAGACATGATAATGAATGTTGTCCAAATTTAATATTCCCAGAGAGGCATGCCTTGGCCCTGAGGACTGCCAGCAAAGAAGAGTGATGTTCTTTGTTCAAATTTTGGTCCCCTGAGACATCGGACCCAGAAGTGGCTCTAATGGTGATGTGCAGTGGGAATGCGGACAGGCGCTCACCGTTGCAGCCCAGGCCGCTGAGGGAGCCGATCCGGTCCAGCCTCCGTCCAAAGCAGCCCGAGTCGCGCATCATCTTGGGGCCCCGCAGGGCCCGGAGGAGGCTGTGGTGGGGCTCAAGGAACCCCGCGGGGGCTGCCGCCGGGGAGTCCCAGGTTTCTTCCAGGCCCTGGCCCTGCTGGAGGGGCTCCACGCGCAGCTGCTCCGCCTGCAGCTCCGAGACCCTGTCTCGTAGACGGTCCAGCAGCTCCTGCAATGCACGGTAGGGGAGCCGCAGCTTCAGAAACCCGCACCCTGGGCCCAGCCACCCTCGACGGCGGCAAAGCGATCCAGCCGCGCTGGGTACCGGCTTCCCGCACCCAGTCTCTCCATGTTCTAATTCCCTTTCTGATTCTCGTATCACTAATTCCCAAGGGAGGGTGGGGACCTCTTGGGATGTGAGTGGAGGGTCGGGGGATGGGGACCCGCTAACTGCTGCTGTCCGCGCCCTCTTGGCGAACCGGGTTTACGCAGTTCAGCAGCGCTCACCTGTAACCCAGGCAGTTCCGAAGCCGAGCCGGGGCCACCCAGCGGGTGGGAACGACATCCTAGCAGCGACAGGTGCAAGAAGAGGAGAAGCAGGAGCGCCCGGGACAGCGCCGTCTGGGGGTCCATGTCGCTGGCGGAGCGGATGGAGGTTGCGGCCGCGGCTGCTTCGCTGGGTTGCGCCTCACGTCTCACCTTCTAGTGCCCGGTGGGCGCTCTCCCGGATCCTTGGGCAACAGAGGCCTTTTATCCCTGGTCCTGGGAGCTGGGCCGGCCCTGCCTCTCTGGGTTATCTCTGATTTATCGGCCGCATTCCGGCCCGACCCGCTGAGCTCAGGGCGGGGGAATGCACCTCTCCGCGCCGAGGGGGTGGAGGCTGGGGAGAGCAGGCCTTGTATAGAAATGGGCCTGACCGGGAGCTGGAACGCGCGCCCGGGGTGGGGGGCGGGGGGGTTTGGAGGGGTGGGGTGCGGGAGTGGGGGCGTAGGCAGGGAGGGGTAGACACCAATAGCCTTTCGTCTCTCTCTCTGCTTCCTTTCCTGCAAAACCGCCGGGGGCATTAGCGTGGATTTTTTTCTTTCCTCCCCACCCCCATTCCTGAATTGAGAAGAGAGAACCCCAGCGATCAGAGACTCGACGCAAATGCCGGGCGCACGAGGTGACTCACAAAGAACAGCCCCAGCCAACACCCCATCACTGCAGCGCGTCTTCCCTCCCCGCCTGGAACTCGGCACCCCGCCTGGAAGAGCGCAAGCCTGCAACTCTGCCCTGCGCCAGACCGCCGGTCCCTCGGGCGCGCTGACCGCTGTCCGTGGTTCTGATCACGCTGAGCCACCAACGCAAGAGTTCTTGCTCTCCTCAACTCCGGTGTTGCCAGAAAGACAAGCACAGGGCAGGGGCCAAGAGACGCCTGAGACCCCCTCCCTGCCCTCTCACGACCTCCTGCACTAGGATGCTAATTCTCCAGTGTCACCTGATTAAAAGTCTGGGTATGACAAGGAACTTCTGGAATGCTGACCCTTCTTCCGTCCCTTAAAGGGTAGAGCTGATTTGACAGGAATTTTGAGAGGCAAAGCCCAGAGATGAAGTCATTCAGGAATGCCTTCTATCACATCTCCTCCAGGTGCCAACACCTCCTCTCCCCCACCAAGTCAGCATAACGGAAAAAGCAAGGATGACTGCAAGATGGTTATCTATTTCGTGGGACAGTAGGGGTGTGAGGGAGTCTTCTGCAGTGCCTCCTTCAACTGGTCGTCCAGGATCTCATTCCCATTTGCAGATCTGGTCTGCAATTTGCAGGTCTGGGCCTCCTGCCTGTGATTGCAAAGGGGGCTCCAAGGGGGAAATGGCCCTGGGAAGAGACACAGCAGATTAAATCCCCCTTAAAGTGTGCGTGACTGATGTCACTGCCCCTTCCAGATAACTTGTGTTGGCAAGCATCAGGATGAGGGAGAAGGGTTGTTCAGGAAAGGAAAGGAAAGGTGTTATGACAAAAGTGGAGAAAGGGGCAGAAGCTGGGACCACTAAGCAAATCTTGCCTGAAAAATAGCACTTCCCAGGTATTGAATGAGAAAATTGTTATTATTGTTCTTCACTTTTTGGATAAGGAAACTGAGCCCAGAAAAATTAATGTACTTTTCTCTTTTCTTTTTTACAGAAAAATTGATTTTTTACTTTAATCAAGGTACAATTGATTTACTTAGTTTCAGGTGTATAACATAGTGATTCCATATTTTTATAGATTATACTCCATTTAAATTTATAAAATATTAGCTATATTCTATATACCATATATTACATCCTTGTATCATATCATTTTACACCTAGTAGTATATCTCTTAATACCCTACTCTTATTTTGCACCTCCCCCATCCCACTCCCTAATGGCTGTCACTAGTTTGTTCTCTGTACCTCTGGATCTATTTCTATTTTGCCAGATCATTCACTTGTTTTATTTTTTTAGATTCTACATAGAAATAAAAACATACAGTATTTGTCTTTTGTGGATGTACCAGTTTACATTCCCACTGACAGTGCATCAAAGTTCCCTTTTCTCCACATTCTCGCCAACATTTTTTATTTGTGGTCTTTTTGATGATAGCCATTCTGACAGATGTGAGGTGATATCTTATTGTGGTTTTGATTTGCATTTCTCCACTGACTAATGCTGTTGAACATCTTTTCATGTGCCTCTCGGCCATCTGATGCCTTCTTTAGGAAAACATCAAATCAGGTCTTCTCACCATTTTTTCCATCAGGTTTTTAAAATATTGACTTGTATGAGCTGTTTGTTTGTTTTGGATATGAACCTCTTATCAGACACATCATTTGCAAATATTTTCTCCCATTCAGTATCATGAATCATGAAGTCTCTCAGTCATGTCCGACTCTTCATGACCCCATAGACTGTAGCCCACCAGGCTCCTCCATCCATGGAATTTTTAGGTTGTCTTAATCTATTTTCTTAAGATCACACAATTGACAAGTGCTAAAACCTGGATTCTAACCTAGGCAGTCTGATTTTTAGACCTGAAGCTCTTAATCACTGCCAGGGGGATTGTTAGGTGTTTCTACTAAAGAAAAATTAGATTACCCTATGGTCATTTCTAAAGCTACAGAAAGCTGTGCAGTGAAGTATGTGTAAGTCTGGTCCCTGACACAAGGGGAAGGAGGTCAAGCAGAGGCAAGTTCAGCATTTTACAGATAAAGATGGGGGAGAGCTAAGGGCTGTGTAAAGATGTCAGTCCTGGAGAGATTCTGGGAGCTGGAACAGTGTGTGCCTGTGTGTGCGCACGTGCACACATGCACACCAAAGGAATGATATCCAAAAATTAAACGGCAGAGAGAGACAACAAAAGACAGCCAAGAGCAGAGCTGAGACTTAAGGCTGGGGCTGCTGAGGGTGTAGAGAATCCCTAGAGCTGGAAGTCATGAAGATTAAGGGTTGGGAGCAAGACAGAGTCCATCAACCAATACCTTTCCAGAACTGATTCTGTATCTAGCCTGAGCCTTGCTTTACTCTTCTGCAAAATGGGCATATGCTCCCTCCTTTCACAGTCTAAAAGGGAGAAAAAAGTGTCTTAGAAAGTCAATAGCAGTGTGAAAAGAGCCAAAGAATTTAGAAGACATATGAGAGTTCATCTTTGCTTCAAAGGAGATTCTGTCTCAATGGGGAGACAGAGCCATTCCAGGGGAAAATGGTAAAGTGCTGAGCACTCTGACCGAACTGCTATCTTCTCAGAGTGGAGGGGATTGTGGGAGAAGACTTCAGGGCAGACGCAAGACCGAATACACACTCCAGGGACTTCTGCCCAGGAAGGGACAGCTCTGACACCAGATCATCTCCATCAACATTTATTGAATGCCTACTCTGTGCCATGCACTTTTCTATCTCTATTTAATGGAGCTATGAGGTAGCACTACCACCCAAAGATTAAATGAGATGGATACGTGGTAAGCTGAATAACAGCCTTCCTGAGATGTATATATCCAAATTCTCAAATCCCTATGCCTTTGAGGAGCATACAGTGTAGGGAGAGAAACAGACAGTCACAGGCCCCCAGGGTAAGGTGGTGACTGATCCAACAATGCTCTGGGAACGTGGTAGGAACACTCAGTTGAGGAGGCAGCTTCCTGGAGAAGGAAGCTAATTCTCGGCTAATGCTTGAAGAAAAAGAATGGGTCAGCCATGAGAGAGATGAGGAGAGTTCTGGGCAGAACTGGGGGGCTGGTTAAGTGTTCAACTACTTCTCCTAGCATCTTAGTTCATTCAGTCTGCTGTATGAACTAGAAATACCATAGATTGGGTGGATTAAACAGCAGAAATTTATTTCTCTTAGTTCTGGAGACTGGGAAATACAAGAATCAAGATGTGGGCAGAAATACAAGAATCTCACCAGTGTCTGGCGAGAGCCCATAAGTTGTCTTCATTGAAACCCCACATGACAGAAGGGGTAAAGGAGACATATGGGGTTTCTTTTAAAGATTTTTTGATGCGGACCATTTTTAAAGTCTTTACTGAGTTTGTTACAATATTGCTTTCGCTTTAAGTTTCATTTTCTGACAAAGAGACATTTGGGATCCTAGATCCCGGATCAGGAATCGAACCCACACCCCGTGCATTGAAAGGCAAAGTCCCAATCACTGGGCCACCAGGAAAGTCCTAGCAGGGTCTTTTTTATAGATCCCATTCATGAGGGCTCCACCCTCATGTCTTAATCACCTCCTCAAACCCTACCTCCTAACACCATCACATTGGGGGTTGTTTCAACATATGAACTTCAGTTCAGTTCAGTCACTCAGTCGTGTCTGACTCTTTGCGACCCCATGAACTACAGCATGCCAGGCCTCCCTGTCCATCACCAACTCCCGGAGTTCACTCAAACTCACATCCATCGAGTCAGTGATGCCATCCAGCCATCTCATCCTCTGTCATCCCCTTCTCCTCCTGCTCTCAATCCCTCCCAGCATCAGAGTCTTTTCCAATGAGCCAACTTTTCACATGAGGTGGCCAGTATTGGAGTTTCAGCTTTAGCACCAGTCCTTCCAAAGAACACCCAGGACTGATCTCCTTTAGAATGGACCGGTTGGATCTCCTTGCAGTCCAAAGGACTCTCAAGAGTCTTCTCCAACACCACAGTTCAAAAGCATCAATTCTTTGGTGCTCAGCTTTCTTCACAGTCCAACTCTCACATCCATACATGACTACTGGGAAAACCCATAGCCTTGACTAGACGGACCTTTGTTGGCAAAGTAATGTTTCTGCTTTAGAAGGATACAAACATTCGGTCTATAGCACCTAGGCTCTTGGCAGAAGGAAAAAGATGCAAGAAAGACAGGTTTGGGATAGCTGATCCCATCAGGGAGTGTGGCTTGGCTGTATTATGCTGAGTTACTTCCCTACAGCTTCTCTTCACATCCTACTTCTAGCCCAGCCCTGAGCAGCTATGGGGCAGCATAAGAGCACTGGGCACCCAGAGACAGGGGAAGGCGGGGCAAGGAGCACTGCCCCAGAAGTCAGCGGTTGGCGAGCCTCTGCCTACTGCTATCTCACTGAATAGTGTTATGCAAGTCCTTTCTATGCGCTGGGATTCTGTTTCCCCTTGTGCAGAAAGAAGGAATTAGACAAAAACGTTATTATAGTCAACTGCCCCTACCTAGTTCTTGGTTAGTTCTACTTGCCAACTCCCAGCCCCCAGCAAAACCTCCATCCTCTATGACCCTTAGACTTTCTCCAAAAGCCAGAAACCACCCACAGAGGGGCTGTCAGATCCTTCACAGCAGTGGCAGCCCTGTGTATGTGCGTGTATGTGTGTGTGTGTATGCTGAAGGTGCTTTAGAAACCAATCTGAGTGTGTAGATTGTCTCTGCTCTTGGAGTGAACTTCTAGACTCATGGTTAGCAGAGGAAGGTCTGGGTTTGGTAGCCTGGAAGAAAATAGCTATTAACTCTTCCCACTCCACGTCTAGCTTCCCGGTTGGTGCAGTGGTAAAGAATCTGCCTGCCAATGCAGGAGACAAAAGAGACATAGGTTTGATCCCTGGGTCAGGAAGATCCCCTGGAGAAGGAAATGGCAACCCACTCCAGTATTCTTACCTGCAGAATGCCATGGACAGAGGAACCTGGCTGGCTACAGTCCATGCAGTCGCAAAAGAGTCACGCACAACCGAGAACGCATCCCAAGTCCAGCTTCAACAACAAAACTCAAAGCATCTGACTATGGTTGCCTGTGTGTTGCAGGGTAATAGTCTCTCTCTCTCCCCTTTTCTCCCTGTCTCTCCTTTCTTCCCCTCTCTTTCTCATTGTTATAACCTCAAAAGGAAAAAAGAATTCTGAAAGGGTCACCTTATCCTTCCCCTCACCTCCAAAAAAGGTTGTATTCATTCTTTGTCCCCATAGCTGACATTCTAGTGACATCATCGGGGCCCCTGGACTCAGCAAATCTTGAAGTCAATTTACTTTCAACCAATAAATATACCCCTCCTTTGCCTAGACCAATTTAAGTTAAATTTCTATCACTACTGTCTCAAAAATTCCTAACTGACGCAGTCCCCAAAAGAAACTGCAAATCTTTTTCTTAGAAGTGTATCTGGAGAATAAGCTATCTCAGCCCTGGGTAACAGCCCAAGGTCTAGAGCCTGTGCAGACTAAAGTACTGAGCAATGTCCAATTTAACTCCCTCCTCTTGTAATATGAGTTAATCCCCATGGTCAGACAAAGCAGAAAACACATTCAATAACTTTCCAAAAGGCTGGAAAGTCTGAGCTGTCTCAGCAGGTGGGAGGGATGCAGAAGGAAGGATGAGAGGTACACCCCAGAATCCACACCCTACAAGAGTGTTGTTCTGGCACAGTGGGGAGAGATGGAAGAATTAGAAGGTCCAAAGACTGCCTTCAAGTTGCCTACAGTCTTAACAGGCAGAGACTTCCCCCTTCAGCAGGTTGAGGAGGGGTCATTAAGAAGCAGGACTGAGGATGTACGTGTTGACCCCCACTGACCAGCTGGACATTTGTACATCTTGTGATGCTGAGCCAGAGACACCATGGGAAAGAGGTCCCTCTGCCTCCTGAGGCGGTTCCCTCCCAAGGTTGTCTTGGTCCAGGAATCTCACCTCCTTACCACAGGAGACAAGACAAAGGATTATCTTAGCTCCGAGCCGGGAGCCTGGAAGTGGGTGTGACAACCGTTCTCTGGCCCTGCTAATCCGGGAGGGACACGGGGTCTGCACTCAGTGCCCTCAGTGTTCTCTGCTTTCTGTCTGACCACGGGAATCAACTCACATTACAAGAGGAGAAAATTAAATTGCACAGTGCTCAGCAAGTTTGTCTGCAAGGTTCTAGACCTTGGGCTGTTACCGAGGGCTGAGATACCTTGTTCTTAAGATACATTTCTAAGAAAAGGTATGTAGTTTCTTTTGGGAACTGCCTCAGTTAGGAATCTTTGAGAGAGAAGTGATAGAAATTTAACTTAAATTGGTCTAGGGGATGCGGCTCTTAACCTCTGAGGGTGGTAACATGGCATTGGCTTCACCCAGCCTGTCTGGGTTGAAGGCTCAAGGTCACCAATTAAAGGACTGGCTTTGGCTTCAGGGGAAAAAGCCATATTGGGGAGCCCCTGGAGAGATGCTCCACGGCCCAATCAGCTGACCTCACTGGGTCAGGAGCTGACCCTGGACAAGCTTGTGCCCTGTCTCTAGGTGGGAGAGTCTGTTCCCAGACCTGGGACTCCCTGATGAAACAAACGTCTCCTCCTGTCTAGACTGGCTGGGATAGAGAGCATTAATTAGCTGAAGAAATGGCAACCCACTCCAGTACTCTTGCCTGGAAAATCCCATGGACAGAGGAGCCTGGTAGGTTACAGTCCATGGGGTCACAAAAAGTCAGACACGACTGAACGACTTCACTTTTTTTCACTTTTTTAAATGAGCTGAGCCCAAGAGCTCACTCCTCCAGTACTCTTTCAGGAGGGGAATTCCTGGGGGGCACAGCTCAGCCCAGTAAACTGGGGCTTCTTTACCCTAAAATATTAGTACCATGTTGTCTGACACTCAGACTTAACTGGACGTCCTATATCAATCTGGCAACAGGACACATGGAGGGGAGGGTGGGGCTTGGGGGCTGCTCTCTTACCCAGGTTCTTCTGTCTGCAGATAGTGGATGTAGGAATCAAGACAAAGGGGAGCTCTCCAATTTTCATTAGCATCCCCACCTGGTTCCACCTCACTGTTCTCGGATATCCTCCGCCAGCCTTCACTGTGAGGGTCTCCAGCTGCCTGTCCTCAAGAGCGCTGACATCCTGGGTCTGACCACCTCACCGCCATCTGGGGTGAGCCAGTGCAGCCCTTGGCTACGAGGGTGGAGAGGATTCTGCTGCACGACAGCACTGACCCCCAGCTACAGGACCGGACTCTGCAGCTGCAGCAGGCCAGCGTGCCTCCCAGCTCATGGCCATCATCGGTCAATCAGCAGGCTCCTTGCACCCCACCCCTCCTCCAGTATCAGGAGAAAGAGCACAGGCTCACAAGCCGCCTTCCCACCCCCACACCATCAACCCTGCCTGGTCATTGAGCTTCCGGCTCTGTGCAAGCTGCATCCCCTTGGGGCCTCAGTCTCCTCATCCACCCTTCAGAGGTGGGGCAGAGGGATGGGCAAGATTCCAGCACCCTTGGTGTCAAGAGCTGTGCCACCTCAGGAAAGTCACAGACTTCTCCGCACTGCTGTTTTCCCATCCATGAAATAGGAACAGTGTGGACTTGTGGGAGGATTAAGGGGCTTCCATGGCGGTGCAGTGGTTAGAAAATACACCTGTAATGAAAGAGATGCAGGAGACACAGGTTCCATCCCTGAATCGGGAAGATCCCCTGGAGGGGGAAATGGCAACACTCTCCAGTATTCTTGCCTGGAGAATCCCATGAACAGAGGAGCCTGGCAGGCCACAGTCCATGGGGCCAAAATGAGTCGGACACGACTGAAGGGACTGAGTACCCACGTGTGCACGTGAGGATAAAAGGAGAATGCCAAGCGGATACAATCTTTCAGAAACCTTGGCTGCTGGGCTGGCTGTTTTCCAATCCCTGCGCTCTGCGTTTCCCCACAGTGCCATCTTAGACAACGGTTTTTGGAACTTCCATCCTGTCCTTGCAGGAAAGACCATGGAATCTTTCCCTAGAGATCTTTCATGTTATGACTAAACATCGTCAAACATTTATCATACTAACTGTGTTTGGCTTATGTTAGGCTCTTGGTCTTGAGTGGTCCTTTTGCGAGTGAGCATTCTCTAAAATTCCCACAGTCAAACAGCTTAGTTTCTTCTTGGAACTTGATGCCCTTTCTGCTCGGCATCAGATCAAGGTGGAGTTTGCTTTTCCTGCACATTTAGTTCATCGTCACCTTCTTGCTTGGGGCAGAGTTCCACTCCCACTAGGCAGAGAAAGCATCTTAGGTAAGAGCGGAATAAAGAACAGAACGGAATTTAAGTTCATCCTTCCTTTAAAATCCAGCCCAGGTCAGGTCACGGGGGCTTCCTTGTTGGCTCAGATAGTAAAGAGTTGACCAGCAATGCAGGGGACCTGGATTTGATCCCTGAGTTGGGAAGATCCCCTGGAGAAGGGAATGGCTATCCACTCCAGTTTTCTTGCCTGGAAAATCCCACCAACAGAGGAGCCTGGAGGGCTACAGTCCATGGGGTTGCAGAGTTGGACATGACTGGGTGACTAATACACACACACACACACATCAGGTCAGGTCAGTCCCAAAGAACCAGGAGCTGTTGCTGCTGCCACTGCAGGGAAATTCTAAGCACCCCCTCCCTCCAGCTCTCTTCCTCCTCCTCCTTTCCCCAGTGCATCTCCACCCTTGCCCTGGAAAATGCAGCCACTGGTCCCTCTCCTCATTTTACAGATGGGAAAACAGAGGCCCAGAAAGACAAAAGTCCCTGTCCAGGGTCACACAGGAAGGCAGTAATTCAACTGATTCAACCATGAGATGGACATGAGGCCAGTATCTGCCCTGCAGGGAGGCTGTAGGAACCCATGGACCAGTCTATACAAAGGAAACATCATCCCGGGTGACACCCACACTCTTGGTGTACTGAAGGCTTTCTAGGGCCAGTTGCTTTTTATTTTGAACTAACTTCCAACCTATAAGGAAGTTCCAGAAATAACTGAGAGAAGTTCCATATACCCCTTACTTGGATAAAACCATTCTTTAATGTTTTGCCACATTTGTTTTTTCACTCTAGAATTAGGTAAAATAGGATAACTAACACACAGGCAACCGAAAAAAAAAAAAATAGATAAACTAGACTTCATCAAAATTTTAAATTTTTGTGTATCGAAGGCACTATCAAGAACATGAAGACAGCCCATATTTGAAAATAATTGTGGATTACATATTTAAATGTCCAGAATACATTTTAAAAACTCTTAAAATACAGCAACAAAAACACTAATGACCCATTTTTCAAATGGGCAAAGGATTTGAATACATATTTCTGCAAAGAAGATGTACAAATGGCCAATAAACACATGAAAAGTTGCTCAGTGTCATTAGCCATTAAGAAAATGCAAATCAAATCCACAGTGAGATGTCACTTTATACACTAAGATGGCACTAATTTTTTTTTTTTTAAAAAAGGAAGATAGTATGGGTTGACAAGGATGTGCAGAAATTAGAACTCTTATATGTGGCTAGTGGGAATGGAAAATGATGCAGCTCTTTTGGAAAGCACTTTGGTGGTTTCTCAAAAGTTTAATGAAGAGTTATCATGTGATAAATGCTATATTGTTTAATATAAAGTTACCACATGAGAAACTCTATACCATTTTTTGGGAGGGGCTCAAAAGGTAAAGTAAGAGAGCTAAACAGCAGGCATGTGAGGATGTTTTGGCTAACATAGTCTTTCCCCCAGAGTCATTCCCTAGCCTTGGTCTTGCCTCCCAAATTCCAGCCAGACCAGTGGAATCAGAATCTAAATGAACACCAGAGTATCACCCAGTTTCAAGTTCCCTTAAGAAAGAGGCTGATTAAGAGGAATGGAGAGGATCAGAGAAGTTAAATTCTACCAACAGCTAGATACCATTTAATATAGAATTACCACGTGATAAATCCTACATTGTTTAGTGTAGAATTACCACATGATAAACTCTATACCATTTAATATAAAGATACTATATGATAAACTTTATACCATTTAATATAGAGTTATCATGTGACCCAGTAAATCTACTCCAATCAATACACTCTGGAAAAATGAAAATATGTCCACACAAAAACGTGTATACAAATGTTTATATTATAGCAGCTTTATTTATCCTAACTAAAGAGTGGAAGCAATTCACATGTCCATCAACTGATGAATGGATAAACAAACATAGCCTAGCCATACAATGGGATATTGTTTAGCCATAAAAGAACAATGATGATTCTTGCTACAATATAAATGAACCTTGAAAATAATCACACTAAATGAAAGAAGCAGAAACAAAAGACCATATATTATGTGATTCAGTTTCTATGAAATGTTCAGAATAGGCAAATCCATGGAGACACGGAGAAGATTAGTGGTTGCCAGAGACTGGAAGGAGAGGAGCAATGGGGACTAGCTGCTAATAGGTATAGGGTTTCTTTCCAGGGTGATGAAAATGTTCTGGAACTAGCTGTGACGGCTGCACATCTTTGTGAACATTCTCAATGTGTGGTTAAAAGATGGGGTGTGAATTGTATCAGTAAAAACATGTGAAATTGCCCTTAATTTTCTATATTCTGAAACAATGCAACAGTGGGATTATCTTGACTCTAAAGCTGAGGTAGGATTTCCCCCATGAAATCATATGGGACTGGGTTTTTTCTGTTGCTGTTTTTTGTTTGTTTGTTTTTGGTGTTTTGGTCTTTTTGCAGGAGTAGTTTTCTGCCTCTTCTATGGAAATAGGTTTATTTATAAGTTCATTCTACCTCAGTCACACTGATTTTAGAAAACCACATTCCTTAATAATTTATCTATTTCATCTAGGTTTTCATACTAATGAGTATTGAAATGTACAAAGTAGTGTCTTTTGACATTTAAACTTTCTCTCTGTTGATAGGTACTATTCTTCCAATCATACCCCCAATATTTTGTAGCTTTTGCTCTGCAAATAAATATATTAAATGCTCACCATCAACCTTTTAACCTAGGTTTCCCCAATTGCCTCTTGGTTGGATCAAGCTCATCATCTAGTTTTGTTGTTGTTTAATCATTAAGTCATGTCCAACTCTTTTGCAACCCCATGGACTAAGCCCTCCAGGCTCCTCTGTCCACGGGATTTCCCAGGCAAGAAGACTGGAGTGGGTTGCCATTCCCTTCTCCGGGGGATTTTCCTAACCCAGGGATCAGACCCACATCTGCAGTGCCTGCCTGCATCTGCAGGCATATTCTTTACCACTGAGCCACCAAGAAAGCCCCCAGGACAGAGAGTTCATAAAAAACACAATTACAGGCACATTCCAGGCTGACTGTGCTGTCCTGACTATTGCTGCTGGTGTTGGTGAATTTAAAACAGGTGTTTCTGAGAACGGGCAGACCCATGGGCATGCCCTTCTAGCTTACACACTGGGTGTGAAACAGCTAATCGTTGAAGGTAATGAATGGATTCCACTGTGCCACCCTACAGCCAGGAGATTTCTCTGATAGGATGCCTGAGGACTATATTCTTTGAGATCTTCAACCTTTGATACTTGAAGGACAATTTAACTAGATAGAAAGTTTTTACTTCACACTTTATTTCCTTGGCTCTTCCCTGGTAGCTCAGACGGTAAAGCATCTGCCTACAATGCAGGAGACCTGGGTTCAATCCCTTGGTCAGGAAGATCCCCTGGAGGAGGGAATGGCAACCCACTCCAGTATTCTTGCCTGGAGAATTTCATAGACAGAGGAACCTGGCAAGCTGTAGTCCATGGGGTCTCAAAGAGTCAGGCACGACTGAGCAACTAGCACTAACACACTTATTTCCTTAGTCTCTTGAAAATGTTGCTCTGTCTGTTGTTGCTTGCTTTGTATGTTGCTCTTGGAATGTCTGATCATAGCCTAATTTATTATCCTCATAAAATAATTCAGTATATTCTTTTAGCCTGGGTGACTTGATCACATTTTCTAATAATTTTTATCAGTGTATATCTTGGAGTTGATAGCCTCAGGTCAATTCCTCTATTTTCTGGGAATTTGTATATTTTTTAAAAAAAATCTTTGTGCTTTATATTGGAGTATTGCCAATTAACAAAGTTGTGATAATTTCAGGTGGACAGCAAAGGGACTCAGCCATACATGTACGTGTGTCCATTCTTCTCCAAACTCTCTTCCCAGCCAGGTTGCTATAACACTGAGCAGAGTTCCCTGTGCTATACAGTAGGACCTTGTTGGTTATTCCCTTTAAATACAGCAGTATGCACATGTCCATCCCAAACTTCTTAACTATCCGTTACCCCCATCTTTCTCCCCAGCAACCATAAGTTCACCCTCTAAGTCTGTGAGTCTGTTTCTGTTTTGTAAATAAGTTCATTTGTATTATTTCTTTTTAGATTTCACATGTAAGGATGATGTTTCTCCTTCACTGTCTGACTTATTTCACTCAGCATGACAGTCTCTTAAGTCCATCCATCTTGCTGCAAATGGCATTATTTCATTCTTTTTAATGGCTGAGTAGTCCATGGGGTCGATAAGAGTCGGACATGACTGAGTGACTTCACTTTCACTTTTCACTTTCATGCCTTGGAGAAGGAACCGGCAACCCACTCCAGTGTTCTTGCCTGGAGACTCCCAGGGACGGGGGAGCCTGGTGGGCTGCCGTCTCTGGGGTCGCACAGAGTCGGACACGACTGCAGCGACTTCGCAGCAGCAGCAGCATAATCCACTGTGTGTATGCGCCACTTCTTTATCCTTTCCTCTGTTGATGGGCATTTACTCGCTTCCATGTCTTGGCTGTCATAAACAGTGCTTGTGTACAGGACGTAGTATTCCATGTCTACTCTTTCATAAACAGCCCCCTTTTTAAACCTCCTTGAATTATTCTAAGCCTGCTTCTTTCTGCTTCCACCATCACCAATACCTTTTATCATCACTGTCATGACCATCACATAATGTTTTTGACCTTGAGTGTTTATTCCTCCTGGTTATGGCTGCTGTGTCTGCTCTTCAGACAAGTCCCATGGTTTGTCCAGGTTCTGTCTGGTTGAGATGAGCCCTCTGTGTGAGGGAGAGGAAGGCACCCCAGGCCTGAAAATGAGACAGAAGAAGGCAGGACAGTCACAAGGCCCTGCTGCCAGGGACTTATCTTAAGGCAGCCCTCTGGCCTGACACCTGCTCTCAGCCACCATCTCCCACTAGGTTTTTAGGATCTGAAGGTGGGAGGGTGACAGGTAACACACATGCCTTGTACCGAGCTCTCCTCCCTGGCCTGGCGGGCTCTGGCCAGCGTCCCCCAGGAAACCACACCCTCTTCCTGATTGGATGGGGCCGCAGAGGGCTTGGAGGCTCTAGATGGCTGCAGGTCAGGAGTGACTGGCCAGTCTCCAGTTCTGCCCAGGACAGAACAACCTCAGCAGTCCGCTTCCTGCCAGGGGTGGGGAGGGCAGGCCAGGCCATTTGGACATGAGGAGCCATGTGCTCTCTTTTTATAGCACCTACATTTGAACTGGGAAAGGTTCTAACTCATTCATTCAACAAACATTCATGGAATGCTTACTCTCATCAAGGTGTTCAGGGTATAGCAGTAAACAAAACAGACAAAGCCTTATATTTGGGAAGCTTACGTTCTAATAGAAGGAGATAGACCCATAAGATGAAGTAACTAAAATATATAGTATACTGTGTGTGTGCTCAGTTGCTCAGTCATGTCCAACTCTTTGTGACCCCATGGACTATATAGCTCACCAGGCTCCTCTGTCCATGGGAGTCTCCCAGCAAGAACACTGGAGTGAGTTACCACTTCCTCCTCTGGGAGATCTTCCTGACCCAGGGGTCAAACCCACGTCTCCTGCAATGGCAGGTAGAATCTTTACCGCTTTCACCACCTGGGAAGCCCCATTTATTATTTTAGAAAGCGATCACTCTAAAATAAAGCAGAGAAGGAAAATAAAGCAGAGAAGACAGAGGGCTGTGTTAGCGGTTGTTGAGTTGTTGGCAGGAAGCTCAGGAAGCACTCACCAGGGAGGTGATATTGGAGCAAAGATTTGAAGGAGGTAAGGAGGTTGCCTCAATGGGAAAGAGGGAGCCAGGCAACACTACAGTGTGTTGCAACATGCAAGAATGGCAAAGAGGTCAGCATTAGGGAGTGGAGTGAGTGAGACGAGAGAGAGAGGAAATGGGATCAGAGAGGTGGTGAGGGCTGAACAGAGCAGAGCCTTCAGGTTCAGGCTTGGACTAACTTTACTCCAAGTAAGATGGAGCTATCAGAGTTTAAGGCCAAAGGTGGATATGATCTGATTCATGACCTAACACTCAGAGTGTCCATGTCTGGTCTGAAGAGCTGGCCCCAAGGACTCTTCTGCTTCTTCTCCATCCTCCTCAGAGTTCTGGGTCTCAGCCCCATGGGGCCCCTCCCCCAAGCTTCTAAGTTTTAACCAATTCCGGGGGGCACAGTTTCTTCTTTTGGTATCTCCCTCCTTGACACCTAGTTTTAACCAATGCTGGGCGGCACAGCTTCTTCATTCAGTGTCTCCCTCCTTGACATATAGAGTTCTCATGATTTTTCAGGTTTTCAAGGCTAATTAACAATTTTAGGGGCTTCCCTGGAAGTCCAGTGGTTAAGACTCCACATTTCCGCTGCAGAGGCCAATGGATTTGATCCCTGGTAGGACTTCTCTGGTGGCTCAGACGGTGAAGCATCTGCTTACAATGCGGGAGACCCGGCTTCAATCCCTGGGTCAGGAAGATCTCCTGGAGAAGGAAATGGCAACCCACTCCAGTATTCTTGCCTGGAAAATCCCATGGACAGAAGAGCCTGGTAGGCTACAGTCCATGGGGTCGCAAAGAATCGGGCACAACTGAGCTACTTCACTTCACTCACTTAACTGGGGAACTAAGATACCAAATGACACACATATAATTATATATAATATTCATTTCTTATATAATTTTAATATACTTCTCTATGTTGCTAAAGCCACCAGGGCTTCCCTAGTGGCTCAGAAGGTAAAGAATCCGCCTGCAATGAGGGAAACTTAGGTTCAATCCCTGGGTCGGGAAGATCCTGGAGAAGGCAATGGCAACCCACTCCAGTATTCTTGCCTGGAGAATTCCACGGACAGAGGAGCCTGATGGACGACAGGCCATAATGTCGCAGAGTCGAACACAACTGAGCGACTAAGCACAACATGTTGCTAAAGGGCTGTCATATTTATCCTTTTAAATGGCTATTTTATAGCTCACTGAATTTAATATTCTTAATATAATTAACTGTTCTAATTTTATAGTGCCTAGATTTTTCTTATTAGTTTAATTAATGCTACTATAAAAATCTTTAACTATGTAGACTTTTTGTCCTTTTAGATCAATTTTCCTCAGCCTCAGCCCTATAGGCAATTTGGGGTCAGACAATCTTCTGTTGGGGTCAGGGGGCTGTCCTGTGTTTTGCAGGGTAGTTGACAGCATTCTGGGTCTCTAGCTCCTTACCCATATTGTGACCAAATGTATCTCCAGACATTGCAAAAATGCACCTGACTGAGAGCCATGGTCTTAGATACTTTACTCAAGATAAACTCCCAAGGGGACTTCCCTGATGGTCCAGTGGTTAAGACTCTGCTCTTTCACTGCAGGGGGCTCGGGTACAATCCCTGGTAGGTGAATGAAGATCCCGCATGCTATGTGGTGTGGCCAAAAACATTAAATATATAAAATAACAAATGCCCAAGAATGAGATTCACTGATAGAGGCTACGAGTCTGTTCATGGGTCTTGATGCCAACCAGTGGCCAACCATCCAGGGATGGCAGCAGTTCACAGCCTCATCACAAGGGTCAGGAGAAGGGGATGAAGGATCCTCATGGACGCCTATGAAAGGGCAGACCTCACCAAGACTGCCTGCCCACTGCTGCTCACACACTTGCAGGGGGTGCCTTTCTCAGGGCAGCCCCTGGGAGGTGTCCTAGACTGACGTCATTCATTTGGAGTACAATGCATGATGTGAACGCAGAGCCTCTAGCTTGCAGTCAAGAGGAAGCACACAGTGGCTTAGATCCTGCAGGTTCTCTGCAAACAGAGCAGAGGAGGGCGGGAAGGAGCAGAGAACAGAGAGAGGACACGGGAGAGGGGAGGGAGCCAGCCCCGCCTGGAGGGCGACACTCATGAATGGTGGAGTGGGGGACACACGTGAGGACGGGCGCATGAATGGCTGGCCCAGAACGTCCACATGAGGGATATTAATAGAGCCGTTCCAGGAGAGGACACCCTGTGCTGGACACGGTCAGACACAGGAGCAGGCCCGGGTGTGCGGGAACCAGGCCCTGTGAGAGTCCCACCATGGGAAGTGGGGGAGGTGCTGGCAGGGTTCTGATGTCACCCTGGTTGGCTCTTTCCCCTGACACTACTCCCCAGGGAAGGCAACCACCCCTACGAGGGCTAGCCACATCCTCCTTGATGGCCTGGACCTGGAGCTGTGCTCCCCCATTTGAATGGCTGTGTGGAGTGATGAGAAGGACTGGAAAGTAACTAGGTGTGACTGGAAAATCAGAAAGGGTTATTGTACTGGGCTGAGCTGCGTCCCCTAAAACTCACACCACCCAGAACCTCAGAATGCAACCTTATTTGGAAATAGGATCTTCGCCTATGTCATTAGATAAGATAAGATCATACTGGAACAGGAAGGGCCTTAAATCCAACATGACTGGTGTCCTTATAAAAAGAGGAGACAAGGACTTCCCTGGTGGTCCAGTACTTGAGAATCTGCCTTTCAGTGCAGGGGACTTGGGTTCAATCCCTGGTCAGGGAACTAAGATTCTACATGCTTCAGGACTTACATGCACAAGAACTACTGAGCCCATGCACTCTGGAGCCCATAGAGAGAAGTCTGCACCACAACAAAGATCCCGCCTGCCATAACTAAAACCCAATGCAGCCAAAACTAAATACATAAATAAATGAAGAGGAGACACACAGACACAGACAGACATGTAAGGAGAAAGCCATATAAAATCAGAGTCAGAGATTACAGCCACATGTCTACAAGCCAAGGAACACCAAGGAATTCGTGAAACCACCAGAAACTGGAAGATGCAAGGAAGGATCCTTACCTTGAGCCTTTGAAGAGAGCGTGGCTCTGCCAACACCTTGGTCTCTGACTTCCAGCTTTTAGAACTGTGATAGCATGAATCTCTCTTGTTTTAAGCCACCCAGTTTATGGTGCTTTGTTGCAGCATCCTCAAGAAAGGACAGGCACATCTAGTATTTGCAAAGGATCTTTGATCTGAACTTCTATATCCTTTTGTTTATGCCTTAGGTCTCTGGGGGACTTAGCCTTTATGGGGCAACACAGTACAGAAAGGCAGAGTTTGGGGTCCAGGAGTCAGCCTGTTGGCATTCAGATTTCAGTCCCTCCTCTCACTAGTGTGACAGATTGAACCATCAAAGAGGGCTGCAGGATCTCCCACCCTCCATGCTTCTCCTACAATGGGACTTGACTCTCCTCCCGTTGAAAAGGGGGTCCATGTTCCCTCCTCTTGAATCTGGATAAGCTTGTGAATAAGGCAGAAGTAAAGCCCTGTGACTTCTCTGGCTGGGTCATAAAAGGTGGAGGCACTTCTGTTTAGCTTGCCCAGCAGAACACTTGTACTGAAGTCCTGAGCTGTCATGTAAAGAGTCCAACGGCCTCGAGACTGCCATGCTGTAAGGAAGCCCAAGCTAACCCACCTGTCCTGAGGCCACATGGAGATGAATGTTCCCCACCTATACCTGCTCCGCCACCATCTGACTTCTGGGACAAAAGACCTTGAACTAGCCCTCCTCATATTCCTGACCCACAGAAATTGTAAGAGAGAAGAAAACATTTTTTAAGCCCCCAAGTTTCAGGGTGATTTGTCATGCAGCAATTGATAACCAGAGGCTAGCTTTCACTTTTCACTTTCATGCTTTGGAGAAGGAAATGGCAGCCCACTCCAGTGTTCTTGCCTGGAGAATCCCAGGGACAGAGGAGCCTGTTGGGCTGCCGTCTATGGGGTCGCAGAGTCGGACACAACTGATGTGACGCAGCAGCAGCAGCAGCAGCAGCAGCAGCAGCAGCAGCAGCTGTATTCCAGGGAAAGCTACTACAGCCTCTCTTTGCCTATTGATAATACTACCTGACTCATGAGGCAGTGGAACAATTAAATGAAATATGTAGAGTGCTGATCACAGGGCCTGGCACAAAGTTAAGTACTCAACACAAATTAGCAATTTTGCCCATTATAATTATGATTACTATATATAACTGCTTTATATACAGTTACTGTATATACTTTCCACCAAGAAACCAGTTGTGCAGAGAAAGACAAGCATCACATGATACATGTGGAGTCTTTTTTAAAATGGTATAAATGAAGCTATTTACAAAACAAAAATAAATTCACAGATGTAGAAAACAGACTTACGGTTACCAGGGTATAAGGGGGACTGAGGTGAAGTGAAAGTCGCTCATCATATCCCGACTCTTTGCGACCCCATGGACTATACTGGGGTGTAGTCAAACCCAAGACTCCCGTATTGCAGGTGGATTCTTTACCAGCTGAGCCACAAGGGAAGATAAATTGGGAGACTGGGACTGACACATACATACTACTATATATAAAATAGGAATTCTCAGGTGGTGCTAGTGGTAAAGAACCTGCCTGCCAATGCCGAGTATGTAAGAGATGAAAGTTCAGTCTCTGAATTGGGAAGATCTCCTGGAGAAGGGAATGGCAACTCACTCCAGTATTCTTGGGTGGTGAATCCCATGGACAGAGGAACCTGGTGAGCTACAGTCCATATGGTCACAAAAAAGTCAGACACAACTGAAATGACTTAGCATGCACATACACACATATATAAATTAGATAACTGGTAAGAACCTACTGTAGAGCACAGGGAACTCTACTCAATACTTGTAATGATCTATATGGGAAAAGAATCTTAAAAAAAAGTGGAGATATATATATATATATATGTATAACTGATTCACTATGTTGTACAGCAGAAATTAACAACATTGTAAATCACTATACTTCAATAAAAATTAATAAAAAAATCAGTTGTACCTATTCTGGGGAGCAGGAACTGATCTTCCAGCTCCAGTTAAGCCTGCAGACATTGCAGCCCCTGTTGACATCCTGGCAGTGACCGCAGGAGAGATGGGCCAGAACCACCCAGATTCCTGATCCACAGAACCTGTGGGATTATAAATGTTTATTTTTCAAGTCATTGCATGCATGCTTAGTTGCTTCAGTCATGTCCGATTTCTTTGTGACCCTATGGACTGTAGCCCACCAGGATCCTCCATTAGGGTTCATTTGTTATGCAGCAGTAGATAACTAATACAGGTAGGTATTGCTCTATTTTACAGATGAGGAAAGTATGGCATTCATTCACCCCTCCAACAACTACATTTTGGGTGTCTACTATATGCCAAGCATTGTCTAACTTCTGGGACCTAACAGATAACAAGGAATACAGAGCTCCCCTCCTCACCTAACATAGGACACATGCAGGGTAAGTGATGTAGTCTCAAGTCACAGTGAAATGACAAAACCAGGATTCAACTTCAGTCTACCTGTCTCTAATTCTGTGACCCCAACACCCAGGGCTTTCCTCACCCCACAAATTAATTTCTTGGGGTCTGATGAGCTCATCTCCCACTGCCCAGCCCCTAGAGTAGTCTAGAGAGAGACATCCCAGTGGAGGTACAGATCTATGCGGGGTGCAACTGGTGAAGAGGGCAGGTGGTGTGCCCTCCCTTGCCCCCTACTCTCAGAGCTCTGCTGGGTGCTGGCAAGTCAGGCACTTGGGCCCCAGAAGAAACTCTGGGGAGGGGAAGAGAGTGGCAGGAATGTCCCAGGTTGGAGCACTCAGGGAATAAAACCAACCAACTATAATGTCCCTTCTCGGCAATCAACTTACTAAGATCATTTTTTTACATGGGGGCGAGGTAGTTTTTGGATAGACTCCCACGCCTTTTAAAGATCATTTAAAATACTCTTTGTTCATGGCCAACAACAGATGACGCCTGCTCTCGGGGTCCACCGGTCTGTTTCAATCTGTCTGGCTTGGAGGTGAGGCTCATAATCTTTTCTTCTAGAACCACACAGTCCCCACGTCTTCACCCCATCACCAGCATTGAACTAAATCTCGGTCTTCAGCGGTGTCTGCTAGTGTGAGAGTGGGGTAGGACCCACCCCTGGCTGAGTGGGTTTAAGTTTCACTGGACTCCTGATCTGCCGTGTGTGTGAGCAGTCCAACAGCCCTGAGACTGCCAGGCTGTCAGGAAGCCCAGACTAGCCTGATACCAGTCAGGGTTCTTGACCTTCCCCAGTCAATAGAAACTGATAAGAAGCCAGACAAGAAATGCAGGCAAGGCTTTACTGGTTCTTGCTGCAGCAGGGGGACGCAAAAACAGGTAACAGGTTCCCTTGCTCATTCCCCAAAGTGAGGTGAGCTGGTTCCTTATATAGGGTAAGGTAGGGATATGTTTAAAGAGCTTCTTGATCAGGGTGAAAGAGGAGAGTGAAAAAAGCTGGCTTGAAACTCAACATTCAGAAAACTAAGATCATGGCATCCGGTCCCATGACTTCATGGCAAATAGAAGAGGGAAAGTAGAAGCAGTGAGGTTTTATGTTCTTGGGCTCTAAAATCACTGCGGACGGTGATTATGGCCATTAAATTAAAAGACACTTGCTCCTTAGAAGGTAAGCTATGACAAACCTTGAAAGTGAAAGCGAAGGTGTTAGTCTCTCAGTTGTGTCCAACTCTTTGCAATCCCAGGGGCTATAGCCCACCAGGCTCCTCTGTCCATGGGATTCTCCAGGCAAAAATACTGGAATGGGTAGACATTTCCTTCTCCAGAGGATCTTCCCAACCCAGAGATCGAACCCAGGTCTTCTTCAATGCAGGAGATTCTTTAGGACAAACATAGACAGCATATTAAAAAGCAGAGACATCACTTCACCCACAAAGGCTGCTATAATCAAAGCTCTGATTTTTCCCAGTGGTCATGTTCTAATGTGAGAGTTGGACCATAAAGAAGGCTGAGCACTGAAAAATTGATACTTTTGAATTGTGATGCTGGAGATTTTCAAGAGTCCCTTGGAGTGAAAGGAGATCAAACCAGTCAATCCTAAAGTCATCCTGAATATTCATTGGCAGGACTGATGATGAAGCTGAAGCTCCAATACTTTGGCCACCTGATGTGAAAAGCCAGCTCACTGGAAAAGACCCTGATGCTGGGAAAGATTGAAGGCAAAAGGAGAAGGGAGGGGCAGAGGATGAGATGGTTAGATAGCATCACTGACTCAATGGACATGAATGAGAGCAAACTCCAGGAGATAGTGGTAGACAGAGGAGCCTGGCCTGCTGTGGTCCACGGGCTCGCAAAAAGCTGGATACGACTTAACAACTGAACAATAACGACAGGGATGTGTCTAAGGGTGGGGCTGGAGGGGTAGCTTAGGGGGTCTGCCCATCTCTTTGGTGATGTGTGCAGCGGGCATGCACAGCACCCTGCTTTTGCTCCCAACACCCTATTTTTGCTCCCAGCTCTTCAGAAGTGGCAGTTGAAATTTTTTTTTTGTTCATTTTGTATCTTGTTTTCCATAATTTGCCCCCAACTGATTAGGCACACAGTTACTTTTAGTCCCTTACAATTTGTTTGTATTTTGTTGCTCCAGGAGAGTTTGTCCACATGCAACCATGCAGCAAAGGGTCCCAGATCCCAGCCTGTCTCAAGCCCACCTGGAAAAGCCCTGAGCCCACCTGAAGAGAGAGAAATGCCCCTAGCTTAGCCCCTGTTGCTAAGACAGTTCTGCTGCTGTAGGCCTTAAAAACAAACAAACAAGAATGAAGTGGACTTTTAAAAATCATCCATTTTCCATCCTCTTGTTTAAACAGAGAAAGAACCAAGGCCCAGAGAGGGGAAGCTAGTGTCCAGGACACAGAGCCAGCTTCCTGCCTCTGTTCCCCGCTTACTTCCTGTGCTCAGACACACACCCCAGGAGCCTTGAGAGCCCCGTGGACTAGTTAACATTGACTGAGCACATTCCGGGGCCCTGTGGCCATGGGATGCATCTCACTTAAGGGAGGAGAAAGTGAGCAGAGCCCGGCTCTGCAGGGCACATGAGGGGTGGGAGAAGGAGTTCAGATTTCATTCCTAGTGCATCATCTTCCCCACTTCTTCCCTCCTTGACTTCTTCACCTCTCTCTCTGATGGGCCCCAATTACACCCCACCCATTTTTAAATAATTCAACTTGTTTCCATAAAGAGCCATCAGCTTTGAAATTGTACACACATTTTTAAGTCTGTGAAGGCAAGAAAAGTGGGGAACAAAGCAAGCCTCTCTCATCATCTCTTTCTTTTCCTCCTTCTCTGCCCCATCCTCTCCTCTACTGTCCCGGCAGCGTGCACCTCCCGTCCTGTAGCGGGAAGCCAGGATTCTGAGCAGAAGTTGTGCTCCACCGCCGGCCAGGCTCCTGGCTGTCAGCACCCATGGCCAGCAGGATTGTTGCAAACCCTGTCACTCTAACGGCTGATAAAGACCCACAAACCGCTCGCCTGCAGCCTGGGCTCCTGGTCCTGATAAGTTGGGCCTGTCAGCACCGCGTCCACACCTTCTCCTGGCTCAGCGTCCCCAGGCCCATCCCTGCTCTGGGCTTCCTGTTGCCTGTTTACAGCCAAGCCCTGGCCACCGTGCCTAGGCCAGGCCACAATCACCTTGAGATGACCCTAGGGAGCCAGGCTTGCAGCAGCAGTTTGGGAAGGACAATTTGCTCTTGGATATGGAGGGGGTCCAACTGTGATGGACACTTTCTGCCCCGAGTACTGTTCAGGCCCCTATTTCCAGACTGGGCCATGTGGGATTCTGACTGTCTGAGGCAGTTCAGCACCCTCCTAGCCCTTCCTAAGGCAGCCAGCTAGACCAGGGCTATGATCTTGACCCCAGGAAGACTTGACCACAGCTTCCCTGGTGGCTCAGCTGGTAAAGAACCACCTGCAATGCAGAAGAACTGGGTTTGATTCCTGGGTTGGGAAGATCCCCTGGAGAAGGGAACAGCTACCCACTCCAGCATTCTGGCCTGGAGAATTCCACAGACTATATAGTCCACGAGGTCGCAAAGAGTCGGACATGACCGAGTGACTTCCACACACATACAAGACAGTACTGGTAGTTGTAACTGTGGAATAGGTACCATCTGCTTCTAGTGGGTAGAGGAAAGGGATGCTGTAAAGCACAGGACAGCCCTATGTCAAAGAATTATCTGACCCCAGGCTTCCCTGGTGGCTCAGTGATAAAGAATCCACCCTGTGATGCAGGAGACATGGGTTTGGTTCCTGATCCAGGAAGATCCCACATGCTGCAAAGCAACTAAGCCTGTGTGCCACAATTATTAAGCCTGTGCTCTAGAGCCTGGGAGCTGCAACTGCTGAGCCCATGTGCCACATCTACTGAAGCCCAGACGCCTAGAGCCTTTACTCAGCAGCAAGAAAAGCCACCACAATGAGAAACCATCGCATTGCAACTAGAGAGTAGCCCCCACTCGCTGCAGCTAGAGAAAAGCCTGAGCAGCAAGGAAAACCCAGCACAGCCAAAAAAAGAAAGAATGACCTGGCCCCAATTGCCAACAGTGTCGAGACTGAGAAACCCTGAGCTGGACACCTCAGGGCAAAGCCTGGAAGTGGGGTCTGCAAATGTCTCACCCACAGATGCAGAAGCCAAGCCCAGGCACTGCCTGGGAGCCAGGCAGAGCCCTGTCCTTAGGTACCAAATGACTTGGGACAAGTTAGACTAAGGCAGCATCTTTCCAAGACTGGCCCCACCAGGTCCTGTCCTTCCCTCAGCCATCATATTCAGGTACATCCTGACCTTGCAGCCTCTTATCAGAGCTCATCCTAGGAAGGACATAGGAAATAATAGCAGCTGTTTTCCTGAGCTCCAACTATGATGTGGGCACTGGGCCAGGCATTTTATTTCCTCTAACGTTTCTACAAGGGGCTTCCCTGGTGGCTCAAATGGTAAAGAATCTACCTGCAATGTGAGAGACCTGGGTCCGGTCCCTGGGTCAGGAAGATCCCCTGAAGAAGGAAATGACTACCCACTCCAGTTTCTACACAGCAGCTCCAGGAGGGACGGGTTATTACCTACCATCCCCTTATAACAGACAAGGAAACTGAGGCTCAGAGCTGTTACCTGATTTACCCAAGGTCACTGTTATGGCCATATTGAAGTCCCAAACCCTAGTGCTTGAGAATTACCTTATTTGGAGGTAAGGTCTCTGTGGGTGCATGCTAGTCACTTCAGTCACGTCTGACTCTTTACTACCCCCATGGACTGTAGCCCGCCAGACTCCTCTGTCCATGGGATTCTCCAGGCAAGAATAACTAGAGGGGGTTGCCATTTCCTCCTCCAGGGGATCTTCCCAACCCGGAGATCAGACCTGTGTGTCTTATGTCTCCTGCATTGGCAGGTGGGTTCTGTACCACTAGGGAAGCCCCAGAGTCTCTGTAGAGGTGAGCAGATGTAAATAAGGTCTTTGGGGTGGGTCCTGACCCCATAAGATTGACCTCCTTATAGAAGGGGGAAATTTGGACAGAAATGTGCACACACGCAGACCTAAAGGCAGAGATCGGGGTGATGCACCTACACGTCGAGGAATGCCAAGATTGCCAGGAAACCACCAACAGCCAGGGCGACACGAGAGATTCCCTCACAACCTGCTGACACTGTGATCTTGGGCTTCTGGCCTCCAAAACTGTGAGACAAGAAACTTCTGTTGCTTCAGCCAACCAGTCTGTGGTGTTTTGTACAATAGCCCTTAGGGGACTAATACAGTCACACAGCTGCTAGGCGTGGGCCCCTGGTGGAGCTCTGAACTGTCCAACTAAAGGCAGCCTCTGACCACGTTTCTATTATTCCTTCTGGGCCAGGTGCCCTAGCACCCATCAGGTCCTTTAAAGCAAGACTTTGGCTGACAAAGGTCCATCTAGTCAAGGCTATGGTTTTTCCAGTGGTCATGTACAGGTGTGAAAGTTGCACCATAAAGAAGACTGCGTGCCAAAGAATTCATGCTTTTGAACTGCGGTGCTGGAGAAGACCCTTGAGAGTCCCTCAAGACCCTCCTTGGGGTCTTGTCCCTCCTTGGGGCAAGGAGATCAAACCAGTCAGTCCTAAAGGAAATCAATATTCCCTGAATATTCATTGGAAGGATTGATGCTTCAGCATCAGCCACCTGATGTGAAGAGCCTACTCATTGGAAAAGACCCTGGGAAAGATTGAAGGAAAAGCGAGAAGGGGGAGACAGGATGAGATGGTTAAATAGCATCACTGACTCAATGGACATGAATTTGAACAAACTCCAGAAGATAGTGGAGGACAGAGGAGCCTGGAGTGCTACAGTCATGGAGTTGCAAACAGCTGGACATGACTTAGCAACCGAATAACAACAACAAATTATGATTATTCCTGTGGTATGACTCTGTCTTATGGTCCCAGGAAGACGGAGGGTCGGGCTATTGACGATGATGAAATATCGTCTCTGGGCCCCCGTGCCCTGTTTCCCAGCACCCCATCCTGCTTCTCAGAGGTGGGAAAAAGAGGACCTTGGAGATTCACCATTGGGATGCTGGGGCTCGCCCGGCAGGCTTTCCTTCACACGGGTCCCTGAGGAAGTCACGTGGTTGATCACACGCAGAGCATCAAGTGCTATCAGCAGCTCTGCCACGTTCCAGGGATTCTTCAGCCCTGTGTGGGACCCAGGGGAGTGTGCAGTCTGACGAGAGCCTGGGCTGCCATCACACAGCATGGCTTTGCACCCCACCCACCTCCCATGCAGAATAACCTACCCCCATTTGGGCACATCATTCTCGAATCCTACATCCCAGCAAGTGCCCTTGCCAGGCCCAGGGCTGCTCCCTCCAGAACCTGCTGCCAGATGGAGCATGTTTGCCTCCTAGTAGGAGGGCAGGACAGCTCAGGATGGTCACCTCTAAGACGTCCTCCCAGCCTCCTGCTTCCGGGAGACAGATCAGGTCCTCCTCCATCCCTGGGACTCAGTAAACATCTGTCAACACCCACCACGATCCTGACACTGTTGTAAAGGAGCCCCCGAAATGTCCCTGATTTCAGGGAATTTGTAGTCAAGAAAGAGAATGACCAATTCATTTCTTGTGGCCAGATCTCACAAATTTTCTGGCCAAAATCCAGAAATAAGTGGTAGAAAAATAACCAAGGAGGGACTTCCTTAGTAGTCCAGTGGTTACGAATCTCCTTTGCCATGCAAGGGATGTGGGTTTGATCCCTGGTTAGGGAACTAAGATCCCACATGCCGCAAAGCAACTACTGAGAACACACAGCACTCTGGAGCCCGGGTGCCGCACCTAGAGAGTCAGTGTGCTGCAACAGATAAATAAACATTAAGACAAAAAATGAAAAACAACCAAGAAGAACTCCCTATACCATAAAATCAAAACTAGAAACACAGACTGCAGGGAGGGGCTGGATTGGGTGAGGAGTGGCATGTGACCAGACTTTTGTTTTCTTTAAGTTTATTGTTTGAGAAAAAGTAACACATGCTCACTGTGATAGGTAAGAAAATCGGGATAACTAGTGGGAACTTACTGTATGCACAAGGAGCCCAGCCTGGCACTCTGTGGTGACCTAGAGGGATAGGATGGTGGGGGCAGGAGGGAGGGGACATATGTATGCCTATGGCTGATTCATGTTGTTGTATGGAAGAAGTAAATGTGTATGTGTGTTAGTCTCTCAGCTGTGTCTCCTTGCGACCCTATGAACTGGAGCCCACCTGACTCCTCTGTCCATAGAATTCTCCAGGCAAGAATACTGGAATGGGTTGCTATGCCCTCTTCCAGAGGATCTTTCTGACCCAGGGATTGAATCCATGCCTCTTACACCTACCTGCATTGGCTAGTGGGTTCTTTACCACTAGCGCCACCTGAGAAGCCCAAATTATTAAGCTAGTCAATTAGTAAATTAAATTACTGGGCTTCCCAGGTGGCACTAGTGGTAAAGAACCTGCCGCCAAAGCAGGAGATGTTAAGAGATGCAAGTTCAATCCTGAGTTGGGAAGATCCCCTGGAGGAGAGCATGGCAATCCACTCCAGTATTCTTGCCTAGAGAATCCCATGGACAGAGGAGTCTGGTGGGCTATAGTCCATAGAGTCACAAACAGTCAGACGTGACTGAAATGACTTAGCGCTTATAGACCTGATGGTATAATCATGCAACATAAAGTCCACACCAGGACGCTTTTGAGCATGAAACTTGGTGGAGTTAAACCAGATGGTGGACGCTGACTGGACAGCCTGGACACCATGTCTTAGAAGGAGTCATGAGAGGGGACCAGCTAAAGCTGAGCTGGACATAGACCAACAACCAAACACATCTTTCTGAGTGTTTCGTGTATTTCCAAGCAGGTGATGGGAGGCCCGAGGCTGGGAGACACCTCAGTTCAGGCTCTGAGCTCCCCCAAGCTCTGAGCCATCAGCCTTCACATCTGAGCGACTCCTGGGGTTCAGAGGGGACCAGGTTCCCAGGATGTGGGGAAGACTCAAGCATCCCTCTCAAGATTGTCTCCTAGTTTTGCTTTGAAAATTCCAGCAGGACCCTGAGCAGTGATTCAAGCTCCATCTGCTTGTTTGTTCTGGTCTTAGAGATTCTCCAGAAATCCAGGCTACAGAGCAAGGACGGGCTAGGAAGGCCAGGTGGGCGGGCCGGTAGGAGACGAGCCACCCCTGTGAGTGAGCCCAGCAGAAGCTGCGCGCTGCCCCACTCCAACTGCACCCTCCCCCACATCCCCTTTCGGCCTCCCTCATGGCCTCCATCCTCCTTTACCCGAGCAGCCAGTCTACAGAGGGATATAACCAGTTCCCCAACTTCCAGGATCCTGCTGTCCAAGAGCGACCAGGGCACTGCCCTCTCAGGTTCCACATCAGCTCGACTACAGGTGTTTCGAGCACCTACTCTGCGTTGGAATTTGGAATCACAGGAGCAGCAGCAGCAGCAGCAGCGGTACTATAGCCCAGTTTACCTGGGCTTCCATCCCTGTGGGGACCACAGGCAACGGGCGTGATGAGTGTTAGCAAAGGAGAGAGAGTCACAGAGAGAAAGGAGCCTTGAGCTAGTGTCAGGCTTTTCTGAGGAAGTAATGTTGAAATGGAATGCTTGAGGCTTAGTGGGGCAAGGAGGAGAGATGAGCCGGTGGCAGGCCCCATGGGAGGAACTCAGGGAGCTGGAGAACGGGAAAGAGGCTGTGAGGTTGGGTATGGGGTGAGAGGTAGGTGGGGCGGACCCTGTGGGCCTTCTAGACTGTGTGCCAAGAAACGTGTGTGTGTGCTCCGTTGCTCAGTCTGACTCTTTGCAACCCCACAGACTGTAGCCCACCAGGCCCGGCTGTCCAAGGGATTTTCCAGGCAAGAATACTGGAGTGGGTTCCTCCTCCAAGGGATCGCATCTCTTGTGTCTCCTGCATTGGCAGGCAGATTCTTTACTTCTACGCCACCTGGGATAGGGCAAGAACCACGAGCAATTGTTAAAGGAATTCAGACAGGTGTTGAGATAAGATCTAATCTGCCACCTTCCCTGCCCTAGAAAACAGCTTGGGACAAGAGCAAATGCAGGTGACAAAGTCCTGTATCCCAGGCCAGGGCACTGGGGAGGGGGTGAGAGAAGCCATCTCAGGGCCTGGGGCCCACTAGAATCCATCCCTGGCTTGTTTAGCAGCCATATCACCTAGGTTTGGAGTGAAGCCTCAGGACTGAGGGAGGAGACAAGGAAAGAAAGCTCAGAGTATCGGCTTCCCTGACCTGCAGGCCCAGGCCCTGCATTGGCTCATACTCCCAGTCCAGGCCTGGGAGCCCCAGCTCAAAGACGGTCACTTCTGAGCACTCCCCAGTACGCTCCCCTCAACACACACCCCCAGGATGGAACAGAAAGAATGCACTGGAGGCAAAGAGACAGTCAAAAAAGGAAAAATGCAGCCAGGTGGCTCCGGGACTGGGCGGTTTTGCCCCCTCGCCTTCCCGCGCGTGCGCTGGGTGCAGACAGGAAGCAGCTGGAACCAGCTCCAAAATTTTGCAGGCGGGGTGGGTTGGGGAGAGGTGCCTGTGACCACCAGCCATCGGGCGGTGCCGTTGGTCCCGCGGACTGACCTCACTGCCCAGGCCCGCGGAGCCCCTCCTGAGGTCACATTCCGTGCTGGAGAGCCCCTCTCCAAGGCCTTGGATGGCGCCAATATCTTTTTAGGAACCAAGGGTCTAATTTTAGTGTCCCAGCCTTCGACACCTTCCTGAAATAGCTCCCTGTTTTCCCTCCCGGCCCTGCCCCTTCCTTGGAGAAGGTGAACCCCCTGCATCCCCGTGATCCGGGCTGGTGAGCGCGGGCCCACGGCCTTGTATGGGTCTTGGTAGAGGGACTCGTGTCTCTGTAGTCTGTTCCTGGTGACCTGACCCAGAGGGCTCTACTGGGGAGGGCAGCTCAGCACCCACCAGGCCAGGGGTCCCACGGAGCTCACCCCTGCCCTCTTCCTGTCCACTGGCCATGCTCAGGCATGTCACAGGCCTATGGGGCCCAAGCTCAGGTCCCCAGCCCCCTGGAAATCAAGCCTGCTGGGCCCCAGCCTCTGCCTGTGGGAACAGTGGGTCAGCAGACACCTTGACACAGCAGAAGCAGAGCTTCTGTTTTTCATTCCGTATGTTCTGTGCCATCCTTGTATCAATAACTCTTAGTAGCAGTATTTTCTGAGCACTTACTAGGGTGTCAAGTGCTTCTCATGCACGATGTCATTTAATCCTCTCAACCACCCTATGAGATAGGTACTATTACTGTCCCCAAGGTATGGAGCCAAGTTGGGGGGGGGGGTGCACCTGAGATTGGAACTCAGGGGATCTGACCTCCAGCCCCCTGCTTTATTATTCACATGGCATCTCCACCCAAACACCTCCTTGGACCCTCACAACAGCCCTCTCTCCCCTGCCTTTGTCCCAGGCACTTCCTTGGAGTACTCCATTCAGATTCTTCTAGGCTTCCTAAGCAAGCCAGAGAGGTCATCTTGCCTGTGAGAAGTCACACAGCACACTAATGGTGGATGAAGATTCAACCTCCAAATTCTAAGAATAACAGGGTGTTTCCTGAAGGAGGCTGCAGCTCCACTAAGAGCTACAGATATGTTAGCTGCATCCGGACAAACAAGGTGGTCCCAGTAATCGCTGGGTGTGTGCATCTGGGCCGGGATGTTTTCACCAACATCCCACTCCCTAAAAGGCCCATGTGCTCATCTGCAGAAAAGCTTCCTACAGGGGCCACCAGCAGGCTGAATGATGGGTGGCCAGGAAGCATGATTCACCAGGCATCCAGAGACACGCCCCTGGGGACATATCATCCTGCTAGAAAGTGGACACATCAAAGGAGAAAAGCCAGAGTGGCCTTCCCTGGCCTCCTCTTGCTGCAGTCAGAGCCCAAACCCCACACCTACGGGTGTCTGCGAGTGGCAGCAGCTCCCTCCTGGGGCCCCGAAGCCTGGCTCCCTCCACGGGCTCCCGCCCACCTGCTGACCAGGCTCAGCAGTGACCAGGGTGGGGTGGAGGGAAGAGCAGTGCAGTGAGTCAGGCAAGATGAGCTGCTCCCACCCAGGAGAGCACGTCAGGGCCTTGGGAAGTGGGAAGCACCTTCAAACCCCACACCATCCGGCTTTGTCCAAGCAGCCTTTGACTGTCAGAATAGGAAATGCAATTATTGTCTGAGTGGATAAAGAGTCACTCTTCTGAAACCAACAACTCTCCTTACATGCTGCCACCTCCAGAGTCAGGGCTAGGGCCTGGCAGGTGGACACACTTTCAGGGGGCAATGGAAGAAGGGGGCTGTTGCTCACGTGCCAGACTTTGAAATGGCCAGAGGGACTAATGATCAAACACTTGTAAGTGGGTGATGTAAGGGGCGTACGTAGCAAGCCAGGTGACAAACAGGACCTGTCCTTTGAGCTAGGTGCTGAGGATGTAACAGGGCATGTGGAGGACTGTGGGGGCCTTGTCTGAAGGAGAAGCTCAGTGCACCTGAGTGCCGTCTTGGGGGCGAACACCTCTATCATCCTGATGCAAAGAGCCAACTCATTGGAAAAGACCCTGATGCTGGGAAAGATTGAGGGCAAGAGGAGAAGAGGGTGACAGAGGATGAGATGGTTGGATGGCATCACCAATTCAATGGACATGAACTTGGGCAAACCCTGGGAGATGGTAAGGGACAGGAAACCCTGGCACTGGCAGTCCATGGGGTCACGAAGAGTTGGACATGACTTGGTGAGTGAGCAACAATAATAACAAGCTCTGTTTTCAGGTGAGGAAGTAAATTCAAAGTCTTCTGAAAAATCTGATTTTTAAAAATCTTGGCCAACATAATACCAGTAAATTGTTTTATATTTATTATATCATTAATAAATAGTATATGATAAGGTATTATATTTTATTTATTTTTAATGGGAGGATAATTGCTTTACAGTGTTGTGTTAGTATACGTATATATACTCCCCTCCATCCTGAGTCTCCCTCCCACCCCTCTAGGTTGTCACAGAGCACTAAGCTGAGCTCCCTGTGTTATACAGCAGTTTCTCAGTAGCTATGTATTCTACACATGGTAGTGTACAAATTATTATTACATTTATTTTATTATATTATTAGTATTTATTTGTAATGATTCCCTGAAAGTGTTAGTCGCTCAGTCATGTCCCACTCTTTTCGACCCCATGGACTATTGCCCGTCAGGCTCCTCTGTCCACAGGACTTTCCAGGCAAGAATACTGGCATGGGTTGCCATGCCCTTCTCCCGGGGAGCTTCCCAACCCAGGGATCAAACCTGGGTCTCCCGCATTGCAGGCAGATTCTTTACCATCTGAGCCACCAGGGAAGCCCATTAGTAATGATAAGAAACTATTGTCATTACCATTATTACCACTGAAAGTTTCTAACAAAAGGTGTCTGCAGCCCTGGAGAGGTCTGGGGAGACAGCCTTTGCTGTGAAATTATGCTCTTCTTATTTACAAAGTACATTGTCTGGTGTAATTGTCACCCCAAGCCTGGGAGCAGCCTAGAAACATCTGTTGTGCCGACCTGACAGATTAGGGAAACCAACGCCCAAGAACCAAGTGGCAAAGCAGACATTTTGACTCAGGTCTCTGATTCCCAGAGGGTGAAATCTGTGTACTAAGGGAAGGTAGTGGGGCTGCCCTTAGAAATGGGGGCCACTGCCTGCACTTTCGCACCGGCAGAGCTGACCCCACTGGGTTACCTGAACTTCCGGCTCCCTGCTCTCAGCACCCCGAGAAAAGCTAAGGGTGGAGATAAGGTGGCCGAGGTGCTGATGCGCCATGTGACACGCAGATTTTTTGCAGCTCCAAAGCCAGCCCCCACCCTCCCCGTCTGGCCAGAGGAATGCAGACGAGAAGGTCAGGTGATGGACAGGGCGTCCATGATGGGCAGATTCCAGTGTCAATCCCAGGGGCTCCGGGCTGAGACCTGCCTCACTTTCGAGGCCACCTCCCAACTTGTGCATTTCCTGTGTCAGACCAGCCCTGGCTCCTCAGCTTCCAAAGGGTCCTTCCATCACTGGGGCTCGCCTGCCTCTTGGGGTCCCACAGCTCTGAGGTCCCCGATGTCTCCCACTGGACTCATCTGTCCTCTACAGCAGGCAGAAAGCTTGCTGTGAATCCTGCCTTCGAGACCAGATGGCATTACTGATGTCCGAAAGGAGACCCCAGAGAAGCTACTTGGAATCCCACCAATTCAACCCATCGATGCAGGAGACTCCAGCTGCAGAACACCTAAGGCATAGATATTCCTCTGAAACACCTGTCTAGCAGTTTCCCTGGCTCTCTGCCCATCCTCCCTAGTGTAACCACTCACTGCTCTTCCCTGGGCAGGCAAACGTCTGTCCCAAGTGGATGGAACTCTGACTGGCCCCGGACATTCTGCTGCCCCTGCTCAGAAGCAAGCCCCAAGCCCCATGGTTTACCAGTGGGCCAAACACAGCCTTTTCAAGGGAGTGGAACTGAATCCCCATCTCTAGGACTGTTGTTTTTTCAGAAATCCCTCATCTTTTAACTTCATATATTACCACTATGATGTTTGCCTTAAAACATCAAGGTTTTTTTTTTTCTAGAAAGCAATGATTTTTTAAGTAGAGTTTTTCCCTCCAACTTGCTGTGAGAGAAGCAAGAGTTATTGAATGGGACTTCCCTGGTGGTCCAGGGGTTAAGACTCTGTGTTTCCACCACAGGAGTCACAGATTGGATCCCTGATCTGGGAACTAAGATCCAGCATGCTGCATGGCCAAAAAAAAAAAAAAAAAAGTTATGGAAAAGTTATTGGAAAATCAGGGTGATGCACCCAGGTCTCCCAGAGTGGGGACAGACATGAGTGTGGCCAGTAGTGGGCTTGAGGAAGCAGTTTCTGGGACTTTCCTTGCTTGGCCCCTCCGTTCCATCTTACCAGGAGCTCAATTCTATCCTTGCTCAGGGAATAGCATAATGTAGCAAGAAATATAGGCCCCATGCTGGGCTCTGGCTGCTCAAGGGCCACCAACACAAGGCCTAGGAATGGAGAGAGAACCAGCTGACCATTTATTAGGATTTGGTGCTTTTGCATCCTGACCCATTTAATCCTGCCACTAACCTGAACATTACCTCCATTCTGGGCTTGCCAGGTGGTGCTAGTGGTTAAGAACCTGCCTGTCAATGCAGGAGATGTAAGAGACGTGGGTTCGATCTCTGGGTTGGGAAGATGCCCTGGAGGAGAGCATGGCAACCCACTCCAGTATTCTTGCCTGGAGAATCCCATGAACAGAGGAGTCTGGCTGGCTATGGTCCACAGGGTCGCAGAGAGTTGGACACGACTGAAGGGACTTAGCACGCACACACCCCCATTTTACTGGAGAAAACTGAGGCTCAGAAAGATGAAGCAAGTTGCCCACAATCACATAGCCCATAAAATCAGAACTGGGATTTGAACTGAGGTCTATGTAACTACAAGGTCTCTGTCCTTTCAAGGCACCAGGCATGACTCTCAGGGAAGACAGAGTGAGATTGGTTTTGACTACTGTGCAGCTGATCCCAGACCAGAAGAGAGATGGGGCCTTCTGAACTATCTAGGAACTCCCACAAAAGAACTAAGATCTATCTCGTTTTATATTTATTTTATTAATTTATTTGGCCGTGTTGCGGCACATGGGATCTTTTAATCGTGGCATGTGGGAACTTGTTTCCTGACCAGGGATCAAACCTGGGCCTCCTGCACTGGGGGCATGGAGTCTTAGCCACTGGACCACCAGGGAAGTCCCTAAAATCTCTTGTGAGTTTCCCTAGTCGGCAGGCCTTGGACAGAGCCACTGCTCTGTGTTCCTACCACCTGGCGGGCCTGCTCCTTCCCAAACTGAGGACCAAATGAACAGGTGAACAGAGAGCCTTTAGCGCCACCTGCTGGAGATACAGTAGCAGTATCTCTAGTGGACCCGGCATCCCCAGAACACGTCATCCCTGGCCACTGAGGAAACTGGGGTTGGGGAGGTATGATGGACAGCAGGGAGCAGGGCAAGACTGCTTCTCAGGAGATTAGTCCTATACTTGATCCTACAAACGGGTATGGGTTCCTCCTGCCAGAAACTTAGAAAGCTGCATCTGGTGCTCAAAATACACCTGACGTTGCAAATACAGATGGCTGGATGGAGGCATGTCTGCTGCTGAGGGCGAGGCTAGGAGGAAGGCTAGATAATTGCTGTATCATGGAAACAAGGCAATTTTAGGCAATTTTCTGCACAATTCCCTGGCTGTTTAAGTCCAAAGAGATGATTGGAGAGGCCAGCTGGAGACTCATGTCAACTCTACTTCTGATCAGCCTGAAATTTTCACAACAGTCATGACTATTAATGAGCCTGTGGCCGCTGCCACCATAAACCTCCCCTATCTTTCCTCTCCCAGCCTGAGTGTCTACAGCAACCACTGAGCAGGAGGCTGGGGTGATTGGCCCCAGGAACCCAGGAGAAGCAAGCAGCTCAGCCCCAGGGAGGGAAGGGAAGAGATCCAGGCTGTTCCCCCACAGCTAACATCTCTCAAGTGTGTCCTTGGTGTCAAATCATGCGCCTACACACTACACACCGGGTCTCATTGACCGTGGCTGTGACCAGTGAAGAAGGAAGGTTCATACCCAGAGGTATCCACACCAGTCTCTGCCTAGATGGAGGGCCCCATTACCCAGTCCTGCTGACCGCTTTCTGCTGTCCAAGCCACAAAGGAGGAAGCATGATGGCATGGTCAGGAGGCAGCCTCTTGAGCCAGACTGCCAGTCCTGGTCCTCACTGACCAGCACTGTGATCTTGACCAGTTACTTGACTTCTCTGAGCCCCACATTCTCTGCCTGTGATATAGAGGTTGTAACAGCACCTGCCCAGGTCTCCTTATTCCCTAGCTGGCACAGCCGGTGTCAGTTCTGACTGGTGACTCTGCCATATAGTTGTTACATTGTTTTTTTATTAATTATTATTTATTTATTGACTGTGCTGGGTCCTCACTGCTGCACAGGCTTTCTCTAGTTGTGGTGAGCAGGGGCTCCTCTGGAGTTGCGGTGTGCAGACTTCTCATTGCAGTGGCTTCTCTTGTTGAAAAGCAAGGGCTCTAGGCGTGCAGGATGCGGTGGTTATATTACAACTCCCAGGGTCTAGAACACAGGCCTAGTATCTGTGGCTCATGGGCTTAGTTGCTCCATGGCCTGTGGGAAAGGATTCTTATGCCTTCCTAATAAAATTGGATCTCTGATAACATTCCATGTTGACCTGCTAAGTCACTTCAGTCTTGTCCGAGTCCAGGCTCCCCCGTCCCTCTGATGCTGAAGCCACTCAGTCATATCTCAGCGCATGGACTGGAGTACTGGGGGTGCCATTGCCTTCTCCTTATAATACCTACTAATGCATAATTTTCCATCCTTTTAGTTTCAACTATCTGAGTCCTTACATTTAAAATGTATTACAGCAGCAACAAGCTGAGTTTTATTGTCTTCATCCTATTGGATAACCTCTGGCCTTTCCTTGGAAGATTTCATTCATTTAAATTTAATGTGATTGCTGATATGGTTGGGTTTAAGTATAGCATCTTACTATTTATTTTCTATTTAGTCTACTTCTTTGTTACTCTTTCCTTGACTTCTTTTAGGCTAATTGAATAATTTTATATTCCACTTTATTTCTTTTACTACTTTTTAGCTATACCTTTTTATATTGCTCTAGTGAATCTATTATGCATTACTGATTTCCCAGAGTGAACCTAGAATTAATATTTTAGTACTTCCGGTAAAAGGTAAATACTTTAAGACAGTATAATTCCATTTAACCTCTTCCTTTGTGCTCTCAGTTTTATATATTTCACTTCTAAATATGTTACAAACTCCCAAAAACAAAATCACTAGTTTTGTTTTAAACAATTGCCTTTTTAACAAATTAAGGTCATGAAAGATAGTTTTCTGTTTGGCCCTATGTCTGCCTTTTCTGGTGCATTCTTCCACAAGCATCAGTGTCCAAGTCATTCCTTTCAGTTTGAAGTACTTCCTTTAGCACATCTTGGCATGCAGTTCTGCTGGAGGAAGATTTTTCTCAACTCTTTTCTTGTGTGTCTGAAATAGTCTTTATTTCACCCCCATAGTTGAAGGATATCTTAGCTGGATACAGAATTTTGCATTCACAACTTTTTTTCTTTCAACACTTTAAAGTGCCTTCTAGGCTCTTTTTTTTTTTTTTTTTTTGATAAGTCCCCAGTTATCTCCAAAATGACTTTTTACCATTAACTAGCTCAAATCACGGAGAAGGCAATGGCAACCCACTTCAGTACGCTTGCCTGGAAAATTGCATGGGTGGAGGAGCCTGGTAGGCTGCAGTCCATGGGGTCACTGGGAGTCGGACACAACTGAGTGACTTCACTTTCACGCATTGGAGAAGGAAATGGCAACCCACTCCAGTGTTCTTGCCTGGAGAATCCCAGGGACGGGGGAGCCTGGTGGGCTGCCGTCAATGGGGTCGCACAGAGTCGGACACGACTGAAGCAACTTAGCAGCAGCAGTTCAAATCAAGATCCAAAAAGGACCCTCATATTGCATTTTGTCATTATGGGGTTTCTTTTGTCCCTTTTAATCTGAACAGCTTTGCTTCCCAACACTGTGTGTGTGTGTGTGTGTGTGTGTGTGTAATTTTTGAAGGACTGGATCATTGTCCTAAGGAATGTCCTCATCATGAATTTCTCTGAATTTTTCCCTCGTGGTAGGTATTTCTCCCTCCAAATTTAATTTGTTCCTGTATCCTCTAAGCTTCTTGTAGACTGGACCTCAGACCTATAAGATTCTAGACCTGACTAGATTCAAGTTTGTCATTTATATTTTATATCGTCTGACATTAAATATATTGAACAATCTCTCTCCATCTGCCTCATAAGGTTGGCAGGGGGATTAAAGGATCATAAAGCATCAGCACCTAGCTTAGAGCAAGTGCACATAAATGCTAGCTAATGTCATTATTATCATTCAGTTAGTTATGCCACTGGGTATGCTGCTGGCAGCCCACTGATTAAATGCTGACTACAGATGTATCTGGTCTTGCTTTTTAGTTTTGAATTAATTCTCAATTTTTTTAAGTGCTGGAAATTTTAAATCAAATTCTAAATTTATAGCTTCTCTGGAAAAATGAGAAATAGCAACACTGGGTCCCTCTTTCTTCATAGCCTTGATCAGTTCAGTTCAGTTCAGTCACTCAGTCATGTCAAACTCTTTGCAACCCCATGAACCACAGCACACCAGGCCTCCCTGTCCATAAGTATTGGAGTTTCAGCTTCAGCATCAGTCCTTCCAATGAACACCCAGGACTGATTTCCTTTAGAATGGACTGGTTGGATCTCCTTGCAGTCCAAGGGACTCTCAAGATTCTTCTCCAACACCACAGTTCAAAAGCATCAATTCTTCGACGCTCAGTTTTCTTTATAGTCCAACTCTCACATCCAAACATGACCACAGGAAAAACCATAGCCTTGACTAGACAGACCTTTGTGGGCAAAGTAATGTCTCTGCTTTTAAATATGCTGTCTAGGTTGGTCATAACTTTCCTTCCAAGGAACAAGCGTCTTTTAATTTCATGGCTGCAATCACCATCTACCGTGATTTTGGAGCCCAGAAAAATAAAGTCAGCCACTGTTTCCACTGTTTCCCCATCTATTTGCCATGAAGTGATGGGACCGGATGCCATGATCTTAGTTTTCTGAATGTTGAGCTTTAAGCCAACTTTTCCACTCTCCTCTTTCACTTTCATCAAGAGGCTCTTTAGTTCTTCTTCACTTTCTGCCATAAGGGTGGTGTTATCCGCATATCTGAAGTTACTGATATTTCTCCCGGCAATCTCGATTCCAGCTTGTGCTTCCTCAAGCCCAGTGTTTCTCATGATGTACTCTGCATATAAGTTAAATAAGCAGGGTGACAATATACAGACTTGACCTACTGCTTTTCCTATTTGGAACCAGCCTGCTGTTCCATGTCCAGTTCTAACTGTTTCTTCCTGACCTGCATACAGGTTTCTCAAGAGGCAGGTCAGGTGGTTTGGTATTCCCATCTCTTTCAGAATTTTCCACAGCTTATTGTGATCCACACAGTCAAATGTTTTGGCATAGTCAATAAAGCAGAAATAGATGTTTTTCTGGAACTCTCTTGCTTTTTCCATGATCCAGCAGATGTTGGCAGTTTGATCTCTGGTTCTTCTACCTTTTCTAAAACCAGCTTGAACATCTGGAAGTTCACGGTTCACATATTGCTGAAGCCTGGCTTGGAGAATTTTGAGCATTACTTTGCTAGCATGTGAGATGAGTACAATTGTGTGGTAGTTTGAGCATTCTTTGGCACTGCCCTCCTTTGGGATTGGAATGAAAAGTGACCTTTTCCAGTCCTGTGGCCACTGCTGAGTTTTCCAACTTTGCTGACATATTGCGTGCAGCACTTTCACAGCATCTGGACCTAAACTATGAGTGTGACTCTCAGAGAGGGCCCATTTACCCCAGGTGACAGTCATTGCCTCTTGTAATTCCTGGTCCAGGCTCATCCCATTTCTTGTCTTGAGAGCTGGGGCCATTTCTGAAGTCCTTCTCCTGTTGTTTCAGTACTCCAGTCTTCAGGGAGGCTGTGGCTGCCACTGCTGAGAGAAGTTCCGTTTCAATTCAGCAAATGCTCATTGAGTCCTTTAACCAAGCAATCAAAATAATTAAAAGCCATTCTCAGCAACCATATTGTCAATATTCCAGGGCTTTCCAAAGGTTACTATCAAGGGCCAAGTGAAATAACCCCTGGGGGAAAAAAATTAACTCTATCAGTAAAGTATTCCATCTCATGCTAAAAAAATGGACAAAACTACCAGTTGACCAAAGGTGGGAAAATAGGAAGGACTTGCTATGATTTGTGGAATTTATTCTTTGTATAAAATAAGACCAAGATAGAAGTGGCATCAGCATCATGATGGCGTGAGATGCACTCTTTGTCTCTCGCCTTCAATGTACAACAAGTAAAACATTCACAGCTCAGCAGAGATGTCTCTGCCCAACTCACCTGAGATTTCCACACATTTGTACATCTAACAGGGATGGACTAGAGCACACAGAGGAGGTGGAAGTAGGGGAACAGTAGAGGTGGCACCTGCCATCCCAGACTCCCAGTTGGGACGGCTGAATCTGCAGCCCCAGAGAATCCAGGAGCAGCAGGGGGTGGGGGCGGGGGGGTGGTATACACAACTCCCGCCTCCTGGCCCTATATGGCAACTCCCACCTCCTGGCCCTATATGGCAACTCCTGTGGCATACCTCCAGCTGTAGAGGCATCCACGACTCTGGTCCCCTGCCCCCACCCCTAGAGGTGAAGCTTAAACCTGACTATATGACAGGGTGTGTGTGTGTGTGTGTGTGTGTGTGTTAGCCACTCAGTGATGTCTGACTCTTTGTGACCTCGGGCTCCTTTGTCCATGGAATTCTCCAGGCAAGAATACTGCAGTGGGTAGCCATTTCCGTCTCCAGATGATCTTCCTGACCCAGGGATCAAACCCAGGTCTCCTCCATTACAGGTAGATCTTGTATTCCAGGCAGATTTTGAGCCACCAGGGAAGCCCTAGACATATGCATGACGAGGTATACGCACCCACAATCTGGGTTCCCCCCCATCCTTCCCCTTTCAAATGCAGTGGAGCCTGACTCAATGCCCACCATCCCGTGTCCCAGTGATGCCAGTGACACCAGCAGCAGCTGCAAGGCACCAGTAGCCTCTAGAGGCACAAGCAGTGATAATGATGGCGCTGGATACAGAGGCAGTGGAGGATGGAAAGTGCTGACTCTCAAATATAATCTGAGAGAGTGAAGTGAGTGAAAGTCGCTCAGTGGTGTCTGACTCTTTGCGACCCCATGGACTATACAGGCCATGGAATTCTCCAGGCCAGAATACTGGAGTGGGTAGCCTTTCCCTTCGCCAGGGCATCTTCACAACCCAGGAATCGAACCCAGGTCTCCCGCATTGAGGGCAGATTCTTTCCCAGCTGAGCAACCAAGGAAGCCCGAGGGAGAGCAGCTAACAAAACTAAAAAAAATAAAATAAAAGTGCTATAGCGCCACCTGCTGCTGCTACTAAGTCGCTTCAGTCGTGTCCGACTCTGTGTGACCCCATAGACGGCAGCCCACCAGGCTCCCCCATCCCTGGGATTCTCCAAGCAAGAACACTGGAGTGGGGTGCCATTTCCTTCTCCAATCCATGAAAGTGAAAAGTGAAAGGGAAATCGCTCAGTCGTGTCCGACTCTTAGCGACCCCATGGACTGCAGCCAACCAGGCTCCTCCGTCCATGGGATTTTCCAGGCGAGAGTACTGGATTGGATTGCCATTGCCTTCTCCGATAGCGCCACCTACTGTAAAACAAAAGAAAGAAAGTGAAGTCGCTCAGTCGTGTCCGACTCTGCAACCCCTTGGACTGTAGCCTACCAGGCTCCTCCATCCATGGGATTCTCCAGGGAAGAATACTGGAGTGGGTCGCCATTTTCTTCTCCAGTAAAACAAAAGAAAGCCCTCTAATTTCTAATCTGTTCAATTGTTAGAATGATATTTTTTTAAAAAGCTTTATGGGAGTTCCTTGGCAGTCCAGTGGTTAAGACTCTGCACTTCCACTGCAGGTGAGAAGTTCAATCCCTGATTGGGGAACTAAAATCCCTGCAATGCTGTAAAAGAACCAAACAGAAATACTGGAGTTGAAGAGCTCAATAAACGAGATAAAGAATGCATTAGAAAGCATCAGAGATGAAGAAAGCGTTGGAAAGCAATTTAAATAGAGCAGACCATATAGAAGAGAGAATTAATGAGCTCAAACATGAAAATCTAGAAGCGACACAAGTAGAAGAAAAAGTAAGCCCACCACAGAGGGGGTGTTGAATAACATCCTCTGAACTGAAGAGGAACTTTGAGACTGAAAAACAGAGCAGGCAACTCCATAAAGTGCAATTATGACGTTTATTGTAGGTAACTGACACCCAGGCAGGAGATTACCTGGAGGCATTTGTAGCTACACTTTGCACCAACAAAAGGGGTACAGGGGGATTAGAAGAGGCCAAAGCTAAAAATAGAACCACTTCTAAAATAAATAAAAATAAACATCTAAAAATAGAAACATGTCTGCATAGGGAGGACCCAGGAACGATTCCTCCCTCCCCACCCCCACCCACCCACCCCTCTCCTCTGCGGGGGATCATGTGACCATTATTCCTAAGGGCCATTAACCATCTGCATCAGTAAAAGGCATTCTTCCAGTTTCCTATCAGATAAAGACAAGGATTAAAGTTGGTGAGGAGCTTATCTGACCTAGATGCATTCCTGGTGAGTAAGTGAAAGATCAGTCTTGCAGAAATGGGTCTGTGGTTCTATTAATAAGGTGGAGCTGACAAAATGGAGTGAGTGTAGTTCAGCCACACAGATAGCCGCCAGCCATCTCGAGTGAAGGGGCCAAGGAGGCTCGCCACCAGTAGCATGCTGGCTTTCAGGCTGACAGTAAGAAGGCAAGGCTGCCCCTAGACCAGGGCCAGGGGAGGGAAGGGTTGACTTTTGCCCTCCAGAAAGCCTGAAGTTGCTCAGAAACTGCCAAAGTATAGCCAAAGTGGTTGGTACTGTGGTACCTGGGTTCCTCCCCACCTTGGAAGCAGCTGCCAGGCCTAGAGTAGGAACATTAGGGTCACCACAGCAACCAAGCCAGAGCTGTGAGGGATTCCTTCAGGGTCTTCCAGGAGCTTAAGCAGCTCAGGAATGATGCCTGAGAAAGGCAAGTTGGGCTCAGGAGCTGTCAGGAGCCAAGGGCACATTGGCGGCGGGGGGGGGCGGGGGGGGGGTTCAGCGGGGGCAGGGGGACAGTCCCTGCTGCCATAACCACTTGTTGCTCACAGACTAAGTCTGATTTTCCCCCACCCCAGACATGGTGGGCTCACACCCTCCCAACTCCACCTGACAGAGGGCCTCCATCCTCTGGGCATCAACCTGCCCAGAACCAGAGCGCAGCATCGCCCAGGAGGTCCCAGCAGCAGAGGACCTGCTCTGCTTGGAGGAAGCAGATCACCAAGGCTCAGAGAACAGGCCTGCAGGACAGAGTCCCCAGTGGCCTGGTCCATGGCTGCCTTTGGCCCAGGCTATTCTTCAAGTCCTCAGTTTCAAGATGACAGCCCCCACCAAGGTCATTGGAGAAACTACACAGCTGGCCAGAATCCACATCTGACTGGCTCCAGGGATGAACAGGAGGCATCTGAGGATGGAAAACATCACTGAGATGCCCAGGGATGGGCTGCTGGATACTTCAATGAGGCCAGGGAGCCAGGAGTGGAAGAAGGAGAAGCTAATGATTTTATAGTATTTTCCAGGGAGGGCAAGGATGTATGGAAAAGTCAGGAGCCCACATGAGAGTCAGCAAAGGTCACAGATCCAGGACTATATCCAACGTGATGGCCCTGACCAAGTGACATTTCCTCATCTGCAAGTCCCTAATGATGGTAGCATTTATCCCATTAAGTTGTGAGAAGAAAGGAAAGGATATGCGCCATGGGAGCGGCTCAATAAATGGGAGTCTGTAGATTACGACTGAGAGAGGGCAGTGTCATGGTTAGGGGATGGACTCTGGGAGTCTCCTGGATTCACATCCAGCTCTGCTTCTTACCACCTGTGGGCTTTCACCACTGTGAGCCGGTTTCCTCATTTGTAAAGTGAGGATGTACTAATGGTACCAAACTCATAGGGTTAGTTTAAGGATTAAAAGAGTTAAAAGAACTCAGGATGATTAACACTCATGTGGTCATCCGAGTGTCGACTCATCCTCTCTTGATCTGAGGGTGGGAAGTTACCAGCAGCAAATTTCTTTTTTTTTTTCCCCTAATATTTACTTATTTTACTGAATCGGGTCTTAGGTCGTTGCCCTCAAGATCGTTGCAGCACGCGGGCTTCTCTCTAGCTGTGGCACGTGGGTCAGCGGTTGCAGAGCCCCGAGACACATGAGATCTTCGCTCCACTGACCAGGGATCAAACCCGTGTCTCCCACGTCTCCTGCTGATTCCAGATTTTTAACCACTGGGGAAGTCTCCCAGCAGCAAATTTCTAATACTGGACCGTCCCTCTCTTAAGCCATCTTCTGAGAAATGAAGAGGAATTCTCTTATCTCGGAGTAAACCGAATATAAAGAGGAAATGAAACTTCTACAGGGTTGCAGCATGTACTCCCAAGCCAAGGCAAAGCGGTTTAAATTCCTTGAGGTTTTTGTTCTGCCCGCTCTGTCGGTGTGGGTGATGGAAAGTGAACTGGGTTAGTAGGTGGGAGCTGGGGTGGGCAGGGAGTGGGGAAGCAGTGAAGTGGGAGGAAGCCACCTTTCCCTGGATGCCCAGGGTCAAAGTCAGACTAAGAGAAGCACAGGTGGAGCTGCAGAAGAAGCGGCCCCCTCTCCCCTCCCCACAGCAACAGCACAAGGTTCAGGCCAGAGACTTGAACGCTGCAGATTTCCCACCCTTAACCAGGTTTTCATAAAAATAACTTGGACTTCCCTGGTGGTCCAGTGGTAAAGAATCCACCTGCCAATGCAGGGGACAGTTCCATCCCTGGTCTGAGATTTCACTTGCCGAGGGGGCAGCTAAGCCCTTGGGTTACCACTACTGAGCCTGCGCTCTTGTGCTGTGCTGTGCTTAGTCGCCTCTGACTCTTTGCAAGCCCATGGACTGTAGTCGGCCAGACTCTTCTGTCCATGGAGATTCTCCAGGCAAGAATACTGGAGTGGGTTGTCATGCCCTCCTTCAGGGGATCTTCCCACCCCAAGGATCGAACTCAGGTCTACCGCATTGCAGGCGGATTCTTTACCATCTGAGCCACCAGGAAGGACCAAACTCTAGAGCCCCAGAGTTGCAACTACTGAGCCCCCACGTGCTGCAAGTACTGAAGCCCCTGAGCCTAAAGCTTGTGTTCCGTAACAAGAGAAGACACCACAGCGAGAAGCCCAAGCACTACAACGAAGGGCAGCCTCCCACTCGCTGCAACTAGGGAAAGCCCGTGAGCAGTAATGAAGATCCAGCGCAGCCAAAAATAAAATAAAATTAATTAAAACAACTCTTACTTATGGCCGGAGAAGGCAATGGCACCCCACTCCAGTACTCTTGCCTGGAAAATCCCATGGACGGAGGAGCCTCCTAGGCTGCAGTCCATGGGGGCGCGAACAGTCGGACACGACTGAGCGACTTCACGTTCACTTTTCACTTTTATGCATTGGAGAAGGAAATGGCAACCCATTCCAGTGCTCTTACCTGGAGAATCCCAGGGACCGGGGAGCTTGGTGGGCTGCCGTCTATGGGGTCACACAGAGTCGGACACGACTGAAGCGACTTAGCAGCAGCAGCAGCAGCTTACTTATCGCTGGGAATCAATTGTTTATTAACATTTTAATGTTTATTCTCAAGCCGTTCATATACACACACATCTTTTTTCTACCTAACTGGAATATACTTTTATATCTTTCTTTTTAACTGAAAAAATGGTAAATATATTCATATATTATATATTCTTTGGAGAAAAACATTTTAGTGGCTTCAGAATGGTGCATTTTATTGACCTACCACAATTTAGTTAATTGCCTATTGCTAGCTGTTCATGTGATTTCAGATTTTACTTTCATTGTGTAAAGTACACTTTTTCCCCAGGTATGATTTTCTATATTTGATCATTTGGGTCCATTTTTAAAATACTTTTGCTTGGCAAAAATGATAAACAGAAAATATTCTATGGACAGAGGAGCCTGGCGGGGTACAGTCTACGGAGTCGTTAAGAGTGGAACACGACTGAACGCTCATGCCCCACCCCACCCCCGCTTCACACCTAAAACAGTCTTTTTGTAGCTCAATCAGGCTCAGGTCTCTAACCTTCTAAGTCTCGCCTCGGCTCTGCCCTCTGGTGGTGGTCTTTGTCCCGCACAGGAGGAATGAACTATTTAAGGAATTTCCGGAAACAGGGGCGTGACGACTGAGTCATATTTGCATACCCACAATGCACTGCACCTAGGACAATTTTTCGATCTAAAAGTGGCTATATTCTTCTTTTTCTTTGAGCTATTTTCCCCAAGAAGTGAGAATACTTTCATAGAATTGTCTGAGAAAAGAAAGATACGAATGGCTCTGCAAGTCAAATAATCACTCTTACTGTGTTAGGAGTAACTGTTACCTGAGCAATGCGTGCCCCGAACTCGAGGCATACTCTGGTTTCTCTTCAGATCGTATAAATCTTTCGCCTTTTACTAAAGATTTCCGTGGAGAGGAACAATTCTGAGTTTTTACTCAATTTTTTGAGGCCTTGCTTTTGCAAGGCTACTTATGGTGTTAAAAAAATAGACCGAGCTTGTTATTGCTTAGTTTTGACTATAGAGTAGATGAGTGAAGTTTAGTGTATGTTCGGAACGAATAAAAGAAACTTAAGTAAGCAGCTCTGTTACGTTATTCAGTCGGTGATATTTCTCCAGCCATCCCCAGACCGATATAGTACTGTTGGTAAGTCGCTTTAGTTGTTATCCGACTCTGTGCAGTCCCATAAACGGCAATCCACCAAGCTCTGTCGTCCCTGAAGTTCTCTCAGTCGTGTCCGACTCCTAGCGACCCCATGGACTGCAGCCTACCAGGCACTCCTTCGTCCATGGGAGTTTCCCGGCAAGAGTACTGGACAGACAGATATGGGTGCGTTTAAAATTAAATTTTAAAAACTGTAAACTCATTGCTTTTCCTGTAGTATATTTGTGGGTTTTTAATGATGAGATAGTTTCGTTTTAAAACTGGGAGACGAAATTTTAAATCTATTTGTTTAAATTTAGGCGTCAAGAAAGAATTTTTTGATGGTGCTTATAACAGACTTAACAAAACACGCCAGGAAGTAAGTTGTTTAACCTATCTCATTGGCCAGAACTGAGCTTCCTGGTCACAGCTTAGCTGCAAGGTAGGCTGGGAAATGTAGTCTTTCCCCTAGGCAGCCAGGAGCTTTGCGAGATTTGCGCTGGCGGTAATAAACACGCCGGCAAATGCAGGAGACTTGAGACACGTGGTGGATACCTGGGTCACGAAAATCCCCTGAAGAAGGGCTTGGTAACCCATTCCAGTAGTCTTGCGTGGAGAATCCCATGAACAGAGCAACCTGGTGGGCTACAAGTCCATAGCATCCCAAAGAGTCCGACACGACCCAATCGGCCTAGGACGCGTACAGGAGAAAGAGAGGTAATGTTCAGTCGCTAAATGGTGTCTGACTCTGTGACACCCTTCCCGCGCCCCCACTTCCCCCGCCATGACTGCAGGATGCCAGGCTTCCCTGTCTTTCACTGCTGCTGCTGCTAAGTCGCTTCAGTCGTGTCCGACTCTGTGTGACCCCATAGACGGCAGTCCACCAGGCTCCCCCGTCCTGGGGATTCTCCAGGCAAGAACACTGGAGTGGGTTGCCATTTCCTTCTCCAATGCATGAAAGTGAAAAGTGAAAGTGAAGTCGCTCAGTCATGTTCGACTGTTCGCGCCCCCATGGACTGCAGCCTACAAGGCTCCTCCATCCATGGGATTTTCCAGGCAAGAGTACTGGAGTGGGGTGCCATTGCCTTCTCCATGTCTTTCACTATCTCCCAGGAATTTGCTCAGATTCATGACTCAACTCAGATTGAGTTGGTGGTACTGGTAAACCATGTCGTCCTCTGTTCCCCTTTCTCCTCCTGCCCTCAGTCTTTCCCAGCATCAAGGTGTTTTTCCAATGAGTCAGCTCTTTGCATCTGGTGGCCAAAATATTGGAGCTTCAGCAACAGTCCTTCCAATGAATATTTAGGGACGATTTCCTCTAAAATTGACTAGTTTGGGTTGTGTTCAGTTCATGTCTGACTCTTTGCAAGCCCACGGACTACAGCCCGCCAGGTTCCTCTGTCCGTGGTCTTTCTCAGGTGTGTTCTTTACCACTGAGCCCCCTGGGCGGCCCTGGCCTTTCCCAAGGAGGAGGGAATTCTGCCCGCAGACTGCCTGAGGATTTTTGAGCTGCAGCGTCAACTCTGCCCTGGTTCTCCAGCCTCCTGCCTACCCTGACAACCTTGAAAATTTCATTGAACCTCTCTGAGTGTCCCTCAATGTGGAGAAACTTTTCATCTTTAACCTAGATGTTTTATCATCGGTGCTGTATAGATGGAGAAGTCTAGAGGCTACTGTAAAAATAAAACTGAAAACCAGAAGCAGGAGGCTTAAATCCAAAGCCTGAAAACATTAGAGAACTCTTGAATTCAGGGAACATTAAGCAATAGGAGCTCATCAAATGCCTTCATACCTACGCTGAAACCAACCTCCACCCAAGGGCCAACAAGTTCCAAAACAAGACATACCACGCAAATTCTCCAGCAACACAGGAACACTAGCCTGAGCTTCAATATACAGGCAGCTCAAAATTATTCCAAAACCTTTGATGTCTCATAACCCGTTACTGGTCACTCCACTGCACTCCAGAGAGAAGAAACCCAGCTCCACCCACCAGAACTCCAACACAAGCCTCCCTAACCAGGAAACCTTGACAAGCCACTGATAGAACCCCACCCACAGTGAGGAAGCTCCATAATAAAGAGAACTCCACAAATTACCAGAATATAAAAAGGCCACCCCAAACGCAGCAATATAACCAAGATGAAGAGACAGAGGAATACTCAGCAGGTAAAGGAACAGGAGAGTTGCCCACCAAACCAAACAAAAGAGGAAGAGATAGGGAATCTACCTGAGAAGGAATTCCGAATATTGATAGTGAAAATGATCCAAAATCTTGAAGTCAAAATGGAATCACAGATAAATAGCCTAGAGACAAGGATTGAGAAGATGCAAGAAAGGTTTAACAAGGACCTAGAAGAAATAAAAAAGAGTCAAAATATAATGAATAACACAATAAATGAGATCAGAAACACTCTGGAGGCAACAAATAGTAGAATAACGGAGGCAGAAGATAGGATTAGTGAAATAGAAGATAGAATGGTAGAAATAAATGAATCAGAGAGGAAACAAGAAAAACGAATTAAAAGAAATGAGGACAATCTCAGAGACCTCCAGGACGATATGAAACGCTCCAACATTCGAATTATAGGAGTCCCAGAAGAAGAAGACAGAAAGAAAGATCATGAGAAAATCCTTGAGGAGATAATAGTTGAAAACTTCCCTAAAATGGGGAAGGAAATAATCACCCAAGTCCAAGAAACACAGAGAGTTCCAAATAGGATAAACCCAAGGCGAAACACCCCAAGACACATATTAATCAAATTAACAAATATCAAACACAAAGAACAAATATTAAAAGCAGCAAGGGAAAAACAACAAATAACACACAAGGGGATTCCCATAAGGATAACAGCTGATCTTTCAATAGAAACTCTTCAGGCCAGGAGGGAATGGCAAGACATACTTAAAGTGATGAAAGACAATAACCTACAGCCCAGATTACTGTACCCAGCAAGGATCTCATTCAAATACGAAGGAGAAATCAAAAGCTTTACAGACAAGCAAAAGCTGAGAGAATTCCAGCACCACCAAACCAGCTCTCCAACAAATTCTAAAGGATATTCTCTAGACAGGAAACACAAAAAGGGTGTATAAACCTGAACCCAAAACAATAAAGTAAATGGTAACGGGATCATACTTATCAATAATTACCTTAAATGTAAATGGGTTGAATGCCCCAACCAAAAGGCAAAGACTAGCCGAATGGATACAAAAACAAGACCCCTCTATATGCTGCTTACAAGAAACCCACCTCAAAACAAGGGACACATACAGACTGAAAGTGAAGGGCTGGAAAAGATATACCACGCAAATAGAGACCAAAAGAAAGCAGGAGTGGCAATATTCATATCCGATAAAATAGACTTTAAAACAAAGGCTGTGAAAAGAGACAAAGAAGGACACTACATAATGATCAAAGGATCAATCCAAGAAGAAGATATAACAATTATAAATATATATGCACCCAATATAGGAGCACCGCAATATGTAAGACAAATGCTAACAAGTATGAAAGGGGAAATCAACAATAACACAATAATAGTGGGAGACTTTAATACCCCACTCACACCTATGGACAGATCAACTAAACAGAAAATTAACAACGAAACGCAAACTTTAAATGATACATTAGATCAGTTAGACCTAATTGATATCTATAGGACATTTCACCCCAAAACAATGAATTTCACCTTTTTCTCAAGTGCTCATGGAACCTTCTCCAGGATAGATCACATCCTGGGCCATAAATCTAAACTTGATAAATTCAAAAAAATCGAAATCATTCCAAGCATCTTTTCTGACCATAATGCATTAAGATTAGATCTCAATTACAGGAGAAAAACTACTAAAAATTCCAACATATGGAGGTTGAACAACACACTTCTGAATAACCAACAAATCACAGAAGAAATCAAAAAAGAAATCAAAATATGCATAGAAACTAATGAAAATGAAAACACAACAACCCAAAACCTGTGGGACACTATAAAAGCAGTGCTAAGAGGAAAGTTCATAGCAATACAGGCATACCTCAAGAAACAAGAAAAAAGTCAAATAAATAACCTAACTCTACAACTAAAGCAACTAGAAAAGGAAGAATTGGAGAACCCCAGAGTTAGTAGAAGGAAAGAAATCTTAAAAATTAGGGCAGAAATAAATGCAAAAGAAACAAAAGAGACCATAGCAAAAATCAACAAAGCCAAAAGCTGGTTCTTTGAAAGGATAAATAAAATTGACAAACCATTAGCCAGACTCATCAAGAAGCAAAGAGAGAAAAATCAAATCAATAAAATTAGAAATGAAAATGGAGAGATCACAACAGACAACACAGAAATACAAAGGATCATAAGAGACTACTATCAGCAGTTGTATGCCAATAAAATGGACAACGTGGAAGAAATGGACAAATTCTTAGAAAAGTACAATTTTCCAAAACTGAACCAGGAAGAAATAGAAAATCTTAACAGACCCATCACAAGCACGGAAATTGAAACTGTAATCAGAAATCTTCCAGCAAACAAAAGCCCAGGTCCAGACGGCTTCACAGCTGAATTCTACCAAAAATTTCGAGAAGAGCTAACACCTATCCTACTCAAACTCTTCCAGAAAATTGCAGAGGAAGGTAAACTTCCAAACTCATTCTATGAGGCCACCATCACCCTAATACCAACACCTGACAAAGATGTCACAAAAAAAGAAAACTACAGGCCAATATCACTGATGAACATAGATGCAAAAATCCTCAACAAAATTCTAGCAGTCAGAATCCAACAACACATTAAAAAGATCATACACCATGACCAAGTGGGCTTTATCCCAGGGATGCAAGGATTCTTCAATATCCGCAAATCAATCAATGTAATTCACCACATTAACAAATTGAAAAATAAAAACCATATGATTATCTCAATAGATGCAGAGAAGGCCTTTGACAAAATTCAACATCCATTTATGATAAAAACTCTCCAGAAAGCAGGAATAGAAGGAACATACCTCAACATAATAAAAGCTATCTATGACAAACCCACAGCAAACATTATCCTCAATGGTGAAAAATTGAAAGCATTTCCCCTAAAGTCAGGAACAAGACAAGGGTGCCCACTTTCACCACTACTATTCAACATAGTTCTGGAAGTTTTGGCCACAGCAATCAGAGCAGAAAAAGAAATAAAAGGAATCCAAATTGGAAAAGAAGAAGTAAAACTTTCACTGTTTGCAGATGACATGATCCTCTACATAGAAAACCCTGAAGACTCCACCAGAAAATTACTAGAGCTAATCAATGAATATAGTAAAGTTGCAGGATATAAAATCAACGCACAGAAATCCCTTGCATTCCTATACACTAATAATGAAAAAGCAGAAAAAGAAATTAAGGAAACAATTCCATTCACCATTGCAATGAAAAGAATAAAATACTTAGGAATATATCTATCTAAAGAAACTAAAGACCTATATATAGAAAACTATAAAACACTGATGAAAGAAATCAAAGAGAACACTAATAGATGGAGAAATATACCATGTTCATGGATCAGAAGAATCAATATAGTGAAAATGAGTATACTACCCAAAGCAATTTACAAATTCAATGCAATCCCTATCAAGGTACCAGCCATATTTTTCACAGAACTAGAACAAATAATTTCAAGATTTGTATGGAAATACAAAAAACCTCGAATTGCCAAAGCAAGCTTGAGAAATAAGAATGGAACTGGAGGAATCAACTTGCCTGACTTCAGGCTCTACTACAAAGCCACAGTCATCAAAACAGCATGGTACTGGCACAAAGACAGACATATAGATCAATGGAACCAAATAGAAAGCCCAGAGATAAATCCACACACCTATGGACACCTTATCTTTGACAAAGGAGGCAAGAATATACAATGGAGTAAAGACAATCTCTTTAACAAGTGGTGCTGGGAAAACTGGTTAACCACTTGTAAAAGAATGAAACTAGATCACTTTCTAACACCGCACACAAAAATAAACTCAGAATGGATTAAAGATCTAAATGTAAGACCAGAAACTATAAAACTCCTAGAGGAGAACATAGGCAAAACACTCTCAGACATAAATCAAAGCAGGATCCTCTATGATCCACCTCCCAGAATTCTGGAAATAAAAGCAAAAATAAACAAATGGGATCTAATTAAAATTAAAAGCTTCTGCACAACAAAGGAAAATATAAGCAAGGTGAAAAGACAGCCTTCTGAATGGGAGAAAATAATAGCAAATGAAGCAACTGACAAACAACTAATCTCAAAAATATACAAGCAACTTATGCAGCTCAATTCCAGAAAAATAAACAACCCAATCAAAAAATGGGCCAAAGAACTAAATAGACATTTCTCCAAAGAAGACATACGGATGGCTAACAAACACATGAAAAGATGTTCAACATCACTCATTATTAGAGAAATGCAAATCAAAACCACAATGAGGTACCACTTCACACCAGTCAGAATGGCTGCGATCCAAAAATCTGCAAGCAATAAATGCTGGAGAGGGTGTGGAGAAAAGGGAACCCTCCTACACTGTTGGTGGGAATGCAAACTAGTACAGCCACTATGGAGAACAGTGTGGAGATTCCTTTAAAAATTGCAAATAGAACTACCTTATGACCCAGCAATCCCACTGCTGGGCATACACACCGAGGAAACCAGAATTGAAAGAGACACGTGTACCCCAATGTTCATTGCAGCACTGTTTATAATAGCCAGGACATGGAAACAACCTAGATGTCCCTCAGCAGATGAATGGATAAGAAAGCTGTGGTACATATACACAATGGAGTATTACTCAGCCGTTAAAAAGAATTCATTTGAATCAGTTCTGATGAGATGGATGAAACTGGAGCCGATTATACAGAGTGAAGTAAGCCAGAAAGAAAAACACCAATACAGTATACTAACACATATATATGGAATTTAGAAAGATGGCAATGACGACCCTGTATGCAAGACAGCAAAAAGACACAGATGTGTATAACAGACTTTTGGACTCAGAGGGAGAGGGAGAGGGTGGGATGATTTGGGAGAATGGCATTCTAACATGTATACTATCATGTAAGAATCAAATCGCCAGTCTATGTCTGACGCAGGATACAGGATGCTTGGGGCTGGTGCATGGGGATGACCCAGAGAGATGTTATGGGGAGGGAGGTGGGAGGGGGGTTCATGTTTGGGAACGCATGTAAGAATTAAAGATTTTAAAATTTCAAAAAGAAAAAACTAACTAAATAAATAAATAAAACTATTAGAAAAAAAAGAATTAAAGATTTTAAAATTAAAAATAAATAAATAAATACAAGAGAAATTAACCTAAAAAAAAAAGATAACAATATCAAAAATACTTCTAAAACTTAAAGAGCAAAGAAAGGATCAATATTTTTTCTATTGCTGTCCTATCCTAATCCCCTAAGACAAGAAATATCTTTGAAATTATAAGATTCTGGGTTTGCAAGATTTCAAAGGAGACCAATCTTGGTGGTACCAAAAAAAAAAAAAAAAATTGACTAGTTTGATGCCACTGCAATCCAAGGGACTCTCAAGAGTCTTCACCACTGCAATTTGAAAGCATCAGTTCTTTGGGGATCAGCCTTCTTTATGGTCCAACTCTCACATCCGTACATGACTACTGGAAAAACCATAGCTTTGACCAGACAGACCTTTGTTGAAAAGTAATGTCTCTGCTTTTTAATATGCTGTCTAGGTTGGTCATAGCTTTTCTGCCAAGGAGCAAGCATCTTTTAATTTCATGGCTGCAATCACCATCTGCAGTGATTTTGGAGCCCAAGAAAATAAAATCTGTTGCTGCTTCTGCTTTCCCCCCTTTTATTTGCCATAAAGTGATGAGACAGGATGCCACGACCTTAGTTTTTTTAAATGTCGACTTTTAAGCCAGCTCTTTCACTCTCTCTCCTCTTTCAGTCTCATCAAGAGGCTCTTTAGTTCCTCGACTTTCTGCCATTAGAGTGGTATCATCTTAGAGAGTGAATACTGGAGAAGAAAACCAGCCATGTCTGCCCCAGTAAAGGAAGGAGAGAATCCATCCCTAAGTTCATTCCTTGGGTTCCATTCCTTTGCTTTCCGGGCTCCTCCCTGTGGTCATGTGCAGGGAGCCTCTCTGAGGCTGAAACAGGGTTGTGGGGATTACCCCTTTCCAGGGCCTTTTGATATTCTTTTGTAGAGAACCAGGACACCAAGCACAGGGAGCCTAAGGGAACTGCCCACAGTCTAGCCCTGCTCCACTGGGGAGGGTAACTTACTTTCCTCTCCCTTAGACAAACTGCTCCTCTCACAGCCAAATCTGTTTAAGTAGAACTAAATGCTGGTGGCCAGTGATTTCTTGGGCTCCGAAGGCTGGGTGTCTACCTAACACGGGGATTTTAACTTGCTTGTTCAACTTTGGCAAAACAAACAAACAAACAAACAACCCTGTTGTAATGAGCGCTTCTAGCACCCAGATTACATTCTCCAAACACCATTCTCGATTGAAAGCTGTCTCCTTGGAGAAATGGCTGTCTGGTTCTTGGGAACCTCTTCAAGATGCTATGTTTCCTGGCTCATGGCTGGAGTCAGCCATGCCCAGACAGATCTAGACAATCAGCTGCTAAGGTCAGAGAAAGAGAGAACTAGATATTCTATGCCCCCAGGTGAAAGAGCGTTCTGCTCCCATTAAGTAATCTTGCCAGGAAAAATTGAAGTTGAATCTGATCAAGACTAGATCTGACTACCAATTAACAGAAGAGCAGAGCACAGTGGAGCTTTTCTGCAGCAAGGGGGGCGGGGGGAGGGGGGATGGATGCAACCAGCAAAGTCCTTACTGCAAGGAGCTGTTTGGAGCAAACCACCAGATTTCTTCAATGAATAAATTGCAAGAACAGAGAGAGAAGAAAGGGAAACATATGTTAAAACAGAGTTAAAAGCAACCTGTCTCACTGTGCAGAACTTAATGGGATCCTGGTTAAAACAAACAGTATTTTCAAAATTTATTATATTTGTGAGATGTCTTTGTTTTTTAATCTTAGTGGGTCTTTGATGATTTTAAGGAATTATTGGAGGATTTTGGATATGATTATCATATTGTGGTTACGGTTTTTGTTGTAACCTCCTTAGAAGTACATACAGAAATATCTACAGATGAAATGAAATTATTATATCTTGGGTTTGCTTCAAAATTATAGGACTGCAAAAATTGTGCCCCACAAAAATATTATTTATGAAAAAGGTAATAATGTGAGTGGGAGAGAAGCAGTTGATGGTTGTTGGACTTGACGATGGGCACACAGCTGCTTAGTCACTTCAGTCGTGTCCAACCCTGGGGGAACCTATGGACTGTAGCTTGCCAGGCTCCTCTGTCCATGGGGACTCTCCAGGCAAGAGTACTCGAGTGGGTTGCCATGTCCTTCTCCAAGGGATCTTCCCAACCCCGGAATCGAACCCTGGTCTCCTGCACTGCAGGCAGATTCTTTACCACTGAGCCACCAGGGCACACAGAGTTTCTTTATTCCATTAGGTCTACTTATGTGTATGTCAAACATGATTCATAATTTTAAAGGTTTGAATAGATTTTTTAAAACAAATTTGTGATTGGTAACACATGTGCCTCTGTATTAATAGATGAAATACTGAAATCTAGAGGCAAATCTCATGACTACCATAATTTCAAAGTCCATAATGAACATGAACAATATTTCAAGGTGCTTGCCACCCCTGGGCATGTCATGAATGTGTCTGTGATGACTGACAATGATGCAAATGCCAAAGTTAATCATGGAAGGAAAGGCTGAATTTCAGTTAGAACTTAGTGAAAATATTTTTTTTTCAATCCAGCTTTGCAGATCTCCTGAATGCTATCCCTGGAGCCCATGTTTAGAAGCCCTGATTTACATTCCCTTGTCTCCAGGTACACTATACAAACGATTCCCCCTTGGGTATGGAGAAGGTTTCTAATTTATCAAAACACTTTCACATAGTCATTTATTTCGTGGGAATTCCTAACTGTCTCCCAAAGCTGGAAGGTTTATTAGACCCATTTTACAGGTGGGAACCTAAAGTGTATATACTTAACTCACTTGTTGAAAGTTACACAATGATAATGACAGACCTGGAGATGGAACACAGGTCCCCTAACTCCCAGCCCACTCGCTACTTTTCCCACATCCAGTGCCCACCCCCCAAAATGCTGCTTAGTTGCTTTTTCTCAAAGTTTTCCTTTGAGAGAGGCCACAGCTTTTCTCTCCTGAACTCACCCACTCACTCTCGTCTGGTCATCTCTCAGGAGTCTTCCCCTGCTCAGCCCCACCCCATCCCACCCTGCCCTGGCCACCAGCACTCATGTTGATTCCTCTGGTGCTTGCAGGCAACTGGGAGCTCTGATTTCCAGCACTCCCCTTCACATACTAGCAGAGGTGATAATTAACCTGCCAGTGGGTGAGTGTGTCAACGCTGCAAGGTTTCAGTGACTTCTGGCAAGTCTCTTTCACTGTGTCTGTTTCTACTTTTGTAAAACAGGGTCGTGAACTGTCCTCCTTGGTTTTGGGGGAAGCTGTGAAGACTGGATAAAGTTATGATGGTAACCAGGTGAGAGAAAGTGATCTATCCATGGGAGGAATTACTGCCTGTAAAGTTATCATTGCCATGGATTAGGGCCAGAGCCCATCTACCCCCTTGCTTTTTACGGGTCAGTGAGGTGAACCCTCCCTCCTCTGCCTCCTGTACGATGTCGCAAATCTCCATCCATAGTTCTTCCGGCACTCTATCAGATCTAATCCTTTGAATCTATTTCTCACTTCCACTGTATAAGCATAAGGGGTTTGATTTATGTCATACCTGAATGGTCTAGAGCTTCCCTGGTGGCTCAGACGGTAAAGCATCTGCCTACCCAGGTTCAATCCCTGGGTTGGGAAGATCCCCTGGAGAAGGAAATAGCAACCCACTCTAGTACTTTTGCCTGGAAAATCCCATGGACGGAGGAGCCTAGTAGGCTGCAGTCCATGGGGTCGCAAAGAGTTAGACACGACTGAGTGACTTCACTTTCTTACTTTCTGTCTTTTGAATAGTCTAGTGGTTTTCCCCACTTTCTTCAATTTAAGTCTGAATTTGGCAATAAGGAGTTCATGATCTAAGCCACAGTCAGCTCCCAGTCTTGTTTTAGCTGACTATATAGAGCTTCTCCATCTTTGGCTGCAAAAAATATAATCAGTCTGATATCAGTGTTGACCATCTGATGATGTCCATGTGTAGAGTCTTCTCTTGTGTTGTTAGAAGAGGGTGTTTGCTATGACCAGTGTGGTCTCTTAGCAAAACTCTATTAGCCTTTGCCCTGATTCATTCTGTACTCCAAATTTGCCCGTTACTCCAGGTATTTCTTGACTTCATACTTTTGCATTCCAGCCCTCTGTAATGAAAAGGACATCTTTTTGGGTGTTAGTTCTAGAAGGTCTTGTAGGGCTTCATAGAACTGTTCAGCTTCTTCAGCATTAGTGGTTGGGGCATAGACTTGGATTACTATAATATTGAATGGTTTGCCTTGGGAACGAACAGAGATCACTCTATCATTTTTGAGATTGCATCCAAGTACTGCATTTCAGACTTTTGTTGACTATGATGGCTACTCCATTTCTTCTAAGGGATTCTTGCCCGCAGTAGTAGGTATAATGGTCATCTGAGTTAAATTCGCCCGTTCCAGTCCATTTTAGTTCACTGATTCCTAAAATGTCCATGTTCACTCTTGCCATCTCCTGTTTGACCACTCCTAATTTGCCTTGATTCATGGACCTGACATTCCAGGTTCCTATGCAATATTGCTCTTTACAGCACAGGACTTTACTTCCATCACCAGTCACATCCACAGCTGGGCATCGTTTTTGCTTTGGCTCCATCTCTTCATTCTTTCTGGGGTTCTCCACTGATCACCAGTAGCACATTGGGCACCTTCCAACCTGGGGAGTTCATGTTTCAGTGTCTTATCTTTTTGCTTTTTCATAGTTAATGGGGTTCTCAAGGCAAGAATACTGAGGTGGTTTGCCATTCCCTTCTCCAGTGGACCATGTTTTGTCAGGGATCAAGACCATCCCCAAGAAAAAGAAATGCAAAAAGGCAAAATGTTTGTCTGAGGAGGCCTTACAAATAGCTGTGAAAAGAAGAGAAGCAAAAGGCAAAGGAGAAAAGGGAAGATATACCCATTTGAATGCAGAGTCCCAAAGACTAGCAAGGAGAGACAAGAAAACCTTCTTCAGTGATCAATGCAAAGAAATAGAGGAAAACAACAGAATGGGAAAGACTAGAGAGCTCTTCAAGAAAATTAGAGCTACTAAGGGAACATTTCATGCAAAGATGGGCACAATAAAGGACATAAATGGTATGGACCTAATAGAAGCAGAAGATATTAAGAAGTGGTGGCAAGAATACACAGAAGAACTGTACAAAAAATATCTTCAAGACCCAGATAACCACGATGGTGTGATCACTCACCTATACCCAGACATCCTGGAATGCAAAGTCAAGTGAGCCTTAGGAAGCATCACTATGAACAAAGCTAGCAGAGGTGATGGAATTCCAGTTGAACTATTTCAAATCGTGAAAGATGATGCTGTGAAAGTGCTGCACTCAATATGCCAGCAAATTTGGAACACTCAGCAGTGGCCACAGGACTGGAAAATGTCAGTTTTCATTCCAATCCCAAAGAAAGGCAATGCCAAAGAATGCTCAAACTACTGCACAATTGTACTCATCTTACACACTAGCAAAGTAATGCTCAAAATTCTCCAAGCCAGGCTTCAACAGTATGTGAACTGTGAACTTCCAGATGTTCAAACTGGATTTAGAAAAGGCAGAAGAACCAGAGATCACATTGCCAACATCTAATGGATCTCCGTAAAAGCAAGAGAGTTCCAGAAAAACGTCTACTTCTTCTTTATTGACTATGCCAAAACATTTGACTGTGTGGACCACAACAAACTGTGGAAAATTCTGAAAGAGATGGGAATACCAGACCACCTGACCTGCCTCCCGAGAAATATGTATGCAGGTCAGGAAGCAATAGTTAGCACTGGACATGGAACAACAGACCGGTTCCAAATAGGAAAAGGAGTACGTCAAGGCTGTATATTGTCACCCTGCTTATTTAACTTATACGCAGAGTACATCATGAGAAAAGCTGGGCTGGATGAAGTACAAGCTGGAATCAAAATTGCTAGGAGAAAAATCAAAAACCTCAGATATGCAGATAACACCACCCTTATGGCAGAAAGCGAAGAGGAACTAAAGAGCCTCTTGATGAAAGTGAAAGAGGAGAATGAAAAAGCTGGCTTAAAACTCAACATTCAGAAAACTAAGATCATGGCATCTGGTCCCATCACTTCATGGCAAATAGATGGGGAAACAGTGGAAACAGTGACAGACTTTATTTTCTTGGGCTCCAAAATCACTGTAGATGGTGATTGCAGCCATGAAATTAAAAGATGCTTGTTCCTTGGAAGAAAAGCTATGACCAACAACAAAGGTCTGTCTGGTCAAAGCTGTGGTTTTTCCAGTGGTCATGTATGGATGTGAGAGTTGGACTATAAAGAAAGCTGAGCGCCAAAGAATTGAAACTTTTGAACTGTGGTGTTGAAGACTCTTGAGAGTCCCTTGGACTGCAAGGAGATCCCACCAGTCCATCCTAAAGGAAATCAGTCCTGAATATTCATTGGAAGGACTGATGCTGAAGCTGAAACTCCAATACTTTGGCCACCTGACGTGAAAAACAGACTCATTGGAAAAGATCCTGATGCTGGGAAAGATTGAAGGTGGGAGGAGAAGGGGATGACAGAGGATGAGATGGTTGGATGGTATCACCGATTCGATGGACATGAGTTTGAGTAAACTCCCGGAGTTGGTGATGGACAGGGAGGCCTGGCATGTTGCATCCATGGGGTTGCAAAGAGTCAGGCACTACTGAGCAACTCAACTGAACTGAGGTGAACCCATAAACCCTAACCCTCTAAACTTATCACTACTTTCTTCCCTTCATGGATTGTATACTCCAGACTGATGTATTACTATTCACTTGCCTCCCTAAACTTCCCCATTTCTGTATGCTTACCCATGCCCTGCCCACTGCCTGGATGGTCCTCTCACACCGCTTCACCTAGCAAACACCCATCATCCTTCAGGAAGCCATCCCTGAGCCTCTAGTGGTGGTTAGATGTGCCAGCCCTATACTTCATAGCCCCAATCACAGTATAATTGTCCACTTTCTTATCCATCTCCCCTTTAGACTGTCCATTCCTCCAGCTCAGGGTCTGTATCTGACCTCTTTCCAATCAACAAGATTGCTAAGGGGATTTGGTCAAATACAGGGACTGAGAGCCCCACAGCAGATAAACAGGATTGGACGTGAGTGTGTGCGTGCTCAGTCACTCAGTTGTGTCCTACTCTTTGCGACCCCATGGATTGTAGGCCGCCAGGCTACTCTGTCCATGGTGTTCTCCAGGCAAGAATACTGGCTGGAGGCAAGTACAGTTGAACCTAAAGTCTGCCCAGAGAGACTTTTTGATTAGAAAACAAAGCATCCCTGCATAGAAGAAATTAGTGCAGCTTTGAGCAAATATGTAAGCAGTTATTTCCAAAATACATCCACTGTGACTTGGCCAACTGGTAGGAGCCTTTAGTTTTGGAGCTGGCAGACCTGGGACACATCCCAGACTCCACAATTATGTGACTTTGGCCTAGTGCCTTATCATCTTGGGGCCTCACTTTCCTCATCTGTAAAATGGGAATAAAATTTGCCTTCCAGGGTAACCAGAGGCCTGTGCTTTGCTGCCAGGCATCTATTTCCCCTCCTTCCTGACAAGAAAACTCCAAATTTCTTTTAATGAGCCATTCCTCTCCTGTGGGCTTCCCAGGTGGCACTAGTGGTAAAGAACTCACCTGCCAATGCAGGAGACATAAGAGACACAGGTTCCATCCCTGGGTCGGGAAGATCCCCTGGAGTAGGGCACGGCAACCCGCTGCAGTATTCTCGCCTGGAGAATCCCACGGGCAGAGGAGCCTGGCAGGCTACAGTCCACGGAGTTGCGGAATCGGACACGACCAAAGCAACTTAACACACGAGCATGTACATACGCGTTATTCTCCGTGCAGTGGCTTGAGATTGACCCAGTGCCCAGCTCTGAGGTGGCCTCAATGGTCTAACCTAGTTAACATATCTCTTGCACCCTGGTCATGGTAATTGGCTCAGGCATCGGCTGTCCAATCGGAGGTGAACCTCAGCACTTTGGGTAGGAATGCTGGGACTCGGACTCTGCTGGCCTCTTTAAGAGGGCAAATGGCCATAACTGTGGCCATTTTGTTTCCACAAGGGTGGCCCATCTGAGGATGGAAGCCAATTACAGGAAGTAGAGCTAATAGATGGATCCTACTGAAATTATTTGATTCCTGCCTCAAGCCATTCCTGAAGTCCTCCTGGACTATACTGTTAAGGAACCAGTACTTGTCTTTTGGTTTAAGCCAGTTAGAATTAAGTTTTCTATCACTCGCACCCCCAAAGTCTTAACTGAAACACCAGGATTGAATGACATAAGGCATACAAATGTAATTCAACAAGTATTCTTTAAACACCCACCCTGTGCCAGGCATTGTGCTAGGCTCTGGTCCATCCAGAGTGAAAGACAGGTATAGCCACTGCCTTAGTGGACCTTGAACTAGTGGGGAAGTGCCCAGCATGCAGATGTTTGTCAAAGGTAACCATTCCCCCTTTTACACCCAAGGGCCAGATATATGCATGCCCTGCTAAAAGAATCACCATGAACATTTACTGAGTCGAATGACTTATTTGAAGCTTCCATTGGTCAAAGTCCAAAGGAGAGGCTCCAGGAAGCAGGATTGTGAGACTAGGTAACTTGTTCATGGTCAGGCTGTTTGTGCAACTATGGGGGCGCTCCGCAGAAAGAGAGAGGCAGTGGAACTTCCCTCAGCAAAGCCGAGGGGTCCCGAGGATAGGTGAGCCTGCTGTCCGCCAACCCAGCCCCTCGGCGAGAGAGAGACAGTCACACGTGACAGGGGTTCCCGTCTAAGCAGTTCTGCTTTATTTCCACAAACTCTTGGTTTATATAGGCAAGCAGGGGGTTTTGCGAGGGACTTTCTATAGTTGCACCAATCACGTTAAAGGTCAAATCATAATATGCCATAGTTGCACCAATCTCGTTAAAGGTCTAATCGTCATGTGCCTTCATTATAACAGGAGTCTATGGTGATCACACGCTGTCCAAGTGCACGGAAATCAAGAGAGCCAATCAAAAACTGTAACATAGACCACGCCCCTATCTCTTCCGCCAGGTGCCATCTTAGTTTCCAACCGCAAAGCTAACCCATCTTTTTTAAGGTTTCCCATTTAGGGCCCCACACGCAACCACCACCTGCCTGCTGAGATAAGCCTCCTTTCTGCAAGGTGGCCAGTTCCCTCAGCAAGTGGGGTGATCAGCCCAATCACCAGACCCCTAAGGAGATGGCAGGTCAGACCACTGCTGCTTCTTGAGGTTGGTGGGGAGCTGAAAACAAGACCCCAAAGTGCAGAGTATTTGTTCTTAAAGGCTTTTTTTAAAAGGTCAGGAATCCTTTCAAGAATCTGAGGGAAGCTACAGGAACTCTCCTTGTGAAAAAAAAAAGAAAATATATGCATATATATGTATATATATATATATACATACATACATACATTTTGCAATTCTAGGGATTCACAGGTCTCTTGAAGCCAGGTTACAGACTCTTAAGCAAAAATAACTCTAAGAATTTTTTAAATCTAAGACCCTATGAATGTTTGTATTGGCTTATTGTCACCTTGAAAAGTTGCATTTCCCCACTGGAAGAATATGCTTGTCTTAGTCCATTTGGGCTCCTGTGGCAGAATACCACAGACTGGGTGGTTCATAAACAACAGAAACCTATTTCTCACAGTTCTGGGAGCTGAAAGTCTGAGATCAGGGTGCTGGCATGATCAGGATCTGATGAGAGCCTCTTCTGGGCTGGAGATAGTTGTCTTCTCTCTGCGCCCTCACTCAACAGGAAGAGGACGGGAGAGCTCTCTGGGTCTCTATTATAAGGGCACTAATCCTGTTCATGAGGGCTCCATCCTCATTACCTACTCACCTCCCAAAGGCTCCTCCTCCAAACTTCATCACGTGGGGGGTTAGGTTTCAACATATGAATTTGGGGATCCCCAACACTCAGTCCATAACAGCACTCACAGGAGAATTCAACTTCCCCTTGGAAAAATTGTCCAGAGCTAATCATGGATGCTAATCATGGACCTCATGATCAGTGTCTTACTGAAGCAAAACTCATGTGAAGGCAGCTGATCTAGGAAGAGCTCCCAGGGGACAGCAGAGGGAGACTGGGAGGGGGTAAAATGGGGAAGCAAAAGCAAATCAAGGGCATCTTCCTGAATTCCCCACCACTGTGGAGAAGGCAATGGCACCCCACTCCAGTACTCTTGCCTGGAAAATCCCATGGATGGAAGAGCCTGGAAGGCTGCAGTCCATGGGGTCGCTAAGAGTCAGACACGACGGAGCGACTTCACTTTCACTTTTCATTTTCATGCATTGCAGAAGGACATGGCAACCCACTCCAGTGTTCTTGCCTGGAGAATCCTAGGGACAGGGGAGCCTGGCGGGCTGCCGTCTATGGGGTCGCACGGAGTCGGACACGACTGAAGCGACTTAGCAGCAGCAGCAGCAGTGGGCAGCAGGGGCCTGATCCCATCTGAGAAGCAGTTTAGGAGGTCTCAGAATGATGGTGGAGGGAGCACTGGCTCCAACTCCCATGGGAGAAGGGCTGCCCTGAGCAGTGTTACCCTTGGCCTGCTTCGAGGCTACACACATGCTGAGCGCACAACAGCTTCCTGAGGTCAGAGAGAAGCTGAGGCCAGCTGCTGCCAGGAACCCACCCCGGGAAAGAGCCGGTGGCTGCAACCATGGCAGGAGTGAAAAGTAGCCTTCGAGGACGCGAGCTGGGGCATGAGATGCTGAGGAGCCTGTCGGTCTTCAGGGAGTTAATACCTTTCCAAGCCAAACTTTTAGCTGCTGGGAAGTGCTGGATAGTATGTGACAACATTTTCCATACCAAGTGTCTGCCCCTGAAAAGCAACTTGACCTGGCCTCTTTGGATGGCATCACCGATTTGATGGACATGACTTTGAGCAAGCTCTGGAGTTGGTGATGGACAGGGAAGCCTGGCATGCTGCAGTCCATGGAGTCGCAGAGTCGGACACGACTGAGCGACTGAACTGAACTCTGTGTGTCCAGCCCAAGAAGAAAGCTCCGGTGCGTTACTGGACCATGGGAGGCAGACCCACTAGGGTTATAGATGGCCTGCTCCCAACTGAGGCCAAACTGGAGGCACTGTAGAGGCTCATGGCAAAAAATGCATTACCCCACTCCATCCCACAGGAGCCATCAGAGGAATTCGAAGGGAGAGATGGGGTGTAGGGGCTGAGAGAGGCTGGGCCAACAGCGAGCCCCAGCTTACATCCCTGCTTGAGCTGTGCGGCCTTGAGCAAATTATATTTTTAAGTTTTATTTACTTTTGGTTGTGCTGGGCTAGGTCTTCGTTGCTGTACTGGGTCTTTCTCTAGTTGCAGTCTTTTGTTGTGGAGCTTGGGCTCTAGAGCGCAGACCCAGTTGTGGCACAGGGGTTTAGTTGCCCTGTGGCATGTGGAAACTTCCCAGACCAGGGATGGAACCCATGTCCCCTACGTTGGCAGATAGCTTCTTTTTAAATTGTATTATTTTGGCTACTCTGGGTCTTGGATGCTGCACGGGCTTTTCTCTAGTTGCAGCGAGTGGGGGCATCTCATCACGGTGGCTTCTCATTGCAGAACACGGGCTCTAGGGCACACAGGCTTCAGTAGTTGTGGCGCACAGGCTTAGCTGCTCCACAGCATGTGAGATCTTCCTGGACTGGGAATCAAACCCCTGGGTCCTGCATTGGCCAGGACATTCTTTCCCACTGAGCCACCAGAAAAACCCTGGCAGGTGGATTCTTAACCACTGGACCACCAGGGAAGTCCTGAGCAAACTATTCGGAGGTCATTTCCTTATCTCCTAAATTGGCACCTTAGCCCTCAGCAACCTCCTCCCCACATGAGGCTGTGTTGATGTAAAATACCTAACACACGTCCTCACTTCAATGAGACCTATAAATCAGATACTTGTCTACTGAAATTAAACTTGCTAGGTCAGTTTTTTCCAGGCACAGGTACGTAGGCTCATTTTGACATGTACAGGAGCCCACACCGTGCCTTGCTGCAAGTTAAACAGGAGGAATGGGAGCCATGAAGCACTGCTTCTGTGGCCAAGTGGCTTCCAGTTTAATGCAGTGACTAGAGGCCACGTCACTCTGTGAACTGCAGTCTACCTCGCCCCCCGCCAGCCAAGGGTCCCCTGGCTGGAGTTGGGAGGCATTCAATGCTCTGCACCCTGAGAGCAGGAAAGGATGGTACTCAGGACTGAAGCACCTGGTAAACCAGGGCTACTCAATGGCAACCCACTCCAGTATTCTTGCCTGGGAAATCCCATGGACGCAGGAGCCTGGTGGCCTACAGTCCACGGGGTCGCAAAGAGTTGGACACGACTGAGCGACTTCACTTTCACTCGTAGAAGAACCTGAGGCACTTGTTTTTTTTTTTTCTCTCCCAGCTGCCTGCTGGGGGCCAGACCTTTGGGACCTTGGCACCGAAACCAGCTGAGTCAAGCTGCTCAAAACACACACCTAGGAAACAGGGTGATGGTCCCCAAGGTGGACTGCCATGCTCAGCACGGCCCCTTTGCTCCATTCTCCCCACAAAGGATTCAGACCTTAGCTTCCAGAACTGGCAGGCGGCCTGCGTCCCAGGTGGCTCAGCGGTAAAGAACCCACCTCCCAATGCAGGAGACTTGGGTTTGATCCCTGGGTCGGAAAGATCCCCTGGAGTAGGAAATGGTAACCTGCTCCAGTATTCTTGCCTGGGAAATCCCACAGAGGAGCCTGGTAGGCTACAGTCCATGGAGCTGCAGAGTTGGACACAACTGAGTGAATAGCAGCAGCAGTCCTACGGGCAGCAAGACCAGGGCAGGCAACTCCAGGCTCTTCAGGGCAGGCTGGGGGTGCGGCACCACAGCAGGGAGGGACCTCGGTGACGCTCCTCGAGCAGCCCCTCTGCCAGGACAGGCAGCAAACCCTGAGGAGGGTGGCAGAGGCCACATCCACATGCTCTGAGGGGCTCTTCTGAAGGGGAGAGGACGTGGGAAAAGAGCACTGTCACCACGGCAGGGCCTTGTGCCGCGGATTCTCCCCAAGTCTGGTGACTGAGGAAGGTCTGACGTCTCCAGAGGTTTTAACCACACACAAACCGCTCATGGAAGTTTGAAAGAGATTTATTTAAAAACAGAACGACAAAAAAAAAAGCTTTGGTATTCCAAAACCCAACAATCAACAGTCACTGGAAAGTTAAACACCTCCCCTAAGGCCCAGAGGTACAAAACCACGGTCTCCACAGGCTCATGGTAAGGACACGATGTGCAAACTCGAGGGTGACGGAGACCCGCCCCTCCACACAGGCAGCCTACGGGGCTCCAGACCTCCCGGAAATCACCACCAAGATTCACTACCCAAGAGTGGATGCAAAAGCCATCCGGCAAATCTCAACAATAAATTATTAATAAAAACTCATTCAAGAAAAGAGCACATTAAATTAGGAAAAGAACACATTTTTTCCTAGACAAGTCTTTTCAAAAGAGGGTCTATTTCCTGGGATAGAAGAAAGGGGGAACGTGGAAGGAGTGAGTTCAATTTCAAGTATTTTCCATACAATTTCATTTTATTGAATCAAAAGCTTACAAAAAGTCCATCGGCCCCTCCCCTCCCCTCCCCGATGCAAACTCCTGAACATCCACACGCACTTCTGAGTCACTGGTGTCCCCCAACAAGGCACAAAAGGCTGGGTGCTTTCACAGGATCCCTTGTTCGCAGCAGCAGGACTTTCAGTGCTGGGCATCTTGTGCAAGTGGCGACTGAAAGCAGGACTGACGTCATTCAGACACTGGGATCTTCCTGTTCAACCAACAAGACAGGACGTTACTGCGCATGCCAACCCCAGGGGACAGCTACAGCAATCTCGAGGGAAGCAGGTGATGGGAACACCCTGCTGGCATCCCACCCTGGCTCACAGCCGGCTGGGATGATGGCGCCCAGCCCAGAGACAGGCTACAGCCATCCTGGACTTGGGGCCTGGGTGTCTCCTTAGGCGGGTGCAGCGAGTTCACAGGCTCTGCTCTGGCCAGGCCTGGCTTCAGGGGTGGGAAGTCACTGGGCAAGATCTGAGAAGACTGCCTGGCCTGTCCCCCTGATCAGGTAGGAACCATGGGTGGATGGGGCTAGGCCAGATTAACAGCAGAGAAGTCCACCACCCAGCAGGGAGAAGCAGCCTGCCCACCTGCTTCACTGAGGCTGCCAGACCCACGCAATGCAATGCAGCCCGTGACAGACACCCGGGAAGGCCATATGCACATTTGCCTTTGATCTGACTTCTATGTTCCTCACGCTTGACAAGTTCAGACCTGCCTCTGACCCTCCTCCCACCCCTTTAGGTCAAGTGCTACTTCCTTCTCTGAACCAGAAGCCACTGGGAGCACAGACCTGGAGTTAAATGTACCCTCCACCTACCCTCCACCCCACTACAACCTAATGAGAGGAATGGCAGGCGGCCTCCCCCTGGGACACCCATCCTGAACTCCAAGATATGTTTCGATGAGAGTCCGACAGCCACCATGGCCCAAACCATGTCTTCCTGGGAGCAATGATGTTTCACGAAACAGGAGGGAAATGATCTTGTCCTGGCTGATGAGACGACTGCCTGAGGCTGGCTCACCGCAAGGGACTGACCTCTGAACTCGGTAAACAGGCTCTCAGCGGTGGGGGTGAGGGTGAGGGTCTCATCAGCGGTTTAGGTAGAGGCTTCAGGTCCATCTAGGGGTTTGTGGCACGTATTTTTAACTGTTGAGATTTAGGATGGGGTGACAGGACTGCCCACATCCCTGGGAGGCCAGCAGACATATCTACGCACGCCTGGATTCCACAGCTGCCCTTCCAATGGGCTCCTCTAAGAAGGTACTTTTAAATGTCCTCTCAAAGCATACCTGCTCCCCTCTGTGATGAGGACAGAGGACACTAGCTTAAAAAGACACTTCATGGGAGGGAGGTTCAAGAGGGAGGGGACATATGTATACCTATGGCTGATTTATGTTGCTGTATGGCAGAAACCAACCCAATGTTGTAAAGCAATTACCCTCCAATTAAAAATAAACTAAAAAAAAAAAAAAAAAGGATACCCCCCCCCCCACTCCCCCAGCCTCACCCTGTCCTAGACTTGGGACAGAATACAAGGCTGGCGCCCTGGGTGCTGGAGACACAGGGGCTTTCTACCTTATTCCTGAAGAAGGGCTTGGCGCCAGGCCCACAGTACTCATTGTAGATGAGCTTGAAGAGGAAAAGGTGGAAGAGGGTGATGAGGGAGGCCACGCTGAACCAGAAGAGGAAGGGCAGCCCCGGGTCCTGCTGGGCCATGTGCTCGTCGTGGGCCAGGATGGCCTTGAGGTGCAGCGTGTGCCGCAGGTCTTGGAGGTGCGTGAGGTCGGTGGAGATGTAGAGCAGCGGCGTGATGGGCTGCGTCACCATGACCGAGAAGGTGTGGCCCTGGGGCGCCGAGGTCAGCTCCACAGGCTCGTCCAGGCAGCCCGCTTCGCAGGCGTAGATCTTGACGAGCTGGCCTCGGGACTCTACAGACACGTGCAGGTACGGCTTGCCCTCAGCGTCCGCAAGCACAGCCAGGTTGATGTGGTCGTTCTTATAGCGGATGCCGTGGAGGGCGTAGCTGTTGTGCAGCACATCAGGGTCGGCTTGGAACTGGAGGTGGTTCTCGGTGAACTGCAGGCCGCCGAAGCTGAGCACCATGCCCTGAAGGATGCCGGGGGCGCCCGCCCGCACCAGCCCCTTGCAGCCGCGCTTCTGCAGGGTCAGCCTCCACAGGTCCCAGAGCTGCAAGATCTGCTGGACGGAGGACAGGCGGCCTGGCCAGAGGTTCTCAGCGTGCATGGTGGCGTGGCCACTGAAGCAGTGATCTTCATAGTTGAGCGTCGACTCCATCTGGTCCCGCTCCCTATGGCTCAGGTCGGGGCTGAGCAGCGGGGCTGGGGAGCAGGACAGCATGTAGTACAGCGTCAGGTTCACGGTCAGGCCAGATGGAGTGTGGGCATCAGTGATCTTCTTCATTTCCACACCTGTCATGCCATAGAGGTTGCATGTTAAGGAGGACCAACACAGCTGGGAGGCTGAGGTTATGAAACAAAGATCAAGAGCAGCAGAGTCGGGGACTCCCCTGGTGGTCCAGTGGCTAAGACTCCGTGCTCCCAATGCAGGGAACAAGGGTTTGATCCCTGGCTGGGGAACTAGTTCCCATATGCTGCAGCTCAGTGTGTGCTGCAAATAAAGAACCCGCATGCTACAACAAAGATCAAAGATTCTAAGTACGGCAACCAAGACCTGGTGTAGCCAAATAAATATTAACAGCAACAATAACAACAAGAGCAGCGGACGTGAAGTTTTTGTCCTTAGGGATAAAAACAGCAGTTCCAGTATCCCTAGGTTCGGGGGAACATTATCCTGCCTGGCTTCCTCACAGGACCACGTGGAGCCCTGAGGGCCTGAAACCTGCCAGTGGGGCTCCTGCCAGAGCCCAGAAGAACACCGACTTAGCCAAGCCTATGACGTCAAGTCAAAAGACCAGTCCCCTGTCTCCAGAACGGTCACCTATGCCCTGGCCGGTTGTGGGCTGCTTCTCTCTCCTGGGCTCGTAGCCTCAAACAACATCTTATCAGAAGAGCTCCCAGATTTGTATGAACACTAGCCTCAGACAGCTAACCGCACATGTGGTGTCTCTACCTGGATGTCTGACAGGCATTTTGAACCTGACAAGGTTTGAATTCAGTCCCCGACTAATCCTTCCTTAAATCATCTCCAGACACCTACTGGAACCCTCCCCATAAACTCAGCAGTCACCCTCAAGTTCTCACTCTCCACTGCCAGTCCACTGAAAGCCCCAGTGGCTCCAGCTCCGAAAGTATCAGAGTCATCCACCTCGGCCTCCACAGTCACGGCTGTGGTCCCAGCCACCCTCCTCTCACCTGGTCTCCACACTCTACTGCAGCCCCGCCCCCTCTTACTGTCTATACCCTGAGACAGCAGCCAGTGGACCCTTAAAAATGTGCACCAGGGACTTCCCTGGTGGTCCGGCAGTTAAGAATCCACCTTCCAATGCAGGGTACAAGAGTCTGATCCCTGGCTGGGGAACTAAGATTCCACATGCCACGTAGCAACTAAGCCCATGGGCTCTGGAGCCCACAAGCCACAACTGGAGAAAACTGCATGCTGCAACAAGGACCTGGCTCAGCCAAAAAATAAGTAATTTTTTTTTTAAAAAAGAGGCCCACGCCTGTCACCAGCTGAAACTATGGGGAACTGAGGAAAGAATCTGGGGACAGGCCAGGCTCTTCATTTATCCTTTACCAACTGATCCTCCCCCCAACCCCCAAACCACTCTGCTCAAACCAGGCTTCATCTACAAGTACAAATAACAATAACACCTGCCCTTTACGCACTTCTCTCATAAGACTCTGCTAAATGTCTTCTGAGGTAGGCATTACTATTATTTTTGAATACAGGCCAAGAGAGAGTCAGCGACTGGTTCAAGGTCACGCAGATAGTAAGTGGTGGAGCAAGAGAGTCAGCCCCAGACCCAATGCCAAGCCCAAGTATGAGCCACCCCAGGACCCTCCTGCAATGTCAGCTCTGCTGACTTTGCAGGGGCATCCCCAGGGTGGGCTGTGCTCACCCTGCTACAAGGAGTGGAGGGCGGACAAAGCCGGACCTCACCTGGACTGAAGAGCTGAGCCCAGAGGCGCTGGTGATCCTGGAGCAGCTCAGATGCTGGCATCTCCAAGAGCTCCAGCATTTCCTTCCGGGCCAAGTCCTGGAGCACCTTGAGCTCCTTGGCTGCTTTGCTTTTGAGCACCTGGGGGTTAAGAGGGCCGGAAACGTGCACCACCCACAGCACAGTCTCATCCAGCTGCGTCCTGGGAGCCACCTGGAGACGGTCCACTAACTTCTTGGCGGCCACCACCACCAGGTGCACCAGCCCCGTGGGAACAGGCGGGGACCGGCCAGAGTAGAGGAGGAACTGATGGTCTCCGACCTTCTCCAGGGTGCTGGTGAAGGCCCTGGGGGCCGGGCCGGCAGTGGGCCCCACAGTCTGCAGCGCGGCCACGCGATCCGTGGGGTTGTTGAGCTGGATGCGCTGCAGATAGACGTGGGGTCGGCCCCGGTGAGCGAGAAAGTCCTCCTGCAGCAGCACGCAGTCTCGGCCGGATCCCGTAAGCAGGCCGGAGGCCGAGGCGGGGCCCGGGCCGGCGGCCGCAGGGCCGGGACCCGAGGTCCCCAGCTGCAAGCAACGTACTCGCCGCAGCAGCCCTTCCCGCAGAAGCAACACTGACTCCCCAGCTTCAGGGAGCGCGCTCAGCGGCCGCAGCTGCACGAAGGGCACGAAGTCCGGCGCCACGGCGGGCTCCCGCTCCCCAAGGGTCACCCACAGCCGGTTGGCGACCACGTCCAGGGCCAGAAAGCCGTTGGCCACCAGAGACGGCACTCCAGGGCCCAGGGGCACAGCCTCGCCCCGCTCCCGCAGGCTGCGCCAGGCGTGGGTGGCCGCCTCCAGACAGGCAGAGGGCTCGGCAGCGCCCGGCTCGCCGTGGGGCCAGGGCAGCAGCTGCAGGCCGCCCGCCGCCCGCCGCGCCCCAGAGCCTGCGAACCAGAAGAGCAGCACCAGGAGGCCGAGCAGGCAGAGTAGGCGGCGGGCCCAGCTGCTCGACAGCAGTCCCGGCAGCCCCTTAAGCCGCTGCTGCAGCCACATCGGGCCGCCAGGCGCGGGCGCGGCGCGGGGTCGGCCGCCGGGCCCGCCGCCCAGCCCACTGGCCCGGCCGCCCGCGCCTCACTCCAGGGCCCGGACCGCAGCGCCCACCCGGGCTCCAGTCGCAGGCGCCGCGGCAGCCACCACAGCGGCTTCCTCCTCCTCGGTTCCCTCCGGCCGTCAAACAACACCGGCCGTCAAGCGCCGCCGAATCTTTTGCGACAAATGGAAAAGAGGCGGGTGGAGGAAGGGGAGAGAGCGGGCCCTACAGGAGGCGGGGCCCCAGCGAGGAAGGGGCGGGCGCCGCCGGGCGATGGGCCACGGGTTCTTCAATTCTGCCAAGTCCGAGAAAGAGTCCAGAAAGAGCCTGATAGGGTTCTGTGGAAGACTGGAAGCTTCCAGCTCATGGAAAAAAAAAAAAAGCCACTGCGCTAGCCAAACCTAACACGTGTTGGGCCCCATCTGCTACTGATGGATTCAACAGCCCTAAGATTTTTTAAAAATAATTTTAAAACTTTTCTGTAAAAATGATCCTCACTGCAAAAATACTTAACAACATTGCAGAATAGTACCCCCCCCCCAAAAAAAAAGAAAGAAAAAGAAAAGAAAGTAACCACTGTCAATCAGATTTCCTAGGATATATTTTGTTGACACTTTTCCAGACCAGTCTGGCTGCATGTACAGTATATGAGACACAAACCAGTTCCACAAACCACTCCATTTCTCTACCATACCAAGTCATCTTTTTCTTTTAGATAAGTAACTTCCAATTATTTATTTATTTGGCACGTGTCAGCATGCGGCCTCTCTAGAGGGCTTAACTGCCCAAGGCATGTGGAATTTTCCCAGACCAGGGATCGAACCCACGTGCCCTCCATTGGAAAAGAAAATGAAAGTGATAGTGGCTCAGTACTGTATGACTGTGAGTCCATAACTGTAGCCCATCAGGCCTCTCTAGGGAATTCTTCAGGCAAGAATACTGGAGTGGGTTCCCATTCTCTTCTCTAGGGGATCTTCCCGATCCAAGGATGGAACCCTGGTCTCCTGCACTGCATTACTGTCTGAGCTGCCAGGGAATTCTTAACCACTGGACCACCAGGAAAGGCCCCTAAGTCATCATCTTGATGTCAGCTGTGAGTTTTAACTTATTAAATAACATAAAACACTAAAGCTGCATGCTTTGAAAATGCTTTTCAATCGTGAATTATCAATGCAGAAGAGAAATTTTGTTTCTGGGGGAAAAAATTCAATCAGCACAGGAGCAGACAATGGGACGATTGTTTCCGTTTTAGTTTCAGGACATTCCAAAGTCAGACAGTGTGCTTCCCAGTTGTTGAAAATTATATGGTCATTTGAGGTGGCTCCTTGTGAGCTGTGTGCAGACACAGATGTGTTTGCTGAGTTCTAGGGCCAGCACCCTAAGAGAAGGCGTCTCTCCAGGTGATCCTTCAGTATGCTCACCTTTTTACTTTTTTAAGATCATTATTAAAACATATACACAGAATTCTTAACTCCCACAAGGATTTCACAAGCCCCACAGGACAGCTTCATGAATGTGCAGTAATCTGGAACCTACAGTTAGAGAGAGAGAATCCATCCAACCAACTCAGCAAGGCAGAAATACTTGGGAGGGACAGTGAAACGAGAGCAAAGGACTAAACCAAGCTTGATCCCACCTGTAAAATGGGGATGACCAGAGAAACTGCCTCTCAGATTTCTGAGGAATGAATAAGCTAATACAAGCAAAGCAAGCAAGGTGCAAGTACACAGTTCATGTAAACCCATGTAATTGTTTTTGCTATTACAAACATCTGTGTGATAGACATATAGGTTGGTCTACTTTTGAGATTGTTTCTGGGGGAGCAATTTCTGGAAGTAGATTTCTACATCAAAGAGAAGGGTCATTGTTGGTGCTCTTAACTCCCTTGTTGTAATTATTGTTGTTTAGTCGCTAAGTCATATCCAGCTCGACTCTTTGCGACCCCATGGACTGTAGCCTGCCAGGCTCCTCTATCCATGTGGTTTCCCAGGCAAGAATACTGGAGTGGGTTGCCATTTCCTCCAGAGAATCTTCCCCACTCAGGGATGGAATCCTCATCTCCTGCATTGGCAGGTGAATTCTTTACCACTGAGCAACCAGGGAAGCACCCCCACCCCCCCACCCCCCTCCCACCCCCTGCCTCTTAACTTCTTATCACTCTCAAACATCCCAGGGAAAGGAATCACAGGGTCAGCAATATAGCCACAACAAAGAAGGTCAGGAGAAAGGACCTTGGACTTCCCTGATGGTCCAGTGGTTAAGAATCTACTGGCCAGTGCAAGAAAGATGGGTTCAATCCCTGGTCCAGAAGATCCTACATACTTCGGAGCAATGAAGCCAGTGAGTCACAACTACTGAAGTCCAAGGCTCTGGAGCCCATGCTCCACAACAAAAGAAGTCACTGCAATGAGAAGCCCATGGACCACAACAAAGAGTAGCCCCCTCTTGCCTCAACTAGAGAAAGCCAGCGTGCAGCAACAAAGACCCAGCGCGGTCAAAAGTAAATTAAAAAAAAAAGAGTGAGGACCCTGGCATGAGGCTACCTGGGTTTTGAATCTTGGCCTTGCCCCTTGCTAGCAAGTCAACTAACTTCCTTGGGCCTCGGTTTCTCCATCCATAAAATCGGGATCATAAGACAACTCTGGATTGGTCTGAGACTTAAGCTGGACAAACAAGTTAAACATTTAGAATATTGCCTGGCTTAAAATATGTTCCCCAGTGGCTCAGTAGTAAAGAATCTGCCTGTGATGCAGGAGACGCGGGTATGATCCCTGGATTGCGGAAGATCCTCTGGGAGTGGCATGGCAACTCACTCCAATATTCTTGCCTGGAGAATCCCATGGACGGAGGAGGCTGGAAGGGCTACAGTTCACAGGGTTGCAAAGAGTCAAACACAACTGATTGACTAATACACACACACACTCACTGGCTCAAAAAATAACACTTTTTTTTTTTTGCTAGGAAACAGAAAACACACGTACATGATACAAAATTCAAAATATACAAAATGCATGGACATTAAGTCTTCCTCTTTCCGGGAGCTCCAGCTAGTTAGTTCCTCTTTCTAGGTGGAACCACTGCTTCTAGTTCCTTGGATACTTTTCCAGAAACTCTGCTGCTGCTGCTAAGTCGCTTCAGTCGTGTCTGACTCTGAGCAACCCCATAGACGGCAGCCCATCAGGCTCCCCCGTCCCTGAGATTCTCCAGGCAAGAACACTGGAGTGGGTTGCCATTCCTTCCAGAAACTCTATTCACTAACAAATATATAGACAGAGATCTATATTTTTTCCTTCACAGAAATTATAGCATATGATATACACTTGCATATTACTTTTTTCATTTAAGAAAACAGCTTGGAAATTCTATTATTATTATTAAAGGGAGTGGAAGCCAGTGGGACTTAGCATATTACTTGCATGTTACTTTTTTCATTTAAAGCAACAGCTTGGAAATTCTATTACTATTTATTATTATTATTATTATTATTAAAAGGAGTAGGTACCAGTGGGACCAGCTGATGGCTGTAAAGGGGGCAGAGGCTGAGAATCGGCTGGTAACACAGAGAATGTAGCTGTTCACTGAGACTATCACACCTCCTCGGGTCAACAAAAGAAATGATAAAAATGGATAAAAGCAGAGAATGAAAGGGAGAAAAGCCTCTTGTGGCACCAGACCACCGCCCTCTAGCCCAGCTATCCTTTCTGTACCTTCCCAAAAAAGCAGAGTCCTGTTCCTTTAAATGTGCACAACACGTGCAGCACGTACGGGAGTAACATCTGGGCTGCTGCCACCCCTGGCTGCTTAAAGAGACAGGCCTTCCTTTCCGATGAAGCTTGGACAGAGTTCAAGTTTCAGCAATTTAGTGAAGGGGGTTGGGGGGAGAGAAGAATGGATATCGAAATTGGGGAGGTGGGGTAGGCTTCACCAGGGTGATCCTTTCTCCAAGGGAGGCCACCAGCCTCCAAGATTGATTTCCCCTACTGATTTGCAATAACTCTGGGAACCCCACTGCCCTAGGATTTTTTTCTGTCCAGAGTACATCACCATCATCGAGATTCTTCTTGGGCCCAAGCAAAAGGGAAGTTAGAGAAAAGTTGCCTCCCTTTCTGTGATCCCACGTCAGCTGTGTGACTTTGAGCAAGTTGTTCCACTTCTCTGAGCTCTGGTTTCCTCATTTCACAAACAGGGGCAATACTGCTGCCCAAGTGGCAGGGCTCTGGGGAACGGGGCATGAGCCAGAGCTTTGAAAACTGAGCCAGTCAACACATGCTCCTTCTCTTCCCCTCTGCTTATCCTTCCATTTCCTCCTCGAAGGAGCTGGAATTTCAGCCTGCATCCTCCTGAATTCAAAAAACATCCGGTGGATCCTGGCATCAAGTCCTGTCCCCAGCTGCAGAAACTCCCCGCCATGGGTCCCAGGTCCTATTTGGCTGGCAGAGGACCTGGTTGGCACACATGCCTCCCTTCACTTGCCTTTCGACCTTGAGCTTGCTGTGGGGGCCCCTGGCCCTCACTTTTATCATCTTTACCATAAGTGAATCTCCGTACAATGAGATGATCTCCCAGTTTCCCAGGGACTGTACCTACTTTCTAAAAGAACATGTGGGATTCCCTGGTAGTCCAGTTGCTAAGACAGAGCTCCCAATGAAGGCGACCAGGTTCGATTCCTGGTTGGGGAACTAGACCCCACAGGCCACAAAGAGAGTGCGCATGCTGAAACTAAAGTGAGTGATTCAGGGATGATCGTTGAAGATCCCATGTGCTGCAGCTAAGACCTGACGTGGTCAAATACATACATACATAAATAAATAATGTGTTGACTTTGTTTGGATTGTACAAATAGTATATATTCATTGTAAAATGATTCTAAAAACAATAAAAAATATAAAAAAGAAAATAAAAACTGCCTGGGAATAACATACACATGTTCCCGCTGCTAACATACACATTTCCTAGAGCTGGAAATTACGACAGTAAACGTTTGGCTGCCATTTTCTTTTAGCATCATATCTGTAAGGATATATTTTTACTGAGTGGGGCCATAGTGTATATACTGCTTTCCCCTCATGACATTCTATCAGTGGTGTATTCCTCATGCTGAAGCAGTCCCACATGCTTGAAGCACTCACTTCTGTGAAAGACCCTAAACAATTTCATTCATTCATTCATTCAACAATGACCTCAGGGACAAGACCATTCTAGGCTTAGAGGTTCCCTTTACCTCCCAGAGACAAACAGGCAGAGTTAAGTGAGCCCTTATTGTGGGTCGGTGATGCGCTTTCTACATGTCCGTCCAGCAGCCAGGAGGGTTCGCAAGGGTGTGGGTGCCTCTGAACACATTCCTGCCGGCCTCGCCTACTCCAGGCTCAGACCCTCACGCCCACTTTCGCTTTGAACAGGACTAATGAAATCTGAAGGGCTGAGATGTACTGAGAGCTTATCACGGAGCTGTTCTAAGTGCCCCGCTGATAACGTCACTAACTCGTGCAAGATCCAATGCATAGCGGCCATCGTAAACCCGACTTTTCAAGCGTGGAAACCGAGGCTTATATTGATCGTTACCATCAAGGCTTGGCGCAGTGTCCTGGGTATAGAAACTGTTGCCTCGCCCCGTCTCGCCTCCTTTTCCCGGTCGGAATGAAGCCCCGGGAGAAGAGAAGGAGCAGGACGGCGGCGGAAGGACCCGGGAGGCGCGGGGACAGGCCTCAGGGAGCTGCCTGGACTCGGAGAGGCAGCGGGTATGGGTTAGTCTGCAGGAAACCCTGCCCCCAGGCCGCGCGGCGCGACACCGCCCCCGGGGCGGGCCCAGTGCGTGGCAGCGGGATCGCCTACCCCATCGCGAAGTTTCCAGCCTGCGAGCGCCACTGGACCGGCCGGACGTTCCCAGACCCCAACCATGCGGCTCCTGCTGCTCCTGGCCGCGCTGGGCTGGCTGCTCCTAGCTGAAACGAAGGGTGACGCCAAGCCGGAGGGTGAGGGCTCCGGGCGGGGGCTGGGGGGTGGTGCGGGAGGAAGGCATTAGGGGCTGGAGCGGGAGGATGGGGGCAGGAGGGCTGGTCTAGGGGCTGCCTCCGTAAGCGGTCTGTAGGGAAGTCGTAGGCTTCGGAGGGTTTTTGGGTTCAGGCTGCTGGTCCTCTGACTCGCTGGTGACTTGGACAAGTCACTTCTTCTCTTAGGGTTGCGGTTCCCACTTTCATGCCCCTGGAGGGGAAGAATGACCGCAGTCCCGTTCAGTACTCGAGGGTCAAATAATAATAGCACTCATAATAATAACAGTAGCTACCACGTATGGAGCACTGGCCACGGCTCAGACGTCAGTTAAGCCGATGCCAAGCTGAAGCCCATCCTTCTATTATTCCCATTTTCCAGCTGGGTAAACTGAGTTGAGTTTACCCAGAGTTTACTCTAGAGTTGAGTCACTTGCCCAAGGTCATTCTGCTTGTGGACTTTGGAACCTGGATTCACACCTAGGACTCACAACCATGCAGTGAGGGGCCCCTGGGCAGGGTCAGGGGTGGAAGGGGTGGCTCAAATGTCAGAACCGTTGGTACTTGCCTCTGTCCTCTGTGGTCTGGTCTGCCCCTGCAAGGTGAGTCTTAACTCTCTTTGGGTTGCACATGAGGAGACTGGGGCCCAGACAGGTGCAGTGACTGCCCAGGGAGGTCCAGCCTTGGAGTGGTAGGTCTCAGATCTGCTGGATTCTGGGTCTCATGCTCCTTCTACATCCCCAAGGCAGATTGGATTTCAAGGTGTCCCACCATCCCAAGTGGGTGCTATGCTCCTCCTCAGCTCTACCTGGACCGCCTGCCCAGTGAGCATCTGAGAGCCCCCAGGAAGACGCTGAAGGCTGTGGAGGCAAGCCCGGCGAAGCAGAGCCAGACTGGCCACAGCCTCCATCATCCCTGTTCTTGGTCCACCCTCTTAGAGAACCTGCGAACACAGGATGGTAGTTTAGCAGACTTGGGCCAGGAGAAGGGGTGGGAACCACCATTTCTTGAATACTTCCTTTGTGTCAGGTTCTACCCAGGGCCGCATGTCTCCCATGGTGAAGCAGTTGCTTCATCTCCATGAAGCTTGGTGTTACTAGCCTGCAAAACAGGAGTGGACATACCTCAGTCCCAGAGCTCGAACAGGGATTCCATGGGTTGAGCCCTGTTGGTGAGGGTTCAGCTCAATGCCCAGGCCATCAAGGCATTTTCTTTCTTGGGCCCAGTGCTACTTTCTGGAGTACCCCGCAGGACAGAAAGACCCATCAAAAAATCCGGTGAGGGCGGTGCTAAGCACAGGGCTGGGCTGGTGGTATGTGCAAAGGGCCTGTGGCCGGGGTCTAATTGTTGGCCTTTTTTCCCCCAGAGTCTCTCTTCCTTCTGCTTCTACTGATGTAGGCTCCCTCCACTTCAGACCATCCCAGGAGGGAAACCCCAACCACCTATGATGAAGCCTGGGGGGGGGGGGTGAGTTGGAGAGACCAAATTGAGGACAAGGCTGCAGGTGCCCCTGATCCCCAGGAGGAGATGAGAGGGGGAAGAGTAGGTGCAAGGCAGCCTCCACAGAGTGTGCAGGATTCTAGGTGTTGCTGAGATAATCCAGGTAAAGCACCTGGTAGATAAGCAGGTCCCCAGACATGTGGCTAATATCAGGCCGCTCTCAAGTGGCTGCCCTGTGCTTCCCTTGCTCCATTCAGACCTTTTTGATAGTGTAAGTAATCATTGGGCCCATTTTGCAGTTGGGAAGACTGAGTTCCCTAAAAGGTTAGACCCCTGGTCTCAGGTTGCCACAGCTGGTTGGAGGTGGCATCACTGACTGCAACTCAGACCTTCTGCTCGTTCCTGCTGACCTCTACCTTTGGCTAGAGGGGTGTCCTTGTCGGGATATGCCGCTTTGAAGAGTCTCTCCAGCTCTCCCAGACCCAGCTGGTTGAGACCCCTCAGTCTGCTGGCTAAGAAGACAGCGGAGGATGGAAGTTTTTTCTCTAGGCCTTGCTCAGGCTGCATACTGGCCTCCTGTCGAGGCCAGCTCCTTCCTTCCCCTGGCTGGGCGGGGACGCCCAGCCCAGCACCAGGTGGCCAGGATGGTGCAGCTGCAGAGGAAAGTTCCATGGGGCAGGCGCATGCACTGGGCCAGATGTCCCTCGGGGGTCCAGCGAGGCCTGAAGTGGGGCCAGGAACTTGCTGTTTTGGGCTTGGGTGGTAGGGTGGAGATTCTCTCAAGAGCTTGTCCACCCTTCGAACACCCAAGGATTCGACACAGGGAGGGAAAGATGGATGGTTCTCACTTTCAAGGTGCTCCCAGTCTGAGGGGGGAAGACACAGAGCTCCTCACCACAGTGGACACCCAATCTGGCAGGGGAGACAGAGCCCTCTGCGCCCTTCTGTGCCTGAGGGAAGAGAAATTGGCCCCTCCTGGGGGAGCCCCCGGACTGATGGGGGGGACCAAAAAAGGCCTTCAATAAAGCAGGATCCAAACAAGCAAATTTGCACAGAGCTGAGGGACCGGGAGAGTCCCCAAAGGCAGCCCTGTCCTTTCTGCCTTTTTTCCCTCTCCTTTCTCCCCAGGCTCACGCCTTTCCCTGCAGGCCTTCATCTGGCCACAGAGAAGGGAGGACCAGCCCGATCCCTGAAGTCGCTGAGATCTGAGGCTCCAGAATTACCAGCTAGGCTTGGGTGGGAGCTTCAAGTCCTGCTGTGGAACAGTGGGAAATGGAGAAGGAGGCAGACCCAGCTGGTTGGTGTGTGTGTGTGTTGGGAGGGGGGAGTCTGAGGAGACCTAAGGGTGTGAGTGGGAGGCCAAACCCCTGGGGAGAGGCAGGATTGGCTCTGGCCCTGGGAATCCCCATCTCCCGGCTCTGCTTCCGTTCCAGCCTCAGGTGGGCGTTGGGGATGGGGGAGGAGTTTTCATTCATTTCCACCTCCCTAGGGAGCAGACCAGGCTTGTCCTGACCACGCCTTGAATCTAAGACACACAGACTGTCTGCCCCCTTGCCTGGGCTGGCATTGCTTGGGGCGAGGAGTTGGCATACCACGGAGCACAGCTGAACTGGCCTGAATCCTCAGCCTTCTCTTGGGATCCCAGAGAGATGTCTGTACTCCTGCAGGCCCCTGGCTCAGTCTTTCTGGTCATTCTTGCTCTCAGAAAAGCAGCTCCCCTCCATCCTGGTCCCCCCAGCACAGCTCCCTCTGTAAGGGGAGGTTCCCTATGACAAAAACTCCTGGGACTCCCCAGCCAAGCTCATTCAATCCTCACAAGAGTCTCTGGAGGAAGGTGTTTTTTTCTTTTTCTGGCTGCACTGTACCACTTGCAAGATCTTAGTTCTGTGACCAGGGATTGAACTTGGACCTTCAGCAGTGAAAGCGAAGAGTTCTAACCATTGCTAGACTGCCAAGGAATTCCCTGATACTATTGTTACTACTCCCATTTTGCAGATAGGAAAACAGAGGCACAGAGAGGCTAAGTTACTCTCCCAGCAATCTGTCTTTCGCAGTTTGCCACTCCGCTCTGCTGTCTGGTTTATCTCTGCTGACCCTGGATCATGGGTCATCATCTCTCCAGGGAAACCACTGCTGGACTTGGAGCAGCAGGTCAAGGGGACCAAGAGCCCTGGATGGCCGGCCTCACGTGGGTCTTGGCCTCAGCCTGTGGCAGCTGGCTAGACCAGACAGCAAGAAGGTGGGCGGGTCCCTGGTGTTCATGGAAGGCGAATCCTCCATGTTGTTACCCTGTGGGCTGCCCAGAGCTCTGGCTGCGTGATGAGTTGGGAAGAGACCTTACCGCGTGACTGGAGCTGGGTGCCCACACTGGGGAGGCCTGAGAGAAGGCTGCTGGAAAGGCTGGATTCAGCTGGCAGCTGGGATTCCCAGCATTCCAGGATCTTGGACAGGGAGGTGAAGGGCATGGACGTGTGGGATTCCAGCTCATTCCTGTCCTGTCCTGTACTTCAAGGTTCTGTGACCTTGGGCAGGTTATGAAGCTTCTCTGTGCCTCAGTTTCTTCACCTATAGAAGGAGAGTAGAAATATCACCTATCACATAGGATGGTTTTTTAAAAAATTATTTAATTGGCTGTGCTGGGTCTTCATGGCTGCCTGTAGGCTTTTCTGTAGTTGTGGCAAGTGGGCTTCTCCTTGCGGTGGCTTCTCTCGTCGTGGAGCACAGGCCCTGGAGTGCAGGCTCAGTAGTTCTCGCGCACAGGCTTAGTTGCCTTGCAGCATGTGAGATCTTCCCAGACCAGGATCAAACCTGTGTCCCCAGCATTGGCAGGAGGATTCTTAACCACTGGACCACCAGAATAGTCCCTGCTTAAGATGTTGATGGTTAAGTTTGATAACAGACGTCACATGCCTCAGGCAGTGCATGGCATCAAGTCAAGGCTCAGCTGGTGCTCGTGCCTACTAGTCACTCCCCACAGGGCTCCGAAGGCCACACTCTGCACATCAGGCCCAAGTCACACTCAGTCCCAGCCTTGGGGAGTGGGTGGGGCACCAAGGAAATAGACACATTGGGCTCACCATGACAAAGGGAGGACGAGCAGGTTTGTACTGGTACTGCACTTGCTGGGCACACTGAGACTTCTCCAGCTGAGGACTGATGGATAAGGGGATGAGATTGAGGAGGGCTTCCTGGAGGTGGTCTGGGGAAGGAGCGAGTTTTGCAGGCAGGACAAAAGAATAGGGTGCCGGTTGGATTCATCAAGGCAGTTTCATGGGGATGTTGAGAGCTGGTGCCAGGGTCCCTTAGGGCAGGAGCCTGCCTTGAGTTCTCTTGCTGTGAACCACCTCCCAAGCCCCTGCACGGGAGCCTAGAGTCAGAGGACCAGGGGATGGGTGGTCCTATCCAGTCAATCCTAAAGGAAATCAACCCTAAATATTCATTGGAAGGACTGATGCTGAGGCTAAAACTCCTATACTTGGCTACCTGATGTGAAGAGCCAACTCATTAGAAAAGACCCTGATGCTGGGAAAGATTGAAGGCAAGAGGAGAAGGGGATGACAGAGGATGAGATGGTTGGATGGCATCACTGATTCAATGGACAAGAGTTTGAGCAAACTCTGGGAAATGGTAAAGGAGAGAGAATCCTGGCATGCTGCAGTCCATGGGGTCACAGAAAGTCGGACATGACTGAGCGACTGAACATCAGCCTCCCAGGCCCTACTTTGGAGCCTAGAGTCAGAAGACCAGGGATGGGTGGGGCCGGAGGTTTCTAAACGTGGCTGACATCAGAAATCACCAGGGAAGTGGAGGAAGAATGCAATCCAGCCTCCTGGCTCCATCTCAGATTGCTGCTCCTGGGACCCAGGAGTGTGGATTTCACAACCTCCTTTGTGATGCTACTATGCAGGCAGGTTTGGGACCTCCTGTACTAGGTGATTGTGGCCAGGAGAGTGGACATTGTGTTGCCCAAGGAATATAGGATTTGTAAGGTCCCCTTGCAAGACCCTGACGAGGAAAACTGAGCAGAGACAGGCTGGGCAGGTGGAAGGGGGCATACGGGGAGGGCCTGGCTGGACCGTCTCTTTAGATGGAGACAGACGCCTGGCCACAATCCAGGCCTGAGCAGGGCATGCAGAGTTAAGAGAGGGGCCTTTAGAGCCAGATGTCTGCGTCCACATCATCGTGCTGCCTTGGGCAGGTTACTGTGTCTGAGTCTTCCCCCGGCCCCGCCTCCTGCCGCCTGACTTCAGGAGCCCTTGCCAGTAGAGAATCCAGCATCTCACATAGATGCACACACTGGCTTTTTCCATCCATGAAATGTGACACTCTTCCTGTCCCCAGCAGTCCCTGCTGTCGACCAGAAGGCCTCAGAGCTGAGGCTTTGGCTCTCCTTGCCTGGGGGCAGAATTAACCATCCAGACAGGAGTTGAGGGGAGTCCTTCCCCTGAGTGTGAGCCACACCCCTCTTCCCTGGACCCCAGGATCAGATGGTGAGGCCTCCCCTCTCCACACCTGCCTAGTGAATCCACCCGTTTCGGCCCCAAGTCTCCAGACCCACCCTCAGTGGATTCTTGCCAATCTTGGCCGGGCTGCCTGGCGCCAACCCCCTGCTCTGGGACCAGCAGCCTGATCCCAGAGCAGGGGGCTCAGCCGGCTTTGCCCCTTTGTTCTTTTAGCCCAGGCTCCTCCTGACTTCTTGGGGAGGTCAGGGTGGGGGGGCCTGACCTACCTGTGCTGGCCTGGCCACTTGGAGTGGCCATAGAAGTGCTAAGTCCTGGAGTCCAGAGAAACAAGACTCACCCAGTGAATCGATGAGTGCCGCAAATGATGGAGGCCTGCCTCTGAGAGCAGGAGAGAGGTCAAGAGAAATCCAAGAAGGCTTCATAGAGGTGGAGGTAGGGAAGAAATGTCACTGGCCCTGAGACCGGGAGGAAGGTTAGAGAAAGGGCAGAGAGAGAAAGCCCTGGCAGGAGGGAGGTGCCCAGCAAGGTGAGGAGCAGGGCCTGCTTGGTGGAGGGAATGAGGATGTCAGAGGCCAGTGGGCAGGGGCCCTGAATGCTAGGGCAAGGCGTTTGCCTCTCAGTGATCAGCACCAAGAATAGCTCTTAGTGTGTGCCAGCATTTCAACAAGGATTTTCCAGGCCTGGAAGTGAAATGGGCTTCCCTGGTGGCTCAGATGGTAAAGAATCCACCTGCAATGCGGGAGACGTGGATTTGATCCCTGGGGTGGAAAGATCCCCTGGAGGAGGGCATGGTAACCCACTCTAGTATTCTTGCTTGGAGAATCCCTATGGACAGTGGGGCCTGGGCTGCAGTCCATGGGGTCGCAAAGAGTCAGACATGACTGAGCGTGTGAAAGTGAAAAAAGTCCTCATGACTGAGCACAGAAAGTGAAAAAAGTGAAAGCGTTGGTTGCGCAGTCATGTCTGACTCTTTGGGTCCCCATGGACTGTGGCCCGCCAGGCTCCTCCGTCCATGAAGAATTCTCCAGTCAAGAATACTGGAGTGGGTAGCCATTCCTTTCTCCAGGGGATCTTTGCAATCCAGGGATTGAACCCAGGTCTCCTGTATTGTAGGTGGATTCTTTACTGTCTGAACCACCGGAGACTGATCTCATTTAATTAGTCTAGCAGCCCAGGGAAGCAGGTACTGTTATTACCCCTGTTTTACAAGGGGAACTGCAGCTCAGAAGGTTAAGGACTTGCCCAGGGTCACACAGTTGGTAAGGAAAAGAGCCAGGAGCCTATCCAAGCCAGCTACAGAGTTGTTTGTTTGTTTGTTTGTTTGTTTTCCCCAACCAGAGATTCAACCTGGGCCTCAGCAGTGAAGGCCCAGACTCGTAACCACTAGTACACCAGGGAACTCCCAGAGCCTTTACTTCCCAGAGAATGCAGTCTCAAAGTATGGTCTGGGAATGGTTTGTCCAGGGCTCCCAGAGATGGCATGTGGGTGTTTCCAGCAGGTGCTGTTGTAGAGAGAAAGTCACCCTGCAGAGTCCAGAGTGGTTCCTTGTTAAAAAGGTAGCATAAGTAAGCTCATTTATATCACTTTTTAGATTCCACATATAAGGAATGCCGTAGAATATTTTTCCTTCTCCATCCGACTTACTTCAGAAAGAGACTCACAGACTTAGAGAAGAACTTATAGTTGCTGGGGGTAAGGATGGGAGGAAGGGATAGGGAGTTTGGTATGGACGTATACCCGCTGCTCTATTTAAAACGGATAGCAAGCAAGGACCCACTGTACAGCACAGGGAACTCTGTTCAGTGTTCTGCGGCAGCCTGGGGGAGAGGAGTCTGGTGGAGAATGGATATGTACGGCTGAGTCCCTTTGCTGTCCATCTGAAACTATCACAACATTGTTAATCAATTATGTGCTCAGTCACGCCTGACTTTTTGTGGCCCCATGGCCTGTAGCTTGCCAGGCTCCTCTGCCCATGGAATTTTCCAGGCAAGAATACTGGAATGGGGTGCCATTTCCTATTCCAGGATAATTGGTTATACTCTAATACAAAATTTTTAGAAGTTTTTTTTTTTTTTTAAAGGTAGCATAGCCACTTGGCCAAAGGCCAGGATTTCAAGTGAATGTCTACTGCAGGCCAGCTCTTCTTGGTTCTCACGGTGTTGGGAGAATCCAAGGCCAAGTGAGGCTCAACACAAAAATGTGTTGAGATCAATCAGCAATGTCTGCCCTGAGTGCAGGCATGGAGAGTGGAGGTTCTTCCCAGGCTGATGTCTGACATTGGCCAGAGAGGTCCTCCTAGTGTTCAACATTCAGAGCGAATCCTTGCCTCTGCCCCTAAATCCAGAGACCCAGTCCCGCAGTGCGAGGTGCAGACACCTCTGCTCTGGGAGCTTCATGCCATGTTGGTCAGTTCCAGATGGACGGAGACCCAGGTCACGTCTCAGCCCTGACATTAACTTGCCGAGTGGTCTTAGGTGTGCCCCTTCCTCTCTGGGCCCTGGGCCCTTGTCTGTGATGGGTTGATGTGAAGATACATCCTGTGGGATTTGACACATCCCTTTAGGCAAAGTTACCCACTCCTGACGTCACCTCTCTTCATCCTCTGTTCCCTTCTCTGTCCCTAGACAACCTTTTGGTCCTCACCGTGGCCACGAAGGAGACCGAGGGGTTCCGACGCTTTAAGCGCTCAGCTCAGTTCTTCAACTACAAGATCCAGGTAAGGGGCTCCCTGGGTGGGGGCAGAGACAGCCAAGGGGAGGTGCTGGACAGGTAGAAGTCAAGATGCTCTGTCTGTCAGATGCCCAGGTGGGGCTGGAAATTGAGCTGGCCAAGTTTCTCTTTAGCAAAAGCCCATGTTAAGGGGCCTGTCTCTGCAGGCGCTGGGGCTGGGGGAGGACTGGCCTGGGGAGGCGATGTCAGCAGGCGGAGGGCTGAAGGTCCGGTTGCTGAAGAAAGCCCTGGAGAAGCACGCCGACAAGGAGAACCTGGTCATTCTCTTCACAGACAGGTAGGCAGCTGAGAGGTAGAAGAATATTCTAGAATGAGGCCCTGCCGGGACATCAGGGATGAGGTGGGGATTGCTGTAGCTAGGATTGCCTACAGTTCTAAGGGGTCTATGCGCCCCAGAAAAGACCCATTTCCACTCTTGGTGAAAAGATGGGTGGGGGGACCTGCCCAGGTATGGTGAGCTATGCTTCTTTTAATGCATATAATTTATATATTTGTTTTTGGTTGCACTGGGTCTTCATTGTTGTTTGCAGGCTTTTCTCTAGTTGTGGTGAGCCAGGGCTGCTCCCTAGTTGCATTTCACGGGGCTTCTCATTACGGTGGCTTCTCTTGTTGCTGAGCATGGGCTCTAGGGCTCTCGGGCTTCAGTAGTTGTGGTGTACGGGGCTCAGTGTTCTCTTTGGGCTCAGGAGTTTCGGCTCCTGGGCTCTAGAGCACAGGCTCAATCGTTGTGGCACGTGGACTTAGTTGCTCTGCGGCATGTGGGATCTTCCCGGACCAGGGATTGAACCTGTGTCTCCTGCATTAGCAGGTGGATTCCTTCCCACTGAGCCACCAGGGAAGCCCACTGAGCTGTGCTTTGAGTGTGAAATGGTCACAGATTATGGGGACCATGTCTCTGCCCAGGGAGGGGGTGGAAACTTGATGGGCAGGGTCAAAGGTAACAGAGCTGATCTATTTACTAGATGTGGCCCAGGGCAGGCGTGAGAGGAGCAAAGTGTTAGACACTCAGTCGTGTTCGACTCTTTGCAACCCCGTGGCCTGTAGCCCACCAGGCTCCTCTGTCCATGGGATTTTCCAGGCAAAGATCCTGGAGTGGGTAGCCATTCCCTTCTCCAGGGGATCTTCCTGACCCAGGGATCGAACCTGGGACTCCTGCACTGCAGGCAGATTCTTTACCATCTGAGCCACCAGGGAAGCCTGGGCTGCTCCTGCCTGTGCCCTCCTGAGCCCCTGCTCCCCCACCAACCCTGTCTCCTCCCCACCCTGCTTCATCTTCTCCCGGCTCTGGCCGCAGCTACGATGTGGTGTTTGCCTCGGGGCCCCGAGAGCTCCTGAAGAAGTTCCGGCAGGCCAGGAGCCAGGTGGTTTTCTCGGCCGAGGAGCTCATCTACCCGGACCGCAGGCTGGAGGCCAAGTATCCGGTGGTGTCCGATGGCAAGAGGTTCCTGGGCTCTGGAGGTGAGGACCCCGGGTGCGCGGTATGTGGCAGATGGGGCAGGCTCCAGAGAGGTCCATCCACTGCCTTGGGGAGGACCCCTTGGCTCGACATCCCACACGGCTATCACAAGCTGCTGAATGCAGTGTGTCCTCGGAAGAACTCCTGAGTTTTTAACCTTTAAATCAGCTCCACTGCAGTCTTGCTTATCTCATTCAATAGCCCCCCTGATCTGCACAGGACAAAACAGGGAGTCACCCCCAATTCCTCCCTCCCCTCCCCCACCTTACCTTCAGCGGGTCACACCACTCCCACTCCGAGAGATCTCTGGAGTCTGCCCTCTCATGTCCACACCCCTGGCCACCGCCTCTCTGGGCTGCTGGCATGGGCAGTAGTCTCCTGACTGCTCTGCCAGCCTCTAGCCTCTCCCCTTCCAGCCCATTCTCAGCACAGATGCGAGTCCACACATATTGCTCAGTGACTTCCCCTTGCACGGAGAAAAAAACCCATATTTTATTCTGGATTCCCCTGTCCAGCCACAGAGGGGGGATCCGCGCCAGCAACCTTGTTTCCCTATTGGCTGAGATAGTTAGCGCAGCCCAGATGGCCTGGCCCTGGCCCGGGGGTAGAGGTGTCCTCGGGGGCAGGGCCCTTTCCTGGCTGCACACCTTCTTTCTGTCTTCCCCTCCCACCAGTCTGCACAGTAGCTAAGGAGCTATGTGGGTTTTCCCCTCTATCCCCTCCTGCACTGTGTGACCTCGGCTCAGCCTCTGCCCCTCTCTGGGTCAAGTTTCCTGGATAACTGTCAAAAAGGGGCTCCAAACCTATGCCCCACCAGCCCTGTACTCCTGGGCTTCAGTCTAACTCATTCATTCCCCACCTGTGCGCTGCCCAGGACCTGAGCTGGTGCAGCTTAATGGACAACAGTGATTTTTCTCTCTGGGCTCAGTGGGAACTTGTCACCAAGTGGCATTAACAGATAGGCTGTTTGCAGCCTATAGACAGTACCTCTCCTCAATCCAGGAGGGCTTCTGAGAGGAGGCAGGGCTTATGAATAAAGAAGTGAAAGGTGGGTGAGAGGGAAGGCTGGGAGGAGGCCCCTGACTCAGAGGCCAGAAGCTGAGTGTCTGTCTATATGTCCCCCACCCCCAGGCTTCATTGGTTATGCCCCCAACCTCAGCAAACTGGTGGCAGAGTGGGAAGGCCAGGACAGCGACAGCGACCAGCTCTTTTACACCAAGATCTTCTTGGACCCAGAGAAGAGGGTAAGTGGCAGTGGGTAGTGCTGCGAGATCTTGACACTGGATCCCCCAGACTGGGCTGCACTGGGAGCAGCCCCTGCCCCCCAGACCTGACCCCCTGGCTTGGGCATTGACACCCCACTTACCTATTCTTCAATTCACCCATTTATTCAGCGGGTATTTTTTAAAAAATTTATAGTATTTACTTTTTTATTTTTGGTTGTCCTGAGTCTTTGTTGCTGGACCAGCTTTTCTCTAGTTGCAGAGAATGGGGGCCAATCTCCACTTATGGTGCTCAGGCTTCTCCATGCAGTGGCTTTTCTTCTTGCAGAGTCTGGGCTCAAGGGCACTCAGGCTTCAGTAGTTGCGGCAAGTGGGCTCAGTGGTTGCAGCTCCCGGGCTCTAGAGCACAGGCTCGACAGTTGTGGTGCACTGGCTTACTTGCCCCGCGGCATGTGGGATCTTCCTGGATCAGGGATCTAACCTGTGCCTCCTGCATTGGTAGGCAGATTCTTAACCACTGAGCTAGCAGGGAAGCCCCAGCAGATATTTACTGAGTTGTGTGTGAGACACTGTCAGATGTAGGTAATGAACAAGGCAGTTGGCGTTTCTGCCCTCCTGAACCTTCAAACCGGGGAGAGGAGGAATTTACAGCCTCATGTCAGGTGGTGAGGATGGTTATGAAAGGAACTGACCGCCTGAGCTGCCCCTGGCCCACCCAACTTGGAGGAGTTCTAAGGGACTGATGAGATCTTGACTGGACCTGGGCCCCACAAGCCAGGCTTCTGAGCCTGTCTCAAGGCAGGGATCCTTGAGGGGAGTGGAGGTGGTAGAACTGAGCAGGTGTAGCCCCTAAGCCAGCCAGTGTCCTCTGGGCAGAAAGTTAGGGAACTCTTGGGGTGAGGGTCAGTATTCCTGGATTCTGCCCTGCACACCCCCTCAACCCCTGTTTATGCTGTGTTGTGTGACAAAGGGTAGGTCACTTTCCCTCTCTGGGCCTCGATTTTTATCATCCATGAAGTAATGAGGTGATGCAGTTGGACTTGTGCGGTGGAAACTATGAACTTGACCTGTTGGCTCAGTCTTTCCTTCTCCTTCCCCTCTGCCTCCAGTGACATTGCTCATAGAAGCCTGTGGTCTAAATCCATAGGGCTGCTCTCTGTGGGATGAAGGCTGAGCCTAGAGTGTCACTTGGCCTGACCTAGGGCTCCTTGAGACATAGTCGCATCTGCAAGAGGTAGCGTTATGTAGTGAACATGGACCTCAGGGCCAGGCTGCCCGTTGACCTTGAGCAAGTTATCCAACCTCTCTCTGCCTTGTTTTTAAATCTGTGAAATGCAATGATGGTGATACTTTCCCACAAGGATGTGCTGTGGATTAAATGAGTGTGCATGTAATACTCAAATTAGTGATTGGCACACAGTTAAGTGCTAAACCAGCATCTGTTATCACAACGGCTGTTGTTGAACCAGATGTCCCCTTAGATTCCTTCCAGTTCAGAGAGCCCCTAGTTCTCTGTGAATAAAGGTGCTAGAGCAGTAAATCCCAGGGGCTTGGCCACTGACCGGCCTTCCCAGGGCTCCCAGCTGCCCTGCTGTGACAGGGCAAAGTGGATGGAGGGAGAGGAAGTGGCAGAAGTGGGAGGGCTGGCTCCCCACACTGGGTGATGGAGCCCTGTCCACTGCCACGGCTTGTTCCTGGTGTAGTCCAATGCCCTCTTTCCTACAGGAGCAGATCAATATCACCCTGGACCACCGTTGCCGAATCTTCCAGAATTTGGATGGAGCCTTGGGTGAGCAGCCCCGACAGGGTGGGGGATCCTGAGAGGAGTGGTAAGGAGATGAGGATTCCAGCCAAGGAGGTTCCTCTCAGCTGTTGTGCTGGGGTTTTGCCTATCTCATCCCCAGGTCCCCAGAGACCACCTGGATGTTCTCTGGGGGCAGAGCTGTGTCTCTTTGGGGATGAAGAAAGGAGGGCCAGGAGGTCAGTCCAGAGAGCCCGCGGGACACCAGGGTTCAGACTGGGAGGAGCTGGGTGATACACTCAGTGGGTACCCCATCCCTGCCCTGTGTCCCTGGTCCTTCAAGGGGAGCCTACATCACCTCCTTCCCCTGCTCTCCCACCTCCCAATTGAAGACTTCCTGAGCTGGGGGCAGGGAGTTGATAGATGACATAGGAAGCAGAGAGGCCATTTGACCCTTGAAACCACAAATGCTCGTGGCCTGGTCCCAAGTCAGTGGCTGGTGATGACGTTGCTTAGCCACTATTTTGCTGGATGATCTCAGGCAAGACACATACACACACCCTTGGGCATCTGTTTTCCCACCCTTAGAAAAGAGAAATTGGACCAGATCATTGACTGGTGATTTAATGGGGTAAATGGACCCCTTTGAGAGTCTGAGGAGAGCTCTGGGTCCCATCCAAGTGATGTGCAGAGACATCACACCCTTTGGTCTGTGGGTTCTGGGAGTTCATGAGCCTGGGTTAAGAAACTGGGTCCAGACCGCTTCTTGGGTGGGTCAGGGGCTTGCACAGAGGGGCTCCCCTCACATGATCACTCACCACAAAAGGCCTCCCTGCCAAGCGTCTTCTCAGGCCTCCGGGAAAAGGCCCGTCTGCATTTTATAACTGTCAGACAGAGCAGTCCTACCTGCTGTCTTATGTGCAGACTGTCTGGGTCAGAGCCCAGAACTTGGCCTCTGGCCCTGATGCTGGACAGGTCTCTGTTTTCTGACCCACAGATGAGGTCGTGCTCAAGTTTGAAATGGGCCAAGTGAGAGCAAGGAACCTGGCCTACGACACCCTCCCGGTCCTGATTCATGGCAACGGGCCCACCAAGGTAGGGAGGGGCCCCAGCCCCAGGAGAGAGTTGTGGGGGGAGAGATCCAGAATCCGGGGTTGTGCTCTCACTGTGACCCCAAAGCTTCCCCTTGGGTTTGGGGCCGCCTACCTGGGACATGCTCACTGCCTCTGTCCTCACATCTGAGTTCAGGATGGTGCTGCCTCTCTGTACCGGGATGGTCAGTGATGCCCTGTCTGTCTCTGCTGGACCACAGAGGAGGCACTGTCCCCATCCAGGCCCAGGCGGGGCTGCCTTGAGTCATCTGTACTCTGCCACCCCAGGGCAGACTTGTTCCTACATTCAACAAACATTGCATGTTTGCACCAGGGCGTGAGGCCTCGCCAGCCCTGAACAGGACAGAATGTTCCCTGTTCTCCCAGAGCTGCAGGAGGGGCAGGGGTGCAGGCCAGCCTCCCCTGGCCCTTGAGGGACAGGCCCCTGGATCACAACTGGTTTCTAGGAGTGTGGTCCTCAACCACTCCTTCAGAATCAGGTGGACGGGAGGGGAACGGGAGTGTGTTTAAATGCAGATTTCCTGATGCCACCCAAGTGCACGTGTGCACAGTTGCTCAGTTGTGTCCCACTCACTGTGGCCCCATGGGCTGTACCCTGCCAGGCTCCTCTGTCCATGGGATTTTCCAGGAAAGAATACCGGAGTGGGTTGCAATGCCCTCCTCCAGGGGATCTTCCCAACCCCCAGGGATTGAACCCACGTCTCTTGTGTCTCCTGCATTGGCAGGTGGACTCTTTACCACTAGCTCCACCCACACAAGAACTGCAATTTTGAAATGTCTGCGGGAGGTGGGGGGTGGGGGCCAGGAATCTGCATTTTACACGCTCCCAGGAGGTCCACAGGGCTTTCCAGGTGGCACTAGTGGTAAAGAACCCGTCTGCCAACGCAGAAGACGTAAGAGACGCGGCAGGTTCAGTCCCTGGGTTGGGACAGTCCCCTGGAGGCAGGGCATGGCAACCCACTCCAGTATTGTTGCCTGGAGAATCCCATGGACAGAGGAGCCTGGCAGGCTACAGTCCATGGGGTTGCAGAGTCGGACACGACTGAAGCGACTTAGCGCACACAGGCGGTCACAGATGAAGCAGCACCAGAGTCTGTGTCCTCCCTCCGCCCCTCTCAGAGCAGCTTTGGTCATCTCCAAGGGCAGATATACTCTCCAAGACCCGCCCCCAACAAAGCCACATTCCTGCCCTCTTTGGGATGGCAGAGGGCTGGCGTGCAGGTCCCCCTCCTTGGTGGTGGCTGGGGCAGAGGGGCTGGTCTGGTTTCACTCATATCCCTCATCTCCTGACAGCTGCAGCTGAACTACTTGGGCAACTACATCCCGCGCTTCTGGACCTTCGAGACGGGGTGCGCCGTATGTGACGAGGGCCTGCGCAGCCTCAAGGGCATTGGGGTGAGGCTGCTGGGCCTCGGGGCTCTGTACTTGGGGTGGGGGATGAGGAGGGGTTCTGGAAGAGACTCTTGCATCTCTGGTGGGCCGTAAAGTGGTCACCTCCCTCCTCGTCCTCACCCAGGCACCTCCTCCTGGAAGCCTTCTCAGATTGCACATGGCTCTGGCTTCCTGGGAAGCCTAAGCTCTGGTTTCTTCTGCCTGGTCCTTCAGGCGCCCTTGTAGCCCTCTCCCCATCCCATGAACCTTACTCCTCATTCATGGCCCATCTCAGACCTCATGCCAGCCAGGCTCTCTGACAGTGTGCCGTCAACCCGTCCTGGCTAGAGTCTGGACTCACACTGCACCTGTCCCCTGCAAGGACAGCCTCCTGCTGCATCCCTGCTGGTCCCGTCCCCTGCCCCCTGCACACCCTGCTCGGAGCTCCTGCCCAGGCCCCTTTCCTGCTAAGTCCTGCAGAGCCTCTGACTGCTAGTCCCTCTGGCCATCCTCAGGGCTCAGCAGCCGCTCCATGGCTGGACATGGTTGGACTCTTGTGCCGCCCTCTCTCCCTGCAGGATGAAGCTCTGCCCACCGTCCTGGTTGGCGTGTTCATCGAACAGCCCACCCCGTTCCTGTCCCTGTTCTTCCAGCGGCTCCTGCGCCTCCACTACCCCCGAAAACGGTTGAGGCTTTTCATTCACAACCACGTGAGTAGCAGGCTCTCGGTGGGCTCACCATGTGGTTTGGGTCAAGGGTCCACCCTTGCAAGACACCCTGAGACCTCTGAGGAAGTGATCAAGCCAGGGTTATCTGAGCCAGATGGAAGTGGGCAGTAGGCTGTATTCCCAATCACTGGGTTGATTCTGGAGTCAGACTGGCTGGATTTGAACACCATTATCGCTGCTTATATTAGCTGTGTGACCTTGAGCATCTTATTCAACCTCTCTGGGCTTCAGTTTTCTCATCTATTAGGTCTATTCAGTTAGGGATACTATTAGTGCTGGCCGCATAGGATTGCTACAAGGGTTAAACAAGTTGACCTCTGAAGCATGAAGACAAGCACCTGATGAAGAGGAAGCACATAGTAGGTGCTCTTAGCGGACGTCATTATCATTATTTCCCTTCCTGCTCCAGTCAGTCTTTCATTCCTCCCCTCTTTTTTTTTGGCCAAGCTGCAGGACATGTGGGATCTTAGTTCCCCAACCAGGGATCAAACCTGTGTCCCATGCAGTGGAAGTGCTGAGTCTTAACCACTGGATCACCAGGGGAGTCCCAGTCTTTCCTGATTTGATCTGGTGATAGTTAAATTGGCTTTCATTCCTTGAGTATAATGCATTCTGAGGAGTCAAGGAGCACCTGAAGGCCTGCTACTTTGTGAATCCAGGCCTGGAATAAGTATTCTGAGCTCCCTTCCTTGCCAGCCTCTCCATTCCAGCAGGATAACGTCCCACATCTCAGCTTTGGCTGAGAGAAGCCAGACATGCTCTTAAGTCCTGCCTGCTGTCAAGGCTCTTTGTCTTCCATAGAGTCTTAGCTGTCCTCACTATGGTCACCCTCTTCCGAGACCTCTCGGCCCTGACTGTCTGCACCCCACCTCCAGGGACCTATGGGCCCCGACTTAGCTCAGTTTGTCTGTCTCACAAACATTCAGCTGTCCTTCCTAAAAACAGGAGGAGGATGTAGACCCTGCCCTTGGGAGGCTCCCAGCTTCCCTGGAGTCATCAAACCTTACACGCATAAATTGTGACTTTGTGTAGAAAAAGAGAATTGTCCCAGATGGTCTTTAAGGACCTACTGTGTGCTCTTGTCTGACTTGTCAACTCCTTGCAGTGACCCCATGGGGAGACAGGATTGCCCTCTCATTTTACAAGGGAGGAAACTGAAGCTGAGACAGGTGAAGTGACTTGTCCAAGGTCATGCAGCTCACTGGAGCAGATCCAGGCTTCGCTCCGAACCCTGGGTTTGTTTTTAAACACCCTGCTCTTCCTTTTTCCCCATGCAAGGGGCTCCAGGTATAAACTTTTTCCAAGTGCCGTTTGAACATTACCTGGAGTGTTTTATAGCAAAGCAGAACCCTGGGCCATACCTTCGACCAGAAGAACTGGTCATCATTGACTGGATGTGGGGCCTGGGGGGTAAGGGGCGTGTCCTGGTGACAGGCTTTAAAGAGGCCTGTAGAAGTGACTTAGCAGCAGCAGACCTAGTCTAGTCAGGGGAGGATGTCAGAGGCTGGCTTCCCAGGTGGCACTAGTGGTAAAGAACCCGCCTGCCAATGCAGGAGACATAAGAAATGTGGGTTCGATCTCCGGTTCGAGAGTATCGAGGAAATGGCAGCCCACTCCAGTATTCTTGCTTGGAGAATCCTGTGGGTAGAGGAGCTTGGTGGGTCACAAAGAGTCGGACACGACTGGAGTGCTTAGCATGCACACACAGTCAGAGGTTGGCCAGGAAGGGCACTCCAGGTAGAAGGTCTGATGATGGCAGAGTTCCAGGGAGCAAGTTCCAGCAGGTGGCTGGGGATGTGCCAGCAATGAGAGGGAGCAGCCTGGGGCAGCAGAAGACGCTGTGGTCCCAGGGGGTGGAGCTTCATCCTCAGCCTCCATCCCTTTGCCCCCAGGAGCAGCACCACAAGGCTCAGGTGGAGCAGTTCCTGGCAGAGCATGGCGACGAGTACCAGTCTGTGAAACTGGTGGGCCCCGAGGTGCGGATGGCCAGCGCAGACGCCAGGAACATGGGCGCGTGAGTTGAGGGTTGTGGTGGAGGGGCCGTGTTATCAGGAGCCCCAGGCGGGCAGACAGAGGTTCAGAAGGCTATGTGGTCTCCAGCAAGTCCTGCCCCTCCGTTGACCTCGATGTTCTCATCTCTCAAATGGGGAAATCATTGAGTCAACCTCAGTTCTCCTGGGGAGGGCTGAGCACTGACATTTGAGTTCGGGAAGCAAAGGAGAGACAGAGGAAGGACTGGAGGGCCAGAGGAGATAAATGCTGACAATTGGAGAAACAGCCTGTGATTTTTTTCCTTTATCATGGAAATAAACAAGTTTAATTTGTGTGAACTATAAAAGTGTTAGAAAGTGCAGATCTGAGATTGGCAAACTCCTTATAAAGGCCCAGCTAGTAAATCTATGTAAATTGGCTTTGAGGGCTCTGCCGTGACCACTCAGCCCAGCTATTAGAGCATGAATGAGCGTGCCTGTGCTCCAATAACATTGTCTTTATCAACACTGAAATTTGAAGTTCATATGATTTTCACATGACTTCTTTTGATTTTTGTTTTCCCCACCCGTTTAGAAATGTGAAACTGTTCTTACAAATTTGTGATTGCCACGGGGTGGGAGAGGGGTGGACTGGGAGTTTGGGATTACCAGATGCAAACTGTTATATAGAGAATGGAAAAACAAGGTCCTACTGTGTAGCACAGGGAACTATATTCAATATCCTGTGATAAACCATGATGGAAAAGAATATGAAAAAAATGTATATATATATATGTACAACTGAATCACTTGGCTGTATAGCAGAAATTAGCATTGTGAATCAACTATACGTCAATAAAGTAAAATTGAAAAAAGTTCTTGGGGATTCTCTTAGTAGTCCAGTGGTTAAAACTCCATGCTTCCACTGCAGAGGGGCATGAGTTCGATCCCTGGTCAGGGAACTAAGATCCCGCATGACACTTAGAACAGTCAAAAAAAGAGAAAAGGGTCAAAACCCCAGGCAGTGAGCTAGATTTGCACTGTGCTCCGTAGTTTGCTGAGCCTGGCGCCAGTAAACAAAAAGAACATAGATTTTTAAGAAAATTTTAACTATTATTGATTTACAATATTGTGCTAGTTTCAGGTGTACAACTTCGGATTCTTTTCTATTAAAGGTTATTACAAGGTACTGAATGTCATTATCTTTCTGGCATCTGGCACCCAGTGCCCTGAAAACCTTGGCACTGGGGAGAGCAGGCCTACAGGCAGGTTCCTACATGGCTCGGTGCTATGGTGTTATTATTTACTGTGCTGGACAGTAAATCCTTGTTGTTTATTTTTTGTATATTATTGTGTATCTGTTAATCCCATACTCCTAATTTATCTCTCCCCTTCCCCCTTTTCCACTTTAGTAACTGTATGTTTATTTTCTATGTCTGTGAGTCTATTTCTGTCTTGTAAATATGTTGGTTTGCATTATTTTTTTAGATTCCACATACAAGTGATATCATATGATATTTGTCTTTCTCTGTCTGATTTTACTAAGTGTGAGATTTTTAAAGCTTTTGGTGTAGGTTGCCAGACTGTCCTCTGGAAAGGCAGAGCCAGTTTACCCATAGCACTGAGTAGCGTAGGGGCCTGTCTGTGGCCTGCTCTCCCCAGTGCCCAGGTTTTCAGGGCACTGGGTGCCAGATGCCAGGTTCTGGGCCTTGTCTTGACAGCTTTGTAGTCCAGGGGTTGGGTCTCAGAGTCAGGAGGCACCTCGAGGCGGCTGGTGCCAGTCTGCAGCAGGGCTGACCTGAGCTCCCTAAAGACCCTTGGCTGGTACCTGGTGATGAAAGATGTGGGCAGCGGCGGGGACTGCAGGTGCAGGGATCCTGGGCGGTGGGGAGGCTGGCACCAGCACCCTGACCCCGATGACCCTGTGTTCCCTCCCCACAGGGACTTGTGCCGGCAGGACCGTGGCTGCACTTACTACTTCAGTGTGGATGCCGACGTGGCCCTGACCGAGCCCAGAACCCTGCGGCTGCTGATCGAGCAGAACAAGTGAGGCTGTGGGTTGGCCGCGTCTGGCTGGCAGGCAGGCCCGCAGAGCCAGGGCTCACGATGGCCCTGGACCCGAGTCTGGGCTTGGGGTGGGGGCCTCTCCCCTGCCTGTCTCCTCCTCCACATTGGCCTCACCTGTGACCCTGGGCTTTTCCCAGCCTGGCTGTCTTGTCTTTATACACACACACATATTATTACTTTATTTTTAACTGTTCTGGGTCTTCGTTGGTGCACATGGGCTTTCTCTAGTTGCGGCGAGTGAGGGCCACTCTTTCTGCAGTGCACAGGCTTCTCATTGCAGTGGCTTCTCTTGTTGCAAAGCACAGGCTCTAGGCGCATGGGCTTCAGTAGTTGCACTCCGCAGCCTCGGTAGTTGTGACTCATGGGCTCCAGAGCACAGGCTCAGTAGTTGTGGTGCTCAGGCTTAGTCCCTCTGCAGCATATGGGACCTTCCTGGACCAGGGATCGAACCTGTGTCTCCTGCATTGGCAGGTGGGTTTCTCATCCACTGTACTGCCAGGGAAGTCCTGGCTACCTTGATTTAGTCTAGGATGTTCTCTACCTCCTGGCTCCAAGCTCCAAGACGTCCCACCCCCTACCCCCACCCCTCCTCCTCTGTGCCTTTCCTGGCTGCTCTGTGAAGGGCGGGGGTAGCTGGCACCCGATGGGCCAGACCCCACCCCAGGCCCTACTCCAGGGAGGTCCTTGCAGGTTGAAGGCGCCCTCCCTCCCCTTCCCCACACCTGAACCTGCCCCAATCTCCTCTCGGGCAGAGGGACTCCCTCTGAGATGCTCCCTTCCCCAGGAACGTTATCACCCCATTGATGACCCGCCATGGGAGGCTGTGGTCGAACTTCTGGGGGGCACTGAGTGCAGATGGCTACTACGCCCGCTCCGAGGACTACGTGGACATCGTGCAGGGGCGGCGTGTGTGAGTACCTGCAGGATGTGGGGACACCCTCCTCTGTCTTCCGCCTGGCCTCGCCTCCCTCAATATTCCTGTCCTTCTTGTGCTCAAATTCCTGCTGAACTGAAGCAAGGAAGACTGCAGTCAGACACCAGAAGGACTTCCTGACAGTTATCCTGGGGCCATGTGCCCAGAGTAGGGGAATCAAATCAGCACCATCCTGCCCTCCCAGCCTGTGACTTCCCCCTTGTCTGACCCCTGACCCCCAGCCTTTGACTCCACACCATTGCCTGTGACCCCCTCCATCTTCCCCTCTCTCCCTTAGGGGTGTCTGGAATGTACCCTACATCTCAAACATCTACCTGATCAAGGGAAGCGCCCTGCGGGCTGAGTTGCAGGAGACAGACCTGTTCCACCACAGCAAGCTGGACCCCGACATGGCCTTCTGTGCCAATATCCGGCAGCAGGTTAGCTAGGCTGGGCAGTCAGAAGAGGCCCCGTTGATGGGGAAGACGAATTACCTTGTTCCCATGGGCCCTGTGTCTTCTGAGATCCCAGCAGGACTGCTTACAGGCTGCCAGGCCCTGGTGGGGGCACTTGGGGGCCCAGGTATGAGGGCTGCCCCTCGGGGTCTGTAGGATCATTTTAGTAGACCCAGTTATCACACTGTCTTTCTCTTTTTTTAAATTTTTGTTTACTTATTTGTGGCTGTGCTGGGTCTTCATTGCGATGCGGGCTTTCCTCTAGGTGCAGTGAACAGGGGCCACTCTCTAGCTGCAGTGCCTGGTCTTCTCATTGCAATGGCTTCTCTTCTTGTGGCTCCCAGCCTCTGGAGCACAGGCTCAGTAGTTGTGGCGCACAGGCTTCGTTGCTCCATGGCCTGTGGGATTTTCCCGGACCAGCGATTGAACCCACATCTCCTGCATTGGCAGGTGGATACTTTACCACTGAGCCACCAGGGAAGCCCTACACAATCTCTTTTATGTACGTTTCGACAGAACCTAAAGAAAACTGAACTTTCCACCTTTACTCCAAGTAATGTGCCCAAGAGACGCCCTTACTGTTTCCCTGTGCCCCACCCGATACTATTTTGTGGTTTTTTTTTTTTTTAATGTGACAGCGGGATGATGTTTTCCTTGTGCCCACAACTCACTCCAGGATCAGAACTCCATCCTTTTCTTTTGCGCGTTCATTCTTTCACTCCTATTCAGTCCTCCAGGAAGTCTTCCTTGATTGGCTCAGGCCTTGGGCACTTGGGAAATGGAGTGACCCACACTGGGTTGTGAATTTAAATATGGTGGGTAGAGGAGGCCTCAGTCTTGCCCACCGCAGGGGTGGGGTGTGCAGGAGAAGGGAGGCCCTCTTCCATCCGGCCTCTTCTCCCCAGGATGTGTTCATGTTCCTGACCAACCGGAACTCCTTTGGCCACCTGCTCTCCCTGGACAGCTACCAGACCACTCACCTCCACAACGACCTCTGGGAGGTGTTCAGCAACCCTGAGGTGAGGCCCCGGGTGGGTGGGCAGGCATGGGAACAAAAGGGACCTCTGTGATCCTGTGACCTGAGGCACCTCCCTCCCAGAGTCTGACCTTGGCTGGGCTGGGACCCCATGGGCCCCCCTGGCTCCCTCCACCCCAGAGGGCTTGTCAGGCAGGATTCTGGTGTGGAGAGGAGAGTGTCTCTAGAGGCAGCGCCATCTGGTGGAGGAGGGACCGGGAGTTACAGGCTGAGGTTTGTGGTCCAGCTGTGACAGTTAAGCCTGTCCACCTTTGGGGCCTCGGTTATCTTTTTTTTTCAGGAAAGGCTTAATTGGGGCCCCCTCTGCAGCAGTGGGGAGTGAGAACTAACGTCAGGTTCCCTTGCTCACTCTCTCCCTGAGGAGGGGTGAGCTTGTTCCTTCTATAGGGTGAGAGTTGGGTTGTGTCCAGGGGTCTGGCCGGAGTAGTAGCTTAGGTATTTTGCCCTCTGGTGTTGAGTGCAGAGGGCATGCTCAGTACGCTGCTTTTGCTCTCAGCACCCTGATTTTGCTCTTGGTTCTTGAGAAGTGGCAGTGAAGGTTGTTTAGTCCTTCCATTATCTTTTGGCCAGAATCTGTGGGGCCTCAGTTATCTCAGCTCTAAAATGGGTGTGCTATCCCAGCCTGCCTCACCTCTGAGGGTGCTGTGCTGATCAAAGGAGGAGGCAGTCTTGACAGCATCACTAGATGTTGCAAGCCTGTGGCTGATGTGGGCACAGGCACATACCTGCAGGCGGACCTATACACACAGCACACACATGTACACTCACATGCAAACATGGACTCCCATGGACATACTTGTGTGCCCAAACAGCTCACATGACCCAGCGGGCGTAGGCACATATAGGCTCCCCTACTCCCACCCCCACCGCTCCTGCACCCCACCGGGCCTGGGGGGCAGAACTCCCTCCTGGAACAGCCCGTGCAGGTGAGTCCCAGCTGGCCCAGGCTGGCCCGAGGACCCGAGCTCCCTCTCTCCCCACAGGACTGGAAGGAGAAATACATCCACGAGAACTACACCAAAGCCTTGGCAGGGAAGATGGTGGAGATGGTAAGGCCCCAGCACCCTCTGTGAACAAAGCTGCTGGATTTACACCCTGCAGCGGCTGCGGGGGACAGACGGCAGAGCAACAGGGCCAGCTGACCTGGGGGAGGAGCAGGAGCCCCCTTCCTATGCTCTGGTGCTGCTTGGGGCGAGGGAATGCATAGTGGGGTGCCCCCTGCATCTTGATGGCACTTTGTAGCTGGAGTCTTCGGGGCGGAGGGGCCTGAGGCATCTTCCCTGGCCAGAGCAGGAGAGAAGAAAATGTCCCCAACTGTGGTCTCTAGACTGTGGGCCTAGAGTGAGAAACAGATGCTTCCTTCTCTGCTTCTCCTGGAGCCTGTGGCCTCTGCTTCCTGGATTTGCATATTCCTTTCCAGGCTTCGGCAGCTCTGTGACCTTGGCTGAGAAGGGCCAGCTCTGAGCTCTGCTTCCTCCTCCCTTCAGCAGCCTGCTGACCTCCTGCTCCCTGGGGACACTTGTGGGGAGACGGAAGGCTCACAGACTGGGGTTTGGGACTGGACATAGGCCACATGAGGGGCCTTGCCTGCAGCAGGGTCTGCAGAGGGCCATGGGGGCAGCGGGAGGATGAAGTGATGCTTCTCTGGACCCTGTGACCGAATCCCCGCATTCCTCAGCCTTGCCCGGACGTCTACTGGTTCCCCATCTTCACGGAGACGGCCTGTGATGAGCTGGTGGAGGAGATGGAGCACTACGGCCAGTGGTCCCTGGGAGATAACAAGGTAGGGGTCCAGATGCCTGACTGCGATGGCAGGGTGCTGCCCCTCCCCCATGCCTGCCCTCGGGGCCCTTTTCTTGACAAGCTAGCCAACCTCTCTGGAACTCCTGGAGATGGAGGCATTGGCAGGGGTGCCTGCAGACACTTAGGAGTAGAGGGAGTGAGAAATGGGATGGAGTGTTGGTCTTCAAGTTGCCATTGCTGCTGGGTGACTTAGAGCTGCCTTCGTCTTGAATTGCTAGGTTTCCAGTTCCTGGTTTGTCATTAGAATGATTTCGCTTCCTTCCCCAGATTGGGCATGGAGATGGGGGAGGAATGAGATAATGTGGGATGCAGAAGGATTTGGAAGTGACAGCAGGGCTAAGATCACCAGACACCAGTGTTAGGAAGCAAAGGGCATGGTGCATGTGACAGGCTGTGCATTCCCTGAAGGAGGAATTCATGCCTGCAAGCCTCTTAGAAAGTTCAGGCACCATTTTTAAAGGCACGTGAACCCCTGGGCCTATATGCCGCTGGGACAAGCTAACATCTGGGCTAGCAGCTGGACTAAGCACAGTTCATGGTTCTGCCCAATTGACATACTTGGTGCCAGAGCTCATCTCCAGAACCCAGTAACTCAAATAGCCCACATGGGGGGTCTGATGAACCCTTGTGCTCGCTCCAGCGACCCAGTCAGCACTGGGGCTCTAGTACCCCAACTAACCTGTGGCCTCTGTGTTGGTTTTCTGTGCTGTGTAACAAATCACCACAAAGCTTATCAGCTTAAAACAATGCCCATTTATTATCTCCCAGTCTCTGTGGGTTGCGAGTCTGGCTCAGCGTCTCACAAGGCTGCAGTCCTGGTGTCAGCCGGGACTGGGATCCCATCTGAAGCTTGGGGTCCTTTTCCAAGCTCATGTGACAGAACTCACATCCTTGCAGCGGCATCATTTCAGGCAGCTTGCTTTATCTGGGCCAGCAGGACACAAAATCTCTGTCTTCCAGACCCTCCTTGAAGGCCCACCTGAGATGATCTCCCTTTGGATAAACCCAAAGGCGTAGACATTACATTAATTACATCTCCTGAATCCCTTCACTTTTGTCCTGTAACCTAACCTTATCCCATCAGGTTCACAGGTCAAAGGGAGGGGATTTAGACAGAGCATGTACACCTGCGGGGGCTTCCTGGGTGGCTCAGGGGTAAAGAATCCACCTGCCATGCTGAAGACACAGGAGACGTCAAGGGTTCTATCCCTGGGTAGGGAAGATCCCTTGGAGGAGGGCATGCAACCCACTTCAGTATTCTTGCCTGGAAAATCCCATGGACAGAGGAGCCTGGCAGGCTACAGTCCACGGGGTTGCACAGAGTCAGACACGACTGAAACAACTGAACAGGCACTACACCAGGGAGCTGGAATTTCATGGTGTGTGTTGGGGGGTTGGATCTTACAATTCTGCTTACCAAATTCTCCTTGGTCACGTCTAGGACAACCGCATCCAGGGTGGCTACGAAAACGTGCCAACCATCGACATCCACATGAACCAGATCAACTTTGAGCGGGAGTGGCACAAGTTCCTGGTGGAGTACATCGCCCCCATGACGGAGAAACTCTACCCGGGCTACTACACCAGGGTGGGCGTGCCAGGGGTGCAGCCGGGATGAGGGCGTGGGATGGAGTGGTTGGGGCTTGCCGGGGAGGAAGGCGTTCCCGGCTTGGGGGAGAGTTTACTGAATATTTAGTCTCCAGGAGTGGCGTCTCCTCCCTTCAGGGGTGAGGCTAGGCCCCCGGAAGGTGGGGCCTCGGGAGGCGGGGTCCCGGGAGGCGGATGCTGTGGGCGGGGTCTCTGGAGTCATCTAGTTGGTAAGGGGAGGCCATTCTGCCTCCAGCCGAGACTCTGCGTCCTTCTCTGTGTACTTAAATCCTGCTCCAGAGGCTCCTATGCTAGTCCACCGAACAAGCCCGTTAGCTGGCTGGCGTGCCCATTCCTTTAGCTCCTTCCCTTTTGTGTCTGGCTGCCTTTTTTGACTTTTGCCCTCCTTCACTCAGTCACCTCCTCCTTGTTTACCCTGGTTTTCTCCAAACACCTGCTCTGAGTGTGCCAGGGCCTTGCTCCCAAGGAATCACCAGCCAGAAAGAGTCGTGAGGGTTACATTCATTTCCTCCCTTCTCTTCCTCCCACCCCTGCTCTCCATCTCCTTCTCCCGCTCTTCCCTTCCTCCCTCCACATCCTCCCGTTCTTTACTTTTCCTTCTCTTCCTTCCCTTCCATCCCATGTTTTAATTGAGAACCTTGTCTGTGCCAGACACTGGAGAACACAGCATAAGCAGATGTGCCGTCTTGGTCGACTTTGCAGCGATCGGATGAGGGGTCCCTTCTGTGCACCCCTGCCTTTCCCAGCATTTGGGGGCCTCTCTAACTCCAGTTCTCTTGTCCTGCTTCCTTGGCGCAGGCCCAATTCGACCTGGCCTTTGTCGTCCGCTACAAGCCCGATGAGCAGCCCTCGCTGGTGCCACACCACGACGCCTCCACCTTCACCATCAACATCGCCCTGAACCGGGTTGGAGTGGATTATGAGGTGAGCAGGGGGCACCTTGGGCCAGGGGCGGGCCAGGGGCAGGGGCTGACTGGGGAGTAAGCAGCTCACAGGGTGGCCAGTCAGGGTATGCCAGTGCCAGAGAACCCTAGAGAGAGGGTGCCTGGTGCGTGGAGACGGCTTATTGGAAGAGGTGGGCTCAGAGCACAATTTGTTTGGGGGGAGAAAGCTTTAGATACAACAGAGCAAGGATTCGGGATGTCTGGGGGCCAGACTGGCTGGGCTTGGGTCCTGCCTTCCTCTCACCAGCTCTGTGTAATGTGTAACCAGGTACGTTTCTTAGCATTTCCCTCATATCTTAGATGGGAAAACCTAGAGGACCCCCCTGTAGAATTGTGAGAATTAAATGAGCTCATCCAGGTAATTGCTTATGTGAATCCATAATAAGTAATCAAGGAAAATAATAGCTATTTTAGTAATAAAAAGTTTAGGGTTTTCATCACTCTTGAAATAAGAGGGCAGCTTTGGGAATGGCAGGACAAGATCAGAGCAGGTGTGGGGCACAGGCTTGTGATCAGAGGGGTGGACGGGGAAACCAGGAAGACAAGAGGGTGCGGAGGGAGTAGTTGGGGGCCTCAGGGCCCCAAGGAAGGGCCTCTAGGTGTGATCAGCTAGGGAGAGGACCGTTTATTATTACTCCTTAAGCTGCTATTTTCTTTTAAAAGTCTTTGTGGAATTTGTTACAATATTGTTTTTACTTTTTGTTTTTTTGGCCATGAGGTATGTGGGATCTTAGTTCCCTAACCAGGAATCTAACTCACATCCTCTGCGTTGGACAGCAAAGTCTTAACCGCTAGACTGCAGGGGAAGTCCCAAGTTACTATTTATAAAAGCTTCTGGGGACTCAGCCCTGGGCAGGCATTGTGAAGGACACCCATAAAACACCTATCATTTTTTTGAGAGTTTACAATATATCAGGGGTTTTCATAGGGGACAGTGTTCCCCTCTCAGCAGACATTGGCGATAACTGAAGACATTTTCAGTTGTCCCAACTATGAGGGTACTATTGGCATCTCTTGGGTAGAGGCCAGGGGTACCCAGGACAGCTCCCCCATAAGCAAGAATTACCTGGCTCATGTGATGATAATTGTACAGCAGTGTAAATGTACTTATTATCATTGTACACTTGAAAATGATTATGATGATAAAGTTTATGTTATGTGTATTTGCCACAGTTAAAAAATAATTATCTGACCCAACATGTCCATAGTGCTAAGGTTGAGAAACCCAGCCCTAAGCTAGCTCTTACTTGTATCTTCTCATTTAATTCTCACAACCCTGTACAGTTTAATGCCTATTTTCCAGAAGGGCAAACTGAGGTTCAGGTTGGTCACAGAGTCACTGCCTCCCTCCAAGGCCAGTGCTTCTGATTCCTTGCTCTTAGGCAGCTCATGGCTGTCGCTCACAGGGCATCCCCAGGCAGGCTGTACTGAGGGGCCCCTTGGCTGTGATGGCTCAGATGGGAGAAGGGGGGTGGGGGGGGGGGGGGGGGAGGGCCTGTTGTCCCCTTGGGGAACTGGCACTTCCTGTTGGGTAATTGACACTTCCTGTCTCGCAGGGTGGAGGCTGTCGGTTCCTGCGCTACAACTGCTCCATCCGAGCCCCACGGAAGGGGTGGACCCTGATGCACCCCGGGAGACTCACACACTACCACGAGGGGCTCCCCACCACCAAAGGCACTCGCTACATCGCAGTCTCCTTCGTCGATCCCTAACTGGCCGGAAGTGGCCACCACGGACCTTTTCCTCTTGGTCAACAACCACTGCCCAGCAGCCTCCGGCGCCTCGGGGCCCAGGGAACGAGGATCCAGCCTCCAGGCTCTTGACCTCTTACTGCTTTTGAGCCACCTTCAGAGAGATGGGGCCGCAGGCCAGAGGCAGAGCACAGCTCCTTGGCTGGGACCTTCCTGGTGCTCTGGATGTCTTCCCGGGAAAAACTGTTCACTTTCACTGCTTTGTAGCAACTGGTCTTTTCTCACCCATCTTCCTGAAAAACCCAGTCCCACTTCTTCTGCTTCTTCCAGGGGGCAGTGCTTGAGCACAACAGGGGCTGACCCAGCTGCCCAGAGAGACTCTAGGGGTGAGAAGTCACACCCCAGAGCTTCTCCCCAGCAGAGCTGCAGCCTTGGGGCCTTCTGCTCCAGGGTTGACACTGGGACCTGGGTCAGACTCAAGTCCCCACATGACCGTGGGACTGCAGCAGCCCCATCCTCCCTGGCTCCCATCATGGGAGCAGAACACTGTCCCTTGGAGATGGTGACTCGGAAAACCTCCTGGGAGACAGGAAGTGCATGGATGTCACAGCTCCATCCTCTGCTTGACCTTTGCTGGGGGTGGGGCAGAGCAGGGAGTGGTGTATCTGCACACTGCACTGCGTCATCCTGTCCTGGATGCCTCTGGAGAGAGGGACAGACAGAAACAGCGTTCCTATTAAAGGTCATTCAAACCACTGAGTGGGAGATGCTGGGGTAGGCGGGTGTGCACGTTTCAGGGCGGGTGTCTGCAGGGAGAGGTTTTAATAGCGAGGAAGGCTGGCTGTGTCAGCAGATTGGGTGACTTGGGTCTCTGTCTCATTTGTACATTTCATAAACCCTCCATATGAGCCAGGCCCTGCTACCTGGGGCGCATGGTGTCATCTCCCAAGATCCAAACCAGTGTCACTCTCCTCTGAAGCCTTTGCTGACCCTCCTTGCACACATGAATATCAGGGAACAGAGAACTTCTGGTGGTCCTGCCACACCCTGGGCAGATTTGTAGCATCCATAACATGTCAAGGCATTTGTTAATGTTACGAAGTGTTAGTTGCTTGGTTGTGTCTGACTTTTTGTGACCCCACGGACTTGAGCCTCTCTCCATGGGATTCTCCAGGCAAGAATGCTGGAGTGGGTAGCCATTCCCTTCTCCAGGGGATCTTCTTGACCCAGGGATTGAATCTGGGTCTCCCGCATTGCAGGCAGATTCTTTACTGCCCGAGCCACCAGGAAAGCCCATTTATTAATAATGAGTGCCAGCCTCTGTCCACCCCTGCTGTGGGCTGGCCATCATGCATGTCAGGCACTCAGCATGCAGTCTTCTGGGGTGGGGACTGACGTTGCCTTTTTATAGGTGAGGAGGTGTAGGCTTGGAGAGGCCAAGTAACTGACCTGAAGTCCCAGAAGTGCGTGCCAAGGATGGGGATTTGAATATGATTTCAGTAGAAATCTGGTCCCTGCCCCACCCCCACCTCCTAGGTACCCTGTAGTCGTGGATGGGGACAGAAAAAAAACAAAATGCAGTTCACTGTGAACCCAGGATGATAAATGTCACAACGGCTGTAAGAACTGTGGAGAGCTTAGTTTCTCTAGGTGATTTTTGCCCCCCAAGGGCCATTTGGCAATGTCTAAAGGGATTTGAGGTGGTCACAACCTGGGAAGGGGGTTGGAATGCTGCTGGCAGTAGTGGGTCGGGGCCAGGAGTGATCCTAGACATCCTACAAGACATCCCGGCCTCCAACAAAGACCTGACCCCAATACCAGCGGTGCTGAGACTGAGAAGCCTGCTGGTTGTGCTTTAGTCGCTAAGTTGTGTCCGACTCTTGAGACCCCATGGACTGTAGTCTGCCAGGCTCCTCTGTCCATGGGATTCTCCGGGCAAGAATACAGGAGTGGGTTGCCATTTCCTTCTCGAAGCTATCTTCCCAACCCAAGAATCAAACCTGGGTTTCGTGCATTGCAGGCAGATTCCTTACCAACTGAGCCATGGGGAAGCTGAGAAGCCTGCTAGCAGATGCCATTTAAGCTGGGCCTTGGAGGGGGAGGAGGTTTCCAATAGGTAGAGACATTCTCCAGGTCAAGAGATGGAGCTGTCAAGGCATAGGCGGGACTGAGAAGCAGGTTGGCTGGTATGGGTGATGTGGACGGGATCAGATTGCAAAACCCATTTTCTGTGGCTAAGGAGAGTTGGACTTTATTTAGTTGGAGTCATTCAAGTGTTTTTCATATGTGTCCTGAGGAGATAGTGGGTTTTTTTTTTAATTAAAAAAGTTGAAGTATAATTCATTTACATGTTTCAGGTACACAGCAAAGTGATTCCATTATATATACTTTTCCAGTATAGGCTATTGGGCTTCCCTGGTGGCTCAGTGGTAAAGAGTCTGCCTACCAAGCAGGAGATGTAGGTTTGATCTCTGGGTTGGGAAGATCCTCTGGAGAAGGAAATGACAACCCACTCCAGTATTCCTGCCTGGGAAATCCCATGGACAAAGGAGCATAGGGTCACAAAAGAGTCAGACATGACTTAGTGACTGAACAATAACAAGATTATTACAAGATATTGAATATAGTTCCCTGTGCTTTACAGTCAGTCCTTGTATACAACAATAGTTGTGTTATCTGTTAATCCCAAATTCCTAATTTATCCCTTCTCTCTAAAAATAAGTTTTTATTTTAAAATAGCCCATGGTGAAGGGGCTTCCCAGGTGGTGCTAGTGGTAAAGAACCTGCCTGTCAATGCAGGAGACCTAAGAGACGGGAGTACAATCCCTGGGTCAGGAAGATCACCCTGGAGAAGGGAATGGCAGCCCACTCCAGTATTCTTGCCTGGAGAATCCCATGGACAGAGGAGTCTGGCAGGCTACAGTTTATAGGGTTGCAAAGAGTCAGACATGACTGAAGCAACTGAGCATGCGTGCAGTTCATGCACTGTGAATTCAAACAGTGCAAATCTTAATCTCTTTCCCACCTCTGACCCCCAGCTTTCTAGTTCTCCCCGGGAGTGACATGTCTATTCAGTTTCTTGGGTGTCCTTTCTGAACTGGTCTGTGCCATACAAGTGTGTGTCTTAGGGTTGCTTTTAAGTGTTAACCTTTTTCCGATGCCAAATGCAATTCATGTCCACCGTGGAAATGTCCGTCAAAATAGAAATAGGAAATGTGGAAGAGTTGTCCTGCAGTTGTACCCCACCCCTGCCCTGTGCCCTGACAATCACACCATCAGCCAAGTGGAGGGAGTCTGGTCATTGGAGGCCTCAGAGCTTGATGCAATGCTTCAGAGAGAAAGTAGGGTGCTGGTTGGAGGCTCCTGCTAGAAGGCTGGGGAAGGATTCCAAGGCTTCTGCAGTGGCTCAAGCAAGTGACCAGCACCTTGGCCAGAGCTTGCAGGAAGGAATGGACAGGACAGATGCTTAGGAGGGAGAACCTTCAGGCCTCCTCAAAGAAGGGAAATGGAATTTATTTCATGCCCTCGGAGAACGGACAGTTCACTTAGCCAGGGAGTTTGGAGGAGGAAGCAATCAGACAGCTGCTCTATGAGGTAGGAGTACAGGTTTGGAGGCAGGGTCTGGGTGTGGCCTCACAGTCCAAAGTCTGACTCTCAGGAGGGGAGGCTACTAGTTCAGTTAGGACAGAAAGGGTGGAACAGCTCCTTCTGACCTCACTGGGAGCTGATAAGCTGGTCCAGTTGTTATTCAATTGCTAAGTCATGTCCAACTCTTTGCAACCCCATGGACTGCAGCACACCAGGCTTTCCTGTCCTTCACTATCTCCTGGAGTTTGCTTAAATTCATAGCCATTGAGTTGATGATGCCATCCAACCATCTCATCCTCTGTCACTCCCTTCTTCTCCTGCCCTCAATCCTTCCTAGCATCAGGGTCTTTTCTAATGAGTTGGCTGTTCGCATCAGGTGGCCAAAGTATTGGAGCTTCGGCTTCAGCATCAGTCCTTCCAACGAATATTCAGGGTGGATTGCCTTTAGGATTGACTGGTTCAATTTCCTTGCTGTTCAAGGGACTCTCAAGAGTCTTCTCCAGCACCACAGTTTGAAAGTATCAATTCTTTGTTGCTTGGCCTTCTTAATGGTCCAGTTCTCACATCCATACATGATTACTAGAAAAACCACAGCTTTGACTATAAGGACTTTTGTTGGCAAAGTGATGTCTCTGCTTTTTAATATGCTGTCTAGGTTTGTCATGGCTTTTCTTCCAAGGAGCAAGTGTCTTTTAATTTCAGTCCCATGAAAAGTATGAAAAACATTGGTCCAGAGGCAAACAATTTATTGAGGTATCTGTGGCAAGATTATACCCTAGAGCAGTGCAGTCCAGTAGAGACAATGTTGGCTTTCCATACCCAAATACCTATTTGCACATGGAGGGAGCTGTTCTATGCCATTTTATATAAGGGACTTGAGCATCCGAGGATTGTGGTACCTGAGGGAGATCCTGGAACCAATCCCCTGCTGATACCGAGGAACTACTGTATAATATGAACCATTAATCTGAGTGTTTTTCCTTAAACTCCACACAATATTCCACTTATGACACTTCTGGTCACCAAATGTGTGTGGGTTTTCCCCACACCAAGCATCCTCCAATTCTGAGTAGGTACAGAAAGGGTGTCCTACAAATTTAACTCAATTTTGACACTATTTATAAAGAAGGCTGACTGCTGAAGAATTGATGCTTTTAAACAGCGGTCTTAGAGAAAGAGATCAAACCAGTCAATCCTAAAGGAAATCAACCCTGAATATTCACTGGAAGGACTGACGCTGAGGCTGAAGCTCCAATCTTTGGCCACCTGATGCAAAGAGCCGACTCATTAGAAAAAACCCTGATGCTGGGAAAGATTGAAGGCAGGAGTAGAGGACAACAGAGAACAAGATGGTTGGATGGCATCACCGACTCAATGGATATGAGTTTGAGCAAGCTCCGGGAGACGGTGAAGGACAGGGAAGCCTGGTGTGCTGCCGTCCGTGTGGGGTTGAAAAGAGTCAGACACGACTGAATGGCTGAACAACAACAAAGCATCAGATCCCATAGACTAAGGGCTCAGTCCCACCAGACTGTCCCCACTTCAAATGCCAACAGCAAGTCCAAGTTGTCACCTGTGCTTCTGACTAACCATTTATAAACTAGAGATTCCCATGATCCCTCCCCTCTCAAGTTTGATTAAATTTACTACATTGGCTCACAGAATTCAGGAAAATAGTTTACCTACTAGATTACTGGTTTATTATAAAAAGATATCACTTAAGAACAGCTAGGACTTTCCATGGGCTTCCCAAGTAGCTCAGTGGGTAAAAAAAATCTGCCTACAATGCAGGAGACACAAGAGATGCAGGTTTGATTCCTGGATCAGGAAAATCCCCTGGGTAAGGACCTGGCAATCCACTCTAGTATTTTGCCTGGAGAATCCCATGGACAGAGGAGCCCAGCATCCATGGGGGTAGCAAAGAGTTGGACACGACTAAAGTGACTGAGCACAGCATAGCACAGGACTTTCCTGGTGTCACAGTGGATAAGAATCTGCCTGCCAGTGCATGGGACACAGGTTCGATCCCTAGTCCAGGAAGATTCCACGTGCTGCGGAGCAACTAAGCCTGTGTGCCACAACTACTGAGGCTGTTCACTAGAACCCAAGAGCTGCAGTACTGAAGTCCTCATGCCTAGAGCCTGTGCTCTGCCACAAGAGAAGCCACCACAATGAGAAGTCTGCACGCTGCAACTAGAGAGTAGCTCCCACTTGCTGCAACTAGAGAAAAAGTCTGTGTAGCAACGAAGACCCAGCATAGCCAAAATTAAATAAATAAATGAATAAAAAAATTTAATAAAACGGACAGCTGGATGAAAGATACATAGGACAAGGTATGTGGGAAGGAGTGATGAGTTTCCATGCTATTTCTGGGTGCACCCGCCTCCCAGCACCTCCATGTGTTCACTAACCTGGAAGCTCTTTAGACTGTAGTTCAGGGCTTTTTATGAAGACCTCATTATGCAGGTATTAAAGCATGCAAGTAGCTAGATATCAGCAGAGAAAGCTCGAGCCAGATGGCAGAAAACCACACATCTGTAATGGTCAGACAAAGAAAAGCAGAAACCTCCAGACTGAGAGGAAACCACACATTTTGGGGTGATAAGTGTACTGGAGGCAGACAAAGAGAGGTGAGAAAAGGTGGGAATCTCTGGTGTCTAAACCTAACCTGTTGCTCATTATGTTCTCATTACAATAAAATCAGCCTTGCAGACAAGAAGTACCCATTACACACTGATGCCACAACACTTTCAATCTAGGCTAAATAAGGACAAAAATCCCTCCTCCCCTCCAGAAGGTGAAGCTGGGGTGAAAATCAGGGAATATGACCCCTAAGCCTGCAGTTCCAAATGAATAGTCCATCCTTTCATTTGTATGTACCACATAACTGGCTTGCTAAGAAAACTCGGGGCAGCTACTTGCCTGTGTCCGCTCTCCCTTTGAGAGCGTGATTGATGAGCGATAGTCGCTCAGTTATGTCCAACTCTTTGGGACCCCATGGACTGTAGCCCACCAGGTTCCTCTGTCTATGGGATTCTCCAGGCAACAATACTGGAGCGGGTTGCCATTTCCTTCTTGAGACTGTACTTTTGCTTAAATAAATTCTTGCTTTTCTTTCTTAACCTCCCTGTATCTGAATTCTTTCTGTGACAAGAATTTTTCTTTTACTGGGAATATACACACAGTTGATTAAATCATTGACCATTAGCGATCAAGTCAATCTCCAACTCCTCTCTCAGGAGGTGGAGCAGGGTGGCAGGGCTGAAAGTTCCAACCCTTCTAATCAAGAGATTGGGTTTCCCTGGCAACCAGCCCCCATCCTTAGGAGCATTCCAAAAGTTGTCTCATTAACATAAATTCAGTTGTGGCTGAAAGGTATAATTCATAAAAGACAGTCATTTCATCTTTATCTGAATAGCTCTGAAGGTATTTCATAAACAGAGGACAAAACTAAATATAACAAATGATGCCCCTGTGGCTCTTATATAGGTAATTACCAGGTATTTAGGAGCTCTGTGGCAGGAACAGTGAATGAAGATCAAATAGTTATTATTATAAACCACAATATCACAGCGAGCCAGTTGTGTAATTTTAGATTTTTTAGTAGCCCCATTTTAAATAGTAGAAGGGAACAGGTGAACTTCATTTTAGTAGTATATATCATTTAACCCAATTTATCCCAAAATACTATATCATTACACACAACATAAAAATATGAGATCGTTGACATTCCTTTCCCTACTGAGTCTTACACATCTCAGTTTGCACTGGCAACATTTCAGGAGCTTGCTTGTGGCACATGGCTAGGGGCTACCATACTGGAGAGCACAGCCTTGGAGCCTTCTCTGCCGTCGCTGAGGCCACCAGGAACCTGTTTACTGCTGTGTCCCAATGCCTGGCACATAATGAGGCCTAGTGAGCTGCCATATGTGAGCTGGGGTAATCTCCCCTCTGAGCCAGCTGGGGCTGATGTGAAGGTTAGAACGATATACCCTGGGCACCCTTCTCAGTGACTGTTGCTATTCTTACTTCCTCAAAGTCAGGTGAAGGGCGGCAGGCTCAGGCGTGCTTCCTGAATTTCTCTTGAGAGCTCTTCTCTATAATTACCAAACGCAAGCGTGGATTGCAGAGCAGACAGGCTCTGGCTCTTGGGGTCGGGCTCTAGGGCAACAAACCGAAGAGAAGAGCGGGAACCTCTAACCTACGCCCTTGGTTTCTTTTTCCCTTGACAGCTCGTGGCCCCGCCCACCCCAGCCCTGACCGGCCCCTGGCGGAACTACAGCCCCCATGATGCAGCGAGAGTCCCGAAAGTACGTCATCGGTTTGGGAAGCCCTGGCGATGAATAAGAGCGCCGAGGCGCTTCTCTTGGACCTGAGCCACCGGACCCCTGACCCATAAGGGTTAGTAGGGTGGAACTCACTGAGCTCGGAGTCCACCGACTCACGGGGACCAGAACGGCGAACCTGCGACGGCTAGTGACGCGCTCGTCCTCCCTCCTCCTTTCGCCTCTGCTGGGAGTGGCGCTCGTTGGTGACGTCGGGGGTATGATGGCCGCTGGGAGGCTAGGAAGGTGAAGGTGAGAGGGCGAGTGTGTCGGGTAGTGGGGCCCTACCCGGCCCTACAGGGCGAGTCCTGGATACCCCAGCGTGAGCTGGTGGGACGCCGGGTTCCCGAAGGCTCAGGATCTGGGCCAGCGGGCGTCCCCACGCTCCCGCTTCGCCGCCGGGCCCTCCGCGGCCCTTGGAGGAGGGGGCGGGACTCGGGGTTCGGGACTTGGGGGTGGGGTCTCCAGAGGCTTCTTGTCACTCCCCCGCCTTCCCGCTTTCTCACCCTTCCCTGCTAGATTCTATTCTTGCCCTTTCCCCATTTCTTGTCCAGTTCTCTAAATTTGCCAGCATTTATTCAGCACATGATAGGTGCCCATATTCATCATCGTAGGCGCCTCAGTTTGGGCACTTACTGCCCTGGCAGTTGTCGCTTTACTTGTTTGGCTTGTGGATGGACGGTAAGCTCCGTTGAGGGCAGGGGCTGTTTTTTATCCATCGCTAACTGTAGCGCCTAGCACGCGCACACACATATATGCACACACATGCGTGCACACACGTGCACACACACACAAGGCAGACAGAAAATGTACATAACTAGCTGCTTGGACGCTTGAAGCCAAAACTGCCCATTCCTATTTCCATCTGTTGTGAGCCTTGATTGCCCTATTTCTTTAATTTCTCTATCTGTTCTCTTTCTCTCCTCCCAGAAAGGGCTCTGACTGTCACCCTTACCATCCCCAAGAGTGAGGTGAGCCCCCTCCATATAACTGAAAACAAGTGAGGCTTGCAGTCAATGGGAGGGAGGCCATATCTCAGTTCCAAGCTTGGCTTCTTAACTCGCAGTTCATAAATCTTTAAATATTCCAAGCCTGTCTTTGCACTGTGGAATTGAGAGTCAAGTAAGACATTTTACAGCATCTGACAGATCGAGGCCTTCAGTAAGTTCCACTTCTCTGTCTCAACTCCACCTTCCTGTCTCTGGTCCTCAGTGCCACAGCCCTCAAGCCTAGTCCTTGAACTGGTTCTGCCCTCTCCTGTGGTCCCTCTGGATGTGCTTTTACCAGAGTCCCAGCACATGGCTGAACACGTGTTTGTGCACACCCAGGCTTGGCCCTGAACCCGTGGGTTGTTTTTCCCCAGGGCACTTCCTCACCTACCACCCCAGTACCTCAGTGAGTAAACTTCCCTCAGGGATGAGTTTGTTTGGCTTTTTAAACCTAACTAGACTTGTTTGGCACCCTTTTTTTCCCCTGCCTGCTGACTTGTCCCTTTGCTTTTCTAGTAACTCGGAACTGGAGGAGTCGTTCAGTAGCCATCTTCAACCTGAGACAGGAGGGAGGAGAACTCAAATTCTTTTCCTCTTTTTGACCCAGCCCATGTTCATGATGCCTACCCTGTGAAAGTCTCTCACCATCGGAAAAGTAAGTGGTAGCCGAGACATCTGGCACCCTGGAATTGTGGGGAGTGGAAAGGGGTGTACTCTGCTGGCCATCTAGTGCCGAATCTCTTGGACAGGGGTCTCTTGAACAGAGCTGGATTTTTCCAACCTGTGTTGGAAAAACTGTCTCCTTTCACATGATTTTACTGGTTGCCGAGAAAGCCCGTTTAAAGATTGACGGTTAAGAAAATGGCTGGGATCTGGGCTGCCTGAAGAGCGAGTCTCTATCTCCCTCATTTGTTCTCTGCTGTGCTGGCTCCTCTGTCCCCGTCTCTGCCCGCCGGAAGTTGGGTCACTGGCTCCTTATCACAGTTCTTCTAAGAGTCTCCTCTGCCTCTTTACTGCGTATACTCTTTTGTTTCAATTTCTCAGCTTTTCCTCTGTTCCAGTTGTACCAGCAGACGATCTGTGGATCCATTTTATTTTCCCTGCTAGGAGTCGCTGTGCATGAAACTGGGTAAGGAGGTGGTGTGGACTCAGGGACTGTGCTTGGGATCTAAACACACCTTGGAGTGAATTTTGTGGCTGCTGTCCCTGCACCCACGGCACCTAATCCTCCTCCACTAATAGCCCAGGTTGAGGCTGAGCTTTTCAGTACCTGCAAGTGCTAGTAGCATTTTAGAATTGGTTTTAGTTTAGTATCTGTTACTACTATGCCCCCAGCAGTTTTTTGTCATGGGAGAAGGCGACTTCTAGGATGAATGAGGCTTTTCCCAAAGTATGATCCTTCTCCTGTTATGTAGAAGGTTTTCTTCAGATAAGTTTGTGAAATGCATCATTAAATACAGTTAAGTGAGAGTCGTTACAGCAAGCCTTCCTTCCCAAAGTCTTAGTTGTGCTCGTGTGCTACAGTGCAGGGGGAGACTGTAGAATGTGGTGTTTTACAAATGGATTCTTCTATGGAGTCCTGTGTGTATGGAACATTGGCCGCATTAGAGTTCTGTGGACCGCACTTTGGAAAATGCTAGTGTTAGCTCTCTGAAACCATGACCTCAGAAAGCGCTTTGAGGCAGTCGCAATAGCTTGATGGGTGCCACTTGGTGGATAGCTGATACTGGAGCTTGACTCTGGCCCAGCTACGCCTGGGGGACTGGCTCCGCATGGCTGCTGTGAGCCCTGTGGTGAAGTAGGGGCTATCAGGGCTTTCCAGAGGAGGATCAGGAACCAGCTGCTTCCCCTGACTCTGAAAGCCTAGGAAGCCAGCTGGTAGAATCCCGAGATAGTGGGACCCAGTCTTGGAGTGTGTGTGTATTTGCAGCTGTGGTCCATTTGTGCACATATGTATGCCAAGCTCACTCTTTGGAAGGATTATATCCTGGAATCTGACAGATTTGATCAACTCTGTTGACTCATTGAACTCTGAATACTAAGAAACAGATGCTTTGCCAAAGGCTGCTTTTTAAGAGAAAAGTAAATACATGTATCCCAGGTTTAGAAGGGTAGGAAGGTAATCTCCTTTAGGGGCACTCACTAACTCAAACCATGTCTGTCACAGCTGTGGAGGAGGAAAGTAGAAATGGAAATAGGTCACTGCTCTGTATCAGAGGCTGGCTTTCTAGAAGCTCACAAATTAGATGGTGAGAAAGTGTGAAAAATCCTGAAAGTCTGGTAAGGTTGCATGGGCTCCATGCAGATGTCAAGGAAGGCTTCATGGAGGAGGTGACACTAGAGTTGGGTCTAGAAGGACAGGAGGCGTAGGCCAAATGGGTGAATAAGGGCAGAGAATTCCAGGCTGAAAGCAGCATGTGTAACACAAACATAGACTCTCAACTCAGGCATGAATAAGGGCAGAGAAATTAGTTTGGAGGGGTTGGTGGTAGGGTGCACCTGGGAGGTTCAGGCATGCAGCTACAGGCTGGGGAACGTGAAAGCAGGGCAGCCCCTGGACAGGCTGCCATCTGAGCAGACCAGGTGACCTTAGAGCACTCGGCTTTAACTCACGTGCATGCTGTTGAATCTTGCACTTACTGAACACTAATGCCTCTGGCGTCATATCCTTTGGGCTTGCAAAGAATGAGCAGAACTTGAAAGCGCCTGTTCCTAAAAGCCCCACTGATATCTGGGAACTTGCTGCCTGCAAGCAAGTCACTTCTGGGGCGGGGCACTACTGAGCCTCACCCCTGAGCAGACCTGTGCCTCGATCCCTATGGTAGCCATGGGTTGGCTGTGGGCGTGCTGGTGGTGGAATTGCGTCTGCTCACCCCCGAAGGCTGCCTGTTCCAGGGGGCGTCCTGTGATCTTGCTGGTAGAGTTTATTACTGTTGCTGTTTGATAGTATGTAAATCTACCTTTGAGCTTGTGCCGTGTCATCTTTCATCTTCTCACGGACTCTGCGTGATATCTCGTTTGTACACATGACAACTCCAAGGCTCTGAGGTTTAAACAGCCCAGAAACAGCACAATCACGATTTGAACCCAGCTCTCTCTGATTCTAGAATCTCATCTGCAGCGCCAGCTACCTTGTGAGACCCTGTTCTCCTTCTGGTGACTTTCCTCTTCTGCTTACGTGTATCCCCTATGTCTCTAAGAGTCTTTCCTGCTGGGCCACAGGAAGTGTGATAGCAGTGTACTCTCCTTTTCTGCTTTGGAGGAGCCAGAGGTATTTTCTTCCCCTTCTTGGAGCGATGCTGTCTTTCTTGTATTTCTTAATTCTGTTTATTTATTTATTTTTGGCTGTGCTGGGTCTGCTGTGTAACGGCTTTCCTCTGGTTGCAGGGAGCTACTCTCTAGTTGTGGCGCTTGGGCTTCTCATTACTGTGGCTTCTCTTGTTGCAGAGCACAGGCTCTAGGGCTCAAGGGCTTCAGTTGTTGCAGCTCCTGGGCTCTGGCTCAATAGTTGTGGAGCACGGGCTTAGTTTCTTCTCAGCATGTTGGATCTTCCAGAACCAGGGATAGAACCCTGTCTCCTGCATTGGCCGGTGGATTCTTTACTGCTGAGCCACCAGGGAAGCTCCATCTGCTGTCTTTCTTCCTTTTTTTTGTTCGACAATTATTTGTTTATTTGGCTGCGTCAGGTCTTAGTTGCAGCAGTGGGATCTTGGGTGTGTCATGCAGGATCCTTCGTTGCAGCGCTGGGACTCTCTAGTTGCGACCTGTGGGCTGAGTTGCTCTGTGGCACGTGGGGTCAGAGTTCCCCAACCAGAATTGAATGTGCGTCCCCTGCATTGCAATACAGATTCTTAACCACTGGACCACCAGGGAAGTCCCTATCTTTCTTACTCATGCCCTTGATAGTAGGCGCCATGCTAAGAAAATCTCACAGCTGTGGTATATTCCTAAGGAGGAAGGCAGAAATGAACACACAGTCACTTCTCTCATTTCTCCAGAAATCTTGAACATTGAAAAGTAACTTGTAGCTTTAGATAAAACATGTGGGTTCCCATTTCCCTGTAGGTCTCTTTCTCCTCACTCTTTGGGATGGTTAATTCCTAAGGGCCGGTTTTCAGTTATTAGGAATGTTTGTTTTTTTTTTCTGCTTCTCAGGAGCTGGTTCAGCATGCTTTGGCAGTTTCTCTGTAGGTTCACTCCTGGACAGTACCCTGTCATCTCCCAGATAGAGTGCGTGCCCGGTCAGGTGGAGAGCAGGTGGCGCTGTGATTAGGGTGGCAGGGGAGGGAGGGATCGACAGGGAAGGGCTGAGTGTTGAGGAGGGCATATCCAGGCGTACACAGCTGTGCACACCGCCCTTTATCCTTGAAAAGGCCTTTTTCCTGGGACTTGCCAGGGTTTTGAGGGCTCTGCTGAAGAAATGGCACTGTGCGTGGTGGGGACTCTGAGGAACTTTGGTTCAGGGACTGCCAGCTGCAACTGGGGACCAGCTTCCCTAGTCTGTCTGCCTCTTTTGACTTTGAGTAAAGATCTCTAGGACTCTGGAGTTAAGCCTCATGGCCCCTAGCTTGTTATTGCCATGTGAAAAAACCAAAACTAGGCCACAAAGTTGTGCATGTGACTGAGGACTGAGTAAGGGCAACAGAGCTACCACACAAAAACAGACTGGGGTAATAAGCAGCTGTTAACAGTGCCTGTTGTAGAACTGTGAGGTTGTGGACTTTTTCCCCTTTAGTTCCCACGTTTTCTACAGTAGACACATTTATAAGGAAAAGATAACAGTAAACATTTATAAGTATAAATTGTAGAAGTAGACCACGTTCATTTGAGGATCAGCCCTCCTTGCCATCCTCCCCACTGGCAACCAAAGATAAGAATAAAAACAAAGAAACAAAACCTGATAGGATTTAGGGCCATCAGTGCTGGGCAGCAGAGTGGCCAAGGAGGGGGGTGGAAGTGCCTGACCTTGAGCATCACTTTGCTTTCACTGCTCTGAGTGTTCAGTGCCTTTTCTCAGTGGGTGATGTATAGAAAATAAGTGCGATTTCTGTCATTCTTTTCTGGCTAAGACTCAGAGGAGGACATCTCTGTATGTTACCTTGTGGTTCCCCCATCTTTCTCTGAGGTGGGTGAGGCAGGTCTGTCCTTGTTCACCCAGCAGGGAACAACCAGAACTGGACCCGAGGTCCGGGCCCTGGGTGCCCACACTGATAGGAAGATGGGCCCAGGCGGTCCCTTCCTGGTTTTGAGATGCAGGCTCTGATCTCACTGGCCGCAATCTGGTCCTCGAGGGCCCATGTTCTGGACCCTCGCGTTCTTCTGCACCCCAGCAAAAGGTCCCTGGGTTCGCTCACATGTCTTCTCTCTCGCAGCGCGATGTCCCTGCTCTTCTCTCGATGCAACTCCATTGTCACAGTCAAGAAGGATAAGAGACACATGGCTGAAGTGAATGCTTCCCCGCTCAAGCACTTTGTCACCGCCAAGAAGAAGATCAATGGCATTTTCGAGCAGCTGGGGGCCTACATCCAGGAGAGCGCCACCTTCCTGGAAGGTGAGACGGGCACCCTGCTCAGCCAAGCCCACTCCTGTCAGCCTTAGTATATAGGGGGCAGAATTGGGGACAGGGAGGTACAGCCCTGCCCTTGACAAGCTCACACCCAGGTGGGTTGTCACCTCAGTGGTACTTTGCTCCTGGAATCACGTGAAACTGGACTCCAGGGAGACTGGGCCAGGGAAACACAGGACCCATCCTTGAGAATTCTACAGATTCTGCTCCACTTAATCATACAGTATCCTCACCTGAGGGACAAACAGACTGAGGTTCTGAGAGTCAATTGATACCGTGGAAGTGACACAGTGGACTGTACCTATGCATCTCTTAACTCCAAAGTCCAGGTGCTTTCCTTGGCCCAGCCTGGCTGCCATCAGTCCCCCACCCTGTGTCTGGGTGTTGGTTGTTCCTGATCAGGGTGTTCTCTCTCTGATATTTTTAGATACCAGGACTTTGAATAAGAAACTTGCATCACCAGCACCTTTTACTCTAGTTACTAATTTGAGCCCAACCTTAATCCTCACTCTGTCAGCAGAGAAGGACTGGTTCCCAAGGCCCCACTCAGTCTGAGCACCAACTCCAGCTACTGTCTTCTCAGACTCCCTGCCTAGAAGGCACACCTTGGCTCCAGGCCCTGGGGTTATCAGTGAACAGCCAGGAGCTGTATCTTCCTTGGCCTTGGTTTCCTCATCTGTGACAGAGGAGCTTAGGGGAGACCCGGGGTTTCCTAATTCTAGTCTGCAGAGCTCTAGAAGTTTAGTGGGAATGCCTCGGGGACATGCCACTCTCTGCTTGATGCCTTGCCCTGGAGCAGCTTGGCTTTTGGTTGGCTGACATGTCAGGCTGCTCCTTTAGGCTCCCTCTAAAGAAAGGAAGTAGTCCCAGTACTGGGGTCTGAACATTCGTCCCTCTGTGTTCATGTGTTGGAATCCTCTGGCCCAGTGTGATGGTGTCAGGAGGCGGGGCCTTGGGGAGGGGTTATGTCATGAGGGTGGAGCCCTTGTGAGTGAGATTAGTGCTCTTATCAAAGAGACCCCATAAAGCTCCCTCGCCTCTTCTGCCACATGAGGATATGACTAGAAGCCTCCCACCTGGAAGAGGGCCCTCACTTCACTAGGCTGGCACCCTGATCCAAGACTTCCAGCCACCAGCACTGCGAGCAACACACTTCTGTTGTGTCTAAGCCTTCCAGTCGTCGTGTTTTGTAAGAGCAACCTGAACAGACTAAGCAGGGACTCTTCATGCCCTGCCCTTAGCATGGTGATTAATGCAGGAAAGGTGTTCCCAGAGAATTTGTTCAGTTTAAAGATCTGAATCTCAAGGGTGAATGATTGGTAGTTGAAATGATTCCCGTCTAGCATCTGTTTAGCAGTAGTTCTGGTGTGCAGAGATGGGACAGACCAGGCCGCTGTCCCCTCCGGAGCCAAGACTAACCCTCTGTGATGCTCTGACTCACTCCCATGGTTCTATGGAGGAACACGTGGTTCATAATGAAGATGTTTGTGCAATGGCATCAGGAGTGGGTGTTTTGATTTCTCTTTTTGTGGAAACAGGAGGCTTCTCCTACTGATGGGCCTCCAGGGAGAGAAAAGCACTGGGGTGATCCTGAGATGTATTTGGGATTGTCCCGGCCAAGGGAGGGGAAGGCTACTGCCTGGGACTGTTCTCTAAAGGGCAGTAGCAAGAGCTTGTCAGCTGATGGCTTTTTCTTTAAAATTTTCTTTCTCCAGTCACAGGCTCGAGAGCCAGCTTCCTCTGAGGCACATTCCAAAAGCCACACCCATGTGCCCACTTAAGGGAAGAATGTCGATGGTCTGAGAGGGGTTACCAGTGGGCGTGGGGAGGCCGCGTTGGCACCAGCTACAGGGGACACTCACTGGGTGGCTCTGAAATGCACTTGTCGTGCTCTGGGCGCCATGGGCATGTTCTCAGGGCTGGGACCTGTCAGCCCAGTGGTTCACAAGTGCCTTAGTCTGTTTGGGTGGCTGTAACAGAAATACCATAGACTGGGTGGCTTGTAAACAACACAAATTTATTTCTCACAGTTTGGGGAGGCTGGAAAGCCCAAGACCAAGATTTGGTGTCTGGTGAGGGCTGGCTTCCAGCTCTCACATAGCAGCTCATGTAATCACATAGCAGAAGGGGCTGGCTACTTCTCAGATTTTCCTTTCTAAGGACACTAACCCCAGGCATGAGGCTCCGTCCCTGTGTACAGTTGACCCTCAAATAACATGAGTTTCAATTGCACAGATCCACTTATGCATGGTTTTCTTCCCATAGTAAGTACTGCAGTAGTACACAATCCATGGTTGAATCCGTGGATGCAGACTGTGGATACAGAAGGGTGTGCATACAGAAGCTGACTAAAGTAAATGCTGATTTTTGTTCGGAGGATTGGCACCCCCAACCCCCGTGTTGTTCAAGGGTTAGCTGTACCATCACACTGTCATCACACGGGGCACATAAACATTCAGTCCGCTGCAGCCAGGGTGTGCTGAGGGGCGGACACCCGTCTGCAGTCCAGCCAGCTCAGGACCTTCCTGGCGCAAGTGCTGGATGGGAAGGGGACAGGGTCTTTCTCAGTTGCTCCCATCTGTTGTAACGTGTTGTCCAGCCACGTGGCAAGGGCCTTGGGGAAAAGCAATGCAGTGATCTCAGGATCTATTCACTTAGCAAACACTGTGCACCTGCTGAATGTGGGATGTGGGGGTCAGACAGCTAGGCCCTCACGTGGTAGGTGATGCACACAGGTGAGCGGGGCAGTTACCTGATGCTGAGACAAGGGCTAAGATGCAAAAAGTCCAGGGTGTTGCGGGGACGCAAGCCAGGAGGACCTGACTCAGGTTGGTGGGATCAGGTCAGGCTAAGTGAGAATGAGCCAGAGCAGCCTGAGGTGGTGTGTTAGTTCTTTGGAGGGGTAGAGTGAGGAAGCACCAAGCGAAGCCTGGAGCGGTGGTGAATGTGGGCATATGGTGAGGCAGCATGCAAGGTAGAGGTGCCCGAGACCCAGCTGGAGCAGTGGGTGGGGCCAGGTCAGGCAGGGCCTCGGGAAGGTGCACAGTGACCCAGACTCAGCCCTGGCCCCGCTGTCTACTAGCTCTGATGGGCACATGACTCAGATTAAACGAGGCTGTGTTTGACCAGAGCAGTGCGTGGCATATACTGAGAACTTGGTGAGTGTACGTTAAGTACAAATATATAAGTAAACGATGGCAGTCAACATTTGCGTCTTCATCAGATAGCTGCCCCATTCTTGGTACTTCGGTATTTTAATTCAGTTCTCCAGGCACATGAAGTAGGTGCTGTTGTTATCTCTGTTTTAAAGCTAAGGGAATTAAGACCGAGGAATGTTCATTTGCCTGAGGTCATAAACCCAGGAAGAGGTGAGAACCAACACTTGCACTGGAACCCAGCAGTCTTTATTGCACTGGGGCCCACAGGAGTCTGGACCTCCAGCTGGGGAACAGGGTCCTGCGGGGGTGGGTTCCGCCATCCAGACTGGGACTCTGGAACTCTGACGGTGGGCTGAACTGTTTTCAATCTGCACCTGCAGAAACCTACAGGAATGCAGAACTGGACCCAGTTACGACAGAAGAACAGGTTCTGGACGTCAAAGGTTACCTGTCCAAAGTGAGGGGCATCAGTGAGGTGCTGGCCCGGCGGCACATGAAGGTGGCTTTTTTCGGCCGGTGAGTCTCGAAGTCCTCATGCCTTCTTTCTTCCCAGCTGGGAGAGAGGGAGGCATGCTCTTTGTACTGGATCCGACCACCCCAAGGCAGGGAAGCAGGCAGCACACCACAGAATTTGGCGCTCTCCTTTTAATTTTTTTATATTTAGCAGTGGTAAAATAGACATAACAAAATCTCCTATTGTAACCTTTCTTAAGTGTACAGTTCCGTTTTGTTAAACACATTCATATTGTTACGCAGCTGTCACCACCACCAGTCTCCAGAACTTCCCCTGGAAAACGGAAACGTACCCGTTAAGTAACATCTCCTGGTCCCTTCTCCCCCACTCGCTGTTAACCACCCCTCTGCTTTCTGTCTATGAATCTGCTGACTCTGGGAACCTCATATCAGTGAAATCACGTCTTTTTGTGACTGGCGTATTTCAGTCAGTGTAATAGCCTCCAGAATCATCCACGTCATTACATTTGTCAGAATTCCCTCCCTTTTTAAGGCTGAACAATATTGCATTGCATGTATATTTCATATCTTGTTTATCCATTCATCCCCAATGGACACTTGTTGCTTTCCCTTTCTGATGACTGTGAACAGTGCTGCTATGAACAAATATCTATTTGAGACCCTGCTTGCACTTCTTTTGGATACATACCCAGAAGTGGAATTGCTGGACCATATGATGATTCGGTTTTTGAGTTTTTGAGAAGCTGCCCACCATATGGTTTTCCATAGCGACTGTACCATTTTAATTCCCACCAGCAGTGCACAAGGGTTCCAGTTTTTCTGCATCCTTCCAATACTTATTCACTGTGTTTTTTTGACAGTAGCCATCCTAATGGGTGTGACTTAGCAGCTGTTACAGTTTTGATTTGCTCCCCTAATACTTAGTGATACTGAGCATCTTCTCATGTGTTTGTTGGCAACTTGTGTATCTTCCTTGGAGAAATGTCTGTTCAGGTCCTTTGCCTACTTTTAAATTGGGTTGTTTGGGAGTTTTTGTAGTTGTTTTGTGATTTTTTTTGTTTGTTTTTCGAGTTGTAGGAATCCTGAATTTCCTTATCAGATATATGATTTGCAAATGTTTTCTCCCATTTTGTCAGTTACTTTTCCACTCTGTTGACTGTGTCCTGTGATGCACAGTTTTTTATTTTGAAATAGTCCAATTTATTTATACTTTTCTTTGTTTATACTTTTGACATCATATCTAAGAAACTGCCAATTCCAGCGTCATGAGGCTTTTCCCTCTATGTTTTCTTTTAAACATATTATACTTTTAGCCCTCAGATACCTTTGTTATGCTTTGAGGTCAAGTAGGCACCTCTGGAATGTTTCCTACAGCGCCAGGGAATTGTTCTCCAGTTCTCAGTGGGCACTGACTGGTGTCCTGCATAGTGAACTTGGTTCTGACATTCTACCGGGAGGAGACAGACCCTACAGGTTAAGAACTTGGTGCACAGATAGCCCACTTCAGATGCCATTCGGACACCTGTGCTTCTGATCGACTGGCTATAAATCAGAGGTTCCCACAACCTCCTCCTCGAGTTTAATCTGCTTGAGCAGCATTCACTTAGGTTTACTGGTTTGTTATAAAGGATTTTATGAGGGATACAGATGAAGAGGTGCACAGGGGGAGGTCTGGGAGGGTCCTGAGCAGGGGAGCTCTGTCCCTGTGAAGTAGGGCACACTGCCTTCCACCCTGAAGCTCATCAGATCTCACTGTTCAAGAGATTGATGGGGCTTAATCTACAGCCCCCCTCCTTCCTTTTCCTGGAGGTTTAGTGGGTGGGGCTGAAAGTCCCAACCCTCTTATCACTTGGTCCATCCTGAGGCTGTGTGGGGGCCCCACCTCAGTCACCTCATGAGTGTAAACAGGTATGCTCAGTCGGAGCTCCTTATGAGTAACTAGGGACGCTCCTATCACTCAGGAAATTCCAAGGAATTGCCAGGAACTAGGGACAAAGACCAAATATATTTCTTCTTAAACCACAGCACCTTTAAAAAATTAAACCCCAATATAGGTTGCAAAAAGAGTCAGACACGATGGAGCAACTAAGCACAGCACAGGGGGATAAAAAGGCCTCCGATAGGTTGGATGCTCTGCACACGGTAGCCTGAGGAATAGGCACTCTGCCCCTCTGCCTGTCGTCACCTTGGGGTGTCCTTCAGCCTTCTGGGCTGTCGTTTTTCATCTTCGCCTCAGAACTGTGGCCCTGGCTTTGGTGAGCTAGAGCTGACGAGTTTGTGGAGTGGATCTGTTTTAAAGAAAAAGAAGGTAGAAAAGGCGGTGGCAGGCAGAATGCTACCATAGTCTACCCTGGAGCAGGCCCTTATCAGCTGGGAGTGATGGGTGGGGCTTCATGTTCAAGAGGAACCTGGTGTGAGAAAAGCAGCAAAATTGGCCTTCTGTAGAAAAACTTCGGGGTCATTCAGCTGAGGTCACTTAGACGGAGGAAGACACCCTGGGGTGAGTCAGTGGCTTCTGGTAGAAGAGGAGAAGTGGGTTAGTCTTCCGAGTCAGACAAGTGGTCTCCTGCATGATGCTGAGAGCTTCATGTTGAGGGGGCTCACTCAAGGGCAGGTAGTGTCTGCGTGCTGGCATCACACCACGGGAGCCCCTGGTAGTTGCTTTGCCATGATGAACTGGGGCACGTCACATGCACAGGCCACCAGGGTTGTCCATCCATTTTCATAGGCACAGAGCACCCACTCTGCCTGTGTGGGCACTGATGTCACTATAGAGGACAAGGCTTTGGACTTCCAGGCTGTCCCTTCTTAGTGACAACCTGCGATGCAGATGGCGGTAGCTTCACTGGGTTTCCTTATAGGACGAGCAATGGGAAGAGCACCGTGATCAATGCCATGCTCTGGGACAAAGTGCTGCCCTCCGGGATCGGCCACACCACCAACTGCTTCCTGCGGGTGGAGGGCACAGATGGCCACGAGGCCTTCCTCCTCACGGAGGGCTCAGAGGAGAAGAGGAGTGTCAAGGTGAGGGGGCTCTGCCTGCCTGGCTTTCGGCCCTAGTCAAACTGGTGGGTCGAGTCTGGGCTGAGACCAACCAGTGGGTCTGTTGGGCCAGGACCCAAGGTGCCTCTAAGGAGGGACCAGTGTCCCTGTAGTGGAGTTTGGGAAGCCCTGTCCTAGTGTGGCTGTTCAGGGAGGTTCTGGAGCCTGGAATTCATAGTCCTTGTGAATTGCTGGGCAGGCCTTTTCTCTTTGCGATGCAGAGTGTGTATGCCTTGTTCCTGGGGGTGTTGCCAGAGAGCGATCCCTACATTTGCTCTGTGATTCTGATGTTTAAGCTCAGGGCTCGCATGCTTTCATTTTTCTGAGAGCCAGCTGCACTTTGGGTTGGGACCAGATGCTCGTTTTGGTTCATAAAGAATTAATTAATGCAGAGCAACATCCAAGAAAGAAACTTAATGGAGGAGTTAAGGATAGTTGGTTCTTGCTAGCAGCTCCCAACTCTTGACTTTGTATGCATGAAATGAAAGAGGGGTAGCAGATTGGCCTGCGAGCCAGGCCACTGTCCTGGGGCTAGGCTGCACTGGTCTCCAGCCTGGAGGCTCTTCCTTGACCCTGATTATCTTCTGCCTCCACCCCCATCAGACGGTGAACCAGCTGGCGCATGCCCTTCACCAGGACGAACAGCTGCATGCCGGCAGCCTGGTGAGTGTGATGTGGCCCAACTCCAAGTGCCCGCTTCTCAAGGATGACCTGGTGCTGATGGACAGGTAAGAGGGCAGGTGCCTCCCTAGGAGGTGCAGACGGGGAGGGCCCCAGGTTTCCATTTCTGGGTCCTCCAGGCCAGTGTCCCCAAGGTCATGTTGTTGCTCTGCTGAAGTATATTAGTTTTTAAACCAGCTTAGCCACATCTTCCAGCCTCGTGGATTTCCTTCAGGGTCTGGTTATTGTATCATCTTGGCAGGCATCAGGGCCCCAAAGATCTCCCAGTGATGGTCTGTGAAGAGGGATAGGAAGGATGCTTGAAACTGGGGAAGGTTCTCGGCCTCAACCCAATGTTAGTATGTTTATTGGAGGAGGGGGTGGAGCTTGTTCTTGATGAGGTCCCTGTTGTGTTTTATTTTTCTCAAGGCAACACTTTGCTCCTGCTTTGTGGACAGGCTATAACTATACCAAGAAATTTGGTATGAGGGTGCTTGCTGGACTCAGATAAATGTAGCACTTCACCTTAATTGTATACCAGCAAAGTGAAATGCAGGGGCTTCCTATGGGTAAAGAACCTGCCTGCCAGTGTAGGAGATGCAGGTTTGACCCCTGGGTTGGGAAGATCGCCTGGAGGAGGGCCTGGCAACCTACTCCAGTATTCTTACCTAGAGAATCCCATGGACAGAGGAGCCTGGCAGGCTACAGTTAGTCCATAGCGTCACAAAGAGTCGGACACAACTGAAGCGACGTAGCATGCACACGTGCATGCACAAAGTCAAATTCAGATGTCTAGGTTTTCATGAGTGATAGATGCATATGACAGAAAACACATTTTCAGAGAGTCTGGAAGGATGTGAGCTGAAAAATCAGAATCCCTCCAGTAAGGGCGATTTCCCTCTCCTCTGTAGCTTTCTCTTCCTTTGCCTGCTGCCTCAGGTCTGTTCAGAGCAGGAAGAATAGGGCCCCGGGTCTGATGATGGTTTACCCCTGTCACCTCCAGCCCTGGCATTGACGTCACCACAGAACTGGACAGCTGGATTGACAAGTTTTGCCTGGACGCCGACGTGTTCGTGCTGGTGGCCAACTCGGAGTCCACCCTGATGCAGACGGTAACCGATCCTCTGCCTTTCCCCACACTCCCAAGATCCAGCCAAGCGGGTGGGCCAGCAGGGCCATGGCTGGCACAGCCCGTCCTTCACTGAGGTCTTTCCCCTCATCCAGGAAAAGCAATTCTTCCACAAGGTGAGCGAGCGCCTGTCCCGCCCAAACATCTTCATCCTGAACAACCGCTGGGATGCGTCTGCCTCGGAGCCTGAGTACATGGAGGAGGTGGGCGCCTCTTTTACTCAGCATCTTGGGGAATGCCACCCTGTACGTCTGCCTAGACTCTCTTAAATTAGTAATGAATTTCATCACTAAAGTTGTCCCATGAGGTATTCGGGGTCATTGTGGGACCGATTCACTTCTCCCATTCACTTCCCCGAACCCCTCTCCTCGTTTTTTTTTTTGAAGTGTAACTGTTTTACAGTGTTTTGTTAGTTTCTGTTGTACAGCAGAGTGGATCAGCTGTAGTATATGTGTATCCCCTTCCCCTCTAATCTTCAGAAGGCTTTTCTCTGTGCTGAGAGGCCTCCACACCACATTGGCCGAGCCCTTCCTTGGGACCAGGGCTCTCCTTAGTTCTTAAAGAATGAGTCAGAGGCGTAGCTTTGAAAGGCATCCAGGAAAGAAGCTTAAAAGAAGAGCAAAGAATAACTGGTTCTTACAGCTCAGAATGCTTTACTTTTTATGGGTAACATGAAAGAAAAAGGAGTCACAGGTGCTATGGGATGATGATCAAGTGTGTAGTCAGCAGATGCTGGGCAGTGTGACTGATAAACTCCCTAACATACCCTAACTAACCCAGGTAAATCCTAACCTGTGGGCTGGGTGTAATAGATGGAGTTGTGCAGAAGATGAGATCTGTTCACCTTGAGTAAAGGCCTGGCATGTGGAAGGTGTCCACCGGAGGCTGTTATCACTTTGAAGTTCCAGCAGTGGAGCCCTAGGGCTTCAGAGGAGGGATTTTTGGGTGGCACCCTCTCATTCAATGAACAAGGCCAGGGAGGACTCAGCTTGTCAGTACAGAGTCCAGGTGTGGGTTTCTGTGTTTCGTTTTGTTTTTTTAACATATTTCAAATTGGGGGAAAATTGTTTTACAATGTTGTATTGGTTTCTGCTGTACAACAACAAAGTCAGCCATTATCATACATATATCAACTCCTCTTGAGCCTTCCTCCCTGCCCCCTCACAGGTGTGGGTTTCTTGACCCCCAGCTTCCTTTCCTTCTGGGGCACCAAAGGGAGACTTTTGTAGGCTCTTAACAAGGCAGTCTGGGACATGTGTAAACATTTCTGCTTGTTGATGCCTCAGGTGTCTTGGACAGGCTGCACCCCAAGGAACCCTGTGACTTGGGATTTGGGGGGCCCGGTGGCTGGCGGACAGATGGTGGGAAATGATCACTGCATGTGTGTTGATACCTTCTGAATCCTGAGCCGTGTGACTAGATTACCTGTACTCTTAGAAAAGAGGCCACCAGGGGCCATGGGCTCCCTCAGGAGGGCCCCCTCGCGCCCCACCTGGTCATATAATACCTGTGTGCTTGGGCTCCAGGTGCGGCGGCAGCACATGGAGCGCTGCACCAGCTTCCTGGTGGACGAGCTGGGCGTGGTGGATCGGGGCCAGGCTGGAGACCGCATCTTTTTCGTGTCCGCCAAGGAGGTGCTCAACGCCAGGATCCAGAAGGCCCAGGGCATGCCCGAAGGAGGTGATGATGGAACCAGCTTCTTGCTTTTCCCTGACGCTTGAGACATTGGGTCTTGTGCTAAGTCAGCCGGTAGAAATCGCTGTGAGAATGAGGTGGTGAGAGGAACCCTGGGTGAGAAGCTGTTGGCTGCCTGAGTTCTCTCTGGACTAATGTGGTGCACTTCTCCTAGGGGGCGCTCTTGCAGAAGGCTTTCAAGTGAGGATGTTTGAGTTTCAGAATTTTGAGAGGAGATTTGAGGTGAGCATGAGCCTTTGATCCTGTTGTCTGGAGATCCTGTGCCTCCTTGGCGCTCCCTGGCCACGTCCCTGGCAGTTGAATGCCAGAGCCTGGCTCTTGGCTGGTGGCTTCTGCCTCCCTTGGCACCTCTTGTCTGTTCCAGGAGTGCATCTCCCAGTCGGCCGTGAAGACCAAGTTTGAGCAGCACACGGTCCGGGCCAAGCAGATCGCTGAGGCCGTCCGCCTCATCATGGACTCTCTGCACATTGCAGCGCAGGAGCAGCGGTAAGAGCCCAGGAGCAGACAGGCAGAGGGAGCGTAGCCATGACTGCCTCACTCTCATCTGAGGCCGGGCCCAGGGCCAGAGCTCAGCCAACAGAGCAGGGTCTCACAGTTTCCACCAGACCATGTTCAAGCCACGAGGAGCAGCCAGTGAGGAGGTTGTGGGGCGTCTGTCTGTCCCACCGGGTCTGTGCAGTGAGCTTCCCTGAAAGTCTGAGCTGCCAGCCTTGGTCCAGTGCTACACCGAGCACTGCAGCCATTCTCAGGGCCAGAAACAGAAAGCACTTCTTCAAAATACCTTTTTTGGGGACTACCCTGGTGGTCCACTGGTTAGGACTCCGAGCTTCCACTGCAGGAGACGCAGGTTCGATCCCTGGGCAGGGAATTCAGATCCCACATGCTGTGCAACATGGTCAAAAACACATTAAAAAGAGAATTAAAAGATACTCTTTTTTGAGAGATTAAAATATATGATAAAGTACAGAGAATAATATACCTTGTTTCCATTGCACACAGTTGATAATATTTTTTATTGTCAGAATATAACAAATAAAACACAGAAAAAAACTGTTGAATACTCTTTGATTCTTCAGTCCTTGCCCCAGTGTCCCTCTGCCTGCTCCTCAGAGGTAACTGCCATCATGAATTTGGTGTGTAGTCCTGTCATTCATTAAAAAGTACTTTTTATGTAAATCCTAAAGAATGCACAGTGTTGCTCTGCATGTGTTTCAGATGTACAAGTACGGGAGCATGCAACACCTGGCTTCACTTTTCACTCAGCATTGTTTTTATCCTCTGTCCTTGTTGATGCCTATAGTTGGAGGTTAGGAGTTTTCGCTGAGATAGAGCAGTTCTTAGTTTCCTGTAGATTGATCTTTAGATTTCATTATTTCACTGTTGGAGACCCTGCTGCTGTGGACACGAACTTTTGTGTCCCTTGGTGTGCATCTGCTAGAGACTAGCATTAATTTGTGGAGGTGGAGTGTTCCATCTTGGGGTGTATGCATTTCAGCTTTACCCAGTTTTACCCGTGGCTTTCTGAAACATCCGGCCCTGTCTGTGGTCCCACCAGCAGTATATGTTGGAACGCCCATTCCCCGACCCTGATCCGTACTTCAGACTTGGTGATTTGGGCCAGGCTTCTGGATATTGTTGTACCTCTTTTTCTCTTTTCTTTGTTTACTAGTGGACTTTTTTCTGTATGAATGGCAGAACTTGTGCTAACGTTCCTGAAAAAGCACCCTCCCCTGTCTGTCACCACCACATCCTCCAAATTCAGAAAACTTAAGAGCGAGTTGTTGGCACTGTCTCTCCCTCCTGCCTGGGAATGGGAAGAGCAGGCCCCCAGGGGTGTGCGTGGAATGCCAGGATCACAACCAGGGCCCACACAGATTTCCGGCGCCCCCTCTTTTCCTTGGCTTAGTTGGGTAACCAGGGCTCTTTTTCTCAGGGTCTACTGCCTGGAAACGCGTGAAGAGCGGCAGGAGCGGCTGAGGTTTATTGATAAGCAGCTGGAGCTCTTGGCGCAAGACTACAAACTGAGAATTAAGCAGATTACAGAGGAAGTCGAGAGGCAGGTGAGAAGTGGAGGAGGAAGGACACTGGGGAGATTCGGACCCCGAGTAGAGGCCAAGCACTCAAAAAGTGAAAACACAGACATCCTATTCCTTGGGGGCTTCTCAGCCTTCCAGGAGAAAGCCATAACCCTGATTCAACAACATCGTGCTTCCTGGGGTTTGCTGTTCCATCGTGCGACCCTGGGCAAGTCCTCCTCCACAGCTTAGATGAGTTTCGGTCAGCCAATCTCTAATACCCCTGAATTCAAAAGCTTTAACTCTGTAGACCATCTGTGGACACTGCAGGTGTGCAGGGAGGCAGATCCAGTCTCCTAGAGCCTGGTAGACGCTCCTGGTGCTGTGGGGTTAAACCACATTCCCTCGGGTCACTCAACAGCACACTTTTTTGGCTGCAGGTGTCGACTGCAATGGCCGAGGAGATCCGGCGCCTCTCTGTGTTGGTGGACGAGTATCAGATGGACTTCCACCCTTCCCCCGTGGTCCTCAAGGTTTACAAGAATGTGAGTCATTATGTGGCAGGTGCTCTGGGCAGGGGATCCCCATATTTCCTGTTGGCTATGGATGGAGTCACCGAGAGACAGGGATTCAGTCTGAGTCAGGGCCTCTCAGCCACTTGAGCCCCAGGCTTCACTCCACCTGCCTACCGCTGTCACCTGCTGGGCCTTGGCTGAGCAGCGTCTGCCTTGCTCTGGGCTCCCTGGAGGGAACACTGGCAGAAGGTGCCGCTTCCTTTCCCCTCTCTTCTGGCTGCAGGAACTGCACCGCCACATAGAGGAAGGACTGGGCCGAAACATGTCAGACCGCTGCTCCACGGCCATCACCAGCTCCCTGCAAACCATGCAGCAGGAAATGATGGGTCAGTGCTGCAGGGGCTCAGGACTGGGGCTCTGGGCTGCCCAAGATCAGTTTCAGGCCAGCCTGCAGAACTAATGACCTTTCCTTATCTGTCCTCTCTTGTGATGAGTCAGCTCCATATCTTGAGATTCTGGGCATGTGTTGTGAGTTCATTCCATGCATAGACTAGGGATGAGCAGGGGAGGGGGCGTCTTGTGTTACCACATGGGACTAGCGGAGGCTGAGAGCTTGGCCTACTCCTTAAATCCACATATTAGCGGGTATGGAGCCTCAATCTGCGTACCCCACCCACATGCCGGCTCATCTGGGCCTGGTTTCTGGGTTGTGCTGCCAGCATCCTTGCCAGTGGCAGGTGTGGTGAGGCTCAGCACTGGCGAGGCACAGGGCTGAGCCGCTCTGCTTGCTCCCCACCTCTGTACCCAACAGACGGCTTGAAACCCCTCCTTCCTGCGTCTGTGCGGAGTCAAATGGACATGCTGGTCCCTCGGCAGTGTTTCTCCCTCAGCTACGACCTCAACTGTGACAAGCTGTGTGCCGACTTTCAGGAGGACATTGAATTTCACTTTTCCCTTGGGTGGACTATGCTGGTGAACCGGTTCCTGGGCCCCAAGAACAGCCGCCGGGCCTTGATGGGCTACAGCGACCAGGCAAGTGGAGTCCCTCCCCCTTGGGCATTGAGGGAGGCTAGTCTGCGCCCTGGGCACCTAAGCCGTTCTGAACGGGGCTCCTGGAGGTCATGGCTGTGGCATGCGGGCCACCACTACGGTCAGGTTCTGCCACAAATCAACCTAGTTTTATCATAGGCACTAATATTTGTGAAAAAGCAAGCTGTATTTTTTTATTAAGCTTATAAGTATGTAATTATTAAATCTAGATGACCTATCTGTCCAGATACCACCGTTTTCACGTTTAGATGTTCACCCTCATCTCTGTACCTCTGGAGGTATCACCTGGGCTGCTCTTGGGCCGCGTCCCAGGCTTGGGGACCTAAGCTGAGGCCTTCCAGGGTGGCCGCAGCTCATGATCTCTGATATCCATGGTGTTTACCTTTGGGCTGGCAGGTCTGTTAGGAAGCCGAAATCCTTGTCTGCTACGTGTGGAGCTCATTTTCTATTTTGGAAGTTGAAGTCATGGCCCGTGTCCCTGTTCTGGACTCTTGGCCCTGAGGGTTCCTGAGGGTTTCACGGAATGAGAGATTTGCTGCCTTCTTCTTCTTAGTACCCCCCTGTTTCTCTCCACAGGTGCAGCGGCCCATGCCCCTGACCCCGGCCAACCCCAGCATGCCCCCACTGCCCCAGGGCTCCCTCACGCAAGAGGAGCTCATGGTTTCCATGGTCACTGGCCTGGCCTCTCTGACATCCAGGACCTCCATGGGCATTCTCGTTGTTGGAGGAGTGGTCAGTGACAAGCCCAGCACGGGAAGGGTGGGGGCAGGTGGGTGGGACCGAGGGGCAATCTGGTGGTGGTCCCTGCGTCACTTTACATCATGATGACTTTTTGCTGCGATATCAGGAGCCATGCAACCTTAGCCCTGAAACATACATTTCTGGACGGAAGTCTCATTCAACATAAGGTGACAGTGAGGTTCCCATTTTATAGAAAAAAATCTGCAGTTGGCTTGCCAAGGATACGCAGCTTGGATTTGAGCTCTGGCCCCATATGACTCCAAGGCCATGTTCTTTCCCCTGTAGGGCTAGTCCTGTAGGTAGGGAAGTAACCTGAGAAATTGACAAACCTGGGTTCTAGAGAGGTGGGCATGACCAGGAGTTTCTCATTTGTAAGTGAGGAAACAGCAGAACTTGCAAGGGCTTGAGCCAGAAAGAGGCCAGGTTGGGCTGTGAACCCTCATCTTGCCAGCTGTGGTTTTATGGCCCTTCTCTTCTGCCCCGAGGCCTGAGGTCACAGGCTGCCTTCTTGATAACTGGGGTACTCCCCACATCTTGACCCAAGACACGCTGCAGCCAGAGTGACTTGTGCCTTGAATTTTCTTGATGTGGGCACGTGCTCTCTGCGATGGTCATTTGAGTTGTAGAGTGGTGGCAGAATGTAGCTGACAAAGCTGCCAGGAGTTGGCTTCTCAGCTTGGAAGGCCAGGTAGGCTGGAGCTGAGGCCCCGCCCTGCTGGCCTATAGGCAGTTCCTACTCTGGTTCTTTTTTTGGTAGATGGTAACCTGGCAGAGGGTCATTAGCTTAGAAGCTGACACTTGACAGTTATGTAACCCTCTTACAATCGGTGTCTCATTTTATCCAAACCACCCTGGGAACTGGGTGGAAGCCATCATTCCTATTTTGAGAGGAAACGGGTGTAAGTAGACTTGCCGTGGGTCACACAGCCAGGATGGCAGACAGCACTGGAGCCTCTGTTTCTGGCTCCAAGTCCCTGCTCTTTGACTCTAACTGTGCAGCCTTGCGCCAAAGTGTTACAGAGCAGCTCACCAGAACTCCACTTGTCATCAGTGTCTGGAGAAGGAAATGGCAACCCACTCCGGTATTCTTGCCTGGAGAATCCCAGGGACAGAGGAGCCTAGTAGGCTGCCGTCTGTGGGGTCGCACAGAGTCGGACACGACTGAAGCGACTCAGCATCAGCATCAGCATCATCAGTGTCACCAGAGTGGAATGTCCCTTCAGAGGACTCTAGCTTAAGATGTCTGTGTGCCTGGATCTGTGCCTCTTGTGCTCACAACCATAGCAGTGGCCCCGCTACCTTTGCACAAGTCATGTTGTGTGGGCCACACTCCTTTTCCCTCATTTTCCATAGAGACAATCCATGCCCTTGTGGTCTTAGTGGGGCCCAAGAAGATGTTGAGAGGAGTGTTCTGAGCAGAGGCACATAGACCTTTTGATGCTCCTGGGAAAGTCCTGGCAGCAACAGGCTAAGAATCTGGGTGGTGGGACGACAGAGGGCTGCACCCGCTGACCGCTGTGCCTCGGCAGGTGTGGAAGGCTGTGGGCTGGCGACTCATTGCCCTCTCCCTTGGCCTCTATGGCCTCCTGTACGTCTACGAGCGTCTGACCTGGACCACCAAGGCCAAAGAGAGGGCCTTCAAGCGCCAGTTTGTGGAGTACGCCAGTGAGAAGCTGCAGCTCATCATCAGCTATACTGGCTCCAACTGCAGCCACCAGGTCCAGCAGTGAGTGTCCCCGTCAGCCCGAGGGGCTGGTGCTGCCTCCCGCGGTGCCCTCCTACCCTGACCTGGAGACCACTGGGCCCCGAGCGCTGTCCTACTCTGGCCATCAGCTGTGCAGTGACAACATGGAGGTTGAGAGTGGGAGAGGAGCCTCTGGGGACACCGTATGTCCAGGGCTGGGACCAAGTAGGCCTCTGGTCCCCCAGGAAGGAAGTCGGCAATACTAAGGGCATTACTTGTGGCATCTTTAGTGGGTTACCTTGAAGGACTTATGTTGTGGGCATCGCTTTGATGTTCTAAGCCACAGCCCAGTCTTCATGGCATATCTTTGGGCAGGTGGGAATGGTTGCTTCTAGGTGGTGGTGACGAAGGTGCTGGCTGCCTGCTTTTTATTGCTGCTTTTTACTGCTGCAGGCCCTCTGTTAGACATTTTGCACCTAATACTTCATTTTCCCCCCAAACACTTTGAAGTCGTTGTTCTTATTGACACTTTCTTTTTCAAAATGAGGAAATTGAGATTTAAGAGGAGTCATGTGTCTCCTATGGGCTTCCCAGATGGCACTAGTGATAAAGAACCCATCTGCCAATGCAGGAGATGCAAGAGATGTGGGTTCGATCCCTGGGTTGGGAAGATCCCCTGGAGAAGGGCATGGCAACCCACTCCAGTGTTCTTGCCTGGGAAATCCCGTGGACAGAGGATCCTGGCAGGCTACAGTCTGTGGGGTTGCAGAGTCTGAGATGACTGAGCAGCTGGACACACACAAACCTGGCTCTTGCACTCGACTGATCAGCAGCAGAACTGGGATCTGAATCCTGGTCTCTTGTGTCCAGGTCAGGGTGTCCTGCCCTGTGCTCCTGGTTCTCGTACTATGGTAATGCTGGTATTTGTGGTGGTTGTGATGTCCACGGTCTCAGCAGGAGGTGGGGCAGATGCTGCCAAAGCAGGATAGGTGGTGGCCAGCGCAGGTGACTGGCAGGCTAGCGGCTGCCCTGCCCTGAGTCTGGTTTACCCTCAACACAGCCTGGTTGATCCTGAATCTCTCCCCCTTCAGGGAACTGTCTGGGACTTTTGCTCATTTGTGTCAGCAAGTTGACATCACCCGGGAGAACCTGGAGCAGGAAATCGCCGCCATGAACCAGAAAATCGAGGTTCTTGATTCACTTCAGAGCAAAGCCAAACTGCTCAGGTGAGGTGGCAGCAGAGGAAGCCCATCCTGTGAGGTTACAGCTCACAGGCACGTCCTTAACTACGGTGTCTCAGCCACTTGATATGTGCTGTCCAGATCTTCAACATCCCTGCAGGGGCCTGTCGTCACCTTCACTTTATAAAAAGGAAAACTGAGGCCTGGAGAGGTGTTGAGTAACCTACCTGGGATCCCACGGTAGGTGGTTAAGCCGGGAGTAGAAGGATCCAGCCTGCTGGGCACCAGCACCCTCTGAGCCTCCTCACGTTACTTGTCCTCTGTTGTCAGCAGGAACACTGGGCTAGACCCATCCCTCACTTCTACCATTTCTCTGTGAGCCCAGGGATGGTGGCCTATCGAAACGCATGCCCACAGGGGAGCCAGCCAGCTCCCCTCTGGGTTTTAGGCGGAGGCAGGCTTTCTGCCATGAGGGGCAGGAAGATAGTGCAGAGGCAGCTGGAGCGCGTGGCTGGCCGAGCCTGGCTCAGAACCCAGGTCTGCATAGAGTCTCCGTTGAAAGTCAGAGCTTCGGGCAGCAGGTTGCTGGAGAGAGGATGGGTCCCCGGAGTCAGGAGTGCTGGCTTCTGGTCCCGGCCCTCACATTCAGGCAAATCTCTGAGCTTCGCCGAGTCTCATTGCTTATATCTGTAAGATGGAGTGAGATTTCACGACACAGCCACAGAGCTGCGTGCACAAGTGCTCTGTAGAGTCCTTGGCCGCTCAGGCCCAGATAACATCAGCACATGGGGACTCGGGGCTTCCTGCCCTGCCCTGACATCAACACAGAGTGGGGCTGCATCCAAGGGCGTCCGTGGGCCTTTCCCTCCCTGCAGCGCAGATGTGCACTCCCGCCCACTGCCCAGGGACACCTATTTTCTGGAGATACACCGCTCATCCCCAGGGGAAATCTCACGAGGCGTGGGTCTTGGGGATGGGCGTCTCTGCTGTGCATCACCTGCAGGGACAGGGTAAACCCAACAAGGACTGCCCCTTGCTGACAGGCAGAACACGGTGTTCCCAACAGTTTGGGAACTTGCCGGTGGGCCCAGTGTGAAGCCAACACAGGGCTTAAGGGTCGGAAAAGCCCGAGTTTATTTCCACCACCAATGAGTCGTGTGACCGTGGGAAGTTATTTAACCTCTCTGGGCCTCATTTTCCTCATCTGTGAAGCGGAGGTTACTAGAGGAATAAAAGTCAGGTGTCCGGTAGCACAGCACTTGGCAGGTGATGCCACGGCTAGTTATCAGCTCTTGCTGCTACAAGGTAACCTTTTCTCTGCAGGAATAAAGCCGGCTGGTTGGACAGCGAACTCAACATGTTCACCCACCAGTACCTGCAGCCCAGCAGATAGTGGGCACCCGGAGCCGGAGCCCCTGTGGGGAGGACAGTGCTGCAAGCACAGGGGGCCTCCCACCACCAGGCCTGCGTGCAGCTCCTGTCCACTGCCGCCACCATGAGAACAAAAGCACCCACTGTCTCTTACCATCTTGAACCCCGAAGCGCTAGTTATTTTCCCCTCCTTTGCCTGCTATTGCAGGAAGACCTTCCAACTTGTGCCCCTAAAGGAGACTTTTTTTTTAATGAGTCTGGACAGCACGGTACTGGGGAGTTCGGTCTTGTCTTTGCTTTGTCATGCTCTCTTGATTGAGAAGCTGCTGATTGATTGCTTGATGAGCTCTTGGGATTGGCCAGTGTTGCAGAAGGCCTCGCTGGGCCTTTAAGGGTATCAGGCAGATACCGCCCCCTCCTCTGGCCAACGCTTGACACCGACCCCCGCACACTTTCCTTCCAGGTACCCCAGCTCCCGCACACCTGCCCACCTCGCACCCCAGCTCCCCTGCAGAGAAAGGCTGCCTTTGTGGGGAGGCTGCATTTTCTTCCCAGTTTGCACTGGGAATGATTCCAAGAGTCCCAGGAGGCTGTGGCTTTTGTGTCAGTGTGGTTCTTTGGCTTTCGTGCTTCAGTCTGTTTGCAGAGCCTTCCAGACCAGCCTTTCCGCATTGGCAGTGGGCTGAGTGTGGCTTGGGTTTTAGATGGAGGCAGGCTTTCTGCCATGAGGGGCAGGAAGATAGCACAGAGGCAGCTGGAGCGCGTGGCTGGGAGGGAGGTGGCGTGTGGAAGCTGTGTCCTTCTGTCTGCTGTCTTGGGCAGCCAGTGCCATGTTGGGGAGAGACTTGCCTCCCTTCTTGTTGTGTCCCTTGTTCTCCTTTCGGTCCTTAGCCTTGTAGTCTGGCTTCTCATTGTTGAAAGGTGGTTTGGTCCAGATCGTTAAAGGACGTGGTAGAAGGAAAGATGGTGGACGATGGGGACCTTGGTGGCAGGCTGAGGGAGTGGACCCCACCCAGGACGGCTGAAGGACCAGTAGTTGGCACAAAACAGGGCCTTCTGTTTGACCTCACTCTGGGAGGGGCTCATGGGGTCTGAGAGCCCACCCTACCAGCTTGAGGTTCCACAAGAAACATGTTCCCACTCCTCACCCCTCCCTGGCTCAAACCGCCCTCGGCCGCCAGACCTCTGGATGAAGTCTCTTGTGGCAGCCATGCTGCACATGGCCAGCAGGCAGCGCAGGGAACCCAGCACCCAGCCTCCCACCCTTCCTGACCCTGGAGCCTCCAGATGACACACGGGGCCTCACGCTGATCTTGAGAAATGTTTCCTGTATTGAGTGTGGAGATTGTTACTGGTCACAGTGGGGGCAGGTTCCTGTCTCCATGATGTTAACCGTCTGGGGCAGGCAGCCTTCAGGTGACAGCCTTTGCCGGGCAGGTCAGAGAGCTTCCTAGAAGCCAGCAGTACTGCTCTCCCAGAAAGAGGCAAGCTCAGGCAGAGCAGTGGGGCCTGTCCTGCCCTTCTGAATCCGCCTCTGACTTCAGGGAAACGGCTCAGTGGCCTCTGCTCGCTGGCGGGTATCATGCAGTTGGCGTGCTCTCCAGGTGCCCACTGGTCCTTCAAACCCTCAGTCTACTCTGGTGTGTGGAACAAAGTGATGGACTTAGCCAAGGTTGTTGTGCAGCAGAGGATGGCCAAGCTTTTTGCCAGACCCGGGTGGTGGTCACCTCACAGTATGTCTGGAGAAATCAGCATTGCACAATTTCAATGAATTTTGTGCTTTGGGGGGGGGGGGAATTATTTAAAATAACTAAACATGAATTTTTGTTTTAACGTATCCCCTGGGATTTTGAGCTTCTTATACAACAAATAAAATTGAGTTTATACCACTGAGGGCGAGACTCTGAAAGAATTGTGGCAAAAAGCACTTTAATTTAATGCTGCTAACTTTGTTCTGTTCTCTATGTTCATTTGCTGGAGTGCGAGACGTGCTTGACACAGTGAGTTTTTTCTCTGATGTATTTAAGGTGATAAATTTGCCTGAATTACTCCTGTATCAGTGCTGATAATATTGGACACTAAAATAAAACCTAGTTGGAAACCCTTTGTGTTTGTATGTCTCCTCAGTTTATTCTTACGCAAACTCTCTCTGACATGAGAAAGTCTACAGGCTGTATTTTGAAATGATCTTAACTTTACTTAGGGGAAGTTCCCACTGTAACCTGCCTGTGGGTTCCTCCTGACTCTTGGAAGGAATCTGATGCTCTCAGAAGAACAAAAGGCGTAACTGATCTTTAAGAACCAGGAAATCTAGAGTGATTTCTCTACAGATTTCACCATAACTCTAAACCATTCATTTTTCACTTAAAAAGTAATGACTCAGACTGGTCCACCCTAGTTTGCCTTCTGAGAATTTGGTTGTGACCTTTTCTTTCTTTTTTTTTTTTTTCTTTTTTTTTTGGAAGGGCTCTCAGCAGTGGCTTGGGCATGACTAGTCAGTTTTGCTGACCCTGCACAACTGTCCCCTGGGCTTTGCGCCACCCACTGCCTGCACAGCTCATCCATGTCAAAGGCCTCAACTTGGCAGTGGATGGCATCCTCGTCCTTCCACATTCCTGGGTCACCAACGTGGGGCATGACCTCAAATTCACTGGTCACACATGCTGCCTCCAACCTGTCAGTTTCTGTCTTAAAAATAAACCTTGCCCCTGACTTGTCTGCTCCATCATGGCTGAGCCACATTACTGCCTCTCACTCCCCTTGCCTTCTCACACTTGCTTCAAAGCAGCAGGCCAGTTGACCTTGATGGAGGCTGGAAATAGAACTTAGCTCATGTTTCTTCTTCGCTCAAAATACAATTCTGGCTCCCTGTCTCACTCAGAATCGAGGCCAAAGTCCTTGTGGCCTTTCAGGACCCAAGCTCCAACTGCCCCCTGCCTCCTCTGCTCCCTCTGCTTCGGCCACACTGGTGCTTGCTCGTCCTTGAAACTGCCGTGTACATTCCTCCATAAGGCCTTCACCAGGGCTGACCTGCATCCAGACCCCCACGCGCCCAGGCTCTTCTCTGGCACTTCTGAGTACCCCTCCCCCAAGTCATTATCTGAGTAATACTGTTTGTGTCTGCACCTGCTAGAGCAGAAGCCCTAAAAACATAAGCACACTATGAGATTTTTATCTATTGTGTTTATTGATAAGTGCCCAGCATCTAGACCAGTACCTGGCACAGAATTGGAACTCAGTAAATACTTGCTGAATTAGCAAATCCTGTCCTGATAACACAGTCACACATTTATCAACCCTCAGCACTGGCGGACAGAACTAACAGGCTACTGAAAACTTCCTACAGGTAGGCACGACTGCTAGGGGCTTCCATGTGTGTTGTGTATTTAGCGATGAGCATTTTCAACTCCAGTGTGGAAACTGAGTCTCAGAGAGGGAGGGACTAGCTCAGGCCTCACTCAGCAGCTAGAGGGTGATAGAGACTGCGTTAGAGCCCAAGTCCTGATTCCTCAAAGCCTAACGGCTTTTGAACATATTTTTACCCTGACGCACTATTAGAAATTTTTGCAACTGAGTACACACATGTGCAAGTGAAACCAAAAAACTTAAAGTCAGTCGTTAACCCCCCCCCCCCGCCCCGCCTTTTTTTTTTTTTTCATAATACACAGGTATTTTCTCACGGAGAAGTGCTAACCCACTAAATTGCTTACCAGCCACTCTTGGGTCAAGACCGGTAGTTTGAAAAAAAGGTGTTCACCCACTTCACCTCAGTCAGCACCTCCCAGTTCTTTATTCCCAAAGGCCAGACTCATTCCTGTGGTTTCTCAGACTACCTCATCTGCCCACTGAGAGTTCTGGGGAATCAAAAGCCTGAGATTTTTGGCCCTTCAGTAACAATGTCCCCATTTAATCACAGTATATGTAGCCAGGAATGTACCTCTCTGTTCCAAGCACTGAACCCTGCTCACGGATGTCAGCCAAGTTCACTCTGAGCTCCAGGACAGGGTTTCCTGTCTCTGAGTCAGACTCAAGCTTGAGATAGGAACAGCCGACTTTTATGGAGGGAGTGGCATGTCAGACATATTTATGCATAGCATCCAATCCTCTCAAAAACCTAGTGATTGATTTTCCCCTTTGTACAAATGAAGTTTCTTCAGCAAAATATTCGAGTGCCTGCTGTGTGCTGAGCGTGGTTCTGGGCACCGGAGATAAGGCAGTGAATTTTGTTGTTGTTTAGTCGCTAAATCAGTCCGACTCTTTTGTGGCCCCATGGACTGGAGATCGCCAGGCTCCTCTGTCCATCGATTTCCCAGGCAAGAATACTGGAGTGGATTGCCATTTCCTTCTCCAAGTGAATAAGGTGGATAAAAAAGCTCTGCCTTGGTGGAGTTCATATGCCAGTAGGGGAAGGCAAACAGCAGGCAAAACTGATGTGTAAAAGACAGTGTATCAGAAGATAAGAGTTACAGGGGAAATGAGGCAGGGAAGGTCGGGGAGGGTGTAACAAGAGTGTGGCTGGGGTAGGCCTCTCTGAGATGATATTTGAAGAGAGACCTGATGAATTCGGTGGGGAATGAAGCCCTGCAGATACTTGGGACAGGGCATTCCAGACAGATGGAGCCGCGTGTGTAAAGGCCCTGGGGTGCAAGTATGCCCAGTATCCTCAAGGAACAGAAAGAGACTAGTGTGACTGCAGCAGAGTGAGGAAGGTGGAGAGTAGTCAGAGTTAAGTTGGGAAAAAGACCCAGGGGAGCTTGGGGTCTTGCCAGCCATTGTGAGGACCTTGGCTTACCTGTGAGCAAGGAAGATGCCATGGAGTGATCTGAGCCAAGGTTCTGGGCAGCTGTGGGGAGAGCAGACGGCAGAGAGTGAGGATGGAAGCAGGGGGACTGGTCAGGAGGAAACTGCAGTGTTCCAGGGAAGAGAGGACACTGTCTTGGACCCGACCATTGTGATGGAGGCTGTGAAAAGTGGTCGTTTCTGGAGACCTTTTTTAAAATCTTTTTTTTAAATGTCTTTTTTTTCTTTCTTTCTTTTTGGCTGTACTGGGTCTTCACGGCTGCAAGGGCTTTCTCTCCTTGTGACGAGCAGGAGCTATTCTCCGTTGCAATGAGAGGGTTTCTCATTGCAGGGGCTTCTCTTGCTGCAGAGCACAAGCTCCAGGTGCGAGGGCTTCAGCTGCGGCTCCCGGACTCTGGAACGCAGGCTCAGTAATTGTGGCACGTGGGCTTAGTTGCTCCACTGCATGTGGAACCTTCCCTGACCAGGGATCAGATCTGTGTTCCCTGTGCTGGCAGGCGAATTCTTAACCACGGCAGCCCAAGGGAAGTTCTGGAGACCTTTTGAAGACAGAAACAATGAGATGTGCTGCATGAGTCATGGCTGACTCGAGTTTTGTCCTAGGTTCGTGGTAGGATGGGGAAGCTTCAGTGGAGCAGGCTTGGAGGGGAAGATCAGAAGTTTCATTTTGTTGAACTTTGGGTCCCTCTTCCATAGTTGCATATGTGAACTTAGAGTTCAAGGTAAGTCTGGCCCGGAGATGCACACTGGGGAGTCAGCGTGTGATGGTGCCTTGGCTGGGGTCCCCAGGATGCAGAGCCTAATGCAGAGGACATATACCTTCATCCTAATGTACAGCATGACCCCAGAGAAATGTGGGTTGTGGGGGAGTTGGAAGGAGGGAGAGTCAGCAGACGTGTGCGTGGTGGGGTTGTGTGTGTGTGTGTGTGTGTGTGTATTAAGCACTCAGTTGTGTCCAACTCTTTGCGATCCCATTGACTGTAGCCCACCAGGCTCCTGTTGATGGAATTCTTCAGGCAAGAACACTGGAGTGGGTAACCATTCCCTTCTCCAGGATATCTTCCCAGGGATCGAAACCTGGACTCCTGCACTGCAGGCAGATTCTTTACAATCTGAGCCACCAGGGAAGCCCTTGGCCACCACCAAATGCGACCCTGAGGAACCATGTAATGAGAGTCTCAGCACCATTTCTTGGTGGGGAGGAAGGGGCAGAATTTATCTGCCATCTCCCTCTTCCAGTTGGTTGAAGATTTGCCCCATTGGAGACTGACTCTGTGCATTTCTGGGTTACATATGAAATCACCTGGGCACCAAGCTGGGCCCACGGGAGTGGTGAAGGTGAGAGAGGCAGGGTTCAGGCAGGGAGTATGGTCTGGCAAGTTGTTTGCTTCAGATCACTCAGCCCAGGCAGAGTCAGAATAAAGGACAAGCAAGGCCAAAGAGGTCTGAATGGGTCACCCCTCCAATCACTCAGATCTGCTCTTGCCATCCTACCCTTCCTTGAGAGGGGTGGTTTAAGTCCCACCAGACAGAGCCGCTTCAAGGTGATACAGCCAGTCCCTCGTCTGCCCCCATTCCATCATCCTTTACCTTGGCCAAAGCTGCAGCTGGTCTGGTTATTTCCTGGTGGGGTCATCCAGACTTTCATCCCCAAGGGGTCTGAACCTTTGACTGTCTTGCCCTGAGAGGGATGTGAATGCCACAACTGCAACTTACTATCATCAGTAAGTGTGGAGACATCAAGAGACACCCAAGGAGATTCTGAACCCTCTGCCTCATTTGGTTCATGCAGTCCTGACTCCTCATCCCATGCCATGCTGTGTGGCTTCAGTCATGTCTCTTTGTGACCCCATGGACTGTAGCCTGCTAAGCTCCTCTGTCCACAGGATTCTCCAGGCAAGAATACTGGAGTGGGTTGCCATGCCCTCCTCCAGGGAATCCCGACCCAGGGATCGAACCTATGTCTTTTATATCTCCTGCATAGGCAGACGGGTTCTTTACCACTAGTGCCACCTGGGAAACCTCTGACTCCTCATGGTGATCAAAATCTATCACCTCTGGCAGTATAGAAACTCTCTTTGCCTGCTGGTCCACCAGCAGGGAGGCCTGAAGACCAGGCGATGGTCATGTCTTCAAGTTCATTGGAATCCCAGGTACTCAACTGTATCCCCTGGTGGAAGTTTCCCAGCCCTGAGCACTGGGACCCTCAACCTGTCAGAGTCAATGTTTGCAGGGATAGGAAACACAAATTTTACCAGGGAGTCACTATGAGTAGTAGTTAGTTTGCTTCCTGTCCCCATGTGATCTAGCTTCAGGGGACACAGCAGCATATGTCTACTTCCTGGAGAACAGAGCTGCAGGGTATGGTCCTTGAATGATATCTCATGCCACTTGGGTGTAGGGGTACCTGGTAAGACCGGTGGATCCTTCTATCAGATGCCCATTGTCCCACCTGTTTTGCCAAGAAATGGGTCCCTTGGTGAGACAATGTGGTGTGGGGGACCATGTCACTGTATCAGGCAGCCTGAAGCCCTCAGATGGTGGTGCTGGTGATGGCCCCAAAGGCAGGCCAAGCAAGCCCATATCTGGAACTGCATCGATTTCAGTTAAGTACAGATCACTTCCTTCAAAGGATTCTGATGTACTTGATCTGCCGCCAGAGCAGTAGCTGGCTGGTCTCTTGGAGATGCAGTGTTGAAGGCTCAGCTTTGGTCCTGCAGACCAGGTGTCCAGCGGCAGCAGGACCCAGCCTTTAGGAAAAGGATCCCAGGTGACTTCACACCTTCATGTTGCCTGCTCTGTCCCTGGACTTTCATATCCTCATCGGGGAGGCTGGGCAGAGATGCTGGCTGACATTTACCAGCCACCTCGTCCCTTCCAGCTGGCTGTGGACCATCTCGCCAGCAGTGGGCATTCTCTGATGGACCTGAAATGTGAGACACAAAGATTTAATCCTCTGTGCCCCCACATACTGGCCACCACTGACACACCTTCCATTAAAAATTGTTTTAAATTTGCTTATTCAGCTGTGCCAGATCTTAGTTGCAGTGTGCGAGACTCGATCTTTGTTGCAGCATAGCCCGTGTGCATGCTCAGTTGTGTCTCTTAGCAACCCCACTGACTGTAGCCTGCCAGGCTCCTCCATCCATGGGATTCTCCAGGAAAGACTACTTGAGTGGGTTGCCATGCCCTCCTCCAGGGGATCATCCTGACCCAGGCATTGAATCACTGTCTCCTGTGTCTCCTGCATCGGCAGGTGGGTTCTTAACTGCTGAGCCACTGGAGAAGCACTTCTATTGTACAGATACCACATTTAGTTTGTCCATTTGTGAGCTGATGGACATTTGGATTATTTCCCCTTTTTTTGTGATTATGATGAATAATGCTGCCAGGAACATTCTTACACAAGGCTTTGCATAGACTTATGTTTTCATTTCTCTTGGATAGATACTTAGCACTGGAATTGCTGGGTCTTACTGTCAATTTATATTTAACTTTTTAAGATACTGCCAAACTGTTTTCTAAAGTGGCTGTACCATTTTACATTCCCACTAGCAGAGCCTGTAGGGTCTATTCTCCATCTTTGCCAACACTGGCATAAAGAGTCTTTGATTTCACATGCCATTATTTTAGACACAGAAAGAGTTATGCAGTGATGTCTCATTGTGGTTTTATTTTATTGGGTTGGTCAAAAAGTTTGTTTGAGTTTTTCCATAAGATATAACAGAAAAACTTGAATGAACTTTTGGGCCAACCCAATACATCTGTCTAGAGAAGACTCTAGAAAGCCAGACTGGGATGAAAGCTGGTGCTACATGTATTCATGGTGGGTAAGGGTGCTGTGTGGAGTCTCTGACTAGCCTCGATAGCAGAGTTCTGTGATGTGGAGCATATTTTATATGCTTAGTTACCATCTGTATGCATTTCTTTTTTAGTGAAATGTCTGTTCAGTTCTTTTACTCGTTTTAAAAATTGGGTTGTTTTTTGGCCCTGAAATGGAAGCAAACTAAGAATCCATCAACAGATGAATGGACAAAGAAGTCCATTTCATATATATATATAAAAGTGAGTCGCTCAGTTGTGTCTGACTCTTTGCAACCACCAGGCTCCTATATGTATAGCAATACTGCTGCTGCTGCTGCTAAGTCACTTCAGTCGTGTCCGACTCTGTGTGACCCCATAGACGGCAGCCCACCAGGCTCCCCCGTCCCTGGGATTCTCCAGGCAAGAACACTGGGGTGGGTTGCCATTTCCTTCTCCAATATAGCAATACTACTCAGACATAAGAAGAATGAGATATTGCCATTTGCAGCAATATGGATGGACCTAAAGAATATCACACTGAGTGAAGTGATATCATTTATACATGCAATCTAAAAAACAATACAAATGGACTTCCCTGGTGGTCCAGTGGCTAAGACTCCATGCTACCAATGCAGGGGGCCTGGGTTGGATCCCTGGTCAGAGAACTAGATCCCACATGCCACACTAAGACCCAATGCAGCCAAATAAATAAACAAGTTAACAAATATTTTAAAATGAAAACGAATACAGATGAATTTACTTATAAGACGGAAACAGACTAATAGACAGAAAAAACTTACGGTTACCAAAGGGAAACGTTGGGATGGGGGAGGGATAAATTAGGAGTATGGGATTGATAGATACACATGGCTATATATAAAGTAGATAAACAACAAGGATTTACTGTATAGCACAGGGAACTGTATTCAATATCTTATATTAATATATAATGGAAAAGAATCTGAAAAAATGTATACATATATAACTGAATCACTGAACTAAAGTAACACAGTATGGTAAATAAAATATACTTCAAATTACTGCGTTGTTTTCTTATGAGTTGTAAGAGTTTTAAAAAATATTTATTTATTTGGCGGTATCAAATATGGATGAAGTGAAATGAAGTGAAGTGAAGTCACTCAGTTGTGTCTGACTCTTTGCAACGCCATGGACTGTAGCCTACTGGGCTCCTCCATCCATGGGATTTTCCAGGCAAGAATACTGGAGTAGGTTGCCATTTCCTTCTCCAGGGGAACTTCCTGACCCAGGGATCGAACCCGGGTCTCCCGCATTGTAGGCAGACACTTTACTGTCTGAGCCACAGGGAAGCCCCATAATGGAAAAGAATCTGAAAAATATATATACATATATAACTGAATCACTGTAGAAAAGTAACACAGGATGGTAAATAAAATATACTCCAAATTACTGGGTTGTTTTCTTATGAGTTGTAAGAGTTTTAAAAAATATTTATTTATTTGGCGGTATCAGGTCTTAGTTGCAACATGCTGGATCTTTTGTGGTGGCACACAGACACTCTCGTTGTGGTGTACAGGTTCAGCAATTGGGCTGTGCTGGTGCTTACTTGCACCATGGCATGTGGGGTCTTATTTGCCCAACCAGGGATCTAACTCTCCTCCCCAGCAACTCCCCTGCATTCCAAGGTGGATTCTTAACCACTGGACCACCAGGGAAATCCTGAGAATTCTTTATATAATCTGGATACAAATCTTTATTAGACATGTGATCTGCAAATATTTCTCCAGTCTTATGGCTTGCATTTCCATCTTCTTAACAATGTCTTTCAAAGTACAGAAGTTATTAATTTTGACAAAGTCCAATTTATCCATTCTTTCTTTTAGGGGTTATACTTTTGGTGTCATATCTAAGAAACTTCTGGTTAATCCAGTATCACAAAGATTTTCTCTGAGGGTTTCTTCTAGAAGCTTTACAGGTTTTACAAATAGATCTATGATTCATTTGAGTTGTTAATTTTTACATATGGTACAAATATGGTACAAAGAGGGTTTTCAGAAATTTGTTTTGCTTTGTGGTATGTGTGTCTTTGGTGTCTGAGTATCCAGTTGTTCTTGTACCATTTGCTGTAACACCTGTTATTTCTCCACTGAATTGCCTTCGCATCATTATCAAAAATTAATTCATCATTTATGTGTGGGACAATTTCTTGACTTTGTATTCTGTTCTGTTGATCTATTTGTCTGTGTTGACGGCCAATACTGCTCTTTCTTGTTTTCTGTAGCTTTTATCATAAGTCTTGAAGCAGGTAGTGCAAGTCATCTGACTTTCTTCTCTGGATATGTTGCTCCTTCGCATTTCTGCATCAACTTTAGAAATGATCAATTTCAACAAAGAAATTTATTGGGGTTTTGATTGGGATTGCATGAATCTTTCAAGCCACGAACACAGTTTCTCTAATTGTTTAGTCTTTAGTTTTTCTCAACACTGTTTTATAACTTTTCAAGTATATGTGTACTTTTGGGGTCATATTTATTCTTAAATATTTTATTTTTATAGATGCTATTTTAAATGATATAAAACTTTTTAAAATTTCTGATTTCTTATAGAACTGATTTGTGTATATTCATCTTGTATTTTGACACTTTGCAAAGCTAAGAATTCTAGTAGGTTATTTTGTAGACACCATGAGATTTTCTATTATCATGCTGTCTGTGAATAAAGACAGTTTTTCTTCTTCCTTCCCATTCTAAATGTCTTATTTTTCTTATTGGACTGGCTAGAACTCTAGTGTAATACTGAATTGAAGTGGTGACAACTCTAAACTCCAATGTTTTGGTAATGTTTGGCCTGATTGTATGTCAGGCACATGATTTGCATTTAGTAACATATATAACACACTTTCTGTATCCATTCATCCACTACTGGACACTTAGATTGTTTCCATATCTTGGCTACTGTAAAAAATGCTTCAGTGAATATGGAGGTGCATAAATCAGTGTTCTTGTTTTCCTCAGATGAATACCCAGAAGTGGAATTGCTGAAAAATTGGTAATTTTATTTTTTTTAATAAAAAAATTTTGGGGGGCTACATGCCATGCAGCATGTGGGATCCTAGTTCCCTGACCAGGGATCGAACCTGTGGCCCCTCCATTTGAAGGGTGGAGTTCTAACCACTGGAATGCCAGGGAAGTTCCTATTTTTAATTTTTTCAGGAGCCTCCATACTATTTTCCACAGTGGTTGCATCGATTTTCCACCAACAGTGCAAAAGGGTTCCCTTTTCTACACATCCTTGCAAACACTTATTATTTCTTGTCTTGTTGATAATAGCCAATCTAACACATCTGAGGCGATAACTCACTGTGCTTTTGATTTGCATTTTCCTGATGATTATTGATATTGAGCATCCTCCCATGTACCTGCTGGCCATCTGTATGTCTTTGGAAAAATGTCTATTCAGATCCTCTGCCTTTTTTAAAATTGGATTATTTGGAAGTTTTTTTTTTTTTTTAATAAGACATGAATGTTAGATTTTGTCAAATGCTGGAACACTGCTTCAAGTTAAAATATTGTGGCACTCCACTTCCAACTACTAAGAAAAATGGACAGCACTTGGTGGATTTTTCTGAATCTAATGAGATTATTCTTCTTTCTTTCCTTTCCTTTCCTCTGTTAATTGGGGAATTACACTGATTGATTTTTTTTTAAACTTTTCATTTTGTATTAGGATATAGCCGATTAACAATGTTTTGATAGTTTCAAGTGAACAGCAAAGGGACTCAGCCATACATATACGTGTATCCATTCTCTCCTAAACTCTCCTCTTATCCAGGCTGCCACATAACATTGAGCAGAGTTCCTGTGCTATATGGAGTGAGGTGAAAGTGGTAGTCGCTCAGTTGTGTCTGACTCTTTGTGATTCTATGGGCCATAGCCCGCCAGGGTCCTCTGCTATATAGTATTGGTTATCCATTACTGGTTATCCATTATTGGTTATCCATTTTGAATATAGCACACTGATTGCTTTTAAAAGTTCTGGGCAAGTCACTTCATCTTTCATGGCCTCATTTTCATTTTTTTTTCTTTTTGCCTGTAAAATGGGACAATAATACTCATCTTAAAGCACATTTATGAGGCTGGTTGGCACACATTGGTATATGCAAAATACCTGTCATAAAGTAGGCACACCATATAAACTTGACCATATTTTACAGACTAAATCATAGCTATCTGTGTTCATATCTTACCCACAGGCTATCTCTCCCTTCTCCAGGCAGAGACATCTCATAATTCTTTCCTACTTCCAGATGAGCTATTTCAAATCTTAAAAGATGATGCTGTGAAAGTGCCACACTCAATATGCCAAAAAATTTGGATAACTCAGTGACCACAGAACTGGAGAAGGTCAGTTTTCATTCCAACCCCAAAGAAAAGCAGTGCCAAAGAATGTTCAAACTACTGCACAACTGCACTCATTTCACATGCTAGCAAACTAATGCTCAAAATTCTCCAAGTAAGGCTTCAATAGTATGCGACCTGAGAACTTCCAGATGTTCAAGCTGGATTTAGAAGAGGCAGAGGAACCAGAGATCAAATTGCCAACATCCGTTGTATCATAGAAAAAGCAACAGAATTCCAGAAGAACATCTACTTCTGCTTCATTGATTACTCTAATGCCTTTGACTGTGTGGATCACAACAAACTGTGGAAAATTCTTCAAGAGATGGGAATACCAGACCACATTACCTGCCTCCTGAGAAATCTGTAAGCAGGTCAAGAAGCAACAGTTAGAACTGGACATGGAACAACAGACTGGTCCCAAATTGGGAAAGGAGTACAAAAAGGGTGTATATTGTCACTCTGTTTATTTAACTTATATGCAGAGTACATCAAGCAAAATGCTGAACTGAATGAAATACAAGCTGGAATCAAGGAAATATCAAAAACCTCAGATATGCAGATGATACCACCCTTATGGCAGAAAGCAAAGAGGAACTAAAGAGCCTCTTGATGAAAGTGAAAGAGGAGAGTGAAAAAGCTGGTTTAAAACTCAACATAAAGAAAGCTAAGACCATGGCATCCAGTCCCATCACTTCATGGCACATAGATGGGGAAACAATGGAAATAGTGATAGACTTTATTTTTTGGGGCTCCAAAATCACTTCAGATGGTGACTGCAGCCATGAAATTAAAAGATGCTTGCTCTTTGGAAGAAAAGCTATGACCAACCTAGACAGCATATTAAAAAGCAGAGACATTTACTATATCGACAAAGGTCCGTCTAGTCAAAGCTATGGTTTTTCCAGTAGTCACGTATGGATGTGAGAGTTGGACCATAAAGAAAGCTGAGCACTGAAGAATTAATGCTTTTAAACTGTAATGTTGGAGAAGGCTCTCGAGATTCCCTTGGACTGCATGGAGATCAAACCAGTCAATCCTAAAGGAAAGCAACCCTGAAATTCATTGGAAGGACTGATGCTGAAGCTGAAACTCCAATACTTTGGCCACCTGATGCGAAGAACTGACTCACTGGAAAGACCCTGATGCTGGGAAAGATTGAAGGCAGGAGGAGAAGGGGACGACAGAGGATGAGGTGGTTGGATGGCATCACCAACTCGACGGACACGAGTTGGAACAAGCTCCGGTAGCTGGTGATCGACAGGGAATCCTGGCGTGCTGCAGTCCATAGGGTCGCAAAGAGTCGGACACGACTGAGGGACTGAACTGAAGTGCTTATTAGTATAGTGCCTATTGGCAAGATACGTACATGAAAGCATGAGTCGCTGGCCGCCGCTTACCCTCCCGGGTCGAGAAGCTAAAACTTCCGCAACCAAATGAGAAAGAGACTGAGGCCTTATCCGGACCAATCGGAGCCCATCTTCTGGGTTCCAGAAGACGCCCGCCGCATTCTGACGATCGAACCAGGGTCTCGGAATTGACCAATCAGCATTGAGCCCCGCCCCAATGTTGCGCCTGGTGCTTCTGATGCGAAGTAACGGCTCCCAGGAGCGTCTCGGCTCCGCCCCACGTCTGGCCAATCAGGGCGCCCGGATCAGGCCCCGCCCCCAGTTGGTGACGCGTTAGGTGGGCCTGGCGGAACTCTCGGCAGCGCTGGCTGCCACAGGCAGGTTGATTCCCCGACTTCCCAGCGGTGAGTGCGGAAGTGGCAGGCCCCGGGGTTGGAGAGGAGTGGTTGGACGGATTGCTCCACGTGCACTTCCACGGAGCGTCCTGGTCCGGTGATGGGAAAGAAGAGAGAGGCTGAGTCTCCCATTCCCGGGAGGGGACCTCCTGCCCTTGTGTTCCGCTGCACTGCCGCTGCCTCAGTGTGTGTCTCTTTTGATCGTTGCCTTCCCGTCGCCTAGGCGCAGCTATAGCTTTCCAGAGAGCCTCCAGAGCCGGAGGTTTTCTCTCTTCAACGCTGTGCGACAATGGAGGCCAAAGTCGTTCAGTCAGATGAGGGCGGGGACCGGGATCAGACTGTCTTCCCCACTTGTCTGCACCACCCACCACTGTACTCGTATCTCCACTATTCTCCCTTCCCTGTGTGGGTGTATGTGGGGGGCGGGCCTCTCTGCTTTAGCCCTTGCAGCCGGGCCTTGAGGAGGGGGCCCCGATATGGGTGGTCCACAGGTGAGGAGTATGGGTGGAAGGGCTGGGGTCAGGGGCAGGGTTTCTGAGAGCAGGGTGTCTGACTGGACCCAGTGTTAGAAAGGGATTGTGTGTACTGGGGGAGGCTGAATTTCTAGTTGGAGGATTCTGGGCTTGGAGCTCAAGAGAGAAGATGAAGCCTCTTCACCTAATCGGCTGAAATCTCTTCCAGAGGCATCAGAGTGTCCTTGAGCCCAGATCCCTGGGAGGCCAAAGGCTGGAGAATGAGGAGGTGGCTTCCTAGGCCCCCCTCCACACTGTTTGGGGAAAGGTTGTCAATAACCATGGACCCTGGAGCCAGATTTGGGTTCAAATCCTGGCTATGCCACTACAAGCAGTGTGACTTGGGGCTAGTATTTTAATTTCTCTGAACTCCATTTGTTTAAAAAAAAAAAAAGAAGGGAGGGCGGAAGAGAAGGATGAGTCCCTTCAGAAATCTGATTTGTGTTGAGTCTGAAAGTTATAATGTTTTACATTTGTAGACTTGCCCTAATTGTCCACTATAAACTAAGGTGTTGTTGCTCAGTCGCTCATTCATGTCCGACTCTTTGTGACCCCATGGACTGCAGCACGCCAGGTTTTTCTGTCCTTCACCATCTCCCAGAGTTTGCTCAAATTCACGTCCATTGAGTCGGTAATGCCATCCAACCATCTCATCCTTCTCCTCCTGCCTTCAATCTTTCCAAGCATCAGGGTCTTTTCTAGTGAGTCAGCTCTTCGCATCAGGTGGCCAAAATATTGGAGCTTCAGCATCAGTCCTTCCAATGAATATTCAGGGTTGATTTCTACAAACTAAACTAGTCATAATTTCATAGTTAAGGTTGTTAAAGGGGAGAGATTAATCTCTTTTGACATGTCAGGAAACATGCTCTGGCTAGTTTAACAATAATAAGAATTTATTGAGCGCTCTTTGTGTGTGCCAGGTATTGGACTAAGATTTTCTTTTAATTAAAAAATATTTTGGCGGGTCTGAGTGTGGCATCTTAGTTTTCTGACCAGGGATCGAACCCGTCCATGCCCCTTGCATTGGAAGTGTGGAGTCTTTTACCACTGGACCGCCAATATAATATGCATTACCTCCTTTAGTCCTTACAACAGTTTTATGAGGTTGATGGCATTATCGTCTGTTTGGCAGGTGAGGAAACTAAGGCATAGAGAGGTTAATTAACTTGCCTAAGGTTTCCCAGTTAGGGAATATCAGAATGGGGATTTGACTCTGGCTCCGAAGGTAGCCTCCTCAGTGCTGTCTTGCTCTCTGTCTTGGCTTCAGGTAGGAGAACCCAGCCCTGAGGGCAGTCTGTGGTCTGGGAGTCGGTGACCTCTGTCGTGGAAAGCCCGGGATGGTGGAGACCAGGGACTTAGTACAGCTGCGGCAGCTCAACCTGGAGCTCCTGAGGCAACTGTGGGTGGGGCAGGATGCTGTGCGGCGGTCCGTGGCCAAGGCAGCCTCAGGGGTAAGCACCTTGGCCAAGTCCCAGGGGTGAGAGAGGGGCTGCCTAACCCTCAGGCCAGAATCCAGGCCTTCCAGGTCCTCTTACGCAGTGTGCCCATTTTACTGATGATGAGAAAACTGAGTGAGTTCCAGTGTGGGAAGGTATGGCCTGGGACACTACAGAGGCTGAGCAAGGATGAGGAGCGGGTGGGTGGCTGGTGACCAAGCCTCTCTGTTCCAGTCGAGCCTGGACTCGAGCAGCAGCTATGACTCGGAGGTGCCATCGTCCCAAGAGATGTCCTCAGTTGCCTCGAGAGCCTCTTGCCTACAAGATGCCCACCCTGGTGACCCCTGTGATAGGTACTGGCCTGGCGAGGCCAGCTCTGGGATGAACTCTCTCCTACCTGCCAAATGCCTACACCAGGAGACCCTGGGCCCACCGAGGCCCCACTCAGCTCCCTTACTGGCCATCTCAGACTCAAATGACCCAGAGCTTTCAGCAGAGCTGGATAGTCCAGGAGCCCAGGAGGCCCAGGCTCTGAGGTCCATCTTGGCTCAACAGGGCAAGTTGTCCAAGGTAATGTGGGAGAGTGGGGCAGCCATTGATGGGGCTTCCTTGAACCTCAGTTTCTCCTCTGACAGATGCGCTCACAGGCAGCTTCCCTTCCAGGGTGAGAGACTCCTGGGAGGTGCTGTGAGTCGTGTCCTGCTCAGCCTGAGTGCTTGATAAGTTGTGGCCATTAGTTTTTCAGAGAGCACTTTGGGAAGAAGGTGACCAGCCCCATTGTGCAGATGGGAAGACCGAGGTTCAGAGGACAGACTTGTTCACAGTCACACATGGTGGGGAGAGTGGGGGGTCAAACTGTTATCCTCCAGCCCCCAAGCCCTCAGCTGAACCCTGGGGCTTACGTCAGGGTGTAAGTTAAGACATAGCCCCTTTCCTCCCCTCAAGGTGGGGCCTCCTTTGGGCCAGGCCTGCTGGCACAACCTTGTTTCTCTTTGCCTCCCTCCTCAGCCAAGAGTGACCAAAAAGGAGTCTCCAGTGCCTGAGAAGAGCTGGCGCCTGAGACCCTACCTGGGCTATGACTGGATTGCAGGTGTGGCCCTCCCCAGGGCCTGGAAATTGGGGGTGGGGGCCCTAGCTTGCTTATGCACCTGCCTGAGCCCCCACCAGGTGGGAGCATCTTCAGTACCACGTCTCCTGCCTCGGCCCTTGGCACAGTGAAAAGCACAGAGATGGTGTTCGCCAAGTGTTTGTTGCGTGAATGAGAGCTGCCTTATTTTTTTGGCATTTATTGTGTGCCAGGTCCTGGGAAACTGTATGTGTATCGTCTTTTTGCGTTTCCCCCCCTCCCCCAGCAACCTCAGTTGCTTCCTGGCTGAATGCCCTCTGGCCTCTTTCCAACCCCATTATTATCCATTTTTGACTCAACAGCCAGAATGAATTTTGAAACCTGGGAATCAGATCATGTCATTCAGAATACTTAGCACTTAGTGTGTGCGCTAAGTCACTGCATTTGTGCCTCACTCTTTGCGACCCCATGTAGCCTGCCAGGCTCCTCTGTGCATGGGATTCGCCAGACAAGAATACTGGAATGGGTTGCCATGCCCTCCTCCAGGGGATCTTCCCAACCCAGTGATCAAATCCAGGTCTCTTACGTCTCCTGCATTGGGCAGGTGGATTCTTTACCACTAGCACCACCTAGGAAGCTAGTACTTAGAGTAAATCCAAAATCGTTATCTAGACTTCTGAGGTGAGATCTGGCCTCTGCTGGCCCTGACATAACCTCTAACCATCTATCTTCTGATTCTTCGCTCCAGCCTCGTTGGCCTCCTTGCTGGTCCTTGAACCAGCTGTGTGCTCAAGGCCACCTGCCTTTGCACTTGCTGTTTGCTTTGCTTTGGCGGTGTTGTGCAGCATGTGGGATCTTAGTTCCCCGTCCAGGGATTGAACCTATGCCCCCTGCCTTGGAAGCATGGAGCCTTAACCACTGGACTGCTATGCAAGTCCCTCTTCCCTTTTGAATGCACTTCCCCAGATTCACACCTGCGGGTTCCTTTTCATCACCAAGCACTCAGCTCAAATATTAGGTGCCTTGCATGAGCACAAGGTCGGAGGAACACCGCCCCTGCATCCTTGCCTGTAAGCATTGGCTACTTTTGTGTTCTTCGTTCATTCATTCTCAGAAATCATCTTGCTTGCTTGTTTCTTGTCTGGCTCATGAGCTCTGTTGGAGCAGGGGCCTGGCTGTCTTTTTGTTGCTGTGTTCCTTGAGCCTGGAACAGGGCCAGCACACCAACACTGGTTGAAGGAGTGAGTGGACAGCCTTCAGAGCTTGTGCTGTTGGATCATCATTTTCATGAAGGAGGAAGCTGATGCTCGGAGAGGTTGAGTTCCTGCCACAAGGCAGGGGCTCTGTGAGGCTCCTGGGCCCCTGCGGAGGGGACATGGTCCCTGTCTGCCAGCTCACTGCCTTGCTTCCTGTCCCTGGGAAAGCAGAGGTGCCTGCCTCGTTCCTGCCCTGTGTCCGTGTGCACCTCTCTCCTCCTTTCTGAGCTCCTGTCTCCAGCCTGTCTGTGCATTTGTGTGCTTGGCCCCATTCCTTCTTGATTCCCAAAGCTCTTGCTTCCTGTAATTCTCTCCTGTCCTCCCTCCACCATCATTCTGCTCCGTCAGCATATGAACACTGGGAAGTATTAATGAGAACTGATTTCACGGAGCACTTGTCCTGTGCTGGGCCCTGTCCCAAGAGCTTTTCTACCATTAACTTCTTGACTCTTCACAATCATCTGATCAGGTGGATACTATTACTGTCCCCATTGACAGATGAGAAGGCTGAGGGCCAAGAGACTGAAAAGCTTAGCAAATCTCACATCCGGTTGGGGTAAAGCTGGGAGTATTAATGAGAACTGATTAAGTCTGTGACTTCCCCTCCTGTTTCCAGTTAATACCCATGTTCTCTGCTTTTCTTTATCATAAAACTCTAAAGGCCATCTTGATTTACCATCTCCAGTTTCTCTCCCTGGCTTTTTCTTAAAATCAGGCTTTAGTCCCTGCACCACCCCAGGTTAGCTGTGACCACTGCATTACCAGCTCCCAGTTGAGTTCTCAGTCCACACACTTTCTGGGCCCTGAGTAGCATGGACACAGCGACCACTCCCTCTTCCCTCCCCGAAGCTCTTTCTTCCCTTGGCTTCCAAACCTGGGCATCCCCTGGCTGTTCCCCACTTCCCTGGTAGCTCCATCCAGTTTCCTCTGCCGGATCGGCTTCCTTGTTCCAACCTCCAAGCTCCCTAGGCCCTGTCAGTGTTAAGACTCTCCTTGCCCTCTTCTCACCCAGTTAACCCATGCTGCTGCTCTGAATTCCAGACTTGTGTATCTGACTTTCTTCTCTGCGTGGCTCATTAGGTGTCCTAGACTAATCTCAGGTCCAAAATCAAGGTCCTGACTTCCACGGCTCTTGGTCCACCCTCCCATAGTCTTTCCTATCTCTTGGCGGCAGCTCTGGCCATAAGCTGGAGATCAGCCTTGATTTTTCCTCTCCTTTTCATACATACATCCTGGTAGCCCTGCCTTCAACATATTTCTAGAATTCACCGTCTTGTCTCCACCAGGATGCCTGCAGTAGTCCCCTGACTGGTGTGCCTGCTTCTTCTCACCTTGCTGCAGCCAGAAGAGGAGTACTCTAAAAGCACATGGCTGATGTGATCATATCACTCCTTGTTCCCAAACCCATCAGTGGTTTCCCAGTCACATCTCCTCAACTCTCACCGCTCTGCGCATTTCACCTCCTGAGTGTGACTCCAGTGTACCAGCACACACCTGCCCCAGGGCCTTTGCATTTGCTCCTCTGTCTGCCTGGGATGTCCCCATGGCTCCCTCATCATGTCTCCACTCAGGTGTCACGTTCTCAGGGAAGCTCCCTCTGGCCCCTCTGCCAGCCAAGCTCAGTTTCCTGACTCTCTTTCTCTCCTGCTTCCTGATAGGTGTCGCCTTTCCACTTGGTATCTCAGGTTTGTTTAGCGACTGGTTTGTGGCTGCATTAGAATGTAAGCCTCAAAAGGGTGGAGGCTTAGTCTGGCTGCTGTTCTTTCCCCAGCACGTGAAACACTGTCTGGTTTGTAGCTGGCGCTCTAGAAATACTTTTTGCACAGACGATTGGGTATGCATGTGTCACGTGAGTTGAAGGACTCCTCCAGGTCTGTGCGCGACTCAGTGGCCTGGATCGCCAGTGCTAAGCACCCCCTGCGTCTTGGCCACACAGCAGCTCCTTTGTGCGTTGTCCCCCCAGGGTCCCTGGACAACACCTTTGCCGTCACCAGCAAGCCTGAGGCCTTCTTCTCGAAGCTGCAGAAGTTCCGGGAAGCCAACAAGGAGGAGTGTATTTGCAGTGGCCCTGAGTGAGCAGGGGCAGGCACAGGGTGGGCAGGGAGGCTCAGGCCTGCTCGCCTTCTTGTCCTGGCCTGCTCACCCTCTCGCCCTCACAGACCCCACTTCCTAGGCTTGCAGGAGAGTGATGCTGTGGAGGAGGACCACGAATGTGAGTGTAAACACTTGGTTACCCCAGAGCCCAGCCAAGGCCTGGGGGCCTGGGGAAGCAGCTGAGTGTTGAGGACTCAGGGAGGGAGCCTGGTGTCCCGACAGGGCATGGTGAGCCCTGGATAAGGGGTGGGGGTGAGCTGAGGCTTGGCCTCATGGGGAGTAGGGCCAGCCCTGTGCACTCACTGCCAGCTTCCCCAACCGCCTTGCTTCCCACATGCCCCGCGCCCCCTTCCTCTCCTCTCTGCATATGGGTCATCTGAGGTGGGGGGTTCTGGCTGTCACGTGAGCACCTGAGTCTATGTTGTGGGTTTGTACATGCAACATATAGTGTTTGTATCCATGAATGTATATGCGTGTGTGAGGTGTGTTCACGTGGACATATATGTGTGTGCACTGTGTGTGATTACAAGTATAAACACACCGTATATGTCCACAAATGTGGCTATATGAAGCAGTGCTCTGAGTGTGCACAGATGACACTTGAATGTATGAAGATGCCAGCACGTGTGCACGCATGTGTCATGCTTGAGTAGAAAGCGGTGCTCAGTGTCATTGTGTGTGAGCACGTGTATGTGTGCACACTCCGTGTACACGTGGGCGGGCCTGTGAATGTGGCCACTGGGGCTGTGCAGGGGCTGGTGGGCCTGTGTGGTTGGGGTCCAGGGGGTCTAGGTTCCCTGGCTGAGGAGGGACTTCTGCTCCTCTCTGGTCTCACAGGCGTGTACTGTTACCGTGTCAACCGGCGCCTGTTTCTGGTGCCTGCGGATCCTGGCACCCCCTGCCGCCTGTGCAGGAAGCCACGGGCCCAGCAGGGTGCAGGGACCCTGGCGGAGCCAGCGCAGGTCAGGTGAGTGGCCTGAGTGGGCAGGACACCCAGGGGAGTCTCAGGGGCGGTGGCAGAGGGGAGCAGAGCCTGGGGCCCATGGTCTTGGGGGCAGGTTGGGCGTCGCAGCCTGGAGAGACCTGCAGGAGCGCCCCCACTGTCGCCACCCCCAGGGTGAGCATCCCACTGTCCGTCCTGGATCCCCCACACCGGCACCGCATCCATCGGCGGAAGAGCTTCGACGCCTCCGACACACTGGCGCTGCCCCGGGTGAGGATGGGGGTAGGGCTGCCCCCTGTCTGGCCCAGTCCTCAGTTGTGTCCTGAGGCCCAGAGAGGGCCAGGACTGTCCCAGAGCCACACAGTGACGCTGGGCTCAAGGACCCCAGTCTCTGGAGTTCAGACTGGCCACTCACGTCACCTGTGCTGTTCCTGTTCCCTGATGGAGGTCAGGCTCCCCACCCACCCCCCGTCTGCCCGTGAGCTGGCATAATGCAAAAGGGTCTGATTTCTCATGCTTTTGTGTGCCGTGTGCACAGTCCTCAGGGGGTTTATCTTGTGGGGTCAAGCAACAGAGAGTGCAGTGGTGGTGGTTTAGTTGCTAAGTCGTGTCCAACACTTGCGACCCCATGGACTGTAGCCTGCCAGACTCCTCTGTCCATGGGTTCTCCAGGCAAGAATACTGGAGTGGGTTGCCATTTCCTTCTCCAGAGAATAGAGGTCCTGCTGTTATTCCAATTTACAGACGAGGAGACTGAGGCAGAGGGGAGGTGCCTTTTCCATGGTCAGCCAGGTAGAACTTGGGGTCTTATACTTCCATGATGCCTCCCCCATAGAGCCACCCTTTGTGTCTTCTGGGTAGGACAGGGGTCAGTGGGGACCCCACTCACTCCCAGTTGAGGCCGAGGATGCTGGAGTGGAAGCAAGGAGAAGGAGTACTGAGGAAAGTCCGTTTGCTCATCTGTAAAATGGGTCCAGTGTACTGTCCTCAGGCTTATGGGGTGAGCGGGGGGCAGGTCAGTGAGTCAGTACTTGTTAGGGGCCTGGAGCAGAGCCTGGCACACAGGATGTGCTCCATCAGCATCCACAGCCTTCCCTCCACCCATCTGTGGTTTGGGTCCGCAGGATTAGGAAAGGGAGGCCCGGGGGAACAGTGGTGGACACAGACCTCTGCCCTGGGGGAGCCTCAGTCATGGGAGACACTGATTATTTGCGGGGGGTCCCTCCACCCTCATGGGGGACACAGCCCTGCCCTAGAGGAGGCTGCCAGTCCGGAAGGAGAGGTGCAGCCCCTCCCTGGGCCTGCCTGGTCAGTGGGGAGCCCCGCTCCCAGCCAGGCGCCTTAATCCCTTGCTCTCCACAGCACTGCCTGCTGGGCTGGGACATTATCCCTCCGAAGTCTGAGAAGAGCTCAGCTCCCAAGACCCTGGACCTCTGGTCCAGTGTCTCCTCTGAGGCCCACCATCAGAAGCTGTCAGCCACTGGCTCTCCTCACCTGGTACGTCCAGGGTGCCCTGGGAGGGGCAGACACCTTGGAGCAGCCTGGGGACTGCAGAGTCTCTGGGGGAGGGGCGCAGAACCTGGAAGCCTCTCTCTGTGGGCTCCCATATCCCTGGCCCTGACCCCCAGCACCTTTCCAGTCTCCAGTGCTCCCCACTGGCTACCCTACCATGCCCTGGAAGCTGACCCCAAGTCCGAGATCCAGAAGGGGATGAGGCTGCATATGGAGGGAACCCATCCCAAAGAGGCCCCCTCTGAGACCTTTCTCTTCATTCCCTAGGCTGTGCCAATGCAGGTCCCACCCCCGACCCCAATCTGGTCAGAACCCTCCTCCATGTCCCGGCCTCGCTCCTCCCAGCCGAAGCCCTGAGGACTGGCCACTTGGAGGTGAACAGTGCTCCTGCCGTCGTTTCAGCTTCACCGCTCTGGCAGGGGTGCCCACGAGAGGGGAGCCTTGCCCAGTCTTGGCTGGAGGTGGACTCAGGCCCCACCTTCCTTCCTAGGCTGGGCCCCGGCCTGTCTCCTTCCTGGGGACACAGAAGGGGACCCTGGGGTTGGGGTGAGGGGATTCTGTGACACGTTTGTAAGTAAAGCTCAGTGCTCCCTGCAGCCCCAGATTCCCACATGTGCCGGGTCTGTCCTGCCGATGCCCTTAGAATCTCAGAGGTGCCCTGGCCTCAGCCTGGCCCTCCTCATCTGGGGAAGGACGCCTCTGACAGCGTGTGCCGGGTGGAGTGGATCCAGCACTGAGTGTGGCACTTTTGGGGGTGAGGGTCCCCAAAGCAGGCTGGGGTCAAGGTCAGCATTAAAAGGCCCCCTCAGCAAGGGGCTTGGGGTCTCAGGCCGGCCCCTGTAGATGAGGCTGAAGCTGTGACAGTGGGGAGTGAATGAGCCCCTCCTTCTTGACCCCTGACACCGGGGTCCAGTGATAAAGGAATGCTCTTAAAGTTCCTGGGTCCCGTGGCTCCTTTATTTCCATCTCAAGCCCAACCCTAGAAACCATGGATGATTCAGAGCCCCAGCAGGGACACCTGGGGAAATAAAAGGCCAGGAAGGTTCAAGTCAGAGGCAAGTGCTCACCTCTGCCCTCCTGAATTAGTAAGCAGCGTCTGTCTTTCCCCCTATATGTTGAATAATATGAACTTTCTAATTTGTAGGATAAAAATGGAATAGCTGGGGAACCTAAGCCCGGGGAAGGCATGTGCTTTTTCTGAGGTTTCTAGCTTAGAGGGGTGGAACTAGGGCTGTGGTCTGTGGCTCCCACCTGGAGCTTGTGAAGCTGAGAAAACCTTTCCCACCAGTCACAGCACATGTATTAGGATAAACGAGGTTGTGCTGCAGCAACAAATTAACTCCCCGATTACAGTAGTCTGACATAAAGACCTATTTCTTGCTGACTTGCTCACACTACCTGGTCGTCATGGTTCACAGTGGGGCCTCTATTTTGACATTGTTTTTCGGGGACCCAGACCAATGGTGGCTCCACCAGTGGCTTCAGCCCAGAAATGACACAGGTCACTTTTGCTTGTGGTACATTGGACAGAACTAGTCACATGGAGTCGGGGCATGAAGGGGCGCATGGTGTACTGGGTGAGTGTTACTGTCCTCCACGTCATGACTTCACCAGCTCTTTCCCTGCAAGACGGACACACAGACTTCCCAGGCCATTGGCAACAATAACAGGCAATACAAACTCTCACCTGAGTCTTCCCTCACTCCATCTGGAGTTCCAACCTCCAGTGCTTCCATAGACAGGCAGGTAAAGTGACTGGGAGTGGTGGACACAGGGCTACCTGGTCAGCACATATCCTTTCCAGAGACTCTCAAGTCCAAATGTCTCTCTGATCATGCATATGTGTCTGTGGGCACTTTGAGCAGTGGGTCGTGGCTTGTCACTTGATTCCAGTACCTGAAGAAATGAAGTCTCTTCCACACGTAATTTTTTTAAATTAATTTTTTTAAAATTTATTTTCAGTTGTATAAAACATAACATAAGTCGCTTCAGTTGTGTCTGACTTTGTGACCCCACGGACTGTAGCCTGGCAGGCTCCTCTGCCCCTGGGATTCTCCAGGCAAGAATACTGGAGTGGGTTGCCAGGCCCTCCTCCAGGGGATCTTCCCGACCTGGGGGGTCAAACCCACATCTCTTCCGTCTCTTGCTTTGGCAGACAGGTTCTTTACCACTAGTGCCTGGGAAGCCCCTCTGGTGGTCTAGTGGATAAAAATCTGCCTGCCAGTACAGGGATCATCGTTCGATCCCTGCTCCTGGAAGATTCCACATCCCTTGGAGCAAGTAAATCCATGCACCACAACTACTGAGCCTGTACTCTAGAGCCTGGGAGTTGCAACGACTGAAGCTGCCGCAGCCTGGAGCCCATGCCCTGCCACAGGAGAAGCCACTGCAAGGAGGAGCCTGAGCACCGCAGCAGAGTAGCCCCCGCTTGCCACATCTAGGGAAAGCCTGCGTGCAGCAACAAAAGTCTACTGCAGCCAAAAAAAACAAAGACACAAGTTTACCACTTATATTTGCAATTGAGTGGCCCTAAAGTCCATTTATACTTTTTGCAACTTTCACCACCAACCATCCCCAGAATTTTCTTCTTATGAAACTGGAAAGGGAAATTAAAAGTGTTAGTCGCTCCGTTGTGTCTGACTCTGCGACCCCATGGACTGTAGCCTGCCAGGCTCCTCTATACATGGAATTCTCCAGGCAAGAATACTGGAGTGGGGTGCCCTTCCCTTCTCCAGGGGATTTTCCTGACCCAGGGATTGAACCCAGGTCTCCTGCACTGCAGGCAGATTCTCTATCATCTGAGCAGAGCTCCAATTAACCACTCATTCTCCATCCCCACCTCCCAGCTTCTGGCAACCATCATTCTTTTGCATCTCTATGAATTTGACTAGGTTACCTCATCCGAGTGGAATCATGCAGTATTTGTCTTTTTGTCCCTTTTTCAGCTCCTTCCATTTAGCATAATGTCCTCGAGGTTTATGTTGTAAAGTGTCGGAATTTCCTGCCTTTTTTAAGACTGCAAAGTATTTTGTTGTATGGATGGACCACATCTTGTTTATCCATCCATCTGCTGATGTGCCTTTGAGTCACTTCCACCTTTTGTTATTGTATATAATACTGTTGTGAGCATGAGTGTACAAATGTCTCTTTGAATCCCTACTTTCAATTCTTTAGGGTGTAAACCTAGAAGAGGAATTGCTGGATCGTAGGGTCATTCTGTGTTTACTGTTTTGAGGACCTGTGATACTGTTTTCAGAGGAGCCGCTACACCATTTTCCATTCCCACTGGCGGTGCATAAGGGTTCCAATTTCTCCACATCCTCACTAACAGTTATTTTCTGCCCCCCCCCTTTTTTTTAAATAATAGCCATCCCAATGGGTGTGACGTATCTTGTTTATTGTAGTTTTGATTGCGTTTCCCTGATGATGGTTAGTGATGATGGGCTTAGAGGCCATTTGTCTATCTTACTTGGAGGAATGTCTATTCAAGTCCTTTGCCCAGTTTTGAGTTGGATTTTTGTTGTTGTTGTTGTTCTTGTTTTCCCACATGTGATTTTAATTCAAGAAAGCCTGTGGGACTTCCATGGTGGTGGAGAATCTGCTTTGGTCGGGGAACTAAGATTCCACATGCCAAGGGCTAACCAAGCCCGACAGCTGCAACTGCTGAGCCCGAAGGGTGCAATGAAAAGATTCTGCATAATGCAATAAAGATCCTGTGTATCACAACTAAGAGCCAACGCAGCCAAATAAATAAGCAAATCATAATCTAAAAAAAATTAAGCACAAGCTTGGACATTATGCCACCTTGAAACCCAGAGTTAGACATTAGAGTGAGGCAAGTAAGGTACTCATCTGGTGCAAAAGTTAAGAAATTCAGTAATCAAATCATTTAAAAAGAATAGCCTGTGGGAGTCAGTGCCTGTGGGAGTCAGCGGTTTTGTTAGAAATTCTTTGGCCGGAGGCAGAAGAGAATCTGGAAACCTTCTGTCAAACAAAATGACAACATAGACAGCTGAGCTCCACTTCTAAGTTTAGCCAACCCAGAAGAGCAACAGCTTGAATGAGATAGAAATATTTCTCTCCCATAAAAGTCCAGACTGCAGTGCTAGGCCATTCAGTCATGAGGGCCAGTGGTTTCTCTGGAAGGACTGTTCTTTTGAACATTTAGAAGGTTTCTGGCTTCTGTCTTGCCCACGCAGCCGCTCCAGATCCACTCTGAATGAGCAGGCTGGGGAACAGGCTTTTTCAAACCTGAGGGACCTCAAGGATGAAGATCACAGGGAGAGAGGCCCTACACAGAGCATCACGTCTCCAGCTCTGCCTCACTCACCTGCACCCCACCACGGTCACCTGCCCTCGCATGAACAGGCAAGCCATTCCTGATTCTTCCAGGCTGTCCCTCCCTCCCTAGGGGGTGTCCAGATCTCTTCTTGTCCCCCTTCCTCTACCCCTTCCAGGTGTGCATCTCAGCTGGAGAGTCTCTTCTTTCACCAGGGCCTTCCCTGAACCCCTGGACCCCTCTGATGCATCTGCCCCATCACACACTGCACTTCCCTGTACTACATCCCAGCCCGTGTGTGTGTTCCTTTAAAAAAATTTTTTTGGCCATGCCGTGCTGTGCAGCATGCAGGATTTTAGTTCCCCGACTAGGGATCGAACTCACGCCGCCTACCGTGGAAGTATGAACCCCTGGACTGCCAAGGAAGTCCCCTTTATATGTTATTAAATTACTACCCATAAGGTTCATTGCTTTAGTGTCTCCCTCTCCCCTGCTAGAATTTAAGCAGAGGTGGTATTTTTCTCTTAGTTGGAACTTTGTTTTTTCTTCCTGTTTTCTCAAAAGTAGTGGCTAAACTGTATTTCAGGATTTGGCTTTTCCCTCTAGCCTGATCTCCCACTTGTGTCGTGAAAGTGATGGGAGAGGAGAGGTGTCATGTACTCAGTTGTGTCTGATTCTTTGTGACCCCATGGACTGTAGCCGCCAGGATCTTCTGTCCATGGGATTTCCCAGGCAGGAATACTGGAGTGGGTTGGCATTTCCTTCTCCAAGGAATCTTCCCAACCCAGGGATCTAACCCAGGTGTCCTGGATTGGCAGGCGGATTCTTTACCACTGAACCATATGGAAAGTCCCTAAAGGCAATGGGAAGGATGCTTTCATTTCTCCAACCTAAAGGACTCTTGTGGTTGGACACCTTATATGCTTAATAATAGTGTCATTGTTGGCATAAATCCCAAAAGAAAAAAGCAAGATCATCTTTTTTGTTGTTTAGTTGCTCAATCGTGTCCAACTCTTTGTGACCCCATGGACTGCAGCACGCCAGGCTTCCCTGTCCTTCACTGTCTCTTGGACTTTGCTCAGACCATTGAGTCGATAATGCTGTTGTGAAGGTTCTAGGCCCCACATCGGATTTCAAAGTCACGCCCCCTGGCGAGTCCCAGTCCCTTCGCTGGATCTCCAGGTTGGGAAGTCTGAAGATCACTGGCATCTTCCAGAATTGATGTCAATCATTTAGAAATAGGAACAGGGGAGTCTGGCTGTGTCACAGCAGAGACACAACTCTCACTGGCCATTGGCTTATTCGTTCTCTCATTCATTCATTCACCACACATACATCGAGCTCCTGTGCTAGGCGCTATGCCAGGCTCTGAGGACACTGGTGAACCAGACAACAGGTCACTTCCCACGGAGCCCCCCTCCCTGTGCTGGGACTTTAGAGAGCCCACACATGGAAGAAGTGCCGGCAAGAATGCTGGAGCAAGGCCTGACCTCTGCTTCCCTCTTCTCTGCCTCACATCCCTCCCAGGTGAGGCCCCAGCCCTGCTGAAGCTTTTTTTTCCTGGCTCTTGTTGGCTTCTCCTGCGCCTTCGTCCACCCTGTTCTGTTCCCTCTGCTCAAAGCTCTCTCTATCCCCCAAACTCCTACTCAGGCCTCAACTTCCAGGTCCACTCCTCAGAGCCCTCCCCTGAGCCCACGGGATTGGCAGAGGCACCTGAGTCAGGTCCCACCTCTGTGTCCCCATCCTATCCCATTACACTCAACTGTAAAGTTCCTCGAGGGCAGGAGCAGGGCCTGCCTTGCTTTCAGCTCTCGCCTAGCTTGGTATGTGGCATATGGTGGGCATGCAGTAAACAGGTGTTTGATGAATGAGTGAATGAGTCCCCAGGTGTTAGGAAGATGGAGGCCATGCAGCACGGGGATGTGGAGAGTGTCCCAGGATCATGGCATCAGAGGTGCTCGGTGTCTTCTGTGACTGCTCCTGGTTTTCTGTACACCATGTTGTCCTGTGTCCCAGGCAGACTGTCATAGGTCTTGCTTAGCAACTTCTCCTTCACCTCCGTAGGGTATCTGGCCTCCTGAATGGGAGGTAGGGAATGACTGGGAACAGCTGTGACATATTGCTCAACCACCAGCAGCCGTGGGTCCCAGGCCCTTGGTGAGAAGATTAGGGAGTGTGTGGAGACAAACAAGCCCCAGCTGGCTCTCCAAGGGACCCTTCCAACTTCCCAAAGAACAGAAACATCTCCTGGCTGCCTTGTAGGAGGTGGTTCTCCTTGATGGGGTGAGAGACCACTTCTGCTCCTCCAGCCTCGTGGAGGTAGACCATTCATGGCCCAAGAAACACAAAGCACAGGATTTTCCCGGATCATTTTTCCAGGTACCTTTTGAGCATAGCATCCTGACGTTCAGAGGATGTACATTTTATTGCAACCAAAGTTCCTACTTGCCTTGCCCCAGTCTTCTGGGTCAGACCTGGTCCAACCGGGGAGCTGCATTGAAAGTCGGACCTGGAGAGGGGCACAGAGCATGGCTTTAAAGAGACTGGGGTTCAGACAGCCCCTCCAACTCCCATTTGGGGCATCTGAGTTGGAAAGGAAAAAGTAAAACCGTCTATTTGCAGATTTATAGAATATATATAGAAAACCCGTAAGCCTCCACAAAAAGGCTGTTTGAACTATGAACAGATTCAGTAAAGCTGCAGGATAGAAAATCCTGCTTCCCAACTGTGTGAAAAGTCTAGACAGCATATTACAAAGCAGAGACATCACTTTGCCAACAAAGGTTCATCTAGTCAATGCTATGGTTTTTCCAGTAGTCATGTGCAGATGTGAGTTGGACCATAAAGAAAACTGAGTGCCAAAGAATTGATGCTTTTGAACTGTGGTGTTGGAGAAGGCTCTTGCATCCCTTGGACTGCAAGGAGATCCAACCAGTTCATCCTAAAGGAGATCAGTCCTGGGTGTTCATTGGAAGGACTGATGTCGAAGCTGAAACTCTTAATACTTTGGCCACCTGAAGCGAAGAGTTGACTCATTGGAAAAGACCCTGATGCTGGGAAAGATTGAAGGCAGGAGGAGAAGGGGACAACAGAGGATGAGATGATTGGATGGCATCACCAACTCAATGGACATGAATTTGAGCAAGCTCTGGGAGTTGGTGATGGACAGGGAAGCCTGGCGTGCTGCAGTCCATGGTGTCACCAAGAGTCAGACATGACTGAGTGACTGAACAACAAGCGTGTGACTTTGGGCACTTCACCTCATCTCTGGCTCATTTCAGCATGTGTACAGGGTGATAGTCCCAGGGAGAGGGAGGGACATGAGATTAGACAGGTGGAGGGCTGCCCATGGGCTGGCCTGAGAAGAGGGTGATAAGACTCATGATTGTCATCAGCTCTTCCTGTCCCCCACCCCACCCTGTCATGAGACCAACGTCATTCTAACGGGCACAGGGGCCTGCCCTCTCTGCATTCACTCTGTCGGGCTCACCCCTTCCCCTGGGAGGTTAGAAGGAACCAGGAATAAAGTATCAAGTTGGTTGATTGAAAGACTGGCTCTTCCCTCTGCTTCTTCCTTCTAGCCTCAGAGCACGTGCAGTGAATGTGCTGGTGGTCAGCTCTCCAGGTTGAGGGTTTTGCCCACAGGGATGCAGAGGGTTTAAGTCAGCCACGGGGCTGTGGCGGCCAGCGCCCTGCCCGTGGCTGACACTCCAGGGTGTGACGGTGGTGGGCTGTGACTGTGCAGGAAGTCAGGAGGGGAAGCCTGGGCCCCAAGGGACCATGTTGTGGCTGGTGGGGGTGGCATGAGGTTGGTCCCAGTGATGAATATAGGTGCTTGCCAGTGGCTTAGGTGGTCTTTGGGGACATCCCCCTGTCGTGGCACCAGGCTGAGCCCTTACCACAAGATGTTCTCTCTCAGGTCCTCATTGTCTGATGCCAGAGGCCATGAGGCTTCTCCCTCCCTCCCTAGAAGTGCCCCCTCAGCCCCTGAAACTCAAGAGATCCCCAGGCCCCACTGGGAGGTAAGACTCTGGAAGGACCCAGCTCTCGAGGTGACAAGACTTCTCTGGGAGCCATGACATCTTAGCAGGAGGGAAGGGGAAGCAGGGAGCTTTGAGAATTTTCCAGGTCCTAGATCCGGTGCAGAGCAGGGGGCATCCTTCCTGCCCCAGAAGGATCAGAAGACCCTAGCCCAGAGGGAGACCCAGCTGCCCATCCTTCCCACTCCCAACGAACTCAGATAAACTTCCTTGGCTCCTCTCACCAAAGTCTACCAGCAGCGCAGAGGAGCACCCTCCACTGGACCCGTGCTCTAGAGCCCACAAGCAGCAACTACTGAGCCCACATGCCTCAACGACTGAGGCCTGGGCGCCCTAGAGCCCGTGTTCCGCAACAAGAGGTGCAAGTGCAATGGGAAGCCCATGCACCACAGCAAAGAGCAGCCCCTACTTTCTGCAACTGGGGAGATGCCCTCGCAGCAACGAAGACCTGGCACAGCCAAAAATATATAAATAAAATAAATATATATATGGTTGTAATGCTACCTACATTACAGGGGTGTGTAGAGGAGTAAATGAGACAGTGGTGTAATGAAATGCTCAACACAGTAACTGGCACTTAGTAAGTGCTTCATAAATATGAGATAGTATTATATGAAAACAAGGGCTCATTGTATATTGCAAAATAGGAGTCCTGTTTTGGGGGCAGTCTGTTTCACCTGGCCTGAAACACAGAATTGAGAGAGGGTGAGAGGGGAAATTCTAGGGACTTCCTCCAGTGAATGACTGATGAAGATCTCTGCCTGAGTGTCCCTGCTGGCGTGGGCTCCTGTAGGCCTGCAGGCCTGGAAGAGTTGGGTGGGTGGTGGGTGAGAATGCCTCTGCAGAAGACTCAGAGGCCTAGAAACCATTAAGGCTTCCAGGAATCCTTGGGTTCAAAGTCTGGGGGCGTGGGATGGTATGGGACTCAGCCTGGAAGACAGTGGCTGTGGGCGTGGGGTTTACACAAGCCTCCATCTGCCTCCTCCTTCAGGGATTATTGCCCAAACTTGACTTGTCCTTGGCCTCCCTGCCTGGCCATGCACTCTCCCTGACCCTCCTCACCCCTGGAAACCAGCTTTCAGGGAGCCAGCTTCAGCCTGCACCTTCCTGTGCCTCTCAATGAGGCCTTGCTGGGCTGGGGGCCTGATGAAGGGCAGGGATCCTCCATCTGCAAGCCCAGGAGAAAGGCATGATAAGGACCTGACCTGGCTGACACACCTCAGACTTCCAGCCCCCTGGCCTGTGAGACAATCTGTTTCTGTTGTGTAGGCTGCACAATTTGTAAGCCTTTGTTATGACAGTCCAAGGAGACCAAGACACCCTTTGTGCCAGGAAACTCCTTGCCGGGCTTGGGGAGGTGGGAAGGAGCTGGGGAGCCTGTCTAGCCCTCGCCCGTGAGCTCTGCATCCCAGAGCTGTTCTTGCCTGGGCTTCACTTTTTAAAAATAAATTTGATTTATTTAGTTTTGGCTACCCTGGGTCTTCATGGCGGCATGGGTTTTCTCTCGCTGCGGAGAGTGGGGGCCACTCTTCGTTGTGGCGTGCTGGCTTATTGCAGTGGCTGCTCTTGTTGATGAGCACAGGCTCTAGGGTGAGAGGGCTTCAGTAGTTGTGTCCCCTGGGCTCTAGAAGTTAGGCTCAGTAGTCATGGCACATGGGCTTAGTTGGCCCAAGACATATGGAATCTTCTTGAACCAGGGATCAACCCGTGTCCTCTACACTGGCAGATGGATTCTTATCCACTGTACCCCCAGGGAAGTCTATTGTTCAGTCACTCAGTCGTGTCCCACTCTTTGCAACCGTGACCTCATTTTTCTGCCTGGAAATTCAGGTCACCTTCCCAGACAAAAGGGCCTCTCTTGGGCGATGTGTGGAGGAGAGGAGGAAAGATGGGGACTTGGGGAGTGAGTAAGCAGAGAGCCTTGGAGACAAGGCTCCCCACCTACCTCTGCCTCAGTCACCACCACACTGAGACCCAGCCTGGCCCAGTCTTAGTTTCCAGTCATTCCAGCCCCTGATACATCTGTGGATTTTATAATTCTGAGAGTCACCTGTCTGCGGAGCTTATTAAATGCAGGAGCTCGTTGCTATGATACAAGCTGGAATCAAGATTGTCAGGAGAAATATCAGTAACCTCAGATATGCAGATGACACCACCCTTATGGCAGAAAGTGAAGAACTAAAGAGCCTCTTGATGAAAGTGAAAGAGGAGAGTGAACAAGTTGGCTTAAAACTCAACATTCAAAAAATGAAGATCATGGCATCTGGTCCCGTCACTTCATGACAAATAGATGGGGAAATAATGGAAACAGTGGCAGACTTTATTTTCTTAGGCTCCAAAATCACTGTAGATGGTGACTGCAGCCGTGAAATTAAAAGACACTTGCTTCTTGGAAGAAAAGCTATGACCAACCTAGACAGCATATTAAAAAGCAGAGACATCACTTTGCCAACAAAGGTCTGTCTGGTCAAAGCTATGGTTTTTCCAGTAGTCATGTATGGGTGTGAGAGTTGGACCATAAAGAAAGCTGAGCACCGAAGAATTGATGCTTTTCAACTCTGGTGTTGGAGAAGACTCTTGAGAGTCCCTTGGACTATAAGGAGATCAAACCAGTCAATCTTAAAGGAAATCAGTCCTGAATATTTATTGGAAGGACTGATGCTGAAGCTGAAGCTCTAATACTTTGGCCACCTGATGTGAAGAGCTGACTCACTGGAAAAGACCCTGATGCTGAGAAAGATCGAGGGCAGAAGGAGAAGAGGGAGACAGAGGATAAGATAGTTGGATGGCATCATTGACTTGATGGACATAAGTTTGAGTAAGCTTCTGGGGTTGGTGATGGACAAGGAGACCTGGCGTGCTGCAGTCCATGGGGTAGCAAAGAGTTGAACATGACTGAGCAACTGAACTGAATTGATTGCTATGATATTAAAAGGAAGATTTCTGTAGCATTTGTTATGTGCCAGATGCTATCCTAAGAGTTCTGCATCTCTTAACCCTTTGAGTTCTTACCACCTTATGAGGTAAGGTTATTGTTCCCATTTATGGGTGGAGACATTGAGGTACAGAGAGGATAAGTGACATTCCTAAGGCCACACAGCTAGCACATGAACTCCAGAGTCCATGCATCTAACCTGTACCATGCCTCCCACAGGGACAAACATCCTGTGTATCTTGCCTCCAGGGGGCTGGCTTTGGGATGGACTCTAGTTTTCCTTGAGAGGCAGCTCAGTAGGGAGAAGTGTCTAAGCTTGGGTTCTGAGTGTGGCCCCCGGGCTGGGGAACATGGGCAAGTGACCTCCTTGCCCTGAGCTTCACTTTCCTCCCTGGGTGGTGGGGGCATCTCTGCCGGGGCTGCTGTGCAGCTGGAGAGGGTCCTTAATGCTCTGCTGGCTGCACACCCCTCACACACCTTTACTCACCCAGCCATGAGCACACACTCTCATGCCCCCCACACACACAGTCTGTGTCCACACACCTCACACATCCATGAACATACACATAATCTTTTTTTTTAATCGTATGATATTACTTTTTTTTTTTTTTTGAGGAGCCTTCATACTGGTTTCTGTAGTGGCTGCACCAATTCACACTTCCACCAATAATGCACACGGATTTCCTTCACTCCACTCCATATCCTCCCCACACTTGTTACCTCTTGTCTTTTTTTTAATTAAAATTTTCATCTTATGCAATTTCACTTTCCATTCGTAGTTACTTTGCACTATTGGCTCTATTCCTTGTGCTGAACAATAACACATCCCTGTGATGCTGAAGCTGAAGCTCCAATATTCTGGCCACCTGATGGGAAGAGCCGACTCATCAAAAAAGACCCTCATGCTGGGAAAGATTGAAGGCAGGAGGAGAAGAGGGAGACAGAGGATGAGATGGTTGGTGGCATCAGCAACTCGATGGGCATGAGTTTGAGCAATTTCTGGGAGTTGGTGATGGACAGGGAAGCCTGGCGTGCTGCAGTCCATGGGGTCACAGAGAGTCAGACACGACTGAGCGCCTGAACAACGAAAGCCTATCTTAAACTCCCCCATATAGCGTCCCTCCTCCCACTGGTAATCACTAATTTGTTCTCTGTGCCTATGCACACGTGTAATCTTGAGGACGCACAGCCTCACGCACGCACCCTCACACATACACACACACACACACACGTGCTGCAGGAGGCCCCATCCATGTCACTGTGGCCCCAGCACTTAGTCATTTAACAACCCACTGCGCCGAGTTCCTTTCATGGAAGCCGACGTTTGGCTTTCCGTTTGCAGAGATCTTCTCACTCAGTTTCTCTCAGTCTCACTTTTCACTCTGACTGGGAAGGAGTTTTTTTTCAGTCTCTCTTGTGGTTTTGACAGCCCAGTGCCTGTGGCTCACGCCCCATAACTCCTCAGAGGCATTTGGCCTCTCCAACGTGTCCACTCTGGGGTCAGGCCCTGGACTGCCCTGTCACGATCCCTCCACTGCCCAGCCATTGAGGGAGTGGCGGGTGGTAGTAGGGGGGCTGGCTGGGGAAGAGAAAGGTGATGTCACAGGATTCTTGGGGTACAGACAGACCCCAAGAGCTCAGGCCCGTCATCCCACCTCCTCAGCTGTGAGTTTCTGTGAGAAGTTCTCGGGGAGAGAGAGTTCCGAGGCTGTCGCTGATGTGGCTGGGGTCACCAGCTGATCGTAGAGCTCTCCTGGGGGTGCTGACACCTGCCTGCTGCACGTGCGCCGCCCCTCTCCCAGCTGTCGCACTTGGGGGTCCCTGAGCTGGCCTCCCACACTTTCTGCATTCCAGTCTCCTTTGCCAATGCGGGCAGCGGACCTCTGAGCCAGGCTCTCATGCCCCCACTGCCTCAGACCTGGCAAGTACAGGAAGTCTAGAACAGTCCCTGGGAGAAGTCGGCCACTTCCTGCTTTGAGATTTTCAGACCCCAAATTCCCTGACTCTTTCTTCAGAGTTATTTGAATGTGAGGGGAGGGAGGAGCACGGAGAAGTGTTATTCACTCCACCAACAGGAAATTGTGTTTTCCTGACATGTTGTTGGGCACTCACTTCTCAACTCAATTTCTTCCTTTTTTTAAACATAAATTTCTGTTCTATTTTTTTTGATTATGTGTTTTTGACCGGGATGGGTCTTCACTGCTGTGCTTGGGTTTTCTCTCGTTGTGGTGAGCTGGGGTAGTCTTCGTTGTGCTGTGTGCACTTCTCATTGTGGTGGCTTCTTTTGTTGCAGGGCACAGACTCTAGGCTTGTGGGCTTCAGTAGTCATGGCACCCGGGCTATAGTTGCTCTGTGGCATCCATAGGGCATCCATTCCTAGTCCAGGAATCTTCTTGGACTAGGGCTCAAACCTGTGTCCCCTGCACTGACAGGTAGAATTCCTATCCACTGTACCATGAGCGAAGTCCTCAACTCAATTTCCTATCTATAAATTTGCTTTTATAATGCCTGTCTTGTGGATACAAGAGAGAATAAATGAGCTCATGCAGGAAAACATGACTGAACTGTGTTCCCCTCAAATCCATATATTGAAGTGCTAACCCCCAGTGTTACTCTCTTTGGATACAGGCCTTTGAAAGAGGTAAATTAAGGTTAAATGAGGTCATAGGGTGAGGCCCATATTCAGTCGGACTGGTGTCCTGAAAAGAAGAGGAAACAGGCAGTTTCTGGGTGGCCTACTGGTTAGGATTTAGGCTTTTACTGCCGAGACTCAGATTCAGTCCCTAGTCAGGGAACTAAGATCCTGCAAGCCTTTGTTGTTGTTCAGTTGCTCAGTTGTGTCCGACTCTTTGTGACACCATGAACTGCAGCATGACAGGTTTCCCTGTCCTTCACCATCTCCCAGAGTTGCTCAAACTCATGTCCATTGAGTCAGTGATGCCACTCAGCCTTATTGCATGGTAAAAAAAAGAGGAATGGACTCCAGGGATGTGCACACACACAGAAAGGTCATATGAGGACATGGTGAGAAGGTGGCCGACTGCAAGCCAAGGAGAGAGGCCTCAGGAGCAGCCAAAGTTGCTGACACTTTGATCTGGGTCTTCCAGAACTGTGAGGAGTAAATTCCTGTTGTTTAAGTCACCCAGTCTGGGCTATTTTGTTACAGCAGCAATAGACAGCGAATCCAAGGGCCAGTCCAGTGAGCTCTGACATATGTACACATAGTGATTGCTCAGTAGATGGTAGTCAGTATTATTGTTGGGAGATATTAATAGTTCTCCCTGGCGTTTCTGCACGTTTCATGTCAGCTTCTGACCTGGACAATCTTCTTAAGGACATTTGCACAGAGATGGTATCTTCCAGCTGAGGTCCTGAGATGCCAGGGCCAGTGCTCCAGTGTTGAGGCCCAGGGGACTGGGGAGCCTTTGGGGAGAACAATGGCTCCATCAGTTCATGTGGTTGGGGCCTGACTAGGTGGCCACATATTTAGAAGAGATCCCTGTCTTTGTAGTAGCTGGGCGATGAGTATTCAAGAGCTTCCTGTGTGCCCAGCTCTGTGCTAAGGTTTATCATCTCCTTTAATCTTTGCACAACCCTATGAAGTGGGTGAAACAGAGGCCTCAGGAGGTTAACCAACTTGTTCCAGGCCGCTCAGCTGTGGCTGTAACAGAGGTGGGATGGGAACTCGGCCTTGTCTGACTTTTCGAAATACTTCAAAACAAAACAAAACAAACAAACATCGGAGTACTTCAATTGCATTTTATTTGTACAAGGATTTTCTTTCTATCTTTTTTTTTTTTTTTTTATGTGAAGCACTGGTGGTCTGAGAACGGTTTTCTGTGTGCTCTCCATTTTGATCTGAGTCCCAAGGATGGTGATAGGGACCCAGTTCTTGCAAGAAGAGCTGCCTCACCGCCTGGGGTTTTGCAGGGGGGAGCTCCTGGCAAAGGGGGCCCTAGGGGCTCGGCTCTGCCTGACCTGGTCATTCTGAAATCAGGGGCCCCTCCCGGGAAGGATGCAGGCTGGGGAGAGCTGCAAAGTGGGTTCAGAATTGGGGCTTGAGATGACTCATCTGTGGCTATTTATTACCCATTTCCATTTCTCGGTCTGATTGGGCTGCTCGAAGGCCAAGCCTCCTTTCTTCTGGGTGCTGAGTAAGCAGCCTGGCCAGTCCTGCCCACCTCTGGCCTCGTCTGGAGCTCTCTCTCTTCACCCTTGGCAACACTCGGGTCCCTTGGGGCTGCTGAAAGTTCCCCCTCACTGCCCTCATCGAGGCATTCCCAGCAGCACCACTCTCTGCCAGTCCACCCCAGCCTATTCGTTCTTCCTTCAGGTCATAGCTTAAATGTCACTTCCCCCAGGAAGCCCTCTCTGACCACCATGCCCACCACGTCACAGTCTGGTTACATGGCCCTTGTCATGTGCTCCTGCAGCACTCGCCTTCCCTCCTAAGTCTCCAGTGGGTGACTAATTAATTTTCCCATTCTCCCATCTCAGCGAAAGGCAATTCTATCCTTCCGGTTTCCCAGGTTCCCTTGCATTGTCTTCAGTCCCTCCATCAGCAAATCCTGTCCATTCTCCCTTCCGAGACTGGCCCCCTTTCAGCTCCCCCACTGCTCCCTCCTGGTCTAAGCCTCTACCACCTCTCCCCTGGAGGCTGTGGTTGGCCTCTTCCCTGGTCTTCCTGCTTCCATTCCTCCACCCATCCCCTGACCCTATTTCCAGCAGTGGCAGTCAGAGGGAGACCTCAGAAGAACCCAAGTCAAAGCCATAATTCTCCCCTGCTCAAAGTTCCCGAGTAGGCCCCGTCTGAGTAGGGGTGCAAACCAAAGTCCTTACAGTGACCACAGGCCCTGAAAACCCTGTGTTGTGCCTCTGACCACACCCCACCAGCCGCTGGGCCTATCTCACCCTTACCTCAGGGCCTTTGCGCTGGCTGCTCTGTGCCAACCACCCCCTATCCCCACCCCATCTGCCTGGCTCCCTCCCTCTCAATCTTTCTTCATGCCTTTGCTCAAAAGTCGATTTCTCCGTGAGGCCTTTCTTGATCACTTGATTTAAATGTGTACTTCTCCACCCCAGCGTACCTGCTTTTCGTCCTTTCCCCTTACTTTTCTTTATAGCATGTCTCCCCTTCAAAAATCCCATGTGCTTTACTGACTTATTTTATGTGTTGTCTGCCTTCCCCTCACTAGAATGGAAACTCTTCAAAGGCAGGACGTTTTGACTGTGTTCGCTGCTGTATCCCCAGCACCTAGCCTAGAGGCGTACTACCCACGCTCCTGTAGCGTTTGTTGAATGAATGAATGACAGTTCCCATCACTTACCCCCTCAAACAAGCAGAAATGTGTTGCTTTCATCCAAATATTCCTGTTCCTGCAGGCCTGTTAGGTCCGCGGTGCTGGTCAGTCCCATGGGAGGTGGGCCTGGGGCAGTTCCAGGTCTTGGTGGGCACCCAGCTCTCCTTGACATGCCCCACAGGCCTGGATGGCCAAGCTCTGGCCCCTAGAGCACAGCGTGGAAGGGGCCTCAGGGGACTGGGAACACAGTGAAGGCCACTGGTACCTGTAGGTGCTGACAGTTTCTTCACATGGCGCAGTTCAGTGGCTCCTACAGAACTGGAAGGCCGTGGCTCAGGAAAGCCCTCGGACCATCGAGCAGGGTCCCTCCTGGCGAGGGTAGTAGCTGCTCTCACTGCTCCTAAGCACAAGGGTGGGTGCTGGCAAGTGGCTGGACTTTAGGCCTCAAGGAACACAGGACAGGCTGCCTCCTTTGGGCTACTTCAGCCAAGCAGTGGGCATTTGAAATGCAGTGTCAGCTCACCAGCACACAGGCCCCTGGGCGGTGGGCATGGGGCAGGCAACATTCCCCCTTCTTATCCTCGGCACGGGGTTTATTTCCCCAGCACCTCTTTGGACAGACACCAGGACCACTTCCGGACGGCAGATGGCTCAGCCTCTACGGTGTCTGGGATGGTGGGTGTGCCAGCACAGGTGTGTCGGGTGTGCATTCGTGGCTGCAGCATTCTAAGGCTGACAGTCCCCCAACCCCTGACACTCCAGCAGTTTCTGCAGGCATCAGACTCCCTGCCTGCCTCCTTTGCCAGGGCTGAAACTCTGGGTCAAGACATTGCTCCCAGATGGCAGGCCTGGAGAAGGCAGATGACACAAAGCAGCAGAGAAGCATGACAAAGCGGGTGATGGTGAAGGCAGGAGATTAGAAGGCTGGCTCTAGGGGCTGTCCCTGCACTGACTGGCTGCATGATTTCGGCCTCAAGGTCAGTGTAAATCAGTTATGGGAGGGACTCACTCTCCAGATCTCCTGTTTCTCACACTTTGGACCAGCTTCTTATGCAAACTAGAAACTAGTTAATGATGAGTAGCTGGGGGTGTGGATAACAGCTGTTGGTTTTCCGTAACACAGAACACGTCCCAGTCTTCAGCAGGAACCCCATGAGTTCCAGACCTAGCAGGCCTGAGTCAGGGCCAGGCCTTAGTTTCCCCAGATCTCTGGGATTTCGTAGCTGGTGAGCCCCAGGCCCTGCCAGGCCTTAAGGCCTCATGGCTCCTATTTGGAGAGAGAGAAGGGCCTGGGGGGGCCAACCCTTCCCCAGTGGCGTGGAGGGACTGATGAGAAAAACCCCAGAGGGGTTTTCTGAATGAACTCTGCATACCCATGGGCCGCTCCTGCTGGGAAAAGGGTCCCTCCTTTTAGGGAGTGTGGCCCACCGCCCACCTGCAGTGACCGCATGGATGATGATGTGGACTCAAGGGCAGAGGCTCTGTTCCGGGTTTCACTTTCAGAGCAGTCTGTCCTTCTCAGCTTCCATGCCGCGGGAGCGCGGGGAGGCAGAGCGGATGCCCGCCATCTTCCCAGGGCCCCTGGCCTTGGCCATTGAGTCCTCCAGAAAATATTCATTAAACCAAGTCTTTCTTTCACATCAGATAGCCTCTGAGCCTATGAGCACTCATCCTAGGCGGAAAGTCAGGCCACCGGCAAATACGCCATTTCAGATGGTGGTGTGATCCGTCCCTGGAAGGGAATAAACAGTGAGGGGACACAGAGCGGCAGTATCAGCTTGTGTGGTCAGCGGAGTCTTCTTTGTAGAGTCTTCGTCTCAGCCAAGACCTGAAGGGTGAGAAGGGGCAGCAAAAAAAAAAAAAAAATTATTGACTTTATTAAAGTGTAACTGACACATGATAAACTTTACCTGTTTAAGGTGGTGGTGGTGTTTAGTTGCCCAGTCATGTCCAGTGCTTTGTGACCCCATGAACTGTAGTCCTGCCAGGCTCCTCTGTCCATGGGATTTCCCAGGCAAGAATACGGGAGTGGATTCCCATTTCTTTCTGCAGAGGATCTTCCTGATCCAGGGACTGAACCCGCATCTCCTGAATTGCAGGTGGATTCTTTACCACTGTGCCACTGGGGAAACCTTGATAAATTTTGGCATCTGTATTCATCCATCACTACAACCAAGATGTGAACATATACATCACCCTGAAAGTTTCCTGGACAGGTCAAAGAGCTAGGGGAAGAGGGATTCAGGTGGAGGAACTGGCAAGTATAAAGGTCCTATGGCAGGGATAAGCCTGGTGGCCCCAGGAACAGAAAGGAGGTCAGTAGGGAACGTGACAGAGGATAAGGTCGGTGAGGGCAGGAGCCCTCTTAGGGTCCCTTTTTGGCAGTGCTAAGCTGGAGTCTGAATCGGAGCTTCCTCAGACTGTTGAGTGAGCAGCACATTACACTTGGCCATCAGACCCTCTGGCCCTGTTTTCCTCCCAGGCTCTTCTGAGAAACCAGCCCATGTGGGGCGGTGACACCATTAATGACTTACCGAGTGGCTTCCCCAAGAATGATTTACATTTTTACTGGGGACTTCGATACCTTGGCCCAAAGGAGTGAGTAATGGTGGAATTTCAGGCTGAGGGGCAAGCAGTGGATAGAACCTTGGTCAGTCCCTCCTTGGGTCTCTAAGTTCTCAGCCTTCAGGAAAGTGAAGCTGGCTTCTGGAACCTTCTGTGTTGTAAGGCTTAATTTGAAGATGGGGTGCCTTTGGCCCCCTCAAGTCCAGGCCCTGGAGAGTCTTCCTCAGCCTGACTGCCAGAGACCTGGCCCCAGTGGGGAAGGAGGGGGTGACAGAAACCTGAAGGCCAATTCCTATAGAGCAAATTCCTTTACGATAAACACTGCTGGGAGCCAAAAGCAGGTTCCAGGGTGACGAGGGGGAGCAGGCTGACCGTTGGCCCCCAGGACAACAAGATGTAAGGGTACAAGTTACAACAAGGGAAACCACCACCCTAGAGAGGGGAGTCACGGACTGGGGTTTGAATCATGGCTCTAGAACTTACTAACTGGCAGACTTGGGTAAACAACTTCTCTGAGCATCTTTTTTCCCATGGAATTTTTTTTTTTAATTGTCATTTTGCAGGGCTGCTGTGCTGAGTATCTGGTAATCACCTTTGATTCATTCACTCTGCCTTGTGTGCTGATGACAGACGCTGAATTTGATGACAAAAATCCCTACCCAAGGAGATTCTTTTCCTCCCAAGAAGCCAACAGACCCTGGCCTCAAAGTTTCCTTCTGTAGGGTGGGGATGGTGCTTCTGAAGGGAGTATGGCTTATTGGGATAAGAATGGCCCTGTGAGGAGTGGTCATCTCCTCTTTGGGCCTTCTGGTGGGGGCACACGCGTCTGGGGACCTCCATGTGTGTATGCGCTCACGAGTATACGCTCTTCACCTGCACCTCCATCTGAGTCGCCGCTACCACCCATTGCTTCTGTTTCTTTCTTGTACCCAATGTCTCTGATTCCGTGATTAATATTGGACTGGGTTTGGTTTCCTGAGAGTCTAAATGACTCACCCCCATTCACAACGGCCTCCCTGAGCAGGAAGGTCTGGGGAAGATGGGGACTCTGTGATGGACAGTCTCCGCCCATGAGGTCATCCCTGAGATGCCGTGGCTCTTGGCCAAATCTCTTTCCCTCTCTGGTCTTAGCTTCCTTCTCCATCTCTTTGGAAGTTAGAAGGAAACGATGGTACAAAACAGGAAGTCCTCCCCATCTACCAGTCCTAGGAGTTCATGAGAAGTAATGGCCACGAGGCTGCGAATGAATGAGAGGTGCCTGAGCCTAGACTGTCGCTGAGGACAGATGGCCCTCCTGGGCTGGGAGAGCAGAGACTCCCCTTGGTGCCATTCGCCTTAACCGGTTTAATCCTCACTTCAGCACTGCTGGGCTTCCCTGGTGGCTCAGTGGTTAGAGAATCCAGCTACCAATGCAGGAGATATGGGTTCAATCCCTACATCACGAAGATCCCTTGGAGGAGGAAATGGCAACCCACTCCAGTATTCTCGCCTGGAAAATTCCACGGACAGAGGAGACTGGTGGGCTACAGTGCATGGGGGGGTCACAGAAGAGTCAGACACAGCTTAGTGACTAAACAGCTGAAACAGCACTTTACAGTAGACACTGCCATTCTCATACTACTGAGGAAGAATTTGAGGTTCAGAGAGGATGAAAAACTTGGCCAAATACATACAGTTAGTAAGTGGCAGAGGTGGAATTTGGCTGGGCTGTCTGGTTCCAAGGCTTGAGGCCAGCCTAGAAGAACAGAGCTGGAAACATCCTCCAGGAGCCCTCAGGCCCAGAGCGGGAACCAGACCTATTTTTCTCACTCTCCCTGAGAACAAGGCCTTAGAACAAGGGCCTTTAAAGCCGGTCGTCACATCCCAGCTCCTCACTTCACAGATCACAGTGCAGAAGCCCCGGGAGGAGAAGTCTTGAGGCTGGAGTCAGGCCTGGGCTCTTGACTCTCCGTGTAGCCTTCCCGCAGCAGAGCTGATGCCTATCAAACTGGAGCCATAACTGAGGCCATCCCCGGGTGCCAAGGGCCTAGGGAAGTATCCCCACGGTGCCTGTGTGACTAGCTGGCTGGCCTGTTCTGAGGCAGCCACCTGGCATCACCTGAGAGGTAGGAAAGACCTCTGACCCCTAAGGTCCTTGCTGTGGGCCTCTGCATGAGTCGTCTCTTGGCTGGAATGGTGAATGCCACAGTTAACTCACCCCTAGGGAAGGGGAACACCAGGCCATGGGCCTTTCAGCTGTGATCCAGAATGGAGAGGTCTGGGGCCTCAGCAGGGCCCTAGGTACCTGGTGGGTGTAGCGAAAGGACAGTGAAGCCTTACATTTCTCCCCTCTAATTCAAAGCGCTTTCAATGTCCATTTTCTTCCAGGGCTCCTTGCAACCCTCAGAAGGTTGCCTGTTAGCACACAAATCCACATCTGGCAGAGAAGGGAACTTGCCCAGATGATCCCCACCTGCCTACAGGTCCTCCCACCCCTGTGCAGACCCTGTACACCTTGAGGAGAGCCAGGCTTGCAGTCAGCAAAACACCATGGGGATGATGAAGTGTGATTTCTGAGGCTCCATCATAAAAGACAATGTGGCTTCCATCTTGCTCCCTTGGAACCACTTGCTCTGGAGGAGGCCAGCCACCATGTTGGGAGGACACCCAAGCAGCCCTGTGCGGCTGAGGCTCCTTCCCACAGCCCTGTGAGTGGCTCATCTTGGAAGCCTCAGTCAAGCTTTTCAGATGACTACAGTCCCAGCTGACATTTGATGTTAGAAAATCACCCTGTCCGGTCTTTCCCAAATTGCTGACCCCCAGAAAGAGTGGGATACAATGTTTTTTATTTTCGGCTCCTAGGGTCTGTGGCACACAGAGGTAGATAACTATAGAGAAAAGAAACAACATGCCCACAGTCACATGGGCAGATTAGGACTCCCGTTCCCAGTGCTCTTTCTCCTGGAGAAACAGGGGCCTAGAGAGAGAGGAGAGGGCAGCGAAGCCTTGAAAGTTAGAGGACTGGAGCCAACTTCCAGCCCTGCCACTCTCAAGCTCAGGCAAGTTACTGAACGACTCTGTGTTTGTTCATCTGTGAAGTGGAGATAGCAAGATTGACTTGAATAAAACTTTGCTGCCAGGCTTAAATGTCTGGCCATGGGCCTGGGTATCCTGCCGGTGGGTATGTGTTGCTGGGGTTCCCCTAGCCAGCTGGGAGCCCCTACTATTTTTTCCCAATGCCGAGGCCTGAACTCCACCACTCTTACCACCCTCTAAGGGGCCGGAGCTGAGCCACCAGGGTCTAGCTAGTTCTGGGCCTTTAGGAGGGCAGAGCTCTGGGGACTTGAGTTCAAGCAAAGCAGCTTGACGCGAAGGTCTGGCCAGAGAAGCCCCCAAGTGAAGCCCCACCTTCACCACTGCTCTCAAGAAAGGGACTCAAAGAAGTACCTGTACCAGTCAGAGAAGAAAGGCTCAGACTTTCTACCCTTCCCTCCGCCCCAACTTTCAGCCTTCTACCTGCCTACTGCCGCCTGCGACAGAAAGAATCCCTTCATCTGCTGAGGGTATTTTGGGGCCATTTGGGGCTGGGGTTCCCAGCTGTTGGGGAAGTCCCTGCGTTTCCTGAACCGAGTCGGAACCTTGTGTCTTGCTCAGCATCCCTTTGGTGACACAGGTTCCCGGTCCCTTGCAGAGAGCTTCCTGCTGCACCTGCCTCCCGCCCCCTTCCTCTGAGATGAGATGGTCCTGGCAGCGCAGTGCACCTTCCCGCCTCCTGCAGGCCTAGGGACCTGGCTTCCACAGCTCGATCTGGTGGGGCCGCCCCCCAGCCCTCCCCACGATCCCACAACAGGACCCATTGCTATGCCTCGCCTGGGCCCTCGGGACTTCCCCTCTTGCTCTTCAAAGCACTTTCACACGCGTTCATGGGTTCGCGAACCGTCTGAAACCTATAGAGGACAGGGACTCAGGTCTGGCCGATGCCTACTCACCAGAGTCCCCCAAGCTGCCATTTTCCTAGGGGGCTGCAATTTCTCCCCTGATCCCCCACTCCACCCCCTCCTGGGACCCAGCCTATTACCTGGCCACAGATTGTGCCCTTCCCTGGGCTGGCTGGTCATGGGCTGGCAGCCCTGGGCTTGGCTCTGTATTAGGTTTCCCAGGACATCCTGGTGCTCTGGGAGCCCCCAGTTTCCTGGGTCAGATGGATACTCGAATCAGTCATTACAGTCGTGACACACTGAGATCAGTTCTAGAATTGAGAGACCAAAAAAACGGCAGAAACCGCCTTCGTGACTGGGAAGATGGCTGGGGGAGGGGAGGGATCAGTGCCAGGAAAGCTACAAAGAGAGGGTGGTGGCACTGGAGCAGGTTCTGAAGACAGACATGAGTCGGACGGAGGTGTGTCCGAAGGCTTAGGACCAAGTCAGTTGGGGCAGGGCCGTGAGCACCGTTGGCTCCAGGGAGTCCTGGCTTCACGAATTCACTGCTCTTATCTCAGTTTCTCACCTGCAGAATGGGCACAAACATTGAATCTTCATGAAGTTTCCCTGAGGATTCAAGGAACAGTCTGAAAACTCTTAGCAAAAAGTAGTGCTCAAAGACAGCTATTATTATTACAATAAGTAAATGACGCAATTTGAGAAGCACCCCTCCCACTCTGAGGAGACTTGGTTAAGGATCCCTTTCTCTCCAAGGAGGGGAAGGACAGGAGGGAGAGACATGTTTCCACAGCATCACTATAATTATCATTTTTGATGGACTTGGCTTTTTGCTCGGGCTTAGTTTTTCTGATGGGTGTGTAGTATTCCATTAAATGTGTAGACCAGTTTCCTTAACCATTCCCTGTTGTGATTACTAGGGTATTTCCAAGATTTACAAATAATAGTTTAAGAAAAGTGACTGTGTTTATAGTTTTCTTTTTTATTGTTATAGATCAACTATTTTCTTAGTCTTTCTTTACTAGAATCAAATTACTGAGCCAGAAGTTGTAAACTTTTTTGGAGGAGGGTGGCTTTTGTTAAAGCATTGCCATATTGCTGTCTGAAAGAGGTTGTAGCATTTACTAGCAGAATATGAATGTGTATTCTGGTTTCACCACAACTTTGGGGTTGGACTTTACCAAAGTTGTTTTTATAAAGGAGAAAAAAAAAAAAACCCTGATGACTTAATAAGTCTAAAAAAGTATCCAAATTTGCTTTAATTTGCATCTCTTCAGTTGCTAGAAAGGTGGAATTTTCAGGCTTGTAATTAATGTTCATTTGTGTTTCCCTGAATGTCAGAATGTTTGTGTTTTGATGATTTGTGCATGTGTGTTTAACAAATATTTATTTATTCAGAGCACCAGCTCTTCTACATAGTGAGTTCTGGACTGGGGAGCAGGCATCCTGGGTTGCTCTTGCATTTGCCTGGTTCTGTGAATGTCATGGGGTCACTTTCATAATTTCTTACTTAATCGTTTAACACAATCCCTGACTCAAACATCCCAGGACACTGGGCCCAGTGTATCTGGGGAGAACCTAAAAGTGGGTCTCCAGGGAGCGTGCACAGCATAGGCATTTTTTAAGGGGAATCCAGGAGTTCAAGGAGGGTTGTGGGGACTTTGTTGGGAGAGTCCTGATGGGAGATGACTGTTGGTGGGCCAAGGAGATGGAGGTATTTCTGGAAGACAGGGCCTTATGCCTTGCGACACAGAAGCCCTGGAAGGGAAAATCAACTGCTGCAAATGAGAACTTAATTGGAATGAGGTTTATACATTGTCTTTCTTTTAGGGAAGAGCACTAGGCTCCTCCTCTAGGCAGAAAACTCTCAGGGGGCAGGGAAACACCTGTGGTTTGATAACTGAATGTCTATTCTTTTCTCCATCAGTCCCTCCAACCGTCTGTCTGTCTAAATAGCCACCTATACACCCACAACCCACCCTCCCACTCAGCCATGCATCCACCCATCCTCCCACCCACGCATCCGCCCATCCATCCTTTCACTGATGCATTTCCCCCCTAACATTTATGAATGGTGGTGAACGGTTAACGGTGGCTTTCTGTGCAGCTTCCAGCGCTCCTTTCCAAAGAATTCCCAGGTCAGGAGAGAAGGTCTGGGTTGATTAGAGTGTCCAGAGCAGGAGCCTACTCGGGTTTCGCCCTTCTTTGGATTGGGGTGGGACGGTTGAGACCCACTGGAGCCTCCTAATCTCCTGAGTCCCTACCCCTACCCCCCAGCCAGGAGCGGAAGCCGCTCTCCCGCCCCTCAGCCCAGCTGGGCTGGGCAACACCCCCTACCCTGAAGCAGCAGGACGCCCCGGGTCTGTCAAATCCGGGGCGGGCCATTCAAACAGCAAAAGGCGAGTGTGGCTTTCCTGAGTCATCTCTGCACGTGTGTTCTCCCATTTGTCTTGACCGCTAAGTAGCTGCGTTCCTGGAAACAGGAACTGGGTACCTAGTGCGCCTCGGGTGGTGGTAGAAGGGAAAGGTTAAGGCTGAAACTTCGGAGAAGGAGCGTCCTCTTTTGAAGTGACTTCGCAGCGTGCGGTTGGGGCCTGCGAGGTGCGCCGAGGGTCTGCGAGGTGCGCCCGCGCTTGCGCGGCTCCTGGTCTCTGGCACCACACGTGGGCGCAGCGCGCCACCCAGGCTGAGCTGGTGGGCGCGGGCTGCGAGCCTAGTCCTCCGCCCCGGCCCCGGGATGCGCGCCCTCCGCGCTGTGCTTGGTCTGTTGCTCCTGGGGGAGCTCCAAGCCTTCCCGCAGGTAAGAGGGTGACAGGATCCCGGGGAGGCGCCAATGAGCGACCCGGAGCTCCTTTTTTGCCATCGCTGCCCTCTCCGGACGGTGTAGGGCTGGTGGGAAGAAGGGGAGAACAGGGGCGCGCCACAGCTCATTCCCTGACCAGGCGGGGTGAGGGGCCACAGGTGATAATCGGGGGGCGGGGCGGGGGTCCCGAATCTGCAAGTATTCATAGGTGGGCGGTTGGCTGACAGGCTAGCGGGGGCGTTTTCTCCCACCCTCCCAGGGTGCTAGAATGGTTCATTCATTCATTCATTTAATATAAACGAGCAGAGGAGACTGGCAGCAGGAGATGGGTTGTGTGTGAGTGGGGGTCCTGGGTAGATCAAGTGAGGCCTGTGCGGTCTGGGCAGGACAGGTGGGGGTCTCCTTTGACCAGAAGAGGTTGGTATTTAGTCTCTTTATGGGTCTAGAAAGGGAGGGAGAGTTGGGTGTGAGTGAGAAGCAAGGGGAGGGGGTCAGACCAGCCAGATCAGCTTTCCCTGCCCTTGTCCAGCCAACCAACTCCCGTGGATTTCTTGCTCTGGAGCATGTGGTGGGTGTCCATCCCTGGAAAAAGGTCAGCAGTGGAGCGGCCGTCTGTTGTGGGAAGCCCTAGTACTGAGTTTGGGGACTGCTTTAGGAAAATCGAGCACTTACCAGTGGCCAGCACCCAGAGAGGCACGAGGTGGGGGAGAACTCAGATTAATCAGACGTGGCTTGCTGCGTAAGCACTGAGTGCAGCCCACGTAAGCACTGAGTGCAGGGTCTGAAGATGAGACAGAGGTCCTAGTGGACTTCTGCATAGAACACAGTAAGTGTTGGTGAGTGCATGCTGTATATTGGTACAGAGTTCAGAGGTAGAAGCAACAACAGTGTGTTGGGGGAGGGGCGAGCCCCCACTTTAATCCTACAGGAGGAGGCATGTGGAGTGGGCATCAGGCTGAAGGAGGGAACGTGTAGGTGGGAAAGTGCACAAGCAGCTGCCCCCTTCGATCTTCAATAGGGCAATGTGAAACATTTCCCCTCCACCACACACACACACACACACACACACACACGCACACACACACACACATATCAAAGGGCAGGGGCATGCAGCTGACAGCATTATACGTTACGCTAGCCAGAGGCCCTGGCTAGAGAACCCCCTCCCAGCCCTCCAAGTCCTCTGCTGATGACCTGGGGGAGGGCGAAAGTCTGGGGCGTTAAGGTCTTGGCGGGGATAAAGGGAAGGAAGGACTATGAGAAGGGCTGGGGGAGGTTGCTAGCAATTTGTGGCTGGCACTCATGTCTTCCCTTTCTGTAAAGTGAAATCACCCTTTAAATTAAAAAATAATAGGTATTTAATTACACAAGGGATAAATGAATATATCCTCAATGCAAAAAAAAAAGCATACTGTTCATGGGGTACTCTTGGCAAGAATACTGGCATACTGTTCATGCGGTACTCTTGGCAAGAATACTGGCATACTGTTCATGGGGTACTCTTGGCAAGAATACTGGCATACTGTTCATGGGGTACTCTTGGCAAGAATACTGGGACGGTTTGCCGTTTTCTCCTCCAGTGGACTGTGTTTTGTCAGAACTCTTCACTATGACCCGTCCATCTTGGGTGGCCCTGCAAGGCATGGCTCATAGTTTCATTGAGTTGCACAAGCCCCTTTGCCAAGACAAGGCTGTGATCCATGAAGGGAAAATCTTACAGATAAAGCTAAATTATTGGGCATCTCTTTATCCTATTTCCTTTGAAGGTGTAGCCACCATTATGGCTTTGGTGTTTCCTCCGTGAGCTGTGTGTGCGTGCTGAGTCACTTCGGTCATGTCCAACTCTTTATGACTCCATGGACTGTAGCTGGCCAGGCTCCTCTGTCGATGGGATTCTCTAGGCAAGAGAATCCACTCAGTACTGGAATGGGTTGCCATGCCCTCCTCCAGGGGATCTTCCCGACCCAGGGATTAAACCCAAGTCTCTTAGGTCCCCTGCATTGCCAGGTGGTTCTTTACCACTAGTGCCACTAGAGCTTTATAAATGTATGTCCCCATTATATCTATTTTATGAAAAATATCAGGTTTCCCATGTACTATACCATATGGAACATTTAGCTCTTTCTTCATTTGGCTTTTACCATGTCTGCAGTGTGTCTTGGAGAGCTTTCCACGTGAATACTTACAGATCCTCCACTTATCTTTCAAAACGCCATCTAGTATTCTACCAAAAGGGTAGGGGGTTCCATAGTTCATTAATGTCTGTCCCTGACGGATGGGTAGTAAGGTTTCCATCATTGTTTTTTGTTTGCTGTTGCAACATACAGCCCCATGTGGATGCTTTGGGGAATGTGCGTGCCTCTTACTCAGAGAAGAAGCTGAGAAGAGTGTATTGAGGCGTAGGGTGAAAATGCATTCAAAGGAAAAGATGCCACAGAATTGCCTCCCAGGGTGACTAGACACTTTGCTCTCCCACCAGCAGGGTTTGAGAGTAGAGTAGTGACTTCCCCACATCCCAACCGACTTTTGATCTTATCAGAGTTTTTATTTCTGTCAGTGTGACTGGTGAAGAGGGCCATATCCTTGCTGTGTTTATTTGCATTTCCCGCCGACCCAGGAGGCTGAGTGTCCCTGGTCTGTTGGGCACTCAGACATGGGTCATTTCTGGGCAGGATTTGGGGTGCCAGTGGGGGCAGGGCTGCCTGCCCTTCTCAGCACTCCCCCCACCTTCTAGCCTTCTTCCACCTCTATTGCCCCAATAAAAACTTGGAAAGTTCATTATTTAAAAGGGCTTGAATCAGGGCTCGAACATTAAAGTCCTTTTTTTCTTTGTGCTCGTTTTATGAGACCCCATCATTTTGTGGTTGGATCTCTGAGGCAAGAAGGCTTTCTTGCTGTGTGTCACCTTCTGAGAAAAAGATTTAGCCTCTGATGCTTCACCCTAAGGTCTCCCCACATGCGATCTTGTAATGTGATCCAGGATTATTCTGGTGAGAGTAAAATTCATTACCCGGAAAGCCTCCCCAGCTTCTCTATCCTTTCATCCAGGTGTCAGGGGAGGGGGGCCGGGGGCAGGGAGGCCCAAGTCCTTTTCAGGAGCTCTGCCTCCCCCATCCTCCTCCAGGCCAGCGCTGAGGCTACAGCCAGCCTCCCTCTCAGACCTGTACCTCACCATTCCAGCTCCTTTGGACCTCTGCGCTGACTTAGCCATCCTGCTGAGGCAGGTTCTCATGCCTCCCATTGGGGTTTCCAGAGTTCAGCTCGGACCCCGTAGAGGAGATGCTGACCTGGGTGTACTAGCAGGAGGGGGGTAGAGGACAGACTTTCTGGTTTTGTCTTGGCAAGGGCTGCACCAGTTCTGCCTGTGGGGGCAGAAGTCCACTCTCTACCAGGAGGAGGGGAGCCGGAGAGGGGGCCCCTGATGTAAAAAGGTGGAAGGAGAGGCCAGCTGGTCTTCCTCAGAAGGAGGCCTGGGCTGACAGGAGATGGTGGGGGAGCTTTACTCAGCTTGAGAGCTGTCAGTGCTGGGAGAAGGGGAGCGTTTACTGTAAGTTTCTGCTTCTGCTCCCACTCATATCTGACCTCGCCTCGTTTCTTGAGTTGTGATTCATGCTTAGACTTGTACACACCTTCCTCAACCCTCCCTTCCCCTCAAGGAACATTATTAGAAGGACAATGAAGCCGAGGGATGTCTGAGGGGAGCCCCGGGAGGCTTGAGGGTCCTTGGTTGCTTAATTAAGTCCAGCTTGGACCGCATGTGGTCTCCTTTGGTCCTTGGTGCCCTGACCCCGCTGGTGGGTTGTCTGGAACCACGGTCCCCATTTTCCAAACAAGGATGTGGAGGCTCAGAGGCAGGCGAGGGTCTTGTCCACAGTCTCAGGACTGGTCAAGGTCAAAATAGGACCAGAGCCCCAGATGCTACGGACAGACGGTCCAAAAAGGCAGCTCCAGGCAAAGCTGGTCCTCCAGCTTCGCTTTCTCTTCCCCTTCCTGCCAGGGGCTGTTGGGATGAGGGGAGGAGCACTTCATTCTAGAGTCTTCGCTGCCTAGGGTCGAGAACCTAGGCGTTCTCAGTGGCCTTGCTGGTGGAGAGGGTCTTTAATATGCCAATTAGTCCAACTACCCAGTGAGTGCGTAACTCTGCAGGCCCATCCAAGTATTCACTCATTCAGAAAAATCTTAAAGGAGCAGCTGCTCGGTGCCAGGCCTGGCTCCAGGGCTTTTGTCCCAGGCTGTTCCCAGTAATCACTCAGCTTCTCATAGGCCTTCGGGGACAGGGTGCTCCCTTCCTTCCTCACCAGGCACCTTATGCCACCCCGGGTCACTCTGGCATGGAGAAGTCACTCTGGCATCGAGAAGTTCTCCAGGATAAGCTGAAGTCTATCTCTTCGAAGTGTTTGCTCATCGATCCTGGCTCTGGAGGCTGGGGCTGTGTAACCAAGATGTGTCCACCTTTCTCAGAAATTTCTTCCAGTGAGATGAAGACTGCGACCCTTGGCCTCTGAGGTCTCCTGGTCAGTCACTCCACCCAGGGCCTCCAACGTGTATTTCTCACATGGTATAGGGCCCCAAGCCCGCTTTTAGCAATTCATCCATCCCACTAATATTTATAGTCAATCCTAAAAGAAATCGACCCTGAATATTCATTGAAAGGATTGATGCTGAAGCTCCAATAATTTGTTCACCTGATGGGAAGAGCCGATTCACTGGAAGAGACCCTGATGCTGGGAAAGACTGAAGGCAAAAGGAGAAGGGGGCAGCAGAGGACAGAATGGTTAGATAGCATCACCAAGGCAACAGACATGAATCTGAACAAACTCCAGGAGACAGTGAAGGGCAGGGAAGCATGGTGTGCTGCAGCCCGTGGGGTCACAGAGTCGGACACGGCTTAGCGACTGAACAACTGTATGCCAGGGAGTGTTCTGGATGCTGCAGGTGCCTCCGGGTCAGCTCCACAGGTCTCTGCCTCATGGAACTAACATTCCACCAGACTGACAGACAGTGGCCGGACAGTGCCCCTTGCAGTGGAGAGAATTCTAACCTTTTAGAGTGAGAAGGGCAGTTACCCCAGGTGGGGAAAACAGGACGGTCTCTCCATAGAAGGTGGGGATGCATACAGGAGTGAAAGTTGGAGGAACAGGAAGGAGGCCACATGTGTGGCAGGGGATGGCATGAGAGGGTGGTGGGGAAGTAGGGGATAACACACACCTCTGTCTGTGGCTGGAGGGTTTTGCGGAGTGGAGGAGTGAACTTGCATACATTTTAAAGTTCCTTCTGTCTGCTGGGGGTGGAGCGGGAGCCAGGCTGTTGCTGTGGTCCAGAGGAGGGGTGAGTGGAGATGTGAAAACAGAATGTACTTTGGAGCTAGACTCCATAGGACCACAGATGGATTGGGTGTGAGTGCAGAGGGCAAGATGGGAAGGGGGGTTCTGTCCAGATTTGCGGGCTCCATGCCTGGTTGAGTGGTGGCATCGTTTATGGAGGTGGGAAACTGGACATGGACAGAAGAGTGTTTTGGAGAGAAGCAGGAGTTCTGTTTTGCCCACATCTGAGCGTCAAGTGGGAGCTGAGGGTTGGAATCAGGAGCTCTGCAGAGCTCAGGCCCCTGATCTGGGGCTCTGGCACCAGAGATGACCTCACAGTTCCCAGTGTTGCCCGGCCTCAGGGGGGCCTGGGAGCATCAACCCTCCCTCTGTGGAGCTGCCCTGCTTCTCTACGGATGTGGGCTTAGACCCCCCATCTTTTGGGGGCCACTATGTTACCCTGTTGATTCATCCCAACCCAAAGGTAGGGTCTTCCATTTGTCTTGTTAGCTGCTCAGTCATGTCTGACTCTTCTGTGACCCCTGTGGACTGTAGCCTGCCAGGCTATTCTGTCCCTGGGGTTCTCCAGGCAAGAATACTGGAGTGGATTGCCATTTCCTCTTCCAGGGGATCTTTCCCACCCGGGGATTCAACCCGGGTCTCTGGTAGGACAGGCAGATTCTTTACTTTCTGAGCTACCAGGGAAGCCCATTCATCTTGGTTACACTTTATTTTTTTGACTGCTCTGTGTGGCATCTGGAATCTTAGTTCCCCTACCCGGGATCAAACTTGGCACCTCCTGCAGTGGAAGTGATGGACATCTAAGTTGTTTGTGTAGGATATGGACATTTTTGAAGATCATTATTTCACCTACCACATCCTTCATGTCGTCTTTTTGAAAATTGAAGTATAGTCGGCATACTATATTTTATTAGTTCCAGGTATACAACATAGTGAGGGCTTCCCTGATTACTCAGTTGGTAAAGAATCCACCTGCAATGCAGGAGACCCTCGTTCAACTCCTGGGTCAGGAAGATCCGTTGGAGAAGGGATAGGCTACCCACTCCAGTATTCTTGGGCTTTGCTTGTGGCTCAGCTGGTAAACAATCCGCCTGCAATGCCGGAGACCTTGGTTCAATCTCTGGGTTGGAAAGATCCTCTGGAGTAGGGAAAGCTACCCATTCCAGTATTCAGGCCTGGAGAATTCCATGGACTGCATAGTCCATGGGGTCACAAAGAGTCGGACATGACTGAGTGACTTTCACTTTACTTCATACAACATAGTGATTTGACATTTATATACTTAATGAATCAAACATCACAATATCTAGTAACCATCTGTCACCAATATTACAATATTATTGACATATATTGCAACATAGTCCCTATGTTGTACATTACATCCACGTGGCTTATTAATTTATAACTGGAAGTTTGTACTTTTTAATCCCCTTCACCTATTTTACTCAAACTCCTAATCTGTCGAGTCTTTTTTGGGAAACAATAGAGCATCATGTTTGGGCTTCCTTGATGGCTCAGTGGGTAGAGAATCCACCTGCAATGCAGGAGACCGAGGAGACGCAGGTTCGATCCCTGGGTCAGGAAGATTCCCTGGAAAAGGAAATGGCAACCCACTCGAGTGTTCTTGCCTGGAAAATCCCATGGACAGAAGAACCTGGCGGTCTACAGTCCATGGGGTCACAAAGAGTCAGACATGACTGAGTGACTGCACACACACACACACAGAGCATCATGGCTAAGGGTCAGCCTGCCAAGTTTATATTCTGCTTCTGACACTTACCACACGATCTCTTGGGCAGGGTAAGTCACTCATCTGGGCCTCAACTTCCCTATCCGTAGAATGGGGATGATCATAGTAGCTATCTTGTAACACTGTTGGGAGATTATACGGGATAGTAGAGGACAGGTGCTGAGAGCAGCTCCTGGAATGTGGTGAGGCCTTGTGAGAGGTAAGCCATTATTAAGTGCCTGTTGTATGCTAGGCATCATGGATGCAGGATGAAGGCGAACCAGTTACAGTCCCTGCCCTCTGGGGCGGCAACGTGGGAAGTGGGACATGGGGTGGGGGAATGCCATCATTACTGTGAGAAGAACTGTCCAGGTCTGCGGGAGCCCACAGGGGCCCGTCTTCACCTCCACCTGGATTGATGGGGAAAAGCTTTTGGAGGGAGGGAGGAGGAGGTGGCCAGGCCTCAGAGCCTGGGACAACAGGTTCTGCCCCATGGATGATGTCAATGTCCTCACCAACATCTGGGTCAGATGGTATGCCAGCATGGGTGCCCAGGGCTTGCTCTTGAAGCTCCATCAGCAGGTTTCATGTGGGGGGCTCTGAACCCCTGGCGGCTGAGGACTTCCAAAGGCATCATCCACGGCCTCACTTCACTACCTGCTGCAAACCCTGTGTGGTTCGGGGAAGGGCATGGTCCCCTGAGATGGTTCCAATCCTGCATGTCTATGAAACCCCTAAACCAAACCTTCACTTTCCACCCAGGTCATGTGCTCTCTCTACTGCTGAGTCAGGACAGGGTCGCCAAGGGTTCTCTCTAGCCCAACAGTCAGTGGGGCTGGCACTGGCCTCCCCCATGTGTAAGCTGGTAGGATGCAGAAGGGCAAGGAAAACTGCTAGCCCCTTCCAGGCAGGTAAGCTGATGCCAGGGTAGGGGTGGCATTCCAGGCACCTCTAAGAAGGGGAAGAAAGTCAAAGTACCCCATCTTTGACCCCCACCACCATCACATCCTTCCTCATTAACACCATCAAAGTTTCCTTGGCACTGCTGGTGTTGCTTGGTGGCTGGTGCTTCTGGGGACTGTTATTCTAAGGCTGAGGTGGATCTTATCATGTCTTAGGTACAGCTGAGTGTGCATCTCAGACGCTAGCTGCCACCCCAGAACTTTCAGGAAGGCTCTCATCTGAGCACCAGGCTCACCTGGCTGGCCTGGGGCTTCACTTGGGCAGGAGGAGCATCAGTAGGAAGTGAAGAGTAAGACGTTGCAGAATTGGGACTCCAGGCCAGATCTTGGTTATGTCACTTGCCTCTGCCCTGTCCATCCCCTTGCATATTAGCTGCTCTGCAACCTTCAGTGGCTCCCTATTGCCCCAAGGCCACATTTCCCAAAGTCACTTGCAGAGAATAGTCGTCCCATGAGGCTAGGGTTCTATAGCCAACGGAGTTTGGGAAATGGTTTGTCTCTCTGTGCCCATCTCTCCCTACCCCCGTTCCCAACCTTTCCTTGGAGAATCAGAGAGCAAGTAAGGAGATAAAAGGCTTGGAGAAACATCTCAAATGGAATTCAGTGATTCTCTGCATTTTGGTTTTGATTTTTCTTGTACCCTGCTGACATCTCGTGGAACCAGCGTTTGCTGGAACGCAATGTGGGAAATGAAGAGTTCAGTGCAGATATCTGGCCCTGAGTCCTGGGCCTCCCGTCCTTCTGCTCCCACTGTCCAGCCCATTGAATCACTGAGTGCCCCGCAGCTCTGCTCCTTCCAGCCTCGGTACTTTTGCTTCTGTGAAGCCTTTTACTTAGGATGCCCGCCTTTCAAGAATCCTTTAAAAAAAAAGCAAAACCCAAAACTAAGAATGGAAGTTCTCCTCTTCCAAAAAGTCATCATGGGGACTTCCTTGATTGTCCAGTGACCACAACACCACACTTCCAGTGCAGCTACGGGGCCAGGATGCCTGCAGCCATACACACTCCCCCTCAGCTCCCTGGAGACCAGAGGTGGGAACTGGATCTTGTTCTTCGACTCGACAGCTGTGAGGAATACGGCCAGGGCCAGGGCAGGGCCAGACTGTGGGCCGCAGGTGTGTTTGAGGTCCGGGAGGAGGATGACTCCAGTTTCACATGGTCTCTTGGTCTGGACCTCACATGAACCTTCAGGGTAGAGGGAAGGGTTTAGGGCCCCCAGGATTGTTGTTTTTCAGTCACTAAGTCATGTCCGCCTCTTTGTGACCCTATGGACTGCAGCGTGCCAGGCTCCCCTGTCCTTCACTATCTCCTGGAGTTTGCTCAAACTCATGTCCATTGAGTCGGTGATGCTATCTAACCATCTCATCCTCGGTCGTCCCCTTCTCCTTTCGCCTTCAATATTTCCTATTATCAGGGTCTTTCTCAATGAGAAGTCGGCTCTTCACCCCCAGGACTAGTAGACTTACAAAGCTCAACCGGTTGGCAGAACAGCCTAGTGGTTACTTAAGAGCAGGGCTGTGGTCAGGACATCTGTAGCCTAATCCCTGGAACCTTATATAGCAGAAGACACCCGTGTTCAACCCCTGGGTCAGGAAGATCCTCTGAAGGAGGGCATGGCAACCCACTCCAGTATTTTTGCCTGGAGAATTCCATGGACAGAGGAGCCTGGCAGGCTACAGTCCTTGGGATTGCAAAGAGTCAGACATGACTGAGAGACTAACAGATGGCAAAGAGAACTTTGGAGATGTGATTAAGGGTACAGACCTTGAGATGGGGATTTTCCAGGTGGGCCCAGTGTCCTCACATGCGTCCTTAAACGCAGAGGAACTTTGCTGGCTGCATTATAGGGAGATGACACAGAAGAAGAGGTGTATGTTACAGGAGAAGGGCTTGACCTAGCATTGTGCACTTTGCAGATGTAGGAAGGGGGCCATGAACCAAGGAATCCAGCAGCCTTCAGAGGCTGGGAACAACCTTACTTGAAAATGTGCAAAGAGACAAGTCCTCACTTAAAATTTTTTTTTAATTTGTTTGGCTGAGTCAGGTCTTAGTTTTAGCATTCTGGATCTTTATTGCATCACACAGGACCTTTGGCTGTGGTGCACGGACTCTCTAGTTGTAGCACATAGGCTCAGTATCTCAGTGGCATATGGGATCTTAGTTTCCTGACCAGGGATCCAACCCACTTCCCCTGCATTGCAAGGCAGATTCTCAACCACTGAACCACCAGAGAAATCTTGGGCCCTCAGCCTTAACTATTAACACAAGGAAATGGATTCTCCCCTAAAGCCTCCAGCAAGGACACAAACTTGCCCACATCTTGTTCTAGCCTGCAGAGACCTGGCCTGGATAGGGGTGATCAGGGAGGGGGTCCTCTGGGAAGAGATATGCATGCATGAAATATGAAGGAAGAGTTGAGGTGTGCTGGACCAGGGTGTGGGGTGCCCAGGGGAACAACATGTACAAGGCTGCTGGAAAGATGGAGGGAGGAAGGGCATGCACAGACAGATGGCCAGGGCTTGTCCAGCAGTGTCTCTTGGGCCCCTGTTAGGACTTTGGGCTTTAGCCATAGTTTAGTTGGAAGCTTTCTACTCATCTTCAACAGGGTTTAAGGGAGAAGACCAGGTCTGTGTTTTGAAAACATCACTCTGGCCTCTGCACTATGAGTAGGGGGTAAGGGATGGGGTGGTTGTAAGGAGACCCTGGTCTGCTATTTGCAAGTCCAGATGGGGAGGAGGTGAGCAAGAGCTGGGGTACTGAGGGTAGAGCTGGAGGTTAAACAAACAGGACCTGGGATGCAGAGCCTGGTGGATAACAGCCTGTGCCAGATGGCCAAATTCTGGCTCGAATACTGCCTCTCTGTGTGACTTGAGGCAAGGTTCTTAACCACTCTGTGCCTCAGTTTCCCCATCTGTAAAATGGGATAGATGGTAGGTCTAGGTGAGGCCTGGAATTCTGCATTTCAAGCAAATTCCCAAGTGGTGCCCATGCTGCTGGGGTCTGGCACCTCACTTTGAGTAACAGAGGTGGAGAGCCCCGGGGTAGAGGTGGGGCACACCTCCCAGCTCTGCCCTGCTCCGGCCCTGGGGGTATTTTGCATCTGATCTGACTCCTCCACCTCCCACCCCTCCCGCCTGCCACCCAGCTGTGGACTCTCGGCTCCTACAGGTGTGGCCTGCCTCTTGTTTCTGCAGCTGTGACCAGGTGGGGCTTTCTGAAAGTGAAATTTACCAGGTTTTGTAGGGAAAACCAAACCAACCTGAAAGTAGATCTATAAATGGGAAGGTTTCAGGCCACTCTTTATCTTGATGCCACTAAGCCTGAGCCACACGACTCTGGTTATACAGCTCATCACTCTGTGGACATCTTGCCCTGCCTCAAACCTGCTGGGGAACCCCACCCAAAAGCCCCCCTCCCAGGCCTTGGGCTTCCCCCTCCCACTCTCCCCTTTCTGACAACCCCTTGCCTCCCAGAGCATGGCCTGGCTGTTGCTCCCCCCTTCCCTGGGGGGCAGCAGAAGCCGATGGGCCATCCAGGGTCTGGGCCTGTGGCCAGCAGAAACTGGCAGGCTCTCAGAATTCGGAGACTGCCATAGATGCCAAGGCTGCTGTGTTCTGTGTTCTACGCCAGGAACTGGTATGGGTGGAGGGCCCAAGTGAGTGGGTGGTGGGAAATGATGGGAGTAGGGGGCAGTGTGGCAATGGGGAGATGGCAGAGGGGGCAATGACTGGGGCCAGAGAGTGAGGACCGAGACTAGGGCGTGAGACAGGGCCAACTTTGGTTGGGGGGGGGGGGGCGGCGGCGGCGGGGGGGGCTCAAGGACAGCTCTGCAAAGGCAAAGCTCAGGGCTTCGATTCCATCCCTTTCTAGTTTCTGGGCTGGGAACACCCTGGAAGATGGGGTTGCCTCTTGCACAGAAGCGCCAGCCCTGGAGGGCGCCCTGGCGCCCGTCAGCCCTGCAGCACAAGGAGGGTTTCTGGGGTGGCCCTGGAGTTGCCGGGTCAGCTGGCTAGACTCCGAGCCTGGGCGGGCTCTTCGCTTCTCACGGATGGATTTCTGGGGTCATAGGGTCTCACGGGGCCCTTGGGTTGCCAGTGCTGTTGTTTCTTCTGCAAGAGCATGTGTACCTTGCACTGACCCATTTTCTCGGTGCTTGTAAAACCATTACATCATAGGCACAGAAAGTCCCCAGTATCTTTTCCAGAGAAGGCCAGCCACAGGGGCCTGGGACGTTTAGGGTGAAGGCTAGGGACAGGGTTGAGCTATGCCGCAGCCTGGACTCCACCTGTCTCTGGGAAGGGCTGAGGGGAGCGGGGATCATCCCTCCATGAGGTTGAGGGGATCACCGCCTTCCCGCATAAGCCCCACATGGGGAACAGAGGCCCCCAAGTCCTCTGCTGTTTTGAAGGGACTCTGATCGCTCCAGCTGGAAATCCTGGCTGAAATCCCACCACCCCTGGGGATGGCGAGAAGATAGCACCCCCTGGTGGCAAGCTATGGATTTACACAGATTTCCTTGTTGAAAAGAGGGCCCTCCTAGATGGCTCAGTGGTAAAGAATCTGCCTGCCCAATGCAGAAGACCTGGGTTTGATCCCTGGGTCGGGAAGATCCCCTGTGGCAGCCCACTTCAGTATTCCTGCCTGAAAAATCCTGTGGACAGAGGAGCCTGGAGGGCTACAGCCCATGGGGTCACAAAGAGCCAGACTCAACTGAGTAACCGAGTACCTGCGCATGCACGCTCCTTCCTGAGCACTTAGAACCTAGAGGTGCTATTATTTACTCATGTTTTATACAATTGCTTTAGTTTTGTCTCTCTTTATGTATCCATGTATTTTGATGACGACGATGGGCATCATTTTTTACTGTTTGCTAGTTAATTGCAGACATTTTGATCCTTCACTCTTAAATATTTCAGCAAGTTTCTTCTAGAGCAAGGACATCTCTTACAGAAGCAGGTTTTCAGGAATTCAACATCGATATAACATAATCAGATCAAAAAGCCCGAATTCAAATTTCACCAGTTACCTCAATCTTCTTTCCAGCAACATCCCCCTTCCCAGCCTGATTCAGAATCCAATTCAGACATTGCATTCAGTTCTCTTGTCTCTTTAATGTTCTTTTTTTTTCTTCTGAAACATTCCACAGTTCTTCCTCATCTTTCATACACTGGCATTTTAAAGAGTTAAGGGCAGCATGTTTGTAGAATGTCCATCAGTTTGGGTTTGTCTGATGTATGTCTGGGTTTGTCTCATGATATGATTCAGACTGTGGACTTTTGGTAGAAAGACCACAGATGTGATGTGATGTCCTTCTCAGCACATTGGACCTTTTTTCATTTTTAAGATTTACTGCTTTTTTTAAAAAAAGTAATTAATTTTTGGCTGTGTTGTGTCTTAGTTGCAGCCCACAGGCTTCTCTTTAGTTGCCGCACAGCTTTAGTTATCCCAAGGCATGTGGGATCTTAGTCCCCTGACCAGGGATCAAACCTGAGTCCCCTGCATGGCAAGGTGGATTCTTAAGCACTGGACCACCAGGGAAGTTCCTGGACCATTTTTGTTTTCAAAATGGGCAGCCTGAGGCCCAGAGAAGGGGAGAGAACTGGGGACACAGTGAAGCTCAAAATCTGTGATGAGTTGCTGTGTGACTTTGGGCAAGTAACTGCACTTGTCTGAGCTGAAGTTGCTTCATCTGTAATGTGGGGTAGTGATACTGTCCCAAAGGGCTGTGTGCGCTTAGTCCCTCAGTCATGTCTGACTCTTAGTGACCCCATGGACCGTAACCCACCAGGCTCCTCTGTCCATGGGATTTCCCAGGTAAGAATAACTGGAGTGGGCTGCCATGCCCTCCTCTAGGGGATCTTCCCAACCCAGGGACCGACTCATGTCTCTTACATCTCTTGCACTGGCAGGCGGGTTCTTTACCACTAGGGCCAACATTCACATGTGCATGCTAATGCTAAGTCGCTCCAGTTGTGTTCAACTCTTTGCGACCCCATGGACCCCTGCCAGGCTCCTCTGTCCATGGGATTCTCCAGGCAAGAATACTGGAGTGGATTGCCATGCCCTCCTCCAGGGGGATCTTCCCAACCCAGGGATCGAACCCAGATCTCCGGCACTGCAGGTGGATTCTTTACCATCTGATTCACCAGGGAAGCCCCCCGCAGTGCTGGGGGTGGCCTAAAGGCGGTGATGTGTGACTCATGGTTGGGGAGGAGACTGATGATGCCATGGATCCCCTCTCCTCTGTGCCTCCCCTCTCCACTGACCCAGGGTGAGGTGGTGGGAGATGAAGGATAAGCATTTGTGCTCCCCTCCGCTGTGCCCCTGGGCCCTGCGGAGAGTGAGCAGGGCCACGTCCCCCTGAGTCCATAGCTATCAGTGAGAGGGGCAGGCAGGCCAGGAGGGGAAAACCCAGACCAGGGCCCCAGAATTTCCCTCACACTCAGCAGACTTGGCAGAGCTGAACCCTCAGCTCCCCACTGCCCACAGCTCCCCGCAGCCATAGGCTTCCAAGTGAGCATGGTGAGATGCTGAGGGTCAGGGAGAAGCTTGGGTTGTCCCGGCAGGTCTCAGCCCCTAGAGAGTCCCCATAGTGCCCCCAGTTTACTTGAGAAGAATGAGATTCTGCTGGAGCAGAAGGCTGGGCACAGGTGGGCACACAGAATGCCCCCAAGGCCCTGGGCTTTGGGTAACATGAGACAGACAAGTGCTGTGTGACTGGTGTTTGCAAATGTAGGTTATGTTTATTATTTTAAATTTATATGGCAACACTTCAGATGTGCAAATAAAGAAGAGAAGAAGAACATAATTGTCGTTCCCTGTGTCCGCCTTCCGGCCACACTGCCTCCTTGCTGCTCTGTGCCCATAGCAGAGTGTTCGCGTATTATTTCACTGTTCCCTGAGGTGGAGAGAAGAGTAGGGAATCCCCTTGGGCCAGCCAGGCCTCTCCCGGCACGTCAGTGGTTTCTGCTTTCTTCCCCTAAATCAAGAAAGCCCCTGCTTAATCCATCCCATGAGTGGCCTCCTCCTGCCTGCTAGCCTCCATCTCTTCGGATGCTGAAGATAAAGAGGTGGGACACAGCTCCCTCCTTCCCTGTCTCCCCCACCTCCCTCCCACACTCCCTTCCTGGAGCTCCTCATTATGGGTCTTCCCAGAAACCTGCTTCATGCTCCCCTCTCATTCACCAGGAAGGACGATGTTCATTTCCCCAAACTTTCATGAACACTGCCTAATGAAGGGGCTTAGCTTTCAAGGAGCCCTGGAAACATGGAAGAGCATTGTGAAAAATGCTTATTCCTAAGAATTCCTGGGTGGTCCGGTGGTTAGGACTCAGGGCTATCATTGCCCTTGGCCAGGGTTTGATTCCTGGTTGGGGAATTAAGATCCTACAAGCCGTGTGGTATGGCCAAAAAAAAGAAAAAAGCCCTATTCCTGAAAAAAGTAAATCTTGGTCCCTATTTCACACCATGCACCAAAATGAAACCCAAATTGAAAAGGTTAAGTAATACCATCCAGAAGATAACGTAAAAGAATATCTAACTGGGGACTTCCCTGGTGGTCCAGTAGGTAAAATCTCTGAGCTTCCAATGCAATGGGCCCAGGTTCGATCCCTGGTCGGGGAACTAGATTCCCATGAAGCAACTAAAGATCTCACGTGCTACAGAGAAGATTGAAGACTCTACATGCTGCAGCTAAGACCCAACACAGCCAACAAACAAATGCTAAGAAAATACCCACTCCAACCCCCCACTTTAAAAAAAAAAAAAGAATATTTAAATACATTGGGCAGGCAAATACTTCTTACATAGGACATTAACAATAAAAGGAAAGATTGATAAATTGTACTTCACTGAAACGGAGGACTCTATTCATCACAAGACTCCTTTAAGAAAGTGGAAAGGCAAAACAGAAGATAGAAGATATTTGTAGAACATGCATTCAACAAGGGCTTGTATCCAGAATATATAAAGAGCTCCTACACATCCGGAAGAAAAGTCAGATAATCCAGTTTTTTAAAAAATGGCCAAAAGACCTGAATAGGCATCTTACAAGAGAGAATATTCAAATGGCTGATAAACATGTGGCAAAGTACCCAACATCATCACTCATCAGAGAAATGCAAATAAAAGATCAACGAAACGCCACTATAAGCTCACCCAAATGGCTAAAAAAATCTAAAACTGACTATACCAAGTGTTGACAGGGATGTGGAGCAATTGGAACACTCACACACTGCCATGAAATGTCAGTTAGTACAACTTAGAAAACTGTATAGAGAATCAATCAATGCTGAGCATACACATACTTTATGACCCAGCAATTCCATACCTAGCTATGTCTTCAGCAGTAATGTGTACACAGGGCTTCCCCTGTGGCCCAAGGGTAAAGAATCTGCCTGCAGTGTAGGAGATGTGGGTTTGATCCCTGAGTCAGGAAGATAACCTAGAGAAGAAAATGGCAACCCACTCCAGTATTCTTGCCTGGGAACTCCCACCAATAGAAGAGCCTGGCGGGCTATAATCCATATGATTGCAAAAGTGTTGCACAGTACTTAGACACTAAAAAGCAGCAACACAACATTGTGTACATGTGTGCACCAAAAATATCAGTGTAAGAAAGTTCCTAGCAGGGTTATGCATAATAATCAAAAAGTGGAGACAACCCAAAGGTCCATCAAGAGTAGAACAGATAAATTGTGCATGTCCATAGGATGCGATAGTGCAAGGCAGTGCACTTGAATGAATGGTCACTATTTGCAATAATGCACGTGATTCCCACATTAGAAGTTTGAGTTAAAGAAGCCGGTTGTCAGGGTGTGACTGTTTCTATCCAGGTGAAGTAATGTGTCTCTGGGTGTAGAAGTCACGGTAGCAGGGGGCCTTCCATGGTGGGAAGGGGCAGGAAGGGGTTCCGGGTACTAGTGTCTTGTTTCTGGATCTGGGAACTGGTGGCAGAATGTGTTTATGCTGTAGAAATTCAGTGCATACGTACTTGAGATCTGTGTGATTTTCTGCATGAGAGTTAGACTTCAACAAGCAAGTTTACCAAAGATTATTTTTTGAAAGGATATATGTTTTTATTTTCCTGGAGGAGAGCATGGCAACCCACTCTAGTATTGTTGCCTGGAGAATCCCATGGACAGAGGACTGGCAGGCTACAGTCCATAGGGTCTCACAGAGCCAGACATGACTGGAGTGACTTGGCGTGCATGCATGCACTTTTTTTAAAATTTATTTTTTAAATGTTTATTTTAAGTTTTACTTTTGGCTGTGCTGGGTCTTCGTTGCTACTCGGGCTTTTCTCTAGTTGTGGTGAGTAGGGGGCTCCTCTCTAGTTGCAGTGTGTGGGTTTCTCATTGCAGTGGCTTCTCTTGTTGTGGAGAATGGGCTCTGGGGCACGTGGGTTTCGATAGTTGTGGCATGTGGGCTCAGTAATTGCGGCTCTCGGGCGCTAGAGCACAGGCTCAATAGTTGTGGCACATGGACTTGGTTGCTCTGAGGCGTGTGGGATCTTCCCAGATCAGGGATCGAACCTACGTCTGCTGCATTGGCAGGCAGGATTCTTTACCAGGGAGCCACCAGAGGCGCTCTTAGCAGAGATTCTTATTGCTGGGCCCATGCTGGAGGCCAGGTAGGAGGCGAGTGAAGTGTTCTCTGGGAGAGGAGATAGGGACTGGGACCTGTGGAGGAGGTAGGGGATACTGGTCCAAAGAGGCTGAGAGAACTTGCTGATGGGTTGGGTGTGAGCACTAGAGTAGAGGGTCAAGGGAGAATTCAAGGTTTGGGGTCTGAGTTACAGAAGGCTGGGGTTGCCGCCAGCGCTCCAGGGAAGACCAAAGGTGGAGCAGTTTCAAGGGAGTTTCTGTCCTGACTACTATAACAGGAGGTTCCATTTCAGGCCTGGTCTTGACAGCAACTGGATACCAGGCCTCCTGGGACCTGAGGGGCAGGAGGGAGGGTGGGGGTCTGGGACCCTCCTGGACTTAGCAGTGTGTTTCATGCTCCAGAGGCGAGCCCCTGAGGATGCCTGTCTTGGAGACCTCAGCCGCTACTATGACAAGGCTGCCGGGAAGTGCTGTCACCGCTGCCGCGAAGGTGAGTGGGGGTTGCTGCGGTGGGGACGAGGGGGATTTTGTCCTCAAGTTACAGCACTCTGGGAGACTGGTAAGTGGGAACCACCAGAGTCAACATCGTCATTGACTGTAGGTCTCTGAAGGCCTTTGTTTTTAATGACTGTGTGCATGTTAAGTTGCTTCAGTGTTGTCCGACTCTTGGGGACCCCGTGGACTATCGCTCACCAATTTCCTCTGTCCATGAGATTCTCCAGGAAAGAATACTGGAGTAGGTTGCCGTGCCCTCCTCCAGGAGGTCTCTTAATTACTGCTCTTTATTGAACATTCTGGCTTCCCTGGTGTCTCAGTGGGAAAGAATCTACCTGCCAATGCAGGAGACGTGGATTCTATCCCTGGGTCAAGAAGATTCCCTGGAGAATCTTCTACCCACTCCAGTATTCTTGCCTGGGAATCCCGTGGAGAGAGGAGACAGGCAGCTTACAGTCCACGGGGTGGCAAAGAGTCAGACACGACTGCGCGACTAAACAGCAACGATTAGACACTCGCCGCACATGTACTGGTCTGGGGCCTCAGGTGTGTTGCGTCATCTTATCAGCTCCTCATGGTTATCCTTTGCTGTTGCCATTTTGCAAATGAGGCTGGGCATGCTGCAAGGTTAAGCAAGTTGCCCAAGGTCACAGAGATAGAACACAAGGGAGCTGACTGCAGCCAGATCCCAGGGTTCCGTGAAACCCAGAGCCTGGACCATTGACATCCCCTGACCAGCCCTCATTTCCAGGCCTACAAGCCCTTTGCAGGCCTCATCTCTCCTGCTCTGGGAGCACCTTTGTCCAGGGCCGCCAGGACTACAGTGCTCTTGAGGGCAAATCTCCCTGCCCAGAGCTCAGTTCCTAGAAGGCTTGTACCCCCTACCACCACCCTGTCCCCAGCACAGTGATGGACAAGGTAGATGATGGGCACCATCAGGAAATCCTTCGGGAACAGAGATGAGCCTGTTTGCCCCACTCTGCAAATAAGTCTAAAGGTCACCAGGTCATAAGACATCCCCATCCTCTGTGGTTATCACAAGTCCCAAAGCACATCCAGTGGCCTTAGCTGGGTGGAATCATGAGATGAAGTTCAGCCGTGGTCTCGGATCTCTGGGAACAGGGACTCATAGGGGAGGAAAGATATTCCTTGTTATGTCAGCAGAGGGCATGAGGGGCAACTGTGCCTACACTCTGAGGACAGCAGTCTTACACTCTGCCCACAGCAGGACAGGAGGTGGGCAGGGGTCTTCAGAACAGGTAGAGGGGCCAGCATTGCTGTCTGGAGGATGGTGACAGGCCATGGTGCCCAAGATCACCAAGGCTGTGTGCCCTGAGCTGGCCGTAACCCTGCTCAGTCTGTTCCCTGCAGGCTCTTTGCTGCACCAAGAGGGCAGACTCACCCTGTGCTCAGGCCACCTAAGGACAGAGAGAAATGTTTTCAGAAAGAATTTGCTATTTTTTATTTCTAAAAAATGATTGTAAGAAGTCATTGTAGCAGAAAAAGTAGAACTCTGTTGGACTTTCTTGCCTTTATTTTATGGTTCAGTGTTGTTTTGGAACATACATAACAAGTGGGGCCCCTTGCTTTTTAGTACTTGGGACTTTACCCACATAGCCACATATGAGGGGCCACATATGGCCCGTCAGCCATACAGCCACCCACCCATGTACATGCTGTCCTTTCACCCACTCACTAACCCGTCCATCCTTTCCTCTTCTTGTCTCCTTCCTCTTCTTGTCTCCTTTCTCCTATCCTCCCCCTTCCTATTTTTGCTGCCACCTATCCCACATACATCTACCCATCTGTCTCAGTCTGCTCAGGCTGCCGTAACAAAATACTTCAGACTGAGGGACTTAACAACAGACTTATTTTCTCATAGTTCTGGAGGTTCTTAAGTCCAAGATCAAGGTTCCAGCAGGGTTTGGTTTTGCTTCTGGTGAGAAATCTCTTCTTGGCTTGCAGACAGATACTATCTCATGGCAGAGAGGGAGGGAGGGAGATCTCTTCTTCTTCTTACAAGGCCACCAATCCTATCTGATCAGGGCCTCACCCTGTTGACCTCATTTAACCTTCATTACCTCCTAAAAACCCGATCTCTAAATATTGGGTTGGCCAAAAAGTTCATTTGGGTTTTTCCATAACATCATCAGAAAAACCCAAATGACCTTTTTGGCCAACCCACTACATTGGGGGGTTAGAGAGTCAAGATATGGGTTGGGGGAGTACATAGTTCAGTCCATGGCACTGGACCCCTCCCCATCCATCCCTGATTTATCTCCCCACCTTCTCCCATCCCCCTTTCATCCACTCTTCCACCCACATCCATCTAACAGTTGTTTATTGTTCGTTCTTACACTGATGTCACTTATCACCTTTCCAGCTTTTTCTCTCTTGGCCTTTCTACAGCAACTGCTCTGCTTGGTGTCCTCTGAACCTACTGTATGCTTTCAAGTTCTGGGCCATTGTACATGCCTGATGCACCCAGGACGCCCTCCCCCACCACCTCTAATCTGCCCTCCTGGCACCCTTCCCTCCACAAAGCCTTCCCCACCAGCCCAGGTTTATGTGGCTGGTTGTATACCACATCTCCCCAGGGGGGCAGAGCTCAACGTTCCTGGTCCATAGGGCTCTGATTTTCCATAAGACCCACAATCCCAGCTGCAGGGAGAAAGACAGACACTTCCTTTCCATGCCCTCCAGCCCCTTTGGCACCAGCCTGGCCGGGCTTTGATGGGGAGTGAGTGGGAAGAGCAGGTGATATCCCAGTCCCTGGCTCCCTCTACTTAGATGCCGTGGAGGGAAGAGGGGTGCTCCCTCTCCCCCCATATTCCCTCTCTGAGGCCCAGTGACTGGGGTGACTGAGCACCTGATGCTGTTGTGGTGGGCGGGGCATTTTGCTGGAGTTTTATTGACCTTGTGCTTCCGGGCATGCAAGAGAGGAAAAATGAAAAACCCACAAAAACCCCTTCCTCTGTCTCTCGGGGAAATTTCTGACATTTTGCCTGCCGCCTGCAGTCTGCACTCAGCTGTATATGGGGGCAGCTTGGTGGAGGAAGGAAACAGGGAGACCTTTGAGACTGAGAAACGATGTCGTCAGGTCCCTCCTCCCACCCAGGCCTGTTATGCCCTTTTTAGCATCCTCGACAGTTGATCCCCAGCCCTCTACTTACACATTCCCCAGTAGCAGGGAGGTCATTCACTTGATTCATAACAACAGCCACAGTTATCACTGGTGAAGCATGTTCTGTGCCGGTGCTGAGCCCTGTAACCATCTGAGCTCACTGAGCCCCGATAGGAAACCCAAAGAGGAAACTTGCACGTGGTGGGGGAGGCGGGGTTCAGGGATTTGCCCATGGTCGCATGCTGGCAAGTGGCTCAGGCGGGGTCGTATAGCTGTCTGACTAGAACCCTGAGCTCGTCCCTCCTATTTGGCACTGACCCTGAGGGGAGGAGGCGGCACAGGAGTCGGCCAGGGCCCAGGTGGGGAGAAGGTGTGCTCTGGTTAGAGGACAGAGAATATGCCAGGGCCTGGAGTGAGCAAGGATGGGCATTCAGGGACTGGGAGGGGGGCTTCCCTGGTGGCTCAGTTGTAAAGAAGCCACCTGCCAGTGCAGGAGACACAGGTTCCATCCCTGATCCAGGAAGATCCCACAGGCCATGAAGCAACTAAATCCGTGCACCGCAAATACTGAGCTTGTGCTCTAGAGCCTGGGAGCTGCAACGGCTGAAGCCTGAATGCTTTAAAGCCCATGCTCCACAACGAGAGAAACCACTGCGATGAGAGGCCCATGCACCACAACTCGAGTATAGTTCCCGCTTGCTGCAACTAGAGAAAAGCCCGAGCAGCAACAAGAACCAACCCAGCACAAAAATAAATAAATAAAATTATTTTTTAAAAAAAAAACAAAACTTGGAGGGGCTGAAAAACTGAAGAGCCCACGTCAGGGCTACCCCCTTCCTATTCTGCATCTTGCTTTCTGGATCTCTCCTCTTTTGTGCCCAGGCTAACCTCCTCATAGGAGGCGCCTCCCCAGGCATGGGGGAGCAGGGACGACGTGAAGCCAGGCCTGGTGTTAGGTAGAGAGCGCGGTCTGTTTGGGCCAGGTGGGTGAAGCCCGTCTTGTCCTGAGGGAGCTGAAGGTTTCTTCAAGGAGGAGGCAGCCTGCCCTCCTTGCTCTGACTGAGCTTGGCTGGCCCTCAGTCCCCTCCCCATCTGGGCTTCTCCTTCAGGGCAATGGGGGGACGCCTGACAAACATCTTCCAGCTCCAGTTCCAAAGCACAAGAAGAAAGCATCTGATGGCTCAGATAAGGCCAGAGTCCACCTCTGCTCTGGTTCCCCAATGACAGAACTGCCTTGGACCACTGCTAGCAGGGCAGGGAGTGGGGGAATGGGGCAGTTCTCCAAGAAAGGCAATCTGTGGGCTGAAAAGTCCATCCGAAATGTGTCTCTGCTGCACCAGACAGTTAGGATCTGGGAGCCCTGAGAACACATTCCAGGGGACCTGACTTGGTTGGAACATGCAGGGGGGACTTCCTGGAGGAGGGGTCCTGAGGATGAGCAGGAGTCAACCAAGGTGGGGAGTGGGTATGCTCTGATTAAAGGGCAGAGAATATGCCAAGGCCTGGAGTGGGCAGGGATGGGTATTCAAGAACTGAGAGGGGCTCCATTTAGCTTGTCAAGGGTGTAGTAGCTCAGCAGTAAAGAATCCACCTGCAATGTGGGAGACGTGCATTCGATCCCTGGGTTGAGAAGATTACCCTGGAGTAGGCAATGGCAGCCCACTCCAGTATTCTTGCCTGGAAAATCCCATGGACAGAGGAGCCTGGTGGGCTACAGTCCATGGGGTCGCAGAGCCTGACATGACTTAGTGACTAAACAACAACAAGGGTGTGGAGGGGGTTGGGGGCGGGGAGGACGGAGGGACTGGCAGCCCAGGCTCAGCGAAAAGCAGTTCTCTGTGTGGGAGTTTCTGGGGCCAAAGCAGCTGCGGCAGGGGTTGCCTGACACTGAGCCAGAAGTGAGAGGCGGTGACGGGAAAGGGAGGACAAACGCTGAGAACAGCTGGAGTCAGAAAGGCGCATCAGCACAGAGGGACGCTTGGGGACCAGTTCTAAGAGCCAGAGCAACGCCAGACACTTTCTCAACCACTCGGTTTCTTTTTTTCAACTTATTTTTTAGCCGGAGGAAAACTGCTTTGCAATGCTGTCTTGTGTGCATGCGTGCTAAGTCGCTTCGGTCATGTCTGACTCTTTGCGACCCCATTAAACACCAAATGGTTGAGAAAGTAGCATTGGCATACATTCACCGTGCGTGTGCCTGCTCAGTCGCTCAGTCGTGTCCAACTGTTTGCAAACCCCTGGACTGTAGCCGGCCAGGCTCCTCTGTCCATGGGGTTCTCCAGGCGAGAATACTGGAGTGGGTTGGCATGCCCTCCTGCAGGGCATCTTCCTGACCCAGGGATCAAACCCACGTCTCTTACTTGTCTTCTGCATCAGCAGGCGGGTTCTTTACCACTAGCACCACCTCAGAAGCCTTGTGTTGGTTTCTGCCTTACAGCAGTGTAAGTCAGCCATAAGCATATACATATGTCCCCTCCCTCTTGAACCTCCCTCCCTCCCACCCCGCATCCCACCCCTCTAGATCAGCGGAGCACAGGCTGATCTTCCTGTTATACAGCAGCTTCCCGCTAGCTATTTTAGACCTGGTAGCCTCCTTGGTGGCTCACTGGTAAAGAATCCACCTCCTAGTGCAGGAGACGCAAGAGACACAGGTGCGCTCCCTGAGTCAGGAAGATCCCCTCGAGTAGTAAATGGCAAACTGCTCCAGTACTCTTGTCTGGAAAATTCCATGGACAGAGGAGCCTGGCGGGCTACAGTCCAGAAGGTCGCAAAGAATCGGACACGACTGAGCAGCTGAGTGGGCACACACACGCAGGGTATGTATGTCAGTGCTGCTTTCTTAACCATTGGATTTTGTATTCTAAAAGTGGTGCTCAGGGGAGAAGATCTAAATGGAGTATGGGAAAAGAAGAAACAAAGTGAATAAACACGCATCGTTCTGCTGCCTGAGTTCCAGAAGCTCCAGCCTCATTTCTTCAGCCCCCGTGGCCTTTCTGATCTCTGTCCGGCCACGTCTGTGCCTCCCGTAGGGCCTCTGCGCTGGCGGCTCCCTCTGCCTGGAATGCTGCGCACTGCCCCCACCCCACCCCCGCCTCCTTCAGTCCTCTGGGACTCAGCGGGCCCCCCTCCTGCTGTCTCACGCTATCACGCCTTCCCCACTGCCTTCCTCTCTTGGAGCTCCTGTTCTATGTTCTTCCAAGCCTGTCTCCACATTGGAAACCCACTTTCTTTCATTAAAAAAAGAATTTATCACTTTTTGGTTGCCCTTGGTCTTCGTTGCTGCACTCGGGCTTTCTCTAGTTGCAGGGAGGAAGGGCTACTCTCTGGTTGCGGTGCGGGGGCTTCTCATTGCGGCGGCTTCTCTTGTTGTGATGCAAAGGCTCTAGGTGCTTAGGCTTCAGTAGTTGTGGCGCATGGTCTCAGTTGCCCCATGGCATGTGGGATCTTCCCAGACCAGGGATCAAACCCATATATATCCCCTGCATTACAAGGCAGATTCTTAGCCACTGGACCACTAGGGAAGTCCCTAGTCTAGATTCTTTAGGTTGTAACAAACAGCAGCCTAACTCACTTAAGCTCAAACAAGAGAAAAGAGAAATAATTGAATCAATAAAAGAGGGGTCTGTGGTGCCATAATTCAGGTCTGAATGATGACCTCAGGAGTCCTTTTCTCTCTGTCGATGTCACCTCCTACTCACCTCCTTCTGAGGCAGGCCCTGCCCGTACTCCAGCAGCAACGACCCTCCAAGGTGACCTGACCAGGAGCATCTCTGCTTCTCTTCCCCAGGGTATTCCCCGAAGCAGCTGTGCCCAGAGGGGTCCCACCACTGCGAGAGGCAGTGTCTGTACGATTATTACTTGGACAGCAATGACCGCTGCACGGCTTGTGTGAGCTGTTCTGGAGGTAAGGGCTGCGTCTCTCCTCCCTGGCTCCTTCCAGGGACGATGGGGGGCCTTGGGGGTGGGAGGGAGGCAGGGGAGGCAGAGGACCTGGAAGGTGGGACGTGGCGAGAAACAAGATTTGTTGCTTGTCCTCTGAGTCAGCCCCCTGGTGCTTCAGTTTACCTTTCTGCATCTATGAATTGATATCAGCTGTGATATTTTGCATCCATACTTTTTTTTTAAATTGGAGGATAATTGCTTTACAATGTTGTATTGGTTTCTGCCGTTGCTGTTCTTCAGTCGTTCACTCTTCTTGACCCCGTGGACTGCAGCATGCCAGGCAGATCTGGCCTTCATCTCCTGGAGTTTGCTCAAACTCATGTCCATTGAGTCAGTGATGCCATCCTACCATCTCATCCTCTGTCGTCCCCTTCTCCTCCTGCCTTCAATCTTCCCAAGCATCAGGGTCTTTTCCAACGAGTCAGTTCTTTGCATGAGTGGCCAAAGTATTGGAGCTTAAGCGTCAGCATCGGTCCTTCCAATGAATGTTCAGGGTTGATTTCCTTTAGGATTGACTGGTTTGATCTTCTTGCAGTCCAAGGGACTCTCAAGAGTTCTCTAGGGCCACAATTCAAAAGCATCAATTATTCAGTGCTCTTTATGTCTTCTTTATGTCTAACTCTCACACCCATACATGACTACTGAAAAGATCATATCTTTGACTCTATAGACCTTTGTTGGCAAAGTGATCTCTCTGCTTTTTAATAGGTCTTTGAATTTCATGGCCACAGTCACCATCTATAATGAATTTGGAGCATAAGAAGGGAAAATCTTCACTGCTTCCACTTTTTCCCCTTCTATTTGCCATGAAGTGATGGGACTGGATGCCATGATCTTAGTTTTTTAAATGTTGAGTTTCAAGCCAGGTTTTTTACTCCCTCATCAAGAGGCTCTTTAGCTCCTCTTCATTTTCTGCCATTAGGGTGGTTTCTGCCAGACAGCAGGGCAAATCAGCCATAAGTCTATACATATCCCCTCCCTCGTGCCCTCCTGAATCCATGCTTTTTAGAGACTAAATTATCAATATCATGTTTCCTCGATGGAAGGATGTACACTTACGTATTGTGCTGACTCTGCTAAACCCCAGGGGAAGATTCTTTTCTTATCTCAGCTTTACAGTGAGGAAACCGAAGTTTAGGGAGGTTAAGGGCCTTTCTGAAATTACAATGCTCTGGTTAATGGGAGCGCTAGAGTTTCAGTTACTGGGTTGACACCAAGGGCTGTGTTCTTTCCCAAGACCACAGTGCTTCCAGGAGAGCATTTTCAATAAGTGCTTTTATTGTTAATTTCTTATTAAGGGTAGCGACTGTGGTTTGTGTGCTATCTCATATTTGTTTGTTGGGTTTTTTCTGGGGGGAGGATGGGGGAATTTGTTGAGATTTCTTCTGGCCTAATACATTTCCGTGGGCTTCCCTGGTGGCTCAGCAGTAAAGAATCCATCTGCCAATGCAGGAGACACGGGTTCAGTCTCTGCGTCAGAAAGATCCCCTGGAGAAGGAAATGGCAACCCATTCCAGTATTCTTGCCTGGGAAATTCCGTGGACAGAGGAGCCTGGTGGGCTACAGTCCATGGGGTTGTAAAGAGTAGGACATGACTTAGCAACTAAACCACAACAGATAAGTTTTTCATACTGTTTAGTATGTTTAGTGTGTTTGGGGAGAAACGCATATTCTCTTTGCTCTACAGAATTCCATGTGTACCTGCCTGATCAAGCTTGTTAATACTTATGTTCTTTTCATAAGATGCATCCTTATTAATTTTGTCACTTTCACAAAGGTTGGTTTCTGAGACAGATGTGTTAAAATCTGTCTCCCCAAAATGCTTGTTTTTCATCAGATTTTCATAGTGTTCTATCTATTTTTGCTTTATAAGTGTCAAAGCTGTTATTAGGTACAGTGTTCATGAGTATCATATTATCCTCATGGGTTGGACCTTTTATAACATGAAATACACCTCTCTGTTTCTTATAATGTGTTTGCCTTAATTTTTGTTTGATATTAAGATTGCCATTCTTCTTTATGTTAGCATTTCTCTGATATAGCTTTACAATTTTTAAAATTATTGACCTCACTTTATCAAATGACAGTTATATGCATCCATCAAAAAAATTCAAGCAGGACCTTCCCTGGCAGTCCAGTGGTTATGACTGCAATTCCAGTACAAGGGTCATGGTTTCCATCCTTGGTTAGGAAACTAATATCCTACATGCCATGGGTGTGGCCAAAAAACAAACAAACAGAAACTCCCCCCAAAACAGCAACAACATAAAAATTCAAGCGGCACACAAGCGTAAGGAAGAAAGCCAGTCAGCGGTGACTGACACCTCTCTCCCTCTCTGTAGAGAGAATGGGTTGGTTCGCAGCCAGACAAATTATACACACATGCAGAGAAGGAATCTTCAGGAGGATGAGATCTTACTGCTTATGGCCTGAGAATGATTATCTTTAACTTTATTCAAATATTTCAGAGGAGGAAGGAAAGTGAAGAAACTAGACTATCACAACCCTCTGAAATTAACAGAAGAGGTTATGAAAATCGATGAGCGGATAGGGACCACTGAAGGAAAGACTGTCTCTTGCGGTAAAGTCATATTCTACTTGTTTCAATTTGGGGGTAGCAGAGAGTTGCTTGACTCCCTGTAGTGAAAATGAATGACTTGTTGGCCTCCGCGTCCTCTTCCTGACTTAGAGCTTACAGTATTTTTGCTCTGCATAGTCTGTGATGCTGATCTGCTTTTCTGGAGCCCTAAGTCCACGCTAGCTTTACTTTGTTATTTAAATTTGTCCATTGTGCATTGTGAGTCCATTTAGCACAGCTTCTCATTCCTGAACTTTTCATTTTGATTTATCACTTGATGGGTTAGGTTTCACTGTCATGTGGACTTTTCAGGGATTCTTTTCCACCTTCCTTGACTTCTTTCATGTTTGAAAATATCTGTCTCTAAACTGGAATGACTCCTTGGACAGGTATAATATCATCCTGGGATGTATTTTCTCTAGAACTTGGTAGGATAGGTGTACTGTCTTCTTGTGGTGTGGAGGCATTGCCCTTGAAAATATGTGAGCTATTTTCAATTATCTTTTGATATTGATTTCTGATATAATTCCATAGTGATAAGAGAACAGACTCTGTATGACTTCAACACCTTTAGACCATGAAATTTTTGCACCTTGTTTTATGTCTCTGGATATATTTCAGTGCCTCCTAGTTTATAGTCTATGGGAGCTCGAATAGAATTTGTATCCTACTGTTGTGTGAAAATCGTATAAATCTTAATTATGTTGAAGTGGTTCATGGTGCTTTTCAGGTCTACTATACCCTTCTACTTCTCTGTATAGTCATTCTATTAATTTTTGAGAGTTTGATATTGAAAATCCGTCAAAAAATCTTAATTTATCTACTTAAAAAGTATTTGTAATATATAGTGGAACTATATACAAGATAAAGATGCTTTGAAACACAATGTAAAAAAAATATTGCCGTGAAAGATTCTGCAGTCAGCTTTTTCCTCCCACCTTTGTAGGTGACTCCGAGAATCATTCTTTCTCTATTCTTAAGAATCAAAAACTTAGCCAGAATATGCCGTGATATTGTTTGCAAGCAATTCTTCCTGGTATCTGGTATGTCTTTTCTATCTGAAGATTTAGTTCTTCATTTCAGGGGAATTTACATGGATTTTTTTTATTTCTGCTCAACAGATACATCTCAGTGTTAACTTGATGGATGCCAGTTGTTCTGATGTTTGATTGTCCTGCTCTTCCTCCTTGTCCATCATCTCCATTCATTGCATTAATATCTGCCTTTTTACCTTGCATTCACTGGTGTTTTTTCAATCTTTTCTCTATGCCATTAACTCAATTTTCCATCTAACCTTTTTTATTTCTTGCTGCCCAGGTATCATAGGGCCCCCAGGATACTGGTAGTTCACTTACTGAATTTCTAATGATGGTGCTGTGCACCTCAGTTTACTTTCTTTCTCTCTGCAGTCTTCCTTCTTATCTCATCCTTTAAAAAAATCATCTTAAAAAAAAAAAAACCTCGTCCTTTCTTGAATTTATATTCTTATTGTGTGTTAGTTGCTCAGTTGTGTCCGACTGTTTGCGACTCCAAGGACTATAGCCTACCAGGCTCCTCTGTCTGTGGAATTTGCCAGAAAAGAATACTGGGGTGGATTGCCATTTCCTTCTTCAGGGGATCTTCCTGACCCAGGGGTCAAACCTGGGTCTCCTGCATTGCAGGAAGATTCTTTACTGTCTGAGCCACCAGAGAAGCTATATTAAGTTCCTTTATAGTGTGAAGCACGCCTAGGATTGCTTATTTGTTGTAGACTGGGTTCTTTGTCCTTGCAAACTATATTCCTATCTGTTTTAGAACTTTCTCTCTTTCTTGTCTTCTCTCTTACCTCCCTTCTGTCGTCTTTCCTGCTATAGCACACTCACATAGTTGCCATGGTATGTTTTTCCTTCTTGCTCCTGCTTAGCCACGGCAGCAGCTCTGTCCCTGACACAGTGTGAGGGATTTCTCCTTCACACCTGCCCCACCGCACTGGGCTCGAGTGTCTTCCCAGCTCAGAGCTTCAACTGAGCTGTGTGTGCTTAGCTGCTCAGTCTTCTCCGACTCTTTATGACCCCATGAACTGTAGCTCGCCAGGCTCCTCTGTCCACGGAGTTTTCTAGGCAAGAATACTGGAGTAGGTTACCATTTCCTTCTCCAGGGGATCTTCCTGACCCTGGGATGGAACCCACATCTCCTGCATCACAGGTGGATTCTTTACCCTCTGAGCTATCGGGGAAGACTGGGAGTTAATTCTGTTTTGTTTTTTGTTTTTTTTTTGGCTGCGCTCTGTGACCTGCAGGATCTTAGCTCCCCAGCCAGGGATTGAACCTAGGCCATTGCAGTGAAAGCATTGAGACCTAACCACTGACCACCAGGGAATTCCTGAGAGTTACCTTAAAATAATCATGGTAAAATATATATGAAACTTCTTAGTTTAACTATTTAAAAGTATACTGTTGAACACTGCTGTATTTAAAATGGATAACTAACAAGGACCTATTGTATAGTATATGGAACTCTGCTCAATGTTATATGGCAGTCTGGATGGGAGGGGGGTTTCAGGGAGAATGGATACATGTATATGTATGGCTGAATCCCTTTGCTGTTCACCTGAAGCTATCATAACATTGCTAATTGGCTATACCCCAATACAAAAGAAAAAGTTCAAAAGGAAAAAAAAAGTGTACTCTTCAGCAGCATGAAGTGCATTCATATTTTTGGGTGACCATCATCATCACCTAGCTCCAGAATTTTTTCATCTTCCACAACTGAAACTTTGTCCCCATTAAATACTAGCTCCACATCACCCCCCAACCACAAGCCTTTGGCAACTACCATTCTCTATGAATTTGACTACTCAGAGAAGGCAATGGCAATCCACTCCAGTACTCTTGCCTGGAAAATCCCATGGACGGAGGAGCCTGGTGGGCTGCAGTCCATGGGGTCACTAGGAGTTGGACACAACTGAGCAACTTCATTTTCACTTTTCACTTTCATGCATTGGAGAAGGAAACGGCAACCCACTCCAGTGTCCTTGCCTGGAAAATCCCAGGGACAGAGTAGCCTGGTGGGCTACCATCTATGGGGTCACACAGAGTCGGACACGACTGAAGTGACTTAGCAGCAGCAGCAGTAGCAGGATGCTCATAGATGTGGAATCATACAATATTTATCCTTTGTGACTTATTTCACTTAGCATAATGTCTTCAAGGTGCATCCATGTTATGACATGTCAGAATTTCCTTCCTTCCTAAGGCTGAATTATATTCCATTGGACATATCTACCACATTTTGTTTAACTGTTGATGTCCATGGACATTTGGGCTGTTTCTGCCTTTTAGCTATTGTGAATATTGTTGCTATGAACATATTTGTACAAATATCTGTTTAAGTCCCTGCTCTCAGTTCTTTGGGGTCTACATTCAGCAGTGGAATTGCTGGATCATGTGGGAATTGTATGTTTAATTTCTTGAGGAATCTTGAGTGTTACTTTTGAAACTCATTTTAGGAGCTCCAAGGACCTTGGGGGGTCAGAGAGCAGCCAGAGATAGGTATTGTTTGCTAGACAGGCAGGGGGTCTGCCTTCCCTTCTGTCAGAGTCTTTATCAGGCTCCTGCTGCATAGAAAAGGGTGTACCCACTCCTAGGGCTTCTGCTCATTCCTCCCACTTGGCCTGGCTTCCTGGAATTGGCAAGTCCAGGCAGTCTTTTCCGCCTCTGCCCAGGCCTGTGACATTAACGGGCAGGCAGCTACTCAAAGAGTTTTCTTTCTTCTTTAGTTTTCCATGGATGTCTGCTCACTGCCTTTATTTAGTTGGTTGCTCCAGATGTTTGAAAATTGTCAGGATTTTATTCTCTCGTCAGTAAAGCTTCTGGGGTTCAAGTGAGAATTAGGGGCTATACCAGCATCATTGCAACAAGGAAGAGAGAGGAAAGTGTCCTGAAATGGTTTTAGGGGCCAGGTGTAGGGGAGGGGATTTTTGTCATTGTTGCCCACATCCCATTGGCCAGAATGAGGTCATATGACCACCCCCTCCAGCCTCAAAGGAGGCTGGGAAATGTAGTCTTTCTCCAAGTCCATTTGAAACAGAAATTGGGAACACAGTCATTGTGCCCTAGAGGATTCTTTGTCATAGCTATAATTTCCTTTTGTCTCTCAGAGGATATTAAGTGTATCTATTCCAAAGGTGTGTTCTGTTATCTCTTTTATCTGTTTTCTTGAGTGTTAGTTCTGTTTGAGTTTGGGGCTCTTTTTTCTTGGTGCTGGTTTTCTTTGATTTTTGGTGACTTCAAGGTCTGCACCTGTTATCTGATTACCTGGATAGGGGTGGGAGGTGGGGAAGGTGGGGTGGTGATGGAGGGTGAAACCTGCCTCCAGAGGCAGTGAAGGTGAGCGAGGTGCTGGGCAGGGTCTGCCAGAGGCTGCTCCTCTGGGTCTGCAGGGTCCCTTCCTCCCCGCAGGGCTGATCAGCTCACCTCACCTGAGTCTCCTTGGGGAGATGCCTGGCTTCTTAGCTCTGCGGCATGAATGGATGAGGAGTGTGGGGTGAGGGACCTAGCTGGGTAATGCTGTCTCATTGCTTGTAGATTCCCTCCCTATCGCCCTGGCCATGCACCCACTTGGAGACAAGCACCAGAGCCTCTTCCAGCATAATCCTCTTGGGTATATTTTGGGCTGTGGTCTCCTTTTTCCATCCAACCCCATCTGCCTTCCTTGTTCCAGGAAGTCCTCATCATTTCTGGTTGACAGGGGATGCCCCTTCTTGTTTTCTCAGGGATATTTGCATTTAATATTATTTTTACCAGTGATTTTTTTAAAGGTAAAACTCATCATTTAAAGTGTACAGTGCTGTGGTTTTATATTCACAATGTGCAACCACTACCACTATCTATTTCCAGAACATTCGCTTCCCCCAGAGAATTCCTTTGTGATAACCATAAATGGATTATATCTTTTCAAAATTGTGAATCACTACGTTGTATCCCTGAAACATACACTATTGTACATCGGCTTTATTTCAATAAAAAAAGAAACCCCTTAGCTCCTAATTCTCCCCTCCTCCCATCCCCTGGCAATCACTAATCAACTTTCTGTCTCAATGGATTTGCCTACTCTAGCCCTTCCATGTAACTGGAATCATGCAGTTTGTGGCTTTTAGTGTCTAGCTTCTTTCACTTTATGTAGTGTTTTCAAGGTTTATCCATTTGCAGTGTGCATCAGTACGTCATTCCTTTTTTATGACTGAATAATATTTTATTATATGGCTATAGCACATTTTGTTTATCTGTATTGATCTTTTTACTGTCTCTCTAGTTTTGTCTTTTCCCAAATGTCATGTAGTTAGAATCACAGTAGGTAGCCTTTCCAACTAGCTGCTTTCACTTCGAAATATGCATATGATATCCCGCCCTGTCTTTTTTGCCCACTTTAATATTGGGATATTCATTTATTTTTAATATCATTTTTGTGATCTCCAGGGATGTGGGCTAGGAGGTGGAGGCTACCTCATGGACCCCATCTGCCTTCTTGCCCTCATCTCAGGAACAGTCTGGAAGGAAGAGTGGGGCATGCCAGCTGCCCTGCCCAGCTGAAGACCACAGCAGTGTCTTCCCTCATGTGCTGGACTGTCCATGGGGGCTTTCTGGGTCCCTTCCCTCACCCTCTTTGAGTCCCCAGTGACCTTTCTCTGTGTCCCTCAGACCTCGTGGAGAAGAAGCCGTGCTCAAGGAACTCCTCCCGCGTCTGTGAGTGCCGGGCGGGCATGTTCTGTGGCACGTCAGTCGTCAACTCCTGTGCCCGCTGCATCCCCCACTCTGTCTGCCCGGCAGGAATGGTTGTCAAGTTGCAGGGTGAGTATCCCCACCGCCCAGGACCATGATCTGTGCTGATGCCACCCCACCCCCACCTCGACCTCCCACCTCCTCCTTCCTGCTGGACAGATGACATCTCCTATCATGATGATGCCGAGGATGCACCCAGAGGCCTCTGCGGTCCCTTCCCTGCACCTCAGTTCCCAGGCTCAGAAAGAGTTCCAGGCACTGCCCTGGCTGGCGGAGGTCTTGGGTTGGCTTGAGGCTCAGGACAGAAATTCTCTGATGCTTGATAAGCAAGAAAGAAACCTGAAGTTTCTGTCCTGGCGTTTCCCAGAAAATCAGAGCTGGTTTCCCTGTTTGGGTCCATGGATGTGCCATGCTTTCTCTACCAGGTCTTCGCACATGCTGTTCCCTCTTTCTGGAATATCCTTCCTTCCCTGTTCACCCAGTGAACTCAACTCTGCCTTCAGCTGTCCATTCAGACATCACCTCCTGACCTCTCACAGATCACGCCTCCTTCCCAACACGGATGCGAATGCTGGTCTCTGTCTCAGTGTGGTCAGTGCTCGTCTCCTCTCTCCCCATAGCTTCGTGAGGGCCAGGACCATGCCCAGCACATTCACAGTCATCTCCCCGCGAGGCGCAATATCTGCTCCTCAGAGATGTCTGTCGACTGATGTGACCGGGAGATCAGAGCTGGGGGCGGGTAGAGTTCAAATCTGGTTGGATTCGCCCTGCTCACGCAGAACCCTCAGTAGACGGATCCTCAGAAGCCTGCCAGCTGCAGGCAGGCGAGGTGCATATATGCATGCTAAGTCACTTCCGTCCTGTCCGACTCTGTGCGACCCTATGGACTGTAGCCTCCCAGGCTCCTCTGTCCGTGGGATTCTTCAGACAAGAATACTGGAGTGGGGAGCTGTTCCCTTCTCCAGGGGATCTTCCCAACCCAGGGACTGAACCTGCATCTCCTGTGTCTTCTGCAATGACAACTAGTGCTACCTGGGAAAGGGTTCTGAACTGGGTATCAGATACCTGGGATTTTGTACAGCTTTGCATCTGTGGGGTGTGTTCCCAGCCGTTTCTTGG